>NC_135638.1:42425485-43045376 GCF_053574225.1 Canis aureus | reverse complement strand
GTGGAGCCAGAGTCACCTGGTACAGAAGAGACCAAAGTCAGGACCAGAGTTACCAGGATCAGGTCAGTCCCAGTGGGGAATAGAGTAGCCCTGTCCCGATGACGTCCAGGAAGAACCCGAATCACCAGGTCCAGATGAGGCACAGGTGGGGAGCATATTCACTAGGTGCCGGTGAGGCCCAGATGAGGAACATAGGCCCCCGGGCTATTTTAGGCCTAGAAGGGTACCAGATTCACCTGGTCTAGGTGACATCCAGATTGGGACGAGAGTCACCAGGTCAGGGTGAGGCCCAGAGGGGATCCAGAATCATCATGTCCAGGTGAGGCTCATGTGTGGAACAGAGTATCCAGATCATAATGGTCCTCAGGTGAGAACCAGAGTCACCAGATCTGGGTGAGGCCCAGTTAGGATCAGAGTCACAAGTTCCAGGTGAGACCAAGAAGGATTCCACAGCAATCAGGTCCAGGTGGGCAACAAATTAACCAGGACTGGGTGAGGCCCAATGGGGACCAGATTCACCAGGTCCAGGTGAGGCCCAGGTGGTGAACAGAGTCCCCGGGTCTGGGAGAGGACCAGGTAAGGACCAGATTCACCAGGTCCAAGAGGCCCACGTGGGGACCTGAGTTACCATGTATGGGTGAGGCCCAGGTAGGAATCCCACTCAACAGGTCCAGGTGAGGCCAACCTGCAGACCAGAGTCACCAGATCCAGGTGGGGCCTTGTGGGGACCGCAGTCTCCAGGTAAATGTGAGTCTACAAGAACACCACAGTCCCCAGGTCCAGGTGGGGTTCATGTGGCAAGGAGAGTCAACAGGTCGAGGTGAAATCCAGGTGGGTACCAGAGTCACCAGGTCCAGATTGAGGCCTAGGTGGGGGGACGAGGGTCATCAGGACCAGTTGAGGACAAAGTGTGGAGCAAAGTTATCATGTCCATGTGAGGTCCAGGTGGGGACCAGAGTAACCTTGTCCCATTGATGCCAGGTGGGAAAAGAGTCACAAGGTCCATACGAGGCATAAATGAGGAGTAGATTCACCACGTCCTGTTGAGGCACAGTTCAGGACCAGTGTCACCAGCTCCGCGTGAGTCTCAGAGGGGGACCAGAGTCACCCGGTTCCGGTGATATCCAGGTGGGGACCAGAGGCACCACTTCAGGGTGAGGCCCAGAGGGGGACGAGAATCACTAGCTCCAGGTGAGGCCCCGATGTGGAACTGAGAAACCAGGTCCCATGATGCCCATATGACGACCTGAGTCACCAGGTCCAGGTGATGTCCCCGTGGGAACCAGTCACCTCGTCCAGGTGAGGCCCACGTGGGACCACAGTCAACAGGTCCAGGTGAGGCCCAGATATATAAGAGACTATCCAGGTACCAATGATGCCCAGGTAAGGACCAGAGTCAACAGGTCCAGGAGAGGCCCAAATATCGATCAGAGTCATTGTGTTCCAGGTGAGGCCTGATGGAGACCACAGGAACCAGTTACAGGAGAGCCCCATATGGGAACCAGAGCCACCAGATCCAGGTGAGGTCCAGGTGGGACCACAGTCACAAGGTCCTGGTGAGGCGCAGGTGGCAACAGGATTCACCAAGTCCAGGTGACGACCAGGTGGCGAACAGTCACCACATCCATGTGCGGACCACCTAAAGACCAGATTCACCAGGCCCAAGTGAAGCCCAGGGGGTGACCAGAGTCACCAGGTAAGGGTGAGGCCCAGAGGGGGAACCAGAGTAACCAGTTTAGTTTGAGGCCCAGAATGCGACTAGAGGTCCCTGGTCAAATTGAGGCCCAGGTGTGGAATAGAGTATCCAGGTCCCAATGATGCCTGGGTGAGGACCAGAGTCACTAGGGGCATGCAGGCCCAGATGGGGAACAGAATCACTAGATCCTGGTGAGGCATAGAATAAGACCACAGTCATCAGTATCAGGTGAGCCCCTTGTGGGAACCAGAGCCACTCTACCCTGCTGAGTCCCAGGTCCATGTGAGGCCCACGTGAGGACCAGATTCATCAGGTCGAATTGAGACAGCTGGGGACGAGAGTCACCAGGTCTAGGTGCGGCCTAGGTGGGGCCAGATTCAGTGTTCTGAGTTAGGTCAAAGTGGGGACGAGAGACACCAGGTCCAGGTGAGGCCAACCTGAGGACGAGAGTCACCAGATCCAGGTGAGGTCCATGTTGTAAAGAGAGTCACCAGGTCCAAGAGAGTTCCAGGTGGGGACCAGAGTCACCAGATCCAGGTGAAGTCCAGGTGGGGACCAGAGTCACCAGATCCAGGTGAAGCCCAGGTGGGTACCAGAGTCACTAGGTCCAGATGAGCCCCAGGTGAGGACCAGAGTTATCAGGTACACGTGAGGCCCCGGTGGGGTTCAGAGGCAACAGGTCCATGTGAGTCCGGCTTGGGGACCATAGTCAACAGATCTACTTGAGTCCCAGGTGTGGAACACAGTAAGCAGGTCCAGGGTAGTGCAACCTGCAGGCCATGCAGTGGAACCATAACCCGATGATGCCGAGGTAGTGACCAGAGTTACCAGATCCAAATCAGGCCCAGATGGAGCATATTCACTAGGTCCAGTTGAGGCCCAGTTGAGGACCACAGTCACCAGATCGGGTTGAGACCTAGAGGAGTACCAGTATCACCTGGTCCAGGTGACATCCAGATGGGGACCAGAGTCACCAGGTCAGGGTGAGACCCAGAAAGGTTCCAGAGTCATCAGTTCTAGATGAGGCTCAGGTGTGGAACAGAGTCACCAGGTACCAATAACTCCCAGGTGAGGACCAGAGTCACCATATCTGGCACACGCGCATATAGGATCAGAGTCACCAGTTCCAGGTGAGGCCAAATATGGGACCACAGCAATCAAGTCCAGGTGGTGAACAAAGTCACAAGGACTGGGTGAGGCCCAGATGGGGCCCAGATTCACCAGGTCCAGGTGAGGCCCAGGTGGGACCATAGTCATCATGTCCAGGTGAGGCCCAGGTATATAAGAGAGTATCCAGGTCCCAATGATGCCCAGGTAGAACCAGAGTCACCAGGTCCGGATGAGGCGCAGGAGGGGAGCATATCCACTAGGTTCCGGTGAGGCCCAGTTGAGGACCACAGTCACCAGGTCTAGTTGAGGCCTAGAAGGGTACCAGATTCACCTGGTCTAGGTGACATCCACATGGGGACCAGAGTCACCGTGTCTGGGTGAGGTCCAGAGGGGATCCGGCGTAATCATGTCCAGGTGAGGCTCAGGTGTGGAACAGAGTATCCAGATCTTAATGGTCCACAGGTGAGGACCAGAGTCACCAGATCTGGGTGAGGCCCAGTTAGGATCAGAGTCACAAGTTCAAGGTGAGGCCAAGAAGGAGTCCACAGCAATCATGTCCAGGTGGGGAACAAAGTCCCGAGGACTGGTTGAGGCACAGATAGGGACCAGATTCACCAGGTCCAGGTTATTCCCAGGTGGTGAACAGACTTACCAGTTCCGGGTGAAGACCAGGTAAGGACCAGATTCAACAGGTCCAAATGAGGCCCACGTGGGGACCTGAGTCACCAGGTATTGGTGAGTCCAGGTGGCAAGGCACTCCCCAGGTCCAGGTGAGGCCAACCTGCAGGCCATGCAGAGGAACCATGTCCCGATGATACCCAGGTAAGGACGAGAGATACCACATCCAGGTGAGGCCAACCTGCAGGCCATGCAGTGGAACCATGTCCCGATGATGCCCAGGTAGGGACTAGAGTCACCAGGTCAGGGAGAGGCCCAGAGAGGTTCCAGAATCATCATGTCCAGGTGAGACTCAGGTGAGGAACAGAGTCACCAGGTACCAATGATGCCCAGGTGAGGACCAGAGTCACCAGATCTGGGTGACGCGCAGATAGGTTCAGAGTCACCAGTTCCAGGTGAGGCCAAGAAAGAGTCCACAGCAATCAGGTCCAGGTGGGGAACAAAGTCACCACGACTGGGTGAGACCCAGATGGGGACCAGATTCACCAGGTCCAGGTGAGGCCCAGTTGAGGACCAGTGTCCCCAGCTCGGGTGAGTCCCAGAGGGGGACCAGAGTCACCCGGTTCCGGTGATATCCAGGTGGGGACCAGAGTCACCACGTCAGGGTGAGGCCCAGAGGGGACGAGAATCACTAGGTGCAGGTGAAGCCCCGATGTGGAACTGAAACCAGGTCCCATGATGCGCATATGAGGACCTGAGTCAGCAGGTCCAGGTGAGGTCCCTGTGGGAACAAGTCACCTCGTCCACGTGAGGCCCAGGTGGGACCACAAGCACCAGGTCCAGGTGAGGCCCAGGTATATAAGAGTGTATCCAGGTCGCAATGATGCCCAGGTAAGGACCAGAGTCAACAGTCCAGGAGAGGCCCAAATATGGACCAGAGTCATTGTGTTCCAGGTGATGCCTGATGGAGACCACAGGAATCAGGTCCAGGAGACCCCCATATGGGAACCAGAGCCACCAGATCAAGGTGAGGTCCTGGTGGGACCACAGTCACAAGGTCCAGGTGAGGCGCAGGTGGCAACAGGATTCACCAAGTCCAGGTGAGGCCCAGCTGGCGACCAGTCACCATATCCAAGTGAGGACAAGCTAAGGACCAGATTCAACAGGCCCAAATGAATCCCATGGGGTGACCAGAGTCACCAGGTAAGGGTGAGTCCCAGAGGGGGAACCAGAGTAACCAGTTTAGTTTGAGGCCCAGAATGGGTCCAGAGATCCCTAGTCAGAGTGAGGCCCAGGTGTGGAATAGTGTATCCAGGTCCCAATGATACCTGGGTGAGGACCAGAGTCACTAGGGCCATGGAGGCCCAGATGGGGACAAATCACTAGGTCCTGGTGAGGCATAGAATAAGACCACAGTCAGCAGTATCATTTGATCCCCTTGCGTGAACCAGAGCCACTCTATCCAGCTGAGTCCCAGGTCCATGTGAGGCTCACGTGAGGACCAGATTCATTAGGTCGAATTGAGGCATAGCTGGGGACAAGAGTCACCAGGTCTGGGTGCGGGCTAGGTGGGGCAAGATTCAGCAGTTCTGAGTTACGTCAAAGTGGGGACGAGAGACGCCAGTCCAGGTGAGGCCAAACTGAGGACCAGAGTCACCAGATCCATGTGAGGTCCATGTTGGAAAGAGAGGTACCAGGTCCAGGAGAGGTCCAGGTGGGGACCAGAGTCACCAGATCCAGGTGAAGTCGAGGTGGGGACCAGAGTCACCAGATCCACGAGAAGCCCAGGTGGCGACCAGAGTCACTAGGTCCCGTTGAGGCCCAGGTGAGGACCAGAGTTACCAGGTACACGTGAGGCCCCGGTGGGGATCAGAGGCAACAGGTCCATGTGAGGCCGGCTTGGGGACCATGGTCAACAGGTCTACTTGAGGCCCTGGTGTGTAACACAGTAAGCAGGTCCAGATGAGTCCCAGGTGGTGAAAAGAGTCGCCACGTCCAGGTGAGTCCCAGGTGGGGACCAGGATCACCAGGTACCGTTGAGGCCCTTGAAAGAACTAGAGTCTACTGGCACAAAAACAGACACATAGATCAGTGAAACAGAATAGAGAATCCAGAAGTGGACCCTCAACTTTATGGGCAACTAATATTCGATAAAGGAGGAAAGACTATCCATTGGAAGAAAGACAGTCTCTTCAATAAATGGTGCTGGGAAAATTGGACATCCACATGCAGAAGAATGAAACTAGACCACTCTCTTGCACCATACACAAAGATAAACCGAAATGGATGAAAGATCTAAATGTGAGACAAGATTCCATCAAAATCCTAGAGAAGAACACAGGCAACACCCTTTTTGAACTCGGCCATAGTAACTTCTTGCAAGATACATCCAGGAAGGCAAAAGAAACAAAAGCAAAAATGAACTATTGGGACTTCATCAAGATAAGAAGCTTTTGCACAGCAAAGGATGCAGTCAACAAAACTCAAAGACAACCTACAGAATGGGAGAAGATATTTGCAAATGACATATCAGATAAAGGACTAGTTTCCAAGATCTATAAAGAACTTATCAAACTCAACACCAAAGAAACAAACAATCCAATCATGAAATGGGCAAAAGACATGAACAGAAATCTCACAGAGGAAGACATAGACATGGCCAACAGGCACATGAGAAAATGCTCTGCATCACTTGCCATCAGGGAAATACAAATCAAAACTTCAATGAGATACCACCTCACACCAGTGAGAATGGGGAAAATTAACAAGACAGGAAACAACCAATGTTGGAGAGGTTGCGGAGAAAAGGGAATCCTCATACACTGTTGGTGGGAATGTGAACTGGTGCAGCCACTCTGGAAAACTGTGTGGAGGTTCCTCAAACAGTTAAAAATATACCTGCCCTACGACCCAGCAATTGCACTGTTGGGGATTTTCCCCAAAGAGACAAATGCAATGAAACACCGGGACACCTGCACCCCGATGTTTATAGCAGCAAGGGCCACGATAGCCAAACTGTGGAAGGAGCCTCGGTGTCCAACGAAAGATGAATGGATAAAGAAGATGTGGTTTATGTATACAATGGAATATTACTCAGCTATTAGAAACGACAAATACCCCCCATTTGCTTCAACGTGGATGGAACTGGAGGGTATTATGCTGAGTGAAGTAAGCCAGTCGGAGAAAGACAAACATTATATGTTCTCATTCATTTGGGGAATATAAATAATAGTGAAAGGGAATATAAGGGAAGGGGGAAGAAATGTGTGGGAAATATCAGAAAGGGAGACAGAACGTAAAGATTGCTAACTCTGGGAAACGAACTAGGGGTGGTAGAAGGGGAGGAGGGCGGGGGGTGGGAGTGAATGGGTGACGGGCACTGGGGGTTATTCTGTATGTTAGTAAATAGAACACCAATAATAAAAAATAAATTAAAAAAAAAAGAACAATGAAAGAACCAGAGTCAACAAGTCGAAGTCAAGCGCAGGTGGCAACCAGGGACAGCAGGTCCAAGTCAGGCCAAAGTGGGGTTCACAGTCACTAGGACATGGAGACACCCAGAGGGGGACCAGAGTCACTTGGTCCAGGTGAGGCCACTTGTGGAACACAGTCACCGGGTCCCAATTTTGCCCAGTTGAAGAAAACCCCACTCACCAGGTCCAGGTGAGGCCAACCTGCAGGCCATGCCGTGATACCATATCCCGATGATGCCCAGGTAGGTACTAGAGTCACCAGGTCCAAATGAGGCCCAGATGGAGTATATTCACTAGGTTCATGTGAGGCCCAGTTGAGGACTAGAGTCACCAGATCACCTTGAGCCCTAGAGGGGTACCAGAATCACCTGGTCAAGGTGACATCCAGATGGGGACCAGAGTCACCAGGTCAGAGTGAGTCCCAGAGAGGTTCCAGAGTCATCATGTCCCGGTGAGGCTCAGGTGTGGAACAGAGTAACCAGGTATCAATGATGCCCAGGTGAGGACCAGAGTCACCAGATCTGGGAGATGCACAATAGGATCAGAGTCACCAGTTCCAGGTGAGGCGAAGAAAGCGTCCACAGCAATCAGGTTCATGTGGGAACAAAGTCACCAGGACTGGGTGAGGCCCAGATGGGGACTAGATTCCCCAGTTCCTGGTGAGGCCCAAGTGGTGACCAGAGTCCCCGGGTCTGGGAGAGGACCAGGTAAGGCTCAGATTCCCCAGGTCCAAGAGACCAACGTGAGGACCTGAATCACCAGGTGTGGGTGAGGCCCAGGTGGCAACCCCACTCACCAGGTCCAGGTGAGGCCAACCTGCAGACCAGAGTCACCAGATGCAGGTGAGGCCCTTGTGGGTACCGGACTCACCAGGTAAATGTGAGTCTACAAGAACACCACAGTCACCAGGTCCAGGTGTGATTCATTTGGGAACGAGAGTCACCAGGTCCAGGTGAGACCCAGGTGGGGACCACAGTCACCAGGTCCAGATTGAGGCCTAGGTGGGGGGACCAGAGTCATCAGGACCAGTTGAGGCCAAAGTGCGGAGCAAAGTTATCATGTCCAGGTGTGGCCCAGGTAGGGAACAGAGTAACCATGTCCCATTGATGCCCGGTGTGAAAAGAGTCAGAAGGTCCACACGAGGCCTAAGTGAGGAGTAGATACATCAGGTCCTGTTGAGGCCCAGTTGAGGACCAGTGTCCCCAGCTCCGGGTGAGTCCCAGAGGGGGACAAGAGTCACCCGGTTCTGGTGATATCCAGGTGGGGACCAGAGTTACCACGTCAGCGTGAGGCCCAGAGGGGGACGAGAATCACTAGGTCCAGGTGAGGCCGCGACGTGGAACTGAGAAACCAGGTCCCATGATGCACATATAGAGACCTGAGTCACCAGGTCCAGGTTAGGTCCCTGTGGGAACCAGTCACCTCGTCCAGGTGAGGCCCAGGTGTGACCACAGTGACCAGGTCAAGGTGAGGCCCAGGTATATAAGAGAGTATCCAAGTCTCAATGATGCCCATGTAAGCAACAGAGTCAACAGGTGCAGGAGAGGCCCAAATGTGGATCAGAGCCATTGAGTTCCAGGTGAGGCCAGATGGAGACCACAGGAACCAGGTCCAGGAGAGCCCCATATGGGAACCAGAGCCACCAGATCCAGGTTAGGTTCAGGTGGGACCACAGTCACAAGGTCCAGGTGAGGCGCAGGTGGTAACAAGACTCACCAACTCCAGGAGAGGCACAGGTGGCGACCAGTCACCAGATCCAGGTGCGGACAATTAAGGACCAGATTCACCAGGCCCAAGTGAAGCCCAAGGGGTGACCAGAGTCACCAGGTAAGGGTGAGGCCCAGAGGGGGATCCAGAGTAACCAGTTTAGTTTGGGGCCCAGAATGGGACCAGAGGTCCCTGGTCAAAGTGAGGCCAAGGTGTGGAATAGAGTATCCAGGTCCCAATGATGCCTTGGTGTGGACCAGAGTCACTAGGGCCATTCAGGCCCAGATGGGGACAGAATCACTAGGTCCTGGTGAGGCATAGAATAAGAACACAGTCACCAGTATTAGGTGAGCCCCTTGTGGGAACCAGAGCCACTCTATGCAGCTGAGTCCCAGGTCCATGTGAGGCCCACGTGAGGACCAGATTCATCAGGTTGAATTGAGCTATAGCTGGGGACAAGAGTCACCAAGTCTGGGTGAGGCTTAGGTGGGGCAAGATTCAGCAGTTCTGAGTTAGGTCAAAGTGGGGACGAGAGACATCAGATCCAGAGGCGGCCAAACTGAGGACCAGAGTCAACAGATCCAGCTTAGGTCCATGTTGGAAAGAGAGTCATCAGGTGCAGGAGAGGTCCAGGTGGGGAACAGAGTCACCAGATCCAGGTGAAGTCAAGTTGGGGACCAGAGTCACCAGATCCACGTGAAGCCCAGATGGGGACCAGACTCACTAGGTCCAAATGAGTCCCAGGTGAGGACCAGAGTAACCAGGTTCAAGTGAGCTCCGGTTTTGATCAGAGGCAACAGGTTCATGTGAGGCCGGCTTGGGGACCATGGTCAACAGGTCTACTTGAGGCCCCGGTGTGGAACACAGTAAGCAGGTCCAGGAAGTCCCCGGGGGTGACAAGAGTCACTACGTCCAGGTGAGGCCCACGTGGGGACCAGGATCACCAGGTACACGGGAGGCCATTGAAAGAACCAGAGTCAACACTTCGAGGTCAGGAGCAGGTAGCAACCAGGGTCAGCAGGTCCAAGTCAGGCCAAAGTGGGGTTCACAGTCACTAGGGCACGGTGAGACCCAGAGGGGGACCAGAGTCACCTGGTTCAGGTGAGGTTCAGTTGTGGAACACAGTCACCGGGTCCCAATTTTGCCCAGTTGAGGACCATGGTCAACAGGGCCAGGTGAGGCTCGGATGGGGACCGGAGTCCCCAAATCCAGGTGAAGCCCAGGTGGGGAACACAGTCACCAGATCCGGGGTAGTCTCAGGTGCAGATCAGAATCACCAGGTCCAGGTGAGGTGCAGGTGGCAACCACACTCACCAGGTCCCGGTGAGGCCCTGGTGGGGACCAGAGTCACGAGGTACATGATAAGCTAGAAACACTGCAGCCACCAGGTCCACATGATGTCCATGTGGGAACGAGAATCACCAGTTAAAGGTGAGGACCAGGTGGTGATCCGACTCCCCATGTCCAGGTGAGACCCAGGTGGAAACAAGTGTCACCATGTCCAGGTGTGGCCCAGTTGAAGACCAGAGTTAACAGTTCCCGCTGGGTCACTGTTAGTTAACAGAGTACCATATCCTGATGCTACCCAGGTGGGTACCAGAGACACCAGGTCCTGGTGAGGGCCAAGTGGGACCAGAGTCACCAGATCTGGTTGAGGCCAGGTCCAGGTGACATCCAGATGGGGACCAGAGTCACCTGGTCCAGGTGAGGCTCTAGTGGGGACCGGAGTCACCAGGTAAATGTGAGTCTACAAGAACACCACAGTCTCCAGGTCCTGGTGTGGTTCATGTGTGAACGAGAGTCACCAGGTCCAGGTGAGACCCAGGTGGGGACCACAGTCACCAGGTCCAGATTGAGGCCTCGGTGGAGGGAACAGAGTCATGAGGAACATTTGAGGCCAAAGTGTGGAGCAAAGTTAACATGTCCAGGTGAGGCCCAGGTGGGGAAGAGAGTAACCATGTCCCATTGATGCCAGGTGGGAAAAGAGTCACAAGGTCCAGACGAGGCCTAAGTGAGGAGTAGATTCACCAGGTCCTGTTGAGGCCCGGTTGAGTACCAGTATCCCCAGCTCCGGGTGAGTCCCAGAGGGGGACCAGAGTCACCCGGTTCTGGGACTATCCAGCTGGGGACCAGAGTCGCCACGTCAGAGTGAGGCCCAGAAGGGGATAGAATCACTAGGTCTAGGTGAGGCCCGATGTGGAACTGAAACCAGGTCCCATGACGCCCATATGAGGACCTGAATCACCAGGTCCTGGTGAGGTCCCTGTTGGAACCAGTCAACTCGTCCAGGTGAGGCCCAGGTGGGACCACAGTCACCAGGTCCAGGTGAGGCCCACGTATATAAGAGAGTATCCAGTTACCAATGATCCCCAGGTTAGAACCAGAGTCAACAGGCCCAGGAGAGGCCCAAATATGGATCAGAGTCATTTTGTTCCAGGTGAGTCCAGATGGATACCATGGGAACCAGGTCCAGGAGAGCCCCATATGGGACCCAGAGCCACCATATCCAGGTGAGTTCAAGGTGGGTCCACAGTCACAAGGTCCAGGTGAGGCACTGGTGGCAACAGGATTCACCATGTCCAGCTGAGGCCCAGGTGGCGACCAGTCACCAGATCCAGGTGAGGACCATCTATGGACCAGATTCACCAAGCCCAAGTGAAGCCCAAGGGGTGAACAGAGTCACCAGGTAATGGTGAGGCCCAGAGGGGGAACCAGAGTAACCAGTTTAGTTTGAGGCCCAGAATGGGATCAGAGGTCCCTGGTCAATGTGCGGCCCAGGTGTGGAATAGAGTATCCAGGTCCCAATGATGCCTGGGTGAGGACCATAGTCACTAGGGCCATGGAGGCCCAGATGGGGAACAGAATCATTAGGTCCTGGTGAGGCATAGAATAAGACCACAGTCAGCAGTATCAGGTGAGCCCCTTGTGGGAACCAGAGCCACTCTATCCACCTGAGTCCCAGGTCCATGTGAGGCCCACGTGAGGACCAGATTCATCAGGCCATATTGAGGCATAGCTGGGGACAAGAGTCACTAGGTCTGGGTGCGGCCTAGGTGTGGCAAGATTCAGCAGTTCTGAGTTAAGTCAAACTGGGGACCAGAGACACCAGGTCCAGGTGAGGCCAAACTGAGGACCAAGCTCACCAGATCCAGGTGAGGTCCATGTTTGAAAGAGAGTCACCAGGTCCAGCAGAGGTGCAGTTGGGGACCAAAGTCACCAGATCCGGGTGAAGTCCAGGTGGGGACCAGAGTCACCTGATCCAGGTGAAGCCCAGGTGGGGACCAGAGTCACTAGGTCCAGTTGACGCCCAGGTGAGGACCAGAGTTACAAGGTACACGTGAGGCCCCGGTGGGGGTCAGAGGCAACAGGTCCATGTGAGGCCGGCTTGGGGACCATGGTCAACAGGTTACTTGAAGCCCAGGTGTGGAACACAGTAAGCAGGTCCAGGTGAGTCCCAGGTTGGGACAAGTGTCACCACGTCCAGTTGAGGAGCAGGTGGGGAGAAGGATCACCAGGTACGGGGGAAGCCCTTGAAAGAACCAGAGTCAACAGTTCGAGGTCTGGCGTAGGTGGCAACCAGGGTCACCAGGTCCAAGTCAGGCAAAAGTGGGGTTCACAGTCACTAGGGCACTGTGACACCCAGAGGGGGACCAGAGTGACCTGGTCCAGGTGAGGTCCAGTTGTGGAACACAGTCACCGGGTCCCAACTTGGCCCAGTTGAGGACCATGGTCAAAAGGGCTAGGTGAAGCCCAGATGGAGACCGGAGTCCCCAAATCCAGGTGAAGCTCAGGTGGGGACCAGAGTCACCAGATCCAAGGTAGTCTTAGGTGCAGACCAGAATCACCAGGTCCCGGTGAGGTGCAGGTGGCAACCACACTCACCAGGTCCCGGTGAGGCCCTGGTGGGGACCAGAGTGACGAGGTACATGAGAAGCTAGAAACACTGCAGCCACCAGGTCCACATGATGTCCATGTGGGAACGAGAATCATCAGTTATCGGTGAGGACCAGGTGGGGATCCGACTCACCATGTCCAGGTGAGACACAAGTGGGTACCAGTGTCACCATGTCCAGGTGAGGCCCCGATGGGATCCCCAGGCACCAGGTCTGGTGAGGCCATGCTTAGGATCAGAGTCACCAGTTAGAGATGAGGCCCAGGTGGAGCCAGAGTCACCTGGGACAGAAGAGGCCAAAGTCAGGACCAGAGTTACTAGGATCAGGTCTGTCCCAGTGAGGAATAGAGTAACCATGTCCCGATGATTCCCAGGTAGAACCAGAGTCACCAGGTTCAGATGAGGCGCAAGTGGGGAGCATATTCACTAGGTCCCGGTGAGGCCCAGTTGAGGACCAGAATGCCCAGGTCTAGTTGAGGCCTAGAGGGGAACCAGATTCACCTGGTCTTGGTTACATCTAGATGGGGACCAGAGTCACCATGTCAGGGTGAGGCGCAGAGGGGATCCAGAGTCATCATGTCCAGGTGAGGCTCAGGTGTGGAACAGAGTATCCAGGTCATAATGGTCCACAGGTGAAGACCAGAGTCACCAGATCTGGGTGAGGCCCACATAGCATCAGACGCACCAGTACCAGGTGAGGTCAAGAAGGAGTCCACAGCAATCAGGTCCCGGTAGGGAAAAAAGTCACCACGACTGGGTGAGGCCCAGATGGGGACCAGATTCACCAAGTCCAGATGATTCCCAGGTGCTGACCAGAGTTACCAGTTCCGGGTGAGGACCAGGTAAGGACCAGATTCACCAGGTCCAAGTGAGGCCCACGTGAGGACCTGTGTCACCGGTATGGGTGAGGCCCAGATGGCAACCTCACTCACCAGGTCCAGGGGAGGCCAACCTTCGGGCCATGCAGAGGAACCGTGTCCCTATAATGCCCAGGTAGGGACCAGAGTTACGAGTTGCAGGTGAGGCCCTAATGGGGACCGGAGTCACCAGGTAAATGTGAGTCTACAAAACACCACAGTCAACAGGTCCAGGTGTGGTTCATGTGGGAACAAGAGTCACCAGGTCCAGGTGAGACCCAGGTGGGGACCACAGTCACCAGGTCCAGATTGAGGCCTAGGTGGGGGACCAGAGTGATCAGGACCAATGGAGGCCAAAGTGTGGAGCAAAGTTATCATGCCCAGGTGAGGCCCAGGTGGGGAACAGAGTAACCATGTCCCATTGATGCCAGGTGGGAAAAGAGTCACAAGGTCCACACGAGGCCTAAGTGAGGAGTAGATTCACTAGGTCCTGTTGAGGCCCAGTTGAGGACCAGTGTCCACAGCTCCGGGTGAGTCCCAGAGGGGGACCAGAGTCACCCGGTTCTGGTGATATCCAGCTGGAGACCAGAGTCAACACGTCAGGGTGAGGCCAAGAGGGGGACGAGAATCACTAGGTCCAGGTGAGGCCCTGATTTGGAACTGAGAAACCAGGTCCCATGATGCCCATATGAGGACCTGAGTCACCAGGTCCAGGTGAGGTCCCTGTGGGAACCAGGTACCTCATCCAAGTGAGGCCCAGGTGGGACCACAGTCACCAGGTCCAGGTGAGGCCCAGGTATATAAGTGAGTATCCAGGTCCCAGTGAGGCCAGATAAGGACCAGAGACAACAGATCCAGGATAGGCCCAAATATGGATCAGAGTCATTGTGTTCCAGGTGAGGCCAGATGGAGAACACAGGAACGCGGTCCAGGAGAGCCCAATATGGGAACCAGAGCCACCAGATCCATGTGAGGTCCAGGTGGGAACACAGTCACAAGTTCCAGGTGAGGCGCAATTGGCAACAGGATTCACCAATTCCAGGGGAGGCCCAGGTGGCGACCAGTCACCAGATCCAGGTGCGGACCAGCTAAGGTCCAGATTCACCAGGCCCAAGAGAAGTCAAAGGGGTGACCAGAGTCACCAGGTAAGGGTGAGTCCCAGAGGGGGAACCAGATTAACCAGTTTAGTTTGAGGCCCAGAATGGGACCAGAGGTCCCTGGTCAGAGTGAGGCCCAGGTGTGGAATAGAGTATCCAGGTCCCAATGATGCCTGGGTGAGGAACAGAGTTACTAGGGCCATGCAGGCCTAGATGGGGAACAGAATCACCAGATCCTGGTGAGGAATAAAATAAGACCACAGTCAGCAGTATCAGGTGAGCCCCTTGTGGGAACCAGAGCCACTCTATCCAGCTGAGTCCCAGGTCCATGTGAGACCCACGTGAGGACCAGATTCATCAGTTCGAATTGAGGCATAGCTGAGGACAAGAGTCACCAAGTCTGGGTGCGGCCTAGGTGGGGCAAGATTCAGCAGTTCTGAGTTAGGTCAAAGTGGGGACGAGAGACGCCAGTCCAGGTGAGGCCAAACTGAGGACGAGAGTCACCACGTCCAGGTGAGGTCCAGGTGGGGACCAGTGTCATCAGATCCAGGTGAAGTCCAGGTGGGGACCAGAGTCGCTAGGTCCAGATGAGGCCCAGGTGAGGACCAGAGTTACCAGGTACACGTGAGGCCCTGGTGGGGATCAGAGGCAACAGCTCCATGTGAGGCCGGCTTAGCGAACATGGTCAACAGTTCTACTTGAGGCCCAGGTGTGGAACACAGTAAGCAGGTCCAGGTGATACCCCGGTGGTGACAAGTGTCACCACGTCCTGGTTTGGCCCATGTGGGGACCAGAATCACCAGGTACAGTGGAGGCCCTTGAAAGAACCAGAGTCAACAGTTCGAGGTCAGGCGCAGGTGGCAACCAGGGTCAGCAGGTCCAAGTCAGGCCAAAGTGGGGTTCACAGTAACTAGGGCACGTGAGACCCAGAGGGGGACCACAGTGACCTGGTCCAGGTGATGTCCAGTTGTGGAACACAGTCACCGGGTCCCAAATTTGCCGAGTTGAGGACCATGGTCAACAGGGTCAGGTGAGGCCCAGATGGGGACCGGAGTCCCGAAATCCAGGTGAATCCCAGGTGGGGACCACAGTCACCAGATCCAGGGTAGTCTCAGGTGCAGACCAGAATCACCAGGTCCAGGTGAGGTGCAAGTGAATCCAAACTCACCAGGACCCGGTGAGGGCCTGGTGGGGATCAGAGTCACGAGGTACATGAGAAGCTAGAAACACTGCAGCCACCAGGTCCACATGATGTCCATGTGGGAACGAGAATCACCAGTTACAGGTGAGGACCAGGTGGGGATCCGACTCACCATGTCCAGGTCAGACCCAAGTGGGTACCAGTGTCACCATGTCCAGGTGTGGCCCATGTGAAGACCAGAGTTAATAGGTCCGGCTTGGTCAATGATACTGAACAGGGTAACCATATCCTGATGCTACCCAGGTGGGTACCAGAGACACCAGGTCTCGGTGAGGCCCAGGTGGGTCCAGGGACATGAGGTCCAGGTGAGGTCCTGATGGGAACCCGAGTCACCAGGTCAGGTGAGGTCATGCTTAGAATCAGTGTCACCAGATAAAAATGAGGCCCAAGTGGTGCCAGAGTCACCTGGTACAGACGAGGCCAAAGTCAGGACGAGAGTTACCGGGATCAGGTCAGTCCCAGTGGGGAATAGAGTAACCATGTCCCGATGATGCCCAGGTAGAACCAGCGTCACCAGGTCCAGATGAGGCGCAGGTGTGGAGCATGTTCACTAGGTCCCGGTGAGGGCCAGTTGAGGAACAGAGTCACCAGGTCTAGTTGAGCCCTAGAGGGGTACCAGATTCACCTGGTCTAGGTGACATCCAGATGAGGACAAGAGACACCATGTCAGGGTGAGGCCCAGAAGGGATCCATAGTCATCATGTCCAGGCAGGGCTCAGGTGTGGAACAGAGTATCCAGGTCACAATGGACACAGGTGAGGACCAGAGTCACCAGATCTGGGTGAGGCCCAGTTAGGATCAGAGTCACCAGTTCCAGGTGATCCCAAGAAGGAGTCCACAGCAATCAGGTCCAGGTGGGCAACAAATTCACCAGGACTGGGTGAGGCCCAGATGGGGACCAGATTCACCAGGTCCAGGTGACTTCCAGGTGGTGAACAGACTTACCAGTTCCGGGTGAGGACTAGGTAAGGACCAGATTCAACAGGTCCACGTGAGGCCCACGTGGGGACCTATGTCACCAGGTATGGGTGAGGCCCAGGTGGCAACACCACTCCCCAGGTCCAGGTGAGGACAACATGAAGGCCATGCAGAGGAAACATGTCACGATGATGCCCTGGTTGACCAGAGTTACCAGATCCAGGTGAGGCCAACCTGCAGGCCATGCACTGGAACCATGTCCCGATGATGCCCAGGTAGGGACCAGAGTAACCAGGTCCAAATGAGGCCCAGATGGAGCATATTCACTAGGTCCAGGTGAGGCCCAGTTGAGGACCAGTGTCACCAGGTCTAGTTGAGCCCTAGAGCGGTATCAGATTCACCTGTTCTAGGTGACATCCAGATGGGGACCAGAGTCACCATGTCAGGGTGAGGCCCAGAGGGGATCCAGAGTCATCATGTCCAGGTGAGGCTCAGGTGTGGAACAGAGTATCCAGTTCATAATGGTCCACAGGTGATGACCAGAGTCACCAGATCAGGGTGAGTCCCAGTTAGGATCAGAGTCACCAGTTCCAGGTGAGGCCAAGAAGGGGTCCACAGCAATCAGGTCCAGGTGGGAACATAGTCAACAGGACTGGGTGAGGCCCAGATGGGGAGCAGATTCACCAGGTCCAGGTGAGGCCCTAGTGGTGACCAGAGTCCCCGGGTATGGGAGAGGACCAGGTAAGGACCAGATTCACCAGGTCCAAGACTCCCACGTGGGGACCTGAGTCACCAGGTATGGGTGAGGCCCAGGTGGCAAACCCACTCACCAGGTCCAGGTGAGGCCAACCTGCAGGCCAGTGTCATCAGATCCAGGTGAGGCCCTAGTGGGTACCGGAGTCACCAGGTAAATGTGAGTCTACAAGAACACCACAGTCACCAGGTCCAGGTGTGGTTCATGTGGGAACGAGAGTCACCAGGTCCAGGTGAGACCCATGTGTGGACCACAGTCACCAGGTCCAGATTGAGGCCTTGTGGGGGGACCAGAGTCATCTGGACCATTTGAGGCCTTAGTGCGGAGCACAGTTATCATGTCCAGGTGAGGCCCAGGTGGGGAACAGAGTAAACATGTCCTGTTGATGCCAGGTGGGAAAAGAGTCACAAGGTCCAGACGAGGCCTAAGTGAGGAGTGGATTCACCAGGTCCTGTTGAGGCCAAGTTGAGGACCAGTGTCCCCAACTCTGGTTGAGTCCCAGACGGGGACCAGAGTCACCCGGTTCTGGTGATATCCAGGTGGGGACCAGAGTCACCACGTCAGGGTGAGGCCCAGAGGGGGAAGAGAATCACTCGGTCCAGGTGAGGCCCCGATGTGGAAATGAGAAACCAGGTCCCATGACGCCCATATGAGGACCTGAGTCACCAGGTCCAGGTGATGTCCCCGTGGGAACCAGTCACCTCGTCCAGGTGAGGCCCAGGTGGGACCACAGTCAACAGGTCCAGGTGAGACCCACGTATATAAGAGAGTATCCAGGTACCAATGCTGCCCAGGTAAGGACCAGAGTCAACAGGTCCAGGAGAGGCCCAAATATGGATCAGAGTCATTGTGTTCCAGGTGAGGCCAGATGGAGACCACAGGAACCAGGTCCAGGAGACCCCCATATGGGAACCAGAGCCACCAAATCCAGGTGAGAACCAGGTGGGACCACAGTCACAAGGTCCAGGTGAGGCGCAGGTGGCAACAGAATTCACCAAGTCCAGGTGAGGCCCAGGTGGCGACCAGTCACCAGATCCACGTGCGGACCAGATAAGGAGCAGATTCACCAGGTCCAAGTGAAGCCCAAGGGGTGAGCAGAGTCACCAGGTAATGGTGAGGCCCAGAGGGGGAACCAGAGTAACCAGTTTAGTTTGAGGCCCAGAATGGGACCAGAGGTCCCTGGTCAAAGAGAGGCCCAGGTGTGGAATAGAGTATCCAGGTCCCAATGATGCCTGGGTGAGGACCAGAGTTACTAGGGCCATGCATGCCCAGATGGGGAACAGAATCACTAGGTCCTGGTGAGGCATAGAATAAGACCACAGTCAGCAGTATCCGGTGAGCCCCTTGTGGGAACCAGAGCCACTCTATCCAGCTGAGTCCCAGGTCCATGTGAGGCCCACGTGAGGATCAGATTCATCAGATCGAATTGAGGCATAGCTGGGGACAAGAGTCACCAGGTCTGGGTGCGGCCTAGGTGGGGCAAGATTCAGCAGTTCTGAGTTAGGTCAAAGTGGGCCCAAGAGACACCAGGTCCAGGTGAGGCCAAACTGAGACCAGAGTCACCAGATCCAGGTGAGGTCCATGTTGGAAAGAGAGTCACCAGGTTAAGGAGAGGTCCAGATGGGGACCAGAGTCTCCAGATCCAGGTGAACTCCAGGTGGGGACCAGAGTCACAGATCCAGTGAAGCCCAGGTGGGGACCAGAGTCACTAGGTCCACATGAGGCCCAGGTGAGGACCAGAGATACCAGGTACACGTCAGGTCCCGGTGTGGATCAGAGGCAACAGGTCGATGTGAGGCCGGCTTGGGGACCATGGTAAACAGGTCTACTTGAGGCCCAGGGGGGAACACAGTAACCAGGTCCAGGTGAGTCCCCGGTGGTGAAAAGAGTCTCCACGTCCAGGTGAGGCCCAGTTGGGGACCAGGATCACCAGGTCCAGGGGAGGCCCTTGAAAGAACCAGAGTCAACAGTTTGAGATCAGGAGCAGGTGGCAACCAGGTTCAGCAGGTCCAAGTCAGGTCTAAGTGGGGTTCACAGTCACTAGGGCACGGAGAGACCCAGAGGGGGACTAGAGTCATTTGGTCCAGGTGAGGTCCAGGTGTGGAACACAGTCACCGGGTCCCAAATTCGCCAAGATGAGGACCATGGTCAACAGGGCCAGGTAAAGCCCAGATGGGGACCGGAGTCCCCAAATCGAGGTGAAGCTCAGGTGGGGACCACAGTCACCAGATCCAGGGTATTCTCAGCTGCAGACCAGAATCACCATGTCCAGGTGAGGTGCAGGTGGCAACCACACACCAGGTCCCGGTGAGGCCCTGGTGGGGACCAGAGTCACGAGGTACATGAGTAGCTAGAAACATTGCAGCCACCAGGTCCACATGATGTCCATGTGGGAACGAAAATCACCAGTTACAGGTGTGGACCAGGTGGGGATCCGACTCACAATGTCCAGGTGAGACCCAGGTGGGTACCAGTGTCACCATGTCCAGGTGTGGCCCAGGTGAAGACAAGAGTTAATAGGTCCGGCTGGGTCACTGTTAGTGAACAGTGTAACCATATCCTAATGATACCCAGGTTGGGACCAGAGACTCCAGGTCCTAGTGAGGACCAGGTGGGACCCGAGACATGAGGTCCAGGTGAGGTCCCGAAGGGAAACTCAGTCACCAGGTCAGGTGAGGCCATGCTTAGGATCAGAGTCACCAGTTACAGGTGAGGCCCAGGTGGAGCCAGAGTCACCTGGTACAGAAGAGGCCAAAGTCAGGACCAGAGTTACCACGATGAGGTCAGTCCCAGAGGGGAATAGAGTAACCATATCCCGATGATGCCCAGGTAGAAACAGAGTCACCAGTTATAGATAAGGCGCAGTTGGGGAGCATGTTCACTAGGTCCCGGTAAGGCCCATTTGAGGACCAGAGTCACCAGGTCTAGTTGAGGCCTAGAGCGGTATCAGATTCACCTGGTATAGGTGACATCCAGATGGGGACCAGAGTCACCATGTCAGGGTGAGGCCCAGAGGGGATCCGGAATCATCATGTCCAGTTGAGGCTCAGGTGTGCAACAGAGTCAGCAGGTACCAATGATGCCCAGGTGAGGACCAGAGTCACCAGGTCTGGGTGACGCGCAGATAGGATCAGAGTAACCAGTTCTAGGTGAGGCCAAGAAGGAGTCCACAGCAATCAGGTCCAGGTCGGGAACAAAGTCACCAGGACTGGGTGAATCTCAGATGGGGACCAGATTCACCATGTCCAGGGGAGGCCCAGGGAGTGACCAGAGTCCCCTGGTCTAGGAGAGGACCAGGAAAGGATCAGATTCACCAGGTCCAAGAGCCCCACGTGGGGACCTGTGTCACAAGGTATGGGTGAGGCCCGGGTGGCATCCACACTCACCAGGTCCAGGTGAGGCCAACCTGCAGGCCATGCAGAGGAACCATGTCTGGATGATGCCCAGGTAGGGACCAGAGTTACCAGGTCCAGGTGAGTGCAACCTGCAGGCCATGCAGTGGAACCATGACCCGATGATGCCGAGGTAGTGACCAGAGTTACCAGGTCCAAATGAGTCCCAGATGGAGCATATTCACTAGGTCCAGGTGAGGCCCAGTTGAGGACCAGAGTCACCAGATCTGGTTGAGTCCTAGAGGAGTACCAGAATCACCTGGTCCAGGTGACATCCAGATGGGGACCAGAGTCACCAGGTCAGGGTGAGACCGAGAGAGGTTCCAGAGTCATCATGTCCAGGTGAGGCTCAGGTGTGGAACAGAGTCACCAGGTACCAATAACTCCCAGGTGAGGACCAGAGTCACCAGATCTGGGAGACGCGCATATAAGATCAGAGACACCAGTTTCAGGTGAGGCCAAGAAAGGGTCCACAGCAATAAGGTCCAGGTGGGGAACAAAGTCACCAGGACTGGGTGAGGCCCAGATGGGGACCAGATTCACCAGGTCCAGGTGAGGCCCAGGTGGGACAACAGACATCAGGTCCAGGTGAGGCCCAGGTATATAAGAGAGTATCCAAGTCCCAATGATGCCCAGGTGGAACCAGAGTCACCAGGTCTAGTTGAGGCCTAGAGGGGTACCAGATTCACCTGGTCTAGGTGACATCCACATGGGGACCAGAGTCACCATGTCAGGGTGAGGTCCAGAGGGGATCCAGAGTAATCATGTCCAGGTTAGGATCAGGTGTGGAACAGAGTATCCAGATCATAATGGTCCACAGGTGAGGACCAGAGGCACCAGATATGGGTGAGGCCCAGTTAGGATTAGAGTCACCAGTTCCAGGTGAGGCCAAGAAGGAGTCCACAGCAATCAGGGCCAGGTGGGGAACAAAGTCACCAGGACTGGGTGAGGCCCAGATGGGGACCAGATTCACCAGGTCCAGGTTATTCCCAGGTGGTGAACAGACTTACCAGTTCCGGGTGACGACCAGGTAAGGACCAGATTCAACAGTACAAAATGAGGCCCGCGTGGGGACCTGAGTCACCAGGTATTGGTGAGTCCAGGTGGCAAAGCACTCCCCAGGTCCAGGTGAGGCCAACCTGCAGGCCATGCAGAGGAACCATGTCCCGATGATACCCAGGTAAGGACGAGAGTTACCACATCCAGGTGAGGCCAAACTGTAGGACATGCAGTGGAACCATGTCCCGATGATGCCCAGGTAGGGACTAGAGTCACCAGGTCAGGGAGAGGCCCAGAGAGGTTCCAGAGTCATCATGTCCAGGTGAGGCTCAGGTGAGGAAAAGAGTCACCAGGTACCAATGATGCCCAGGTGAGGACCAGAGTCACCAGATCTGGGTGACGCGCAGATAGGTTCAGAGTCACCAGTTGCAAGGGGAGGCCAAGAAAGAGTCCACAGCAAGCAAGTCCAGGTGGGGAACAAAGTCACTAGGACTGGGTGAGGCCCAGATGGGGACCAGATTCACTAGGTCCAGGTGAGGCCCAGTTGAGGACCAGTGTCCCCAGCTCCGGGTGTGTCCCAGAGGGGGACCAGAGTCACCCGGTTCCGGTGATATCCTGGTGGGGACCAGAGTCACCACATCAGGGTGAGGCCCAGAGGGGGATGAGAATCACTAGCTCCAGGTGAGGCCCCGATGTGGAACTGAAACCAGGTCCCATGATGCCCATAAGAGGACCTGAGTCAGCAGGTCCAGGTGAGGTCCCTGTGGGAACCAGACACCTCGTCCAGGTGAGGCCAAGGTGGGACCACAGTCACCAGGTCCAGGTGAGGCCCAGGTATATAAGAGTGTATCCAGGTCGCAATGATGCCCAGGTAAGGACCAGAGTCAACAGTCCAGGAGAGGCCCAAATATGGATCAGAGTCATTGTGTTCCAGGTGAGTCCAGATGGAGACCACAGGAACCAGGTCCAGAAGAGCCCCATATGGGAACCAGAGCCACCAGATCCAGGTGAGGTCCAGGTGGGACCACAGTCACAAGGTCCAGGTGACGCACAGGTGGCAACAAGATTCACCATGTCCAGGTGAGGCCCAGGGGGCGAACAGTCACCACATCCAGTTGCGGACCTGCTAAGGACCAGATTCACCAGGCTCAAGTGAAGCCCAAGGGGTGACCAGAGTCACTAGGTAAGGGTGAGGCCCAGACGGGGAACCAGAGTAACCAGTTTAGTTTGAGGCCCAGAATGGGACCAGAGGTCCCTGGTCAAAGTGAGGGAAGGTGTGGAATAGAGTATCCAGGTCCCAATGATGCCTGGGTGAGGACCAGGATCACTAGGGCCATGCAGGCCTAGATGCGGAACAGAATCACTAGGTCCTGGTGAGGCACAGAATAAGACCACAGTCACCAGTGTCATGTGAGCCCCTTGTGGGGACCAGAGCCACTCTATCAAGCTGAGTCCCAGGTCCATGTGAGGCCCACGTGAGGACCAGATTCATCAGGTCGAATTGAGGCATAGCTGGGGACAAGAGGCACCAGGTCTGGGTGCGGCCTAGGTGGGGCAAGATTCAGCAGTTCGGTGTTAGGGCAAAGTGGGGACGAGAGACACCAGGTCCAGGTGAGGCCAAAATGAGGACCAGAGTCACCAGATCCAGGTGAGGTCCATGTTGGAAAGAGAGTCACCAGGTCCAGGAGAGGTCCAGGTGGGGACCAGAGTCACCAGATCCAGGTGAAGTGCAGGTGGGGACCAGAGTCACTAGGTCAAGATGAGGCCTAGGTTAGGACCAGAGATAACAGGTACACGTGAGGCCCCGGGGGGGATCAGAGGCAACAGGTCCATGTGAGGCCGGCTTGGGGACCATGGTCAACAGGTCTACTTGAGGCCCAGGTGTGGAACACAGTAAGCAAGTCCAGGTGGGTCCCCGGTGGTGACAAGTGTCACCACGTCCAGGTGAGGCCCAGGTGGGGACCAGGATCACCAGGTACACGGGTGGCCCATGAAAGAACCAGAGTCAACAGTTCGAGGTAAGTCACAGGTGGGAACCAGGGTCAGCAAGTCCAAGTCAGGCCAAAGTGGTGTTCACAGTCACTAGGGCAAGTGAGACACAGAGGGGGACCAGAGTCACCTGGTCCATTTGAGGTCCAGTGGTTTAACACAGTCACCGGGTCGAATTTTGCCCAGTTGAGGACCAATGTCAACACGGCAGGTGAGGCCCAAATGGGGAACAGAGTCCCCAAATCCAGGTGAAGCCCAGGTGGGGACCACAGTCACCAGATCCAGGGTAGTCTCAGGTGCAGACCGGAATCACCAGGTCCAGGTGAAGTGCATGTGGCAACCACACTCACCAGGTCCCGGTGAGGCCCTTGTGGGGACCAGAGTCACGAGGTACATGAGAAGCTAGAAACAATGCAGCCACCAGGTCCACATGATGTCCATGTGGGAACGAGAATCACCAGTTATACGTGAGGACCAGGCGGGGATCTGACTCACCATGTCCAGGTGAGACCCAAGTGGGAACCAGTGTCACCATGTCCAGGTGTGGCCCAGGTGAAGACAAGAGTTAATAGGTCCGGGTGGGTCACTGTTAGAGAACAGTGTAACCATATCCTGATGCTACCCAGGTGGGTACCACAGACACCAGGTCCTGGTGAGGCCCAGGTGGGACCAGAGACATGAGGTCCAGGTGAGGTCCCGATGGGAACCAGAGTCACCAGGTCAGGTGAGGCCATGCTTAGGATCAGAGTCATCAGTTACAGATGACGCCCAGGTGGAGCCAGAGTCACCCGGTAGAGAAGACGCCAAAGTAAGGACCAGAGTAACCAGGATCAGGTCAGTCCCAGTGGGGAATAGAGTAACCATGTCCCGATGATGCCCAGGTAGAACCCGAGTCAACACGTCCAGATGAGGCGCAGGTGGGGTGTATATACACTAGGTCCCGGTGAGGCCCGCTCTAGTGGGGACCGGAGTCACCAGGTAAATGTGAGTCTACAAGAACACCACAGTCACCAGGTCCAGGTGTGGTTCATGTGGGAATGAGAGTCACCAGGTGCAGGTGAGAACCAGGTGGGGATCACAGTCACCAGGTCCAGATTGAGGCCTAGGTGGGTGGAACAGTGTCATCAGGAGCAGTTGAGGCCAAAGTGTGGAGCAAAGTTATCATGTCCAGTTGAGGACCAGGTGGGGAACAGAGTAACAATGTCCCATTTATGCCAGGTTGGAAGAGTCAAAGGTCCAGATGAGGCCTAAGTGAGGAGTAGATTCACCTGGTCCTGTTGAGACCCAGTTGAGGGCCAGTGTCCCCAGCTCTAGGGGATTCCCAGAGGGGTAGCAGAGTCACCCGGTTCTGGTGATATCCAGGTGGGAATCAGAGTCAGCATGTCAGGGTGAGGCCCAGAGGGGGACGAGAATTTCTAGGTCCAGGTGAGGCCCCTATGTGAAACTGAGAAACCAGGTCCCATGATGCCTATATGAGGACCTGAGTCACCAGGTCCTGGTGAGGTCCCTGAAGGAACCAGTCACCTTGTCCAGGTGAGGCCCAGGTGGGAACACAGTCACCACGTCCAGGTGAGGCCCAGGTATATAAGAGAGTATGCAGTTCCCAATGATGCCCAGGTAAGGACCAGAGTAAACAGGTCCAGGAGAGTCCCAAATATGGATCAGAGTCATTGTGTTCCAGGTGAGGCCAGATGGAGACCACAGGAACAAGGTCCACGAGAGTCCCATAGGGGAACCAGAGCCACCAGATCCAGGTGAGGTCCAGGTGGGACTACACTCACAAGGTTTAGGTGAGGCGCAGGTGGCAACAGGATTCACCAAGTCCAGGTGAGGCCCAGCTGGCGACCAGATCCAGGTGCGGACCAGCTAAGGACCAGATTCACCAGGCCCAAGTGAAGCCCAAGGGGTTACCAGAGTCACTAGGTAAGGGTGAGGGCCAGAGGGGAACCAGAGTAACCAGTTTAGTTTGAGGCCCCGAATTGGACCAGAGGTCCCTGGTCAACGTGAGTCCCAGGTGTGGAATAGAGTATCCAGGTCCCAATGATGGCTGAGTGAGGACCAGATCACTAGAGCCATGCAGGCCCAGATCAGGAACAGAGCCTCTAGGTCCTGGTGAGGCATAGAATAAGACCACAGTCACCAGTATCAGGTGAGCCCCTTGTGGGAACCGAGCCAGTCTATCCAGATGAGTCCCAGGTGATGTGAGGCCCACGTGGGGACCAGATTCATCAAGTCGAATTGAGGCATAGCTGTGGACAAGAGTCACCTGGTCTGGGTGCGGCCTAGGTGGGGCAAGATTCAGCAGTTCTGAGTTAGGTCAAAGTGGGGAAGAAAGACATCAGGAACAGGTGAGTCCTAACTGAGGACCAAAGTCACCAGATCCAAGTGAGGTCCATGTTGGAAAGAGAGTCACCAGGTCCAGGAGAGGTCCAGGTGCGGACAAGAGTCACCAGATCCAGGTGAAGTCCAGTTGGGGACCAGAGACACCAGATCCAGGTGAAACACAGGTGGGACCAAAGTCAATAGGTCCAGATGAGGCCTAAGTGAGGACCAGAGTTACGAGGTATACGTGAGGCCCCGGTGGGGATCAGAAGCAACAGGTCCATGTGAGGCCGGCTTGGGGACCATGGTCAACAGGTCTACTTGAGGCCCAGGTGTGGAACACAGTAAGCAGGTCCAGGAAGTCCCCGGGGGTGACAAGAGTCACCACGTCCAGGTGAGGCCCAGGTGGGGACCAGGATCACCAGGTACAGGGGAGGCCCTTGAAAGAACCAGAGTAAACAGTTCGAGGTCAGGCGCAGGTGGAAACCAATGTCAGCAGGTCCAAGTCAGGCCAAAGTGGGGTTCAGAGTCATTAGGGCACGGTCACACACAGAGGGGACCAGAGTCACCTGGTCCAGGTGAGATCCAGTTGTGGAACACAGTCACCGGGTCCCAATTTTGCCCAGTTGAGGACCATGGTCAACAGGGCCAGGTGAATCCCAGATGGGGACCGGAGTCCCCAAATCCAGGTGAAGCCCAAGTGGGGACCACAGTCACCAGATCCAGGGTAGTCTCAGGTGCAGACCACAATCACCATGTCCAGGTGTGGCCCAGGTGAAGACCAGAGTTAATAGTTCCGGCAGGGTAACTGTTAGTGAACACTGTAACCATATCCTGATGCTACCCAGGTGGGTACTTGAGACACCAGGTCCTGGGGAGGCCCAGGTGGGACCAGAGACATGAGGTCCAGGTGAGGTCCCGAAAGGAACCACAGTCACCAGGTCAGGTGAGGCCATGCTTAGGATCAGAGTCACCAGTTCCAGGTGAGGCCAAGAACGAGTCCACAGTAATCAGGTCCAGGTGGGGAACAAAGTCACCAGGACTGGGTGAGGCCCAGATGGGGACCAGTTTCACCGGGCCCATGTGATTCCCTGGTGGTGACCAGAGATACCAGTTCCGGGTGAGGACCAGGTAAGGACCAGATTCACCAAGTCCAAGTGAGGCACACGTGGGTTTCTCTGTCACCAGGAATGGGTGAATCCCAGGTGGCAACACCACTCACCAGGTCCAGGTGAGGCCAACCTGCAGGCCATGCTGTGGAACCATGTCCCGATCATGCCCAGGGAGGGGCCAGAGTCACCAGGTCCAAATGAGGCCCAGATGGAGCATATTCACTAGGTCCATGTGAGGCCCAGTTGAGGACCAGAGTCACCAGACCGGGTTGAGGCCTAGAGGGGTACCAGAATCACCTGGTCCAGGTGACATCCAGATGGGGACCAGAGTCACCAGGTCAGGGTGAGGCCAAGAGAGGTTCCAGAGTCATCATGTCCAGGTTAGGCTCAGGTGTGGAACAGAGTCACCAGATACCAATGATGCCCAGGTGAGAACCAGGGTCACCAGGTTTGGGTGACGCGCAGATAGGATCAGTCACCAGTTCCAGGTGAGGCCATGAAAGAGTCCACAGCAATCAGGTCCAGGTGGGGAACAAAGTCACCAAGACTTGGTGAGGTCCAGTGGGGACGAGATTCACCAGGTCCAGGTGAGGCCCAGGTGGTGACCAGAGTCCCCGGGTCTGGGAGAGGACCAGGTAAGGACCAGATTCACCAGGTCCAAGAGGCCCACGTGGGGAACTGAGTCACCAGGTATGGGTGAGGCCCAGGAGGCTACGCTACTCAACAGGTCCAGGTGAGGCCAACCTGCAGGACGGAGTCACCAGGTCCAGGTTAGACCCTAGTGGGGAACGGAGTCACCATGTAAAATGAGTCTACAAGAACACGACAGTCACCATGTCCAGGGTTTGTTCATGTGGGAACGAGAGTCACCAGGTCCAGGTGAGACCCAGGTGGGGAACACAGTCACCAGGTCCTGATTTAGGCCTAGGTGGGAGGACCAGAGTCATCAGGACCAGTTGAGGCCAAAGAATGGAGCAAAGTTATCATGTCCAGGTGAGGCCCAGGTGGGGAACAGAGTAACCAGGTACACGTGAGCTCCGGTTTTGATCAGAGGCAACAGGTCCATGTGAGGCCGGCTTAGGGCCAATGGTCAACAGGTCTACCTGAGGCCCAGGTATGGAACACAGTAAGCAGGTCCAGGTGAGTCGCCGGTGGTGACAAGGGTCACCACGTCCAGGTGAGGCCCAGGTGGGGACCAGGATCACCAGGTACAGGGGAGGGCCTTGAAAGAACCAGAGTCAAGAGTTCGAGGTCAGGCGCAGGTGGCAAACAGGATCAGCAGGTCCAAGTCAGGCCATAGTGGGGTTCACAGTCACTAGGGCACGGTGAGACCCAGAGGGGGACCAGAGTAACCTAGTCGAGGTGAGGTCCAGTTGTGGAACACAGTCACCGAGTCCCAATTTTGCCCAGTTGAGGACCATGGTCAACAGGGCCAGGTGAGGCCCAGATGGGGACCGGAGTCAAAATATCCAGGTGAAGCCCAGGTGGGGACCACAGTCAACAGATCCAGGGTAGTCTCAGGTGCAGACCAGAATCACCAGGTCCAGGTGAGGCCCAGGTATATAATAGAGTACCCAGGTCCCAATGATGCCTGTTAAGCAGAGTTAACAGGTCCAGGATAGGCCCAGATATGGATCAGAGTCATTGTGTTCCAGGTGAGGCCAGATGGAGACCACAGGAACACGGACCTGGAGAGCCCCATATGGGAACCTGAGCCACCAGATCAAGGTGAGGTCTAGGTGGGACCACAGTCACAAGGTCCTGGTGACGCGAAGGTGGCAACAGGATTCACCAAGTCCAGGTGAGGCCCAGGGGGCGACCAGTCGCCAGCTCCAGGTGAGTACCAGCCAAGGACCAGATTCACCAGGCCCAAGTGAAGCCCAAGGGGTGACCAGAGTCACCAGGTAAGGGTGAGGCCCTGAGGGGGAACCAGAGTAACCAGTTTAGTTTGAGGCCCAGAATGGGACCAGAGGTCCCTGGTCAGAGTGAGGCACAGGTTTGGAATAGAGTATCCAGGTCCCAATGATGCCTGGGTGAGGACTAGAGTCACGAGGGCCATGCAGACCCAGATGGGGAACAGAATCACTAGGTCCTGGTGAGGCATAGAATAAGACCACAGTCAGCAGTATCATTTGAGCCCCTTGCGGGAACCAGAGCCACTCTATCCAGCTGAGTCCCAGGTCCATGTGAGGCCCAGGTGAGGACCAGATTCATCAGGTCGAAGTGAGGCATAGCTGGGGAGAAGAGTAACCAGGTCTAGGTGCGGCCTAGGTGGGGCAAGATTCATCAGTTCTGAGTTAGGTCAAAGTGGGGACGAGAGACACTAGATCCAGGTGAGGCCAGACTGAGGACCAGAATGACCGGATCCAGATGAGGTCCTTTTTGGAAAGACTGTCACCAGGTCCAGGAGTGGTCCAGGTGGGGACCAGATTCACCAGATCTAGGTGAAGTCCAGGTGGGGACCAGGGTCAACAGATCCAGGTGAAGCCCAGGTGGGGACCAGAGTCACTAGGTCCAGATGAGGCCCAGGTGAGGACCAGAGTTACCAGGTACATGTTTGGCCCCGGTGGGGATCGGAGGCAACAGGTCCATGTGAGGCCGGATTGGGGACCATGGTCAACAGGACTCCTTGAGGCCCAGGTGTGGAACACATTAAGCAGTTCCAGGTGAGTCCCCGGTAGTGACAAGAGTCACCACGTCCAGGTGAGGCCCAGGTGGGGACCAGGATCACCAGGTAAGGGGAGGCCCTTGAAAGAACCAGAGTCAGCATTTGGAGGTCAGGAGCAGGTGGCAAACAGTGTCCGCAGGTCCAAGTCAGGCCAAAGTGGTTTTCACAGACACTAGGGCACGGTGAAACCCAGAGTGGGACCAGAGTCACCTAGTCCAGGTGACGTCCATTTGTGGAACACAGTACCGGGTCCCAATTTTGCCCAGTTGAGGACCATGGTCAACAGGGCCAGGTGAGGCCCAGATGGGGATCTGAGTCCCCAAGTCAAGGTGAAGCCCAGGTGGGGACCACAGTCACCAGATCCAGGGTAGTCTCAGGTGCAGACCAGAATCACCAGGTCCAGGTGAGGTAGAGGTGGCAACAACACTCACCAGGTCCCGGTGAGGCCCTGGTGGGGATCAGAGTCACGAGGTACATGAGAAGCTAGAAACACTGCAGCCACCAGGTCCACATGATGTCCATGAGGGAAGGAGAATCACCAGTTACAGGTGAGGACCGGGCGGGGATCCGACACACCATGTCCAGGTGAGTCCCAGGTGGGAACCAGTATCACCATGTCCAGGTGTGGCCCAGGTGAAGACCAGACTTAAAAGTTCCGGCAGGGTCACTGTTAGTGAACACTGTAACCATATTCTGATGCTACCCAGGTGGGTACCAGGGACACCAGGTCCTGGTGAGGCCCAGGTCGGACCAGAGACATGAGGTCCAGGTGAGGTCCCGATGGGAACCACAGTCACCAGGTCAGGTGAGGCCATGCTAAGGATCAGAGTCACCAGTTACAGGTGAGGCCCAGGTGGAGCCAGAATCACCTGGTACAGAAGAGGAAAAGTCAGGACCTGAGTTACCAGGATCAGGTCAGTCCCAGTGGGGAATAGAGTAACCATGTCCCGATGATGCCCAAGTAGAACCAGAGTCACCAGGTCCAGAGGAGGCGCAGGTGGGGGGCATGTTCACCTGGTCCCGGTGAGCCCCAGTTGAGGACCAGAGTCACCAGGTCTAGTTGAGGCTAGAGTGGTACCAGATTCACCTGGTCTAGGTGACATCCAGATGGGGACCAGAGTCACCATGTCAGGGTGAGGCCCAGAGGGGTTCCAGAGTCATCATGTCCCGGTAAGGCTCAGGAGTGGAACAGAGTTACCAGGTATCAATGATGCCCAGGTGAGGACCAGAGTCACCAGATCTGGGAGACGCACAATAGGATCAGAGTCACCAGTTCCAGGTGAGGCCAAGAAAGCGTCCACAGCAATCAGGTCCAGGTGGGGAACAAAGTCAGCAGGACTGGATGAGGCCCAGATGGGGACCAGATTCACCAGGTCCAGGTGAGGCCCAGGTAGTGACCAGAGTCTCCGGGTCTGGGAGAGGACCAGGTAAGGACCAGATTCACCAGGTCCAAGAGGCCCACGTGGGGACCTGAGTCACCAGGTATGGGTGAGGCCCAGGTGGCAACCCCACTCACCAGGTCCAGGTGAGGCCAACCTGCAGGCCAGAGTCACCAGATCCAGGTGAGGCCCTAGTGGGGACCAGAGTCACCAGGTAAAATTGAGTCTACAAGAACACCACAGTCTCCAAGTCCAGGTGTGATTCATTTGGGGACGAGAGTCACCAGGTCCAGGTGAGACCCAGGTGGGGACCACAGTCACCAGGTCCAGATTGAGGCCTAGGTGATGGGTCCAGAGTCATCAGGACCAGTTGAGGCCAAAGTGTGGAGCAAAGTTATCATGTCCAGGTGAGGCCCAAGTGGGGAACAGAGTAACAGATTGATTCACCAGGTCCAGGTGATTCCCAGCTGAGGGGATCCTGTTGCCTGATTGATTCACCAGGTCCAGGTGATTCCCAGGTGGTGACCAGAGTTACCAGTTCCGGGTGAGCACCAAGTAAGGACCAGATTCACAAGGTCCAAGTGAGGCCCACGTGGGAACCTGAGTCACCAGGTATGGGTGAGGCCCAGGTGGCAACCCCACTCAACAGGTGCAGGTGAGGCCACCTGCAGGCCATGCAGAGGAACCATGTCCCGATGATGCCCAGGTAAGGACAGGCCTTACCATGTCCAGGTGAGGCCAACCTGCAGGCCATGCTGTGGAACCATGTCCCGATGATGCCCAGGTAGGGACTAGAGTCATCAGGTGCAAATGAGGCCCAGATGGAGCATATTCACTAGGTCCAGGTGAGGCCCGGTTGAAGACCAGAGTCACCAGATCTGGTTGAGGCCTATCGGGGTACAGAATCACCTGGTCCAGGTGACATCCAGATGGGACCAGCCTCACCAGGTCAGGGAGAGGCCCAGAGAGGTTCCAGAGTCATCATGTCCAGGTGAGGCTCAGGTGAGGAACAGAATCACCAGGTACCATGATGCCCAGGTGAGGACCAGAGTCACCAGATCTGGGTGAGGCCCAGTTAGGATCAGAGACACCAGTTCCAGGTGAGGCCCAAAAGGAGTTCACAGCAATCAGGTCCAGGTGGGGAACAATGTCACCAGGAATGGGTGACACCCAGATGGGGACCGGATTCACAAAGTCCAGTTGAGGCCCAGGTGGTTACCAGAGTCTCAGGTCTGGGAGAGGACCATGTATGGACCAGATTCACCAGGTCCAAGAGACCCACGTGGGGACCTGAGTCACCAGGTATGGGTGACGCCCAGGTGGCAACCCCACTCACCAGTTCCAGGTGAGGCCAACCTGCAGGCCAGAGTCACCACATCCAGGTGAGGCCCTAGTGGGGACCGGAGTCACCAGGTAAATGTGAGTCTACAAGAACACCACATTCACCAGGTCCAGGTGTGGTTCATATGGGAACAAGAGTCACCAGGTCCAGGTGAGACCCAGGTGGGGACCACAGTCACCAGGTCCTGATTTAGGCCTAGGTGGGGGGACCAGAGTCATCAGGACCAGGTGAGGCCAAAGTGTGGAGCAAAGTTATCATGTCCAGGTGAGGCCCAGGTGGGGAACAGAGTAACCATGTCCCATTGATGCCAGGTGGGAAAAGAGTCACAAGTTCCAGACGAGGCCTATGTGAAGAGTAGATTCATCAGGTCCTGTTGAGGCCCAGTTGAGGACAAGTGTCCACAGCTCCGGTGAGTCTCAGAGGCGACCAGAGTCACCCGGTTCTGGTGATATCCAGGTGGGAACCAGAGTCACCACGTCAGGATGAGGCCCAGAGGGGGACGAGAATCACTAGCTCCAGGTGAGGCCCGATGTGGAACTGAGAAACCAGGTCCCATGATGCCCATATGAGGACCTGAGTCACCAGGTCCAGGTGAGGTCCCTGTGGGAACAAGTCACCTCGTCCAGGTGAGGTCCAGGTGGGACCACAGTCACCAGGTCCAGGTGAGGCCCAGGTATATAAGAGAGTATCGAGGTCCCAATGATGCCCATGTAAGGACCAGAGTCAACAGGTCCAGGTGAGGCCCAAATACGGATCAGAGTCATTGTGTTCCAGGTGAGGCCAGATGGAGACCACAGGAACCAGGTCCAGGAGAGCCCCATATGGGAACCAGAGCCACGAGATCCAGGTGAGGTCCAGGTGGAACCACAGTCACAAGGTCCAGGTGAGGCGCAGGTGGCAACAGAATTCACCAAGTCCAGGTGAGGCCCAGGTAGCGACCAGTCACAACATCCAGGCGCGGACCAGCTAAGGACCAGATTCACCAGGCCGAAGTGAAGCCCAAAGGGTGACCAGAGTCACCAGGTAAGGGTGAGCCCCAGAGGGGGAACCAGAGTAACCAGTTTAGTTTGAGGCCCAGAATGGGACCAGAGGTCCCTGGTCAAAGTGAGGCCTAGCTGTGGAATAGAGTATCCAGTGTGAGGATCATTGGGTCCATCACCCAATGATGCCTGGGTGAGGACCAGAGTCACTGGGACCATGCAGGCCCAGATGGGGAACAGAATCACTAGGTCCTGGTGAGGCATACAATAAGACCACAGTCAGCAGTATCAGCTGAGCCCCTTGCGGGAACCAGAGCCACTCTATCCAGCTGAGTCCCAGGTCCAGGTGAGGCTCCCGTGAGGATCAGATTCATTAGGTCGAATTGAGGCATAGCTGGGGACAAGAGTCACCAGGTCTGGGTGCAGCCTAAGTTGGGCTAGATTCAGCAGTTCCTAGTTAGGTCAAAGTGGGGACGACAGACGCCTGTTCCAGGTGAGGCCTAACTGAGGACCTGAGTCACCAGATCCATGTGAAGTCCATGTTTGAAAGAAAGTCACCAGGTCCGGGAGAGGTCCAGGTGGGGACCAGAGTCACCAGTTCCAGGTGAGGCCAGAAGGAATCCACAGAAATCAGGTCCAGGTGGGGAACAAAGTCACCAGGACTGGGTGAGGTCTAGATGGGGACCAGATACACAAGGTCCAGGTGATATCCAGGTGGTGACCAGACTTACCAGTTCCGGGTGAGGACCAGGTAAGGACAAGATTCACCAAGTCCAAGTGAGTCCCACGTGGGGACCTGTGTCACCAGGCATGGGTGAGGCCCAGGTGGCAACCCCACTGACCAGGTCCAGGTGAGGCCAACCTGCAGGCCATGCAGAGGAACCATGTCCCGATGATGACCATGTAGGGACCAGACTTACCAGGTCCAAATGAGGCCAACCTGCAGGCGATGCAGTGGAACCATGTCCCGATGATGCCCAGGTAGGGACCAGAGTCACCAGGTCCAAAAGAGGCCCAGCTGGTGCATATTCACTAGGGCAAAGTGAGGCCCAGCTGAGGACCAGAGTCACCAGATCTGGTTGAGGCCTAGAAGGGTACCAGAATCACCTAGTCCAGGTGACATCCAGATGGGGACCAGAGTCATCAGGTCAGGGTGAGGCCCAGAGAGGTTCCAGAGTCAACATGTCCAGGTGAGGCTCAGGTGTGGAAGAGAGTCACCAGGTCCCAATGATGCCCAGGTGAGGAACAGAGTCACCAGGTCTGGGTGACGCGCAGATAGGATCAGAGTCACCAGATCTTGTTGAGGCCTAGAGGGGTACCAGATTCACCAGGTCCAGGTGAGGCACAGGTGGTGACCAGAGTCCCCGTTCTGGGAAAGGACCAGGTAAGGACCAGATTCACCATGTCCAAGAGGCCCACGTGGGGACCTTAGTCACCAGGTATGGTTGAGGCCCAGGTGGCAATAACACTCACCAGGTTCAGGTGAGGCCAACCTGCAGGCCATGCAGTGGAACCATATCCCAATGATGCCCAGGTAGGGAGAAGAGTTACCAGGTCTAGGTGAGGCCAACCTGTATGCCATGCAGTGGAAACATATCCAGATGATGCACAGGTAGAGACCAGACTTACCAGGTCCAGGTGAGGCCAACCTGCAGGCCATGCAGTGGAACCATATCCCGATGATGCCCAGGTATTGACCAGAGTCACCAGGTCCAAATGAGGCCCAGATGGAGCATACTCACTAGGTACAGGTGAGTCCCCTTTGAAGACCACAGTCATCAGATCTGTTTGAGGCCTAGGGGGTACCAGAATCACCCTGTCCATGTGACATCCAGATGGGGACCAGAGTCACCAGGTCAGGGTGAGGCCCAGAGCGGTTCCAGAGTCAACATTTCCAGGTGAGGCTCAGGTGTGGTACAGATTCACCAGGTACCAATGATGCCCAGGTGAGGACAAGAGTCACCCGGTCTGGGTGACGCACAGATAGGATCAGACTCACCAGTCCAGGTGAGGCCAAGAAAGGGCACAGCAATCAGGTCCAGGTGGGGAACAAAGTCACCAGGACTGAGTGAGGCCCAGATGGGGACCAGATTCACCAGGTCCAGGTGAGGCCCAGTTGTTGACGAGAGTCCCCGGGTCTAGGAGAGGACCGGGTAAGGACAAGATTCACCAGGTCCAAGAGACCCACGTAGGGACTTGAGTCACCAGGTATGGGTGAGGCCCAGGTGGCAACCCCACTCACCAGGTCCTGGTGAGACCAACCTGCCGGCCAGAGTCACCAGATCCACGTGAGTCCCTAGTGGGGACCGGATTCACCAGGTAAATGTGAGTCTACAAGAACGCCAGAGTCACCAGGTCCCGGCGTGGTTCATGTAAGAAGGAGACCACCAGGTCCAGGTGAGACCCACGTGGGGACCACAGTCACCAGGTCCAGGTGTGACCCAGGTGGGGACCACAGTCACCAGGTTCAGTTTGAGGCCTAGGTGGGGGGGTCAGAGTCATCAAGACCATTTGAGGCCAAAGTGTGGAGCAAAGTTATCATGTCCAGGTGAGGCCCTGAGGGAACAGAGTAACCATGTCCCATTGATGCCAGGTGGGAAAAGAGTCACAAGGTCCAGACGAGACCTAATTGAGGAGTAGATTCACCAGGTCCAGTTGTGCCCAGTTGAGGACCAGTGTCCCAGCTCCGGGTGAGACCCAGCGGGGGAACAGGGTCACCCGATTCTGGTGATATCCAGATGGGGACCAGAGTCACCATGTCAGGCTGAGGCCCAGAGGGGATCCAGCGTCATCACCTCCAGGTGAGTCTCAGGTGTGGAAAAGAGTATCCAGGTCATCATGGTCCACAGGTGAGGACCAGAGTCACCAGATCTGGGTGAGTCCCACTTAGGATCAGAGTCACCCGTTCCAGGTGAAACCCAAAAGGAGTCCACAGCAATCAGGTCCAGGTGGGGAACAAAGTCACCAGGACTGGGTGAGGCCCAGATGGGGACCAGATTCACCAGGTCCAGGTGAGGCCCAGGTGGTGACCAGAGTCTGCGGGTCTGGGAGAGGACCAGGTAAGGACCAGATTCACCAGGTCCAAGAGGCCCAGGTGGGGACCTGAGTCACAAAGAATGGATGAGGCCCATGTGGCAACCCCACTCAACAGGTCCAGGTGAGACCAAGCTGCAGGACAGATTCACCAGATCCAGGTGAGGCCCTAGTGGGGACCAGAGTCACCAGGTAAATGTGAATCTACAAGAACACCACAGTCACCAGATCCAGGTGGGGTTCATGTGGGAACGAGAGTCACCAGGTCCAGGTGAGACCCAGGCGGGGACAACGGTCACCAGGTCCAGATTTTGGCCAAGGTGGGGTGACCAGAGTCATCATGACCAGTTGAAGCCAAAGTGTGGGGCAAAGTTATCATGTCGAGGTGAAGCCCAGGTGGGGAAGAGAGCAACCAAGTCCCATTGATGCCAGGTGGGAAAAGAGTCACAAGGTCCAGACGAGGCCTAAGTGAGGAGTAGATTCACCAGGTCCTGTTGATGCCCAGTTGAGTGCCAGTGTCCCCAGCTCCGGGTGAGTCCTGGAGGGAGACCAGAGTTACCCGGTTCTGGTGATATCCAGGTGGGGACCAGAGTCACCACGTCAGAGTGAGGCCCAGAGTGGAACGAGAATCAATAGGTCCAGGGGAGGCCCCGATGGGGAACTGAGAAACCAGGTCCCATAATGTCCATATGAGGACCTGAGTCACCAGGTCCAGGTGAGGTCCCTGTGGGAACCAGTCACCTCATCCAGGTGAGGCCCAGGTGGGACCACAGTCACCAGGTCCAGGTGAGGCCCAGGTATATAAGGGAGTACCCACGTCCCAATGATGCCCAGTTAAGTACCAGAGTCAAAAGGTCCAGGAGAGGGCAAATATGGAACAGAGTCATTGTGTTCCAGGTGAGGCCAGATGGAGACCACAGGAACAAGGACCAGGAGTGCCCCATATGGGAACCAGAGCCACGAGATCCAGGTGAGGTCCAGGTGGGACCACAGTCACAAGGTCCCGGTGACGCGCAGGTGGCAACAGGATTCACCAAGTCCAGGTGAGGCCCAGGTGGCGACCAGTCACCAGATCCAGGTTCGGACCATCTAAGGACCAGATTCACCAGGCCCAAGAGAATCCCAAGAGTTGACCAGAGTCACCAGGTAAGGGTGAGGCCCAGAGGGGGAACCAGAGTAACCAGTTTAGTTTGAGGCCCCGAATTGGACCAGAGGTCCCTGGTCAATGTGAGACCCAGGTGTGGAATAGAGTTTCCAGGTCCCAATGATGGCTGAGTGAGGACCAGAGTCACTAGGGCCATGCAGGCCCAGATGGGGAACAGAATCACTAGGTCCTGATGAGTCATAGAATAAGACCACAGTCAGCAGTATCAGGTGAGCCCCTTGTGGAAAGCAGAGCCACTCTATCCAGCTGAGTCCCAGGTCCATGGGAGGCCCACGTGAGTAACATATTCATCAGGTCGAAATGAGGCACAGCTGGGGACAAGAGTCACCAGGACTGGGTGCGGCCTAGGTGGGGCAAGATTCAGCAGTTCTGAGTTCGGTCAATGTGGGGACGAGAGACGCCAGGTCCAGGTGAGGCCAAACTGAAGACCAGAGTCACCAGATGCAGGTGATGTCCATGTTGGAAAGAGAGTCACCAGGTCCAGGAGAGGTCCAGGTGGGGACCAGAGTCACCAGATCCAGGTGAAGTCCAGGTGGGGACCAGAGTCACCAGATCCAGGTGAAGCCCAGGTGGGGACCAGAGTCACTAAGTCCAGATGAGGTCAAGGTGGGTCCCAGAGATACCAGGTACAAGTGAGGCCCCGGTGTGGAGCTGTGGCAACAGGTCCATGTGAGACCGTCCTAGGGACCATGGTCAACAGGTCTACTTGAGGCCCAGGTGTGGAAAACAGTAAGCAGGTCCAGGAGAGTCACCGGTGGTGACAAGTGTCACCACGTCCAAGTGAGACCCAGGTGGGGACCAGGATCACCAGGTCGAGGGGAGGCCTTTGAAAAACCAGAGTCTACAGTTTGAGGTCAGGCTCAATTGGCAACCAGTATCAGCAGGTCCAAGTCAGGCCAAAGCGGGGTTCACAGTCACTAGGGCACGGTGAGCCCCAGAGGGTGACGACAGTCACCTGGTCCAGGTGAGGTCCAGTTGTGGAACACAGTCACCGGGTCCCAATTTTGCCCAGTTGAGGACCATGGTCAACAGGGCCAGGTGAGGCCCAGATGAGGACCGGAGTCCCCAAATCCAGGTGAAGCCCAGGTGGGGACCACAGTCACCAGATCCAGGGTAATCTCAGGTGTAGACCAGAATCACCAGGTCCAGGTGAGGTGCAGGTGGCACCCACACTCACCAGTTCCCGGTGAGGCCCTGGTGGGGACCAGATCCACGAGGTATATGAGAAGCTAGAAACACTGCAGCCACCAGGTCCACATTATGTCCATGTGGGAAAGAAAATCACCAGTTACAGGTGAGGACCAGGTGGGGATCCGACTCAACATGTCCAGGTGAGTCCCAGGTGGGAACCAGTGTCACCATGTCCAGGTGTGGCCCAGGTGAAGACCAGAGTTAATAGGTCCGGCTGGGTCACTGTTAGTGAACAGGGTCACCATATCCTGATGCTACCCAGGTGGGAACCACAGAAACCAGGTCCTGGTGAGGCCCAGGTGGGCCCAGAGACATGAGGTCCAGAAGAGGTCCCGATGGGACCCACAGTCACCAGGTCAGGTGAGGCCATGCTTAGGATTAGAGTCACCAGTTACAGGTGAGGCCCATGTTGAGCCAGAGTCACCTGGTACAGAAGAGGCCAAACTCAGGACGAGAGTTACCAGGATCAGGTCAGTCCCAGTGGGGAAAAGAGTAACCATGCCCCGAGGATGCCCAGGTAGAACCAGAGTCACCAGGTCCAGATGAGGCGCAGGTGGGGAGCATATTCACTCGGTCCCGGTGAGGCCCAGTTGCGGACCAGAGTCACCAGGTCTAGTTGAGGCCTAGAGGGGTACCAGATTCACCTGGTCTAGGTGACATCCAGATCGGACCAGAGTCACCATGTCAGGGTGAGGCCCAGAGGGAATCCAGAATCATCATCTCCAAGTGAGGCTCAGGTGTGGAACGGAGTATCCAGATCATAATCGTCCACAGGTGAGGACCAGAGTCACCAGATATGGGTGAGGCCAAGTTAGGATCACACTCACCAAGTCCAGGTGAGGCCAAGAAGGTGTCCACAGCAATCAGGTCCAGGTGGGGAACAAAGTCACCAGGATAGCATGAGGCCCAGATGGGGACCAGATTCACCAGGTCCAGGTGATTCCCAGGTGGTGACCAGAGTTAACCGTTCCAGGTGAGGACCAGGTAAGGACCAGATTAACCAGGTCCAAGTGAGGCCCACTTGAGTGCATGGGTCACCAGGTACAGGGGAGGCATAGCTGGGGACAAGACTCACCAGATCTGGGTGCGGCCTAGGTGACTCAGGTGGAAACCACAATCACCAGGTCCAGGTGAGGCCAACCCTTGGGCCATGCAGAGGAACCGTGTCCCGATGATGCCCATGTAGGGACCAGAGTTACCAGGTCCTGGTGAGTCCAACCTGTAGGCCATGCAGTGTAACCATGTCCCGATGATGCCCAGGGAGGGACCAAAGTCACCAGGTCCAAATGAGGCCCAGATGGAGCATATTCACTAGGTCCCGTTGAGGCCCAGTTGAGGACCAGAGTCACCAGATCTGGTTGAGGCCCCGAGGGGTACAAGAATCACCTGGTACAGGGGACATCCAGATGGAGACCAGAGTCACCAGGTCAGGGTGAGGCACAGAGAGGTTCCAGAGTCATCATGTCCATGTGAGGCCGTCTTGGGGACCATGGTATACAGGTCTACTGGAGGCCAAGTTGTGGAACACAGTAAGCAGGTCCAGGTGAGTCCCCGGTGGTGACAAGAGTCACCACGTCCAGGTGAGGCAGAGGTGGGGACCAGAATCACCAGGTACAGGAAAGGCCCTTGAAAGAAACAGAGTCAACAGTTCGAGGTCAGGCGCAGGTGGCAACCAGGGTCAGCAGGTCCTAGTCAGGCCAAAGTGGGGTTCACAGTCACTAGGACACGGTGAGACCCAGAGGGGTACCAGAGTCACCTGGTCAGGTGAGGTCCAGTTGTGGAACAAAGTCACCGGGTCCCAATTTACGCAGTTGAGGACCATGGTCAACAGGGCCTGGTGAGGCGCAGATGGGGACCGGAGACCAAAATCCAGGTGAAGCCCAGGTGGGGACCACAGTCACCAGATCCAGGCTAGTCTCAGTTGCAGACCAGAATCACCAGGTCCAGGTGAGGTGCAGGTGGCAACCACACTCACCAGGACCCGGTGAGGTCCTGGTGGGGACCAGAGTCACGAAGTACATGAGAAGCTAGAAATACTGCAGCCACCAGGTCCACATGATGACCATGTGGGAACGAGAATCACCAGTTACAGGTGAGGACCAGGTGGGGATCCAACTCATCATGTCCAGGTGAGACCCAGGTGGGAACCAGTGTCACCATGTCCAGGTGTGGCCCAGGTGAAGACCAGAGTTAATAGGTCCGGCTGGGTCACTGTTAGTGAACAGTGTAACCATATGCTGATGCTACCCAGGGAGGTACCAGAGACACCAGGTCCTGGTGAGGCCCAGGTGGGACCGGAGAAATGAGGTCCAGTTTAGTTCCCGATGGGAACCACAGTCACCAGGTCGGGTGAGGCCATGCTTAGGATCAGAGTCACCAGTTACAGGTGAGTCCCAGGTGGAGCCAGAGTCACCTGGTACAGAAGAGGCCAAAGTCAGGACCAGAGTTACCAGGATCAGGTCAGTCCCAGTGGGGAATAGTGTAACCATGTCCCGATGATGCCCAGGTAGAACCAGAGTCAACAGGTCGAGATGAGGCGCAGGTGGGGAGCATATTCACTAGGTCCCGGTGAGGCCCAGTTCAGGACCAGAGTCAGCAGGTATATTTGAGGCCTCGAGGAGTACCAGATTCACCTGGTCTAGGTGACATCCAGATGGGGACCAGAGTCACCATGTCAGGGTGAGGCCCAGAGTAGATCCAGAGTCATCATGTCCAGGTGAGTCTCAGGTGTGGAACAGAGTATCCAGGTCATAATGGTCCACAGGTGAGGACCAGAGTCACCAGATCTGGGTGAGGCCCAGTTAGGATCAGAGTCACCAGTTCCAGGTGAGGCCAAGAAGGAGTCCACAGCAATCAGATCCAGGTGGGGAACAAAGTCAGAAGGACTGGGTGAGACCCAGATGGGGAACAGATTCACCAGGTCCAGGTGATTCCCAGGTTGTGACCAGAGTTACCAGTTCTGAGTGAGGATCAGTAAAGGACAAGATTCCCCAGGTCCAAGTGAGGCCAACGTAGGGACCTATGTCACTATGCATATGTGAGGCCCATGTGGCAACCCCACTCCCCAGGTCCAGGTGAGGCCAACCTACAGGCCATGCAGAGGAACCATGTCCCGATGATGGCCAGGTACGGACTAGATTTACCAGGTCCAAGTGACGCCAACCTGCAGGCCATGCAGTGGAACCATGTCCCGATGATGCCCAGGTAGGGACCAGCGTCACCAGGTCCAAATGAGGCCCAGATGGAGCATATTCACTAGGTCCAGGTGAGGCCCATTTGAGGACAAGAGTAACCAGATCTGGTTGAGGCCTAGAGGGGTACCATTATCACCTGGTCCAGGTGACATCGAGATGGGAACCAGAGTCTCCAGGTCAGAGTGAGGCCCAGATAGGTTCCAGAGTCATCATGTCCAGGTGAGGCTCAGGTGTGGAACAGAGTCACCAGGTACCAATGATGCCCAGGTGAGGACCAGAGTCACCAGATCTGGGTGACGCGCAGATAGGATCAGAGTAGCCAGTTCCAGGTGAGGCCAAGTAAGAGTCCACAGCAATCAGGTCCAGGTGGGGAACAAAGTCACCAGGACTGGGTGAGGCCCACATGGGGACCAGATTCACTGGTCCAGGTGATTCCCAAGTGGTGACCAGAGTTACCAGTTCCGGTGAGGACCAGGTAAGGACAAGATTAACCAGATTCACGTCGGGACCTGTGTCACCAGGTATGGGTGAGGCCCAGGTGGAAAACCCACTCACCAGGGCCAGGTGAGGCATACTTGCAGGCCATGCAGAAGAACCGTGTCCCGATGATGCGCAGGGAGGGTCCAGAGTTTCCAGGTCTAGGTGAGTCCAACCTGCAGGCCATGCAGTGGAATCATGCCCCGATGTTGCCCAGGTAGTAACCAGAGTCACCAGGTCCAAATGAGGCCGAGATGGAGCATATTCACTAGGTCCAGGTGAGGCCCAGTTGAGGACCAGAGTCACCAGATCTTGTTGAGGCCTAGAGAGGTACCAGAATCACCTGGTCCAGGTGACATCTAGATGGGGACCAGAGTCACCAGGTCAGGGTGAGCCCCACAGTGGATCCAGAGTCATCATGTCCAGGTGAGGCCCAGGTGTTGACCAGAGTCCCCGGGTCTGGGAGAGGACCAGGTAAGGACCAGATTCACCATGCCCAAGTGAAGCCCAAGGGTTGACCAGAGTCACTAAGTAAGGGTGAGACCCAGAGGGGGAACAAGAGTAACCAGTTCAGTTTCAGGCCCAGAATGGGACCAGAGGTCCCTGGTCAAAGTGAGGCCCGGCGTGGAATAGAGTATCCAGGTCCCAATGATGCCTGGGTGAGGACCAGAGCCACTAGGGCCATGCAGGCCCAGATGGGGAACAGAATCACTAGGTCCTGGTGAGGCATAGAATAAGACCACAGTCAGCAGTATCAGGTGAGCCCCTTGTGGGAACCAGAAGCACTCTATCCAGCTGAGTCCCAGGTCCATGTGAGGCCCACGTAAGAACCCGATTCATGAGGTCGAATTGAGGCTTAGCTGGGGTCAAGAGTCACCAGGTCTGGGTGCGGCCTAGGTGGGGCAAGATTCAGCAGTTCTGCGTTAGGTCAAAGTGGGGACGAGAGACACCAGGTTCAGGTGTGGCCAAACTGAGGACAGAATCACCAGATCCAGGTGATGTCCATGTTGGAAAGAGAGTCACAAGTTCCAGGTGAGATCCATGTTGGAAAGAGAGTCACCAGGTCGAGGAGAGGTGCAGGTGGGGACCAGAGTCACCAGATCCAGGTGAAGTCCAGGTGGGGACCATAGTCACCATGTCAGGGTGAGGCCCAGAGGGGATCCGGAATCATCATGTCCAGGTGAGTCTCAGGTGTGGAACAGAGTATCCAGGTCATAATGGTCCACAGGTGAGGACCAGAGTCACCAGATCTGGGTGAGGCCCAGTTAGGATCAGAGTCACCAGTTCCAGGTGAGGCCAAGAAGGAGTCCACAGCAATCAGGTCCAGGTGGGGAACAAAGTCACCAGCACTGAGTGAGGACCAGATGGGGACTAGATTCACCAGGTCCAGGTCATTCCCAGGTGGTGACCAGAGTTACCAGTTCCGGGTGAGGACCAGGCAAGGACTAGATTCACCAGGTCCAAGTGAGGCCCACGTGGGGACCTGTGTCACCACGCATGGGTTAGGCCCAGGTGGCAAGCCCACTGACCAGGTCCAGCTGAAGCCAAACTGCAGGCCATTCAGAGGAACCATGTCCCGATGATGACCAGGTAGGGAGCAGACTTACCAGCTCCAAGTGAGGCCAACCTGCAGGCCATGCAGTGGAACCATGTCCCGATGATGCCCAGGTAGGGACCAGAGTCACCAGGTCCAAATGAGGTCCAGATGGTGCATATTCACTAGGTCCAGGTGAGGCCCAGTTGAAGACCAGAGTCACCAGATTTGGTTGAGGCCTAGAGGGGTACCAGAATCACCTCGTCCAGGTGACATGCAGATGGGGACCAGAGTCACCAGGTCAGGGAGAGGCCCAGAGAGGTTCCAGAGTCATCATGTCCAGGTAAGGCTCAGGTGAGGAACAGTGTCATGAGGTACCAATGATGCCCAGGTGAGGACCAGAGTCACCAGGTCTGGGTGACGCGTAGATAGGATCAGAGTCACCAGTTCCAGGTGAGGCCAAGAAAGAGTCCACAGCAATCAGGTCCAGGTGGGGAACAAAGTCACCAGGACTGGGTGAGGACCAGATGGGGACCAGATTCACCAGATCCAGGTGAGGCCGAGGTGGTGACCAGAGTCCCTGGATCTGGAATAGGACCAGGTAAGGACCAGATTCACCAGGTCCAAGAGGCCCACGTGGGGACCTGAGTCACCAGGTATGGGTGAGGCCCAGGTGGCAACCCCTCTCACAAGTTCAAGGTGAGGCCAACCTGCAGGCCATGCCGAGGAACCGTGACCCGATGATGCCCAGGTAGGGACCAGAGTTTCCAGGATCATGTGAGGCCGACCTGCAGGCCATGCAGTGGAACCATGTCCCGATGGTGCCCAGGTAGGGACCAGAGTCACCAGGTCCAAATGAGGCCCAGATAGAGCATATTCACTAGGTCCAGGTGAGGCCAAGTTGAGGACCACAGGCATCAGAACTGGTTGAGGCCTAGAGGGGTACCAGAATCACCTGGTCCAGGTGACATCCAGATGGGGACCAGAGTCACCAGGTCAGGGTGAGGCCCAGCCAGGTTCCAGAGTCATCATGTCCAGGTGAGGCTCAGGTGTCGAACAGAGTCACCAGGTAGCAATGATGCCCAGGTTAGGACCAGAGTCACCAGGTCTGAGTGACGCGCAGATAGGATCAGAGTCACCAGATCCAGGTGAGGCCCTAGTGGGGACCGGAGACACCAGGTAAATCTGAGACTACAAGAACACCACAGTCATCAGGTCCAGGTGTGGTTCATGTGGGAATGAGAGTCACAGGTCGAGGTGAGACCCAGGTGGGGACCACAGTCACCAGGTCCAGATTGAGGCCTAGGTGGGGGGACCAGAATCATCAGGATCAGTTGAGGCCAAAGTGTGGAGCAAAGTTATCATGTCCAGGTGAGTCCCAGGTGGGGAACAGAGTAACCATGTCCCATTTATGCCAGGTGGGAAAAGAGTCAGAAGGTCCAGAAGAGGCCTAAGTGAGGAGTAGATTCACCAGGTCCTGTTGAGGCCCAGTTGAGGACCAGTGCCCAAGCTCCCGGTGAGTCCCAGAGGGGGACCAGAGTCACCCGGTTCTGGTGATATCCAGGTGGGGACCAGAGTCACCACTTCAGGGTGAGGCCCAGAGTGGGATGAGAATCACTAGGTCCAGGTGAGGCCCCGATGTGGAATTGAAACCAGGTCCAATGATGCCCATATGATGACCTGAATCACCAGTTCCAGGTGAGGTCCCTGTTGGAACCAGTCAACTCGTCCAGGTGAGGACCAGGTGGGACCACAGTCACCAGGTCCAGGTGAGGCCCAGGTATATAAGAGAGTATCCAGTTCGCAGTGATCCCCAGGTTAGGACCAGAGTCAACAGGTGCAGGAGAGGCCCAAATATGGATCAGAGTCATTGTGTTCTAGGTGAGTCCAGATGGAGACCACAGGAACCAGGTCCAGGAGAGCCCCATATGGTAACCAGAGCCACCAGATCCAGGTGAGGTCCTGGTGGGACCACAGTCACAAGGTCCAGGTGACACACAGGTGGCAACAAGATTCACCGTGTCCAGGTGAGGCCCAGGGGGCGAACAGTCACCACATCCATGTGCGGACCTGCTAAGTACCAGATTCACCAGGCCCAAGTAAAGCCCAAGGGTTGACCAGAGTCACCAGGTAAGGGTGAGGCCCAGAGGGGGAACCAGAGTAACCAGTTTAGTTTGAGGCCCAGAATGAGACCAAAGGTCCCTGGTCAAAGTGAGGCCCAGGTGTGGAATAGAGTATCCAGGTCCCAAAGATGCCTGGGTGAGGACCAGAGTCACTAGGGGCATGCAGGCCCAGTTGTGGAGCACAATGACTAGGTCCTGGTGAGGCATAGAATAAGACCACAGTCAGCAGTATCAGGTGAGCCACTTGTGGGAACCAGAGGCACTCTATCCAGCTGAGTCCCAGGTCCATGTGAGGCCCACGTGAGGACTAGATTCATCAGGTCGAATTGAGGCATAGCTGGGGACAAGAGTCACCAGGTCTGGGTGAGGCCTAGGTCGGGCAAGATTCATCAGTTCTGAGTTAGGTCAAAGTGGGGACGAGAGACACCAGGTCCAGGTGAGGCCAAACTGAGGACCAGAGTCACCAGATCCAGGTGAGGTCCATGTTGGAAAGAGAGTCACCAGGTCTAGGAGAGGTCCAGGTGGGACCAGAGTCACTAGATCCAGGTGAAGTGCAGGTGGGGACCAGAGTCACCAGATCCATGTGAAGCCCAGGTGGGGACCAGAATCACTAGATCCAGATGAGGCCTAGGTGAGGACCAGAGTTACCACGTACACGTGAGGCCCCGGTGTGTTTCAGAGGCAACAGGTCCATGTGAGGCCGACTTGGGGACCATGGTCAACAGGTCTACTTGAGGCCCACGTGTGGAACACAGTAAGAAGGTCCAGGTGAGTCCCCGGTGGTGACAAGAGGAACCACGTCCAGGTGAGGCCCAGGAGGGGACCAGGATCACCAGGTCCAGGGGAGGCCCTTGAAAGAACCTTAGTCAACATTTGGAGGTCAGTCGCAGGTGGCAACCAGGGTAAGCAGGTCAAAGTCAGGCCAAAGTGAGGTTCCCAGTCACTAGGGCACGGTGAGACCCAGAGGGGGACCAGAGTCACCTGGTCCAGGTGAGGTCCAGTTGTGGAACACAGACACCGGGTCCCAATTTTGCCCAGTTGAGGACCTTGGTGAACAGGACCAGGTGAGGCCCAGATGGGGACCAGAGTCCCCAAATCCAGGTGAAGCCCAGGTCGGGACCACAGTCACCAGATCCAGGGTAGTCTCAGGTGCACCCCAGAATCACAAGGTCCAGGTGATGTGCAGGTGGCAACAACACTCACCAGGTCCCTGTGAGGCCCTGGTGGGGACCAGAGACACGAGGTACATGAGAAGCTAGAAACACTGCAGCCACCAAGTCCACATGATGTCCATGAGGGAAGGAGAATCACGAGTTACAGATGAGGACCAGGCGGGGATACTACTCACCATGTCCAGGTGAGACCCAGGTGGGAACCAGTGTCACCATGTCCAGGTGTGGCCCAGGTGAAGACCAGAGTTAATAGTTCCGGCAGGGTCACTGTTAGTGAACACTGTAACCATATCCTGATGCTACCCAGGTGGGTACCAGAGACACCAGGTCCTGGTGAGGCCCAGGTGGGACCAGAGACATGAGGTCCAGGTGAGGTCCCTATTGGAACCACAGTCACCAGGTCAGGTGAGGCCATGCATAGGATCACAGTCACCAGTTACAGGAGAGGCCCAGGTGGAGCCAGAGTCACGTGGTAGAGAAGAGTCCAAAGTCAGGACCAGAGTTACCAGAATCAGGTCAGTCCCAGTGGGGAATAGAGTAACCATGTCTCGATGATGCCCAGGTAGAACCAGAGTCACCAGGTCCAGAGGAGGCGCAGGTAGGGAGCATATTCACGAGGTCCCGGTGAGGCACAGTTGAGGACCAGAGTCACCAGGTCTAGTTGAGGCCTAGAGGGGTACCAGATTCACCTGGTCTAGGTGACATCCAGATGGAGACCAGAGTCACCATATCAGGGTGAGGCCCAGAGGGGATCCAGAGTCATCATGTCCAGGTGAGGCTCAGGAGTGGAACAGAGTATCCATATCATAATCGTCCACAGGTGAGGACCAGAGTCACCAGATCTGGGTGGGGCCCAGTTAGGATCAGAGTCACCAGTTCCAGGTGAGGCCAAGAAGGAGTCCACAGCAATCAGGTCCAGGTGGGGAACAAAGTAACCAGGACTGAGTGAGGACAAGATGGGGACCAGATTCACCAGGTCCAGGTGATTCCCAGGTGGTGACCAGAGTTACCAGTTCCGGGTGAGGACCAGGCAAGGACTAGATTCACCAGGTCCAAGTGAGTCCCACGTGGGGACCTGTGTCACCAGGCATGGGTGAGGCCCTGGTGGCAAGCCCACTGAACAGGTCCAGGTGAGGCCAACCTGCAGGCCGTTCAGAGGAACCATGTCCCGATGATGACCAGGTAGGGACCTGACTTACCAGGTCCAAATGAGGCCAACCTGCAGGCCATGCAGTGGAACCATGCCCCGATGGTGCCCCGGTAGGGACCAGAGTCACCAGGACCAAATGAGGCCCAGATTGTGCATATTCACTAGGTCCAGGTGAGGCCCAGTTGAGGACCAGAGTCACCAGATTTGGTTGAGGCTTAGAGGGGTACCATAATCACCTGGTCCACGTGACATCCAGATGGGGACCAGAGTCACCAGGTCAGGGTGAGGCCCAGAGTGTTCCAGGGTCATCATGTCCAGGTGAGGCTCAGGTGTGCAACAGAGTCAGCAGGTACCAAAGATGCCCAGGTGAGGACCAGAGTCACCAGGTCTGGATGACGCGCAGATAGGATCAGAGTCACCAGTTCTAGGTGAGGCCAAGAATGAGTCCACAGAATTCAGGTCCTGGTGGGGAACAAAGTCACCAGGACTGGGTGAGTCTCAGATGGGGACCAGATTCACCAGGTCCAGGGGAGGCCCAGGTAGTGACCAGAGTCCCCTGGTCTAGGAGAGGACCAGGAAAGGATCAGATTCACCAGGTTCAAGAGCCCCACGTGGGGACCTGAGTCACAAGGTATGGGTGAGGCCCAGGTGGCAACCCCACTCACCAGGTCCAGGTGAGGCCAACCTGCAGGCCATGCAGAGGAACCATGTCGGATGATGCCCAGGTAGGGACCAGAGTTACCAGGTCCAGGTGAGTGCAACCAGCAGGCCATGCAGTGGAACCATGACCCGATGATGCCGAGGTAGTGACCAGAGTCACCTGGTCCAAAAGAGGCCCAGATGGAGCATATTCGCTAGGTTCAGGTGAGGCCCAGTTGACGACCAGAGTCACCAGATCTGGTTGAGACCTAGAGGAGTACCAGTATCACCTGGTCCAGGTGACATCCAGATGGGGACCAGAGTCACCAGGTCAGGGTGAGACCCAGAGAGGTCCAGAGTCATCATGTCCAGGTGAGGCTCAGGTGTGGAACAGAGTCACCAGGTACCAATAATTCCCAGGTGAGGACCAGAGTCACCAGATCTGGGAGACGCGCTTATAGGATCAGAGTCACCAGTTCCAGATGAGGCCAAGAAAGTGTCCACAGCAATCAGGTCCAGGTGGGGAACAAAGTCACCAGGACTGGGTGAGGCCCAGATGGGGACCAGATGCACCAGGTCCAGGTGAGGCCCAGGTGGGACCACAGTCATCAGGTCCAGGTGAGGCCCAGGTATATAAGAGAGTATCCAGGTCCCAATGATGCCCAGGTAGAACCAGAGTCACAAGGTCCAGATGAGGCGCAGGAGGGGAGCATATCCACTAGGTCCCGGTGAGGCCCAGTTGAGGATCACAGTCACCAGGTCTAGTTGAGGCCTAGAGGGGTACCAGATTCACCTGGTCTAGGTGACATCCACATGGGGACCAGAGTCACCGTGTCAGGGTGAGGTCCAGAGGGGATCCAGAGTAATCATGTCCAGGTGAGGCTCAGGTGTGGAGCAGAGTATCCAGATCATAATGGTCCACAGGTGAGGACCAGTGTCACCAGATCTGGGTGAGGCCCAGTTAGGATCAGAGTCACCAGTTCCAGGTGAGGCCAAGAAGGAGTCCACAGCAAACAGGTCCAGGTGGGGAACAAAGTCACCAGGACTGGGTGAGGCACAGATGGGGACCAGATTCACCAGGTCCATGTTATTCCCAGGTGGTGAACAGACTTAACAGTTCCGGGTGACGACCAGTTAAGGACCAGATTCAACAGGTCCAAATGAGGCCCACGTGGGGACCTGAGTCACCAGGTATTGGTGAGGCCAGGTGACAAGGCACTCCCCAGGTCCAGGTGAGGCCAACCTGCAGGCCATGCAGAGGATCGATGTCCCGATGATACCCAGGTAAGGACGAGAGATACCACAACCAGGTGAGGCCAACCTGCAGGACATACAGTGGAACCATGTCCCGATGATGCCCAGGTAGGGACTAGAGTCACCAGGTCAGGGAGCGGCCCAGAGAGTTTCCAGAGTCATCATGTCCAGGTGAGGCTCAGGTGAGGAACAGAGTCATCAGTTACCAATGATGCCCAAGTGAGGACCAGAGTCACCAGATCTGGGTGACGCGCAGATAGGTTCAGAGTCACCAGTTCCAGGTGAAGCCAAGAAAGAGTCCACAGCAACCAGGTCCAGGTGGGGAACAAAGTCACCAGGACTGGGTGAGGCCCAGATGGGGACCAGATTCACTAGGTCCAGGTGAGGCCCAGTTGAGGACCAGTGTCCCCAGCTCCGGGTGGGTCCCAGAGGGGGACCAGAGTCACGCGGTTCCGGTAATATCCAGGTGGGGACCAGAGTCACCACGTCAGGGTGAGGCCCAGAGGGGGACGAGAATCAATAGCTCCAGGTGAGGCCCCGATGTGGAACTGAAACCAGGTCCCATGATGCCCATATGAGGACCTGAGTCACCAGGACCAGGTGAGGTCCCTGTGGGAACCAGTCACCTCGTCCACTTGAGGCCCAGGTGGGACCACAGTCACCAGGTCCAGGTGAGGCCCAGGTATATAAGAGTGTAACCAGGTCGCAATTATGCCCAGGTAAGGAGCAGAGTCAACAGTCCAGGAAAGGCTCAAATATGGACCAGAGTCATTTTGTTCCAGGTGATGCCTGATGGAGACCACAGGAATCACGTCCAGGAGAGCCCCATATGGGAACCAGAGCCACCAGATCCAGGTGAGGTCCTGGTGGGACCACAGTCACAAGGTCCAGGTGAGGCGCAGGTGGCAACAGGTTTCACCAAGTCCAGGTGAGGCCCAGCTGGCGACCAGTCACCAGATACATGTGAGGACAAGCTAAGGACCAGATGCACCAGGCCCAAATGAAGCCCATGGGGAGACCAGAGTCACCAGGTAAGGGTGAGTCCCAGAGGGGGAACCAGAGTAAACAGTTTAGTTTGAGGCCCAGAATGGATCCACAGGTCTCTAGTCAGAGTGAGGCCCAGGTGTGGAAGAGTGTATCCATGTCCCAATGATGCCTGGGTGAGGACCAGAGTCACTAGGGCCATGCAGGCCCAGATGGGGACAAATCACTAGGTCCTGGTGAGGCATAGAATAAGACCACAGTCAGCAGTATCATTTGATCCCCTTGCGTGAACCAGAGCCACTCTATCCACCTGAATCCCAGGTCCATGTGAGGCTCACGTGAGGACCAGATTTATTAGGTCGACTTGAGGCAAAGCTGGGGACAAGAGTCACCAGGTCTGGGTGCGGGCTAGGTGGGGCAAGATTCAGCAGTTCTGAGTTACGTCAAAGTGGGGACGAGAGACGCCAGGTCCAGGTGAGGCCAAACTGAGGACCAGAGTCACCAGATCCATGTGAGGTCCATTTTGGAAAGAGAGTCACAAGGTCCAAGAGAGGTCCAGGTGGGGACCAGAGTCACCAGATCCAGGTGAAGTCCAGGTGGGGACCAGAGTCACCAGATCCACGTGAAGCCCAGGTGGGGACCAGAGTCACTAGGTCCCGATGAGGCCCTGGTGAGGACCAGATTTACCAGGTACACGTGAGGCCCCGGTGGGGATCAGAGGCAAAAGGTCCATGTGAGGCCGGCTTGGGGACCATGGTCAACAGGTCTACTTGAGGCCCTGGTGTGGAACACAGTAAGCAGGTCCAGGTGAGTCCCCGGTGGTGAAGAGTCACAACGTCCAGGTGAGTCCCAGGTGGGGACCAGGAACACCAGGTACAGTTGAGGCCCTTGAAAGTACTATAGTCTTCTGGCACAAAAACAGACACATAGATCAGTGAAACAGAATAGAGAATCCAGAAGTGGACCCTGAACTTTATGGGCAACTAATATTCGATAAAGGAGGAAAAACTATCTAGTGGAAGAAAGACAGTCTCTTCAATAAATGGTGCTGGGAAAATTGGACATCCACATGCAGAAAAATGAAACTAGACCACTCTCTTTCACCATACACAAAGATAAACTCAAAAGGGATGAAAGATCTAAATGAGAGACAAGATTCCATCAAAATCCTAGAGAAGAACACAGGCAACACACTTTTTGAACTCGGCCATAGTAACTTCTTGCAAAATACATCCACGAAGGCAAAAGAAACAAAAGCAAAAATGAACTATTGGGACTTCATCAAGATAAGAAGCTTTTGCACAGCAAAGGATACAGTCAACAAAACTAAAAGACAACCTACAGAATGGGAGAAGATATTTGCAAATGACATATCAGATAAAGGACTAGTTTCCAAGATCTATAAAGAACTTATCAAACTCAACACCAAAGAAACAAACAATCCAATCATGAAATGGGCAAAAGACATGAACAGAAATCTCACAGAGGAAGACATAGACATGGCCAACATGCACATGAGAAAATGCTCTGCATCACTTGCCATCAGGGAAATACAAATCAAAACCACAATGAGATACCACCTCACACCAGTGAGAATGGGGAAAATTAACAAGACAGGAAACAATCAATGTTGGAGAGGATGCGGAGAAAAGGGAATCCTCATACACTGTTGGTGGGAATGTGAACTGGTGCAGCCACTCTGGAAAACTGTGTGGAGGTTCCTCAAACAGTTAAAAATATACCTGCCCTACGACCCAGCAATTGCACTGTTGGGGATATTCCCCAAAGAGACAAATGCAATGAAACGCCGGGACACCTGCACCCCGATGTTTATAGCAGCAAGGGCCACGATAGCCAAACTGTGGAAGGAGCCTCGGTGTCCAACGAAAGATGAATGGATAAAGAAGATGTGGTTTATGTATACAATGGAATATTACTCAGCTAACAGAAATGACAAATACCCACCATTTGCTTCAACGTGGATGGAACTGGAGGGTATTATGCTGAGTGAAGTAAGCCAGTCGGAGAAAGACAAACATTATATGTTCTCATTCATTTGGGGAATATAAATAATAGTGAAAGGGAATATAAGGGAAGGGGGAAGAAATGTGTGGGAAATATCAGAAAGGGAGACAGAACGTAAAGACTGCTAACTCTGGGAAACGAACTAGGGGTGGTAGAAGGGGAGGAGGGCGGGGGGTGGGAGTGAATGGGTGACGGGCACTGGGGGTTATTCTGTATGTTAGTAAAGAGAACACCAATAAGAAAAAATAAATTTAAAAAAAAAAGAAAAAAGAAAGAACCAGAGTCAACAGGTCGAAGTCAAGCGCAGGTGGCAACCAGGGTCAGCAGGACCAAGTCAGGCCAAAGTGCGGTTCACAGTCATTAGGGCCAGGTGAGAACCAGAGGGGGACCAGAGTGGCCTGGTCCAGGTGAGGTCCATTTGTGGAACACAGTCACCGGGCCCCAATTTACCCAGTTGAGGACCATGGTCAACAGGGCCAGGTGAGGCCCAGATGGGGACCGGAGTCCCCAAATCCAGGTGAAGACCAGGTGGGGACCACAGTCACCAGATCCAGGGTAGTCTCACGTGCAGACCAGAATCACCAAGTCCAGGTGAGGTGCAGGTGGCAACCACACTCACCAGGGCCCGGTGAGGCCCTGGTGGGGACCAGAGTCACGAGGTACAAGAGAAGCTAGAAACACTGCAGCCACTAGGTCCACAGGATGTCCATGTGGGAACGAGAATCACCAGTTACAGTTGAGGAACAGGTGGGGATCCGACTCACCATGTCCAGGTGAGACCCAGGTGGGAACGAGTGTCACCATGTCCAGGTGTGACCCAGGTGAAGACCAGAGTTAATAGGTCCGGCGGGGTAACTGTTAGTGAACAGTGGAACCATATCCTGATGCTACCCTGGTGGGTACCAGAGACACCAGGTCCTGGTGAGGCCCAGGTGGGACCAGAGACATGAGGTCCAGGTGAGGTCCCGATGGGAACCACAGTCACCAGGTCTGGTGAGGCCATGCTTAGGATCAGAGTCACCAGTTACTGGTGAGGCCCAGGTGAAGCCAGAGTCACCTGGTACAAAAGAGGCCAAAGTCAGGACCAGAGTTACCAGGATCAGGTCACTCCCAGTGGGGAATAGAGTAACCATGTCCCGATGATGCGCAGGTAGAACCAGAGTCACCAGGTCCAGATGAGGAGCAGGTGGGGAGCATATTCTTTAGGTCTCGGTGAGGCGCACTTGAGGACCAGAATCCCCAGGTCTAGTTGAGGCCTAGAGGGGTACCAGATTCACCTGGTCTACGTGACATCCAGATGGGGAGCAGAGTCACCATGTCAGGGTGAGTCCCAGAGGGGATCCAGAGTCATCATGTCCAGGTGAGGCTCAGGTGTGGAACAGAGATCCAGGTCATAATGGTCCACAGGTGAGGACCAGAGTCACCAGATCGGGGTGAGGCCCAGTTAGGATCAGAGTCACCAGTTCCAGGTGAGGCCAAGAAGGAGTCCACAGCAATCAGTTCCAGGTGGGGAACAAAGTCACGAGGACTGGGTGAGGCCGAGATGGGGACCAGATTCACCAGGTCCAGGTGATTCCCAGGGTGTGACCAGAGTTACCAGTTCCGGGTGAGGACCAAGTAAGGACCAGATTCACCAGGTCCAAGTGAGGCCCACGTGGGTACCTGTTTCACCAAGCATGGGTGAGGCCCAGGTGGCAACCCCACTCCCCAGGTCCAGGTGAGGCCAAACTGCAGGCCATGCAGAGGAACCATGTCCCGATGATGCCCAGGTAGGGACTAGAGTTACCAGGTCCAGGTGAGGCCAATATGCAGGCCATGCAGTGGAACCATGTCCTGATGATGCCCAGGTAGGGACCAGAGTCACCAGGTCCAAATCAGGCCCAGATGGAGCATATTCACTTGGTCCAGTGAGGCCCAGTTTAGGAGCACTGTCACCAGATCTGGTTGAGGCTTAGAGGGGTACCAGAATCACCTCGTCCAGGTGACATCCAGATGGGGACCAGAGGCATCAGGTCAGGGAGAGGCCCAGAGTGGTTCCAGAGTCATCATGTCCAGGTTAGGCTCAGGCGTGGAACAGAGTCACCAGGTACCAATGATGCCCAGGTGAGGCCCAGAGTCGCCAGATCTGGGTGACACGCAGATAGGATCAGAGTCACCAGTTCCAGGTGAGGCCAAGAAAGAGTCCACAGCAATCAGGTCCACGTGGGGAACAAAGTCACCAGGACTGGGTGAGGCCCAGATGTGGTCCAGATTCACCAGGTCCAGGTGAGGCCCAGGTGGTGACCAGAGTCCCCGGGTCTGGGACAGGACCAGGTAAGGACCAGATTCACCAGGTCCAAGAGGCCCACGAGGGGAATTGAGTCACCAGCTATGTGTGAGGCCCAGGTGGCAACCCCACTCACCAGGTCAAGGTGAGGCCAACCGGCAGGCCAGAGTCACCAGATCCAGGTGAGTCCCTAGTGGGGACCAGTGTCACCAGGTAAATGTGAGTCTACAAGAACACCACAGTCACCAGGTCCAGGTGTGGTTCATGTGGGAACGAGAATCACCAGGTACAGGTGATACCCAGGTGGGGACAACAGTCACCAGGTCCTGATTGAGGCCTAGGTGGGGGGACGAAAGTCATCAGGACCAGTTGAGGCCAAAGAATGGAGCAAAGTTATCATGTCCAGGTGAGTCCCAGGTGGGGAACAGAGTAACAATGTCCCATTGATGCCAGGTGGGAAAAGAGTCACAAGGTCCAGACGAGGCCTAAGTGAAGAGTAGATTCATCAGGTCCTGTTGAGGCCTAGTTGAGGACCAGTGTCCACAGCGCCGGGTGAGACTCAGAGGGGGACAAGAGTCACCAGGTTCTGGTGATATCCAGGTGGGGACCAGAGTCACCATGTCAGGGTGAGGCCCAGAGCGGAAGGTGAATCACTAGGTCCAGGTGAGGCCCCTATGTGGAACTGAGAAACCAGGTCCCATGATGCCCATATGAGGACCTGAGTCACCAGGACCAGGTGAGGTCCCTGTGGGAACCAGTCACCTCATCCAGGTGAGGCCAAGGTGGGACCTCAGTCACCAGGTCCAGGTGAGGCCCAGCTATATAAGAGAGTATCCAGGTCCCAATGATGCCCAGGTAAAGACCAGAGTCAACAGGTGCAGGAGAGGCACAAATATGGATCAGAGTCATTGTGTTCCAGGTGAGGCCAGATGGAGACAACAGGAACGAGGTCCAGGAGAGCCCCATATGGGAACCAGAGCCACCAGATCCAGGTGAGGTCCAGGTGGGACCATAGTCACAAGGTCCAAGTGAGGCCCAGGTGGCAACAGGTTTCACCAAGTCCAGGAGAGGCCCAGGTTGCGACCAGTCACCAGATCCAGGTGAGGACCAGCTAAGGACCAGATTCACCAGGCCCAAATGAAGCCCAAGGGGTGACCAGAGTCACCAGGTAAGGGTGAGGCCCAGAGGGGGAACCAGAGTAACCAGTTTAGTTTGAGGCCCAGAATGGGACCAGAGGTCCCTGGTCAAAATGAGGCCCAAGTGTGGAAAAGAGTATCCAGGTCGCAATGATGCCTGGGTGAGGACCAGAGTCACTAGGCCCATGCAGGCCCAGATGGGGAACAGAATCATTAGGTCCTGATGAGGCATAGAATAAAACCACAGTCACCCGTATCAGGTCAGCCCCTTGTGGGAACCAGAGCCAGTCTATCCAGATGAGTCCCAGGTGATGTGAGGCCCACGTGAGGAACAGATTCATCAGGTCGAATTGCGGCATAGCTGTGGACAAGAGTCACCTGGTCTGGGTTCGGCCTAGGTCGGGCAAGATTCAGCAGTTTTGAGTTAGGTCAAAGTGGGGAAGAAAGACACCAGGAACAGGTGAGTCCAAACTGAGGACCAGAGTCTCCAGATCCAGGTGAGGTCCATGTTGGAAAGAGAGTCACCAGGTCCAGGAGAGGTCCAGGGGGGACCAGAGTCACCAGGTCCAGCAGAGGTGCAGTTGGGGACCAGAGTCACCAGATCCACGTGAAATCCAGGTGGGGAACAGAGTCACCAGATCCAGGTGAAGCCCAGGTGGGCACCAGAGTCACTAGGTCCAGAATAGGCCCAGGTGAGGACCAGAGCTACAAGGTACACGTGAGGCCCCGGTGGGGATCAGAGGCAACAGGTCCATGTGAGGCCGGCTTGGGGACCATGGTCAACAGGTCTACTTGAGGCCCAGGTGTGGAACACAGTAAGCAGGTCCAGGTGAGTCCCCGGTTGGGACAAGTGTCACCACGTCCAGTTGAGGAGCAGGTGGGGACAAGGATCACCAGGTACAGGGGAGGCTCTTGAAAGAACCAGAGTCAACAGTTCGAGGTCTGGCGTAGGTGGCAACCGGGGTCAGCAGGTCCAAGTCAGGCCAAAGTTGGGTTCACAGTCACTAGGGCACAGTGACACCCAGAGGGGGACCAGAGTGACCTGGACAGGGGAGGTCCAGTTGTGGAACACAGTCACCGTGTCCCAATTTTGCCCATTTGAGGACCATGGTCAAAAGGGCCATGTGAGGCCCAGATGGGGACCGGAGTCCCCAAATCCAGGTGAAGCCCAGTGGGGACCAGAGTCACCAGATCCAGGGTAGTATCAGGTGCAGACCAGAATCACCAGGTCCAGGTGAGGTGCAGGTGGCAACCACACTCACCAGGTCCCGTTGAGGCCCTGGTGGGGAGCAGAGTCACGAGGTACATGAGAAGCTAGAAACACTGCAGCCACCAGGTCCACATGATGTCTATGTGGGAACGAGAATCACCAGTGTCAGGTGAGGACCAGGTGGGGATCCGAATCACCATGTCCCGGTGAGTCCCTGGTGGGAACCAGTGACACCAGGTCTAGGTGTGGCCCAGGTGAAGACCAGAGTTAATAGTTCCGGCTGGGTCACTGTTAGTGAACAGTGTAACCATATCCTGATGCTACCCTGGTGGGTATCAGAGACACCAGGTCCTGGTGAGGGTCAGGAGGGACCAGAGACATGAGGTCCAGCTGAGGATCCATTGGGAACCACAGTCACCAGGTCTGGTGAGGCCATGCTTAGGATCAGAGTCACCAGTTAGAGGTGAGTCCCGGGTGGAGCCAGAGTCACTTGGGACAGAAGAGGGCAAAGTCAAGACCACAGTTACAAGGATCAGGTCAGTCCCAGTGGGGAATAGAGTAACCATGTCCCGATGATGCCCAGGTAGAACCAGAGTCACCAGGACCTGATGAGGCGCAGGAGGGGAGCATATTCACCAGGTACCGGTGAGGCCCAGTTGAGGACCAGAATGCCAAGGTCTAGTTGAGACCTAGAGGGGTACCAGATTCACCTGGTCTAGGTGACATCCAGATGGGGCCATAGTCACCATGTTAGGAAGAGGCCCAGAGGGGATCCAGAGTCATCATGTCCAGGTGAGTCTCAGGTGTGGAACAGAGTGTCCAGGTCATAATGGTCCACAGGTGAAGACCACAGTCACCAGATCTGGGTGAGGACCACATAGCATCAGACTCACCAGTACCAGGTGAGGCCAAGAAGGAGTCCACAGCAATCAGGTCCCGGTGGGGAACAAAGTCACCAAGACTGGGTGAGGCCCAGATGGGGACCAGATTCACCAGGTCCAGGTGATTCCCAGGTGGTGACCAGAGTTACCAGTTCCGGGTGAGGACCAGGTAAGGACCAGATTCACCAGGTCCAAGTGAGGCCCACGTGGGGACCTGTGTCACCGGTATGGGTGAGGCCCAGATGGCAACCCCACTCACCAGGTCCAGGGGAGGCCAACCTTCGGGCCATGCAGAGGAACCTTGTCCCGATAATGCCCAGGTAGGGACCAGAGTTACGAGTTGCAGGTGAGGCACTAATGGGGACCGGAGTCACCAGGTAAATATGAGTCTACAAGAACACCACAGTCACCAAGTCCAGGTGTGGTTCATGTGGGAACAAGAGTCACCAGATCCAGGTGAGACCCAGGTGGGGACCACAGTCACCAGGTCCACATTGAGACCTAGGTGGGGGACCAGAGTCATCAGGAGCAGATGAGGCCAAAGTGTGGAGCAAAGTTATCATGTCCAGGTGAGGCCCAGGTGGGGAACAGAGTAACCATGTCCCATTGATGCCAGGTGGGAAAAGAGTCACAAGGTCCAGACGAGGCCTAAGTGAGTAGTAGATTCACCAGGTCCTGTTGAGGCCCAGTTTAGGACCAGTGTCCGCAGCTCCGGGTGAGTCCCAGAGGGGGACCAGAGTCACTGGTTCTGGTGATATCCAGGTGGTGACCAGAGTCACCACGTCAGGGTAGGCCCAGAGCGGGACCAGAATCACTAGGTCCAGGTGAGGCCCCGATGTGGAATTGAGAAACCAGGTCCCATGATGCCCATATGATAACCTGAGTCACCAGGTCCAGGTGAGGTCCCTGTGGGAACCAGTCATCTCGTCCATGTGAGGATCAGGTGGGACAACAGTCACCAGGTCCAGGTGAGGCCCAGATATATGAGAGTATCCAGGTCCCAAGGATGACCAGGTAAGGACCAGAGTCAACAGGTCCAGGAGACGCAGAAATATGGATCAGAGTCATTGTGTTCCAGGTGAGGCCAGATGGAGACCACAGGAACCAGTTACAGGAGAGCCCCATATGTGAACCAGAGCCCCCAGATCCAGGTGAGAACCAGGTGGGACCACAGTCACAAGGTCCAGGTGAGGCGCAGGTGGAAACAGGATTCACCGAGTCCAGGTGAGGCCCAGGTTGCGACCAGTCACCAGAACCAAGTGAGGACAAGCTAAGGACCAGATTCACCAGGTCCAATGAAGCCCAAGGGGTGAGAAGTGTCACCAGGTAAGGGTGAGGCCCAGAGGGGGAACCAGAGAAACCAGTTTAGTTTGAGGCCCAGAATGGGAACAGAGGTCCCTTTTCAGTGTGAGTCCCAGATGTGGAATAGAGTATCCAGGACCCAATGATGCCTGGGCAAGGACCAGAGTGCCGAGGGCCATGCAGGCCCAGATGGGGAACAGAATCGCTAGGTGCTGGTGAGGCATAGAATAAGACCACAGTCACCAGTATCAGGTGAGCCCCTTGTGGGAACCAGACCCACTCTATCCAGCTGAGTCCCAGGTCCATGTGAGGCCCACGTGAGGACCAGATTCATCAGGTCGAATTGAGGCATAGCTGGGGACAAGAGTCACCAGGTCTCGGTGCGGTCTAGGTGGGGCATGATTCAGCAGTTCTGAGTTAGGTCAAAGTGGGGAAGAGAGACACCAGGTCCAGGTGAGGCCAAACTGAGGACCAGAGTTACCAGATCCAGGTGAGGTCCATGTTGGAAAGAGAGTCACCAGGGCCAGGAGAGTTCCAGGTGGGGACCAGAGTCACCAGATACAGGTGTGGCCCAGGTGAAGACCAGAGTTAATAGGTCCGGCTGGGTCACTGTTAGTGAACAGTGTAACCATGTCCTGATGCTACCCAGGTGGGTAACCGAGACACCAGGTCCTGTGAGGCCCAGGTGGGACCAGAGACATGAGGTCCAGGTGAGGTCCCGATGGGAACCACAGTCACCAGGTCAGGTGAGGCCATGCTTAGGATCAGAGTCACCAGTTACAGGTGAGACCCAGGTCGAGCCATAGTCACCTGGTACAGAAGAGGTCAAAGTCAGGGTCAGAGTTACCAGGATCAGGTCAGTCCCAGTGGGGAATAGAGTAACCATGTCCCGATGATATCCAGGTAGAACCCGAGTCACCACGTACAGATGAGGCGCAGGTGGGGAGTATATTCACTAGGTCCCGGTGAGGCCCAGTTGAGGACCAGAGTCACCAGATCTGCTTGATGCCTAGAGGGGTACCAGATTCACCTGGTCTAGGTGACATCCAGATGGGGACCAGAGTCACCAGGTCACGAAGAGGCCCAGAGAGGTTCCAGAGTCATCATGTCCAGGTGAGGCTCAGGTGTGGAACAGAGTCACCAGGTACCAATCATGCCCAGGTGAGGACCAGAGTCACCAGGTCTGTGTGACGCGCAGATAGGATCAAAATCACCAGGTCCAGGTGAGGCCAACCTGCCGGCCAAGCAGAGGAACCATGTCTCGATGATGCCCAGGTAGACATCAGAGTTACCAGGTCCAGGTGAGGCCAACCTTCAGGCCATGCAGTGTAACCATGTCCCGATGATGCCCAGGTAGGGACCAGAGTCACCAGGTCCAAATGAGGCCCAGATGGAGCAAATTCCCTAGGTCCAGGTGAGGCCCAGTTCAGGACCAGAGTCACCAGATCTGCTTGATGCCTAGAGGGGTACCAGAATCACCTGGTCCAGGTGACATCCACAATGGGACCAGAGTCACCAGGTCACGAAGAGGCCCAGAGAGGTTCCAGAGTCATCATGTGCAGGTGAGGCTCAGGTGAGGTACAGAGTCACCAGGTACCAATGATCCCCAGGTGAGGACCAGAGTCACCAGATCTGGGTGACGCGCAGATAGGTTCAGTGTCACCAGTTCCAGGTGAGGCCAAGAAAGTGTCCACAGCAATCAGGTCCAGGTGGGGAACAAAGTCACCAGGACTGGGTGAGGCCCAGATGGGGACCAGATTCACCAGGTCCAGGTGAGGACCAGGTGGTGACCACAGTCCCCGGGTCTGTGATAGGACCAGATAAGGACCAGATTCACCAGGTCCAAGAGGCCCACGTGGGGAACTGAGTCACCAGGTACGGGTTAGGCCCAGGTGGCAACCGCACTCATCAAGTCCAGGTGAGGCCAACCTGCAGGTCAGAGACACCAGATCCAGGTGAGGCTCTAGTGGGGAACGGAGTCACCAGGTAAATGTGAGTCTACAAGAAAACCACAGTCACCAGGTCCAGGTGTGGTTCAGGTGGGAACGATAGTCACCAGGTCCAGGTGAGACCCAGGTGGGGACCACAGTCACCAGGTCCAGATTGAGGCCTAATGGGGGGACAAGCGTCATCAAGACCAGTTGAGGCCACAGTGCGGAGCAAAGTTATCATGTCCAAGTGAGGCCCAGGTGGGGAACAGAGTAACCATGTCCCATTGATGCCAGGTGGGAAAAGAGTCACAAGGTCCAGATGAGGCCTAAGTGAGGAGTAGATTCAACAGGTCCTGTTGAGGCCCAGTTGAGGACCAGTGTCCCCAGCTCCGGGTACGTCCCAGAAGGTGACGAGAGTCACCCGGTTCTGGTGATATCCAGGAGGGGACCAGAGTCACCACGTCGGGGTTAGGCCCAGAGGGGGACGAGAATCACTAGGTCCAGGTGAGGCCCCGATGTGGAACTGAAACCAGGTCCCATGATGCCCATATGAGGACCAGTGTCCAGGTCCAGGTGAGGTCCCTGTGGGAACCAGTCTCCTCGTCCAGGTGAGGCCCAGGTGGAACCACAGTCAACAGGTCCAGGTGAGGCCCAGGTATATAAGTGAGTATCCAAGTCCCAATGATGCCCAGGTAAGTACCAGAGTCAACAGGTCCAGCAGAGGCCCAAATATGGATCAGAGTCATTTTGTTCCAGTTGATGCCTGATGGAGACCACAGGAACCAGGTCCAGGAGAGCCCCATTAGGGAACCAGAGCCACCAGATCCAGGTGAGGTCCAGGTGGGACCAGAGTCACAAGGTCCAGGTGAGGCGCAGGTGGCAACAGGATTCACCTAGTCCAGGTGAGGCCCAGGTTGCGACCAGTAACCAGATCCAAGTGAGGACAAGCTAAGGACCAGATTCACCAGGCCCAAATGAAGCCCAAGGTGTGACCAGAGTCACCAGGTAAGGGTGATTCCCAGAGGGAGAACCACAGTAACCAGTTTAGTTTGAGGCCCAGAATGTGACAAGAGTTCCCTAGTCAGAGTGAGGCCCAGGTGTGGAATAGTGTATCCAGGTCCCAATGATGCCTGTGAGGACCAGAGTCACTAGGGCCATGCAGGCCCAGATGGGGAACAGAATCTCTAGGTCCTGGTGAGGCATAGAATAAGACCACAGTCAGCAGTATCATTTGAGCCCCTTTCGGGACCAGAGCCACTCTATCCAGCTGAATCCCAGGTCCATGTGAGGCTCACGTGAGGACCAGATTCATAAGGTCGAAATGAGGCACACCTGGGGACAAGAGTCACCAGGTCTGGTTGCGGTCGAGGTGGGGCAAGATTCAGCAGTTCTGAGTTAGGTCAAAGTGGGGATGAGAGATGCCAGATCCAGGTGAGGCCAAACTGAGGACCAGAGTCACCAGATGCAGGTCAGGTCCAGATGTGGACCAGAGTCCCCAGATCCAAGTGAGGTCCATGTTGGACAGAGAGTCACCATGTCCAGGAGAGGTACAGGTGGGGAACAGAGTCACCAGATCCTGGTGAAGACCAGGTGTGAACCAGAGGCGCCAGATCCACGTGAAGTCCAGGTGGGGACCAGAGTCACCAGATTCAGGTGAAGCCCAGGTGGGGACCAGAGTCACTAGGTCCAGATGAGGCCCAGGTTATTACCAGGGTTACCAGGTACACGTGAGACCCGGTTGGGATCAGAGGCAACATGTCCATATGAGGCCTGTATAGGGACCATGGTCAACAGGTCTACATGCGGCCCAGGTGTCGAACACAGTAAGCAGGTCCAGGTGAGTCCCCGGTGGTGACAAGTGTCACCAAGTCCAGGTGAGGCCCAGGTGGGGATCAGGATCACAAGGTACAGGGGAGGACCTTGAAAAATCCAGTGTCCACAGTTCGAGGTCAGGCGCAGGTGCAACCAGGGTCCGCAGGTCCAAGTCAGCCATAGTGGGTTTCACGATCACTAGGGCACGGTGAGACCTAGAGGGGGACCAGAGTCACCTGGTCCAGGTGAGGTCCGGTTGTGGAACACAGTCACCGGGTCCCAATTTTGCCCAGTTGAGGACCATGGTGAACAGGACCAGGTGAGGCGCAATGGGTACCGGAGTCCCCAAATGCAGGTGAAGCCCAGGTGGGGACCACAGTCACCAGATCCAGGGTAGTCTCAGGGGCATGCCAGAATCACCAGGTCCAGGTGAGGTGCAGGTGGCAAACACACCTACCAGATTCCGGTGAGGCCCTGGTGGGGACCAGAGTCACGAGGTACATGAGAAGGTAGAAACACTGCAGCCACCAGGTCCACATGATGTCCAAGTGGGAACGAAAATCACCAGATACAGGTGAGGACCAGGCGGGGATCCGACTCACCATGTCCAGGTGAGACCCAAGTGGGAACCAGTGTAACCATGTCCAGGTGTGGCCCAGGTGAAGACCAGAGTTAATAGGTCCGGGTGGGTCACTGTCAGAGAACAGTGTAACCATATCCTGATACTACCCAGGTGGGTACCAGAGATACCACTTCCTGGTGAGGCCCAGGTGGGACCAGAGACATGAGGTCCAGTTGAGGTCCCGATGGGAACCACAGTCACCAGGTCAGGTGAGGCCATGCTTAGGATCAGAGACACCAGTTACAGGTGAGGCCCAGGTGGAGCCAGAGTCACCTGGTTTAGAAGAGGCCAAAGTCAGGACCAGAGTTACCAGGATCAGGTCAGTCCTAGTGGGGAATAGAGTAACCATGTCCCGATGATGTCCAGGAAGAACCCGAGTCACCAAGTCCAGATGAGGCGCAGGTGGGGAGCATATTCACTAGGTCCCGGTGAGGCCCAGATGAGGACCAGAGGCCCCCGGGCTAGTTTAGGCCTAGAGGGGTACCAGATTCACCTGGTCTAGGTGACATCCAGATGGGGACCAGAGTCACCATGTCAGGGTGAGGCCCAGAGGGGATCCAGAATCATCATGTCCAGGTGAGGTTCAGGTGTGGAACAGAGTATCCAGGTCATAATGGTCCACAGGTGAGGACCAGAGTCACCAGATCTGGGTGAGGCCCAGTTAGGATCAGAGTCACCAGTTCTAGGTGAGGCCAAGAAGGAGTCCACAGCAATCAGGTCCAGGTGGGGAACAAAGTCACCAGGACTGGGTGAGGCCCAGACGGGGACCAGATTCACCAGGTCCAGGTGATTCCCAGGTGGTGACCAGAGTTACCAGTTCCGGGTGAGCACCAGGTAAGGACCAGATTCACAAGGTCCAAGTGAGCCCCACGTGAGAACCTGAGTCACCAGGTATGGGTGAGGCCCAGGTGGCAACCCCACACAACAGGTCCAGGTGAGGCCACCTGCAGTCCATGCAGAGGAACCATGTCCCGATGATGCCCAGGTAAGGACAGGCCTTACCATGTCCAGGTGAGGCCAACCTTCAGTCCATGCTGTGGAACCATGTCCCGATGATGCCCAGGTAGGGACTAGAGTCACCAGGTGCAAATGAGGCCCAGATGGAGCATATTCACTAGGTCCAGATGAGGCCCGGTTGAAGACCAGAGTCACCAGATCTGGTTGAGGCCTATTGGGGTACAGAATCACCTGGTCCAGGTGACATCCAGATGGGGACCAGCCTCACCAGGTCAGGCTGAGGCCAGGAGAGGTTCCAGAGTCATCATGTCAAGGTGAACCTCAGGTGTGGAACTGAGTCACCAGGTACCAATAATGCCCAGGTTAGAGTCAGAGTCACCAGGTCTGGGTGACGCGCAGATAGGATCAGAGTCACCTGTTCCAGGTGAGGCCAAGAAAGAGTCCACAGCAATCAGGTCCACGTATGGAACGAAGTCACCAGGACTGGGTGAGGCCCAGATGGGGACCAGATTCACCAGGTCCAGGTGAGGCCCAGGTGGTGACCAGAGTCCCTGGGTCTGGGAGAGGACCAGGTAAGGACCAGATTCACCGGGTCCAAGAGGCCCAGGTGGGGACCTGAGTCACCAGGTATGCGTGAGGCCCAGGTGGCAACTGCACTCACCAGGTCCAGGTGAGGCCAACCTGCAGGCCAGAGTCACCAGATCCAGGTGAGGCCCTAGTGGGGACCGGAGTCACCAGGTAAATGTGAGTCTACAAGAACACCACATTCACCAGGTCCATGTGTGGTTCATGTGGGAACGAGAGTCACCATGTTCAGGTGAGACCCAGGTGGGGACCACAGTCACCAGGTCCAGATTGAGGCCTAGGTGGGGGGACAGAGTCATCAGGACAAGTTGATGCCAAAGTATGGAGCAAAGTTATCATGTCCAGGTGAGGCCCAGGTGGGGAACAGTGAAACAATGCCCCATTGTTGCCAGGTGGGAAAAGAGTCACAGGTCCAGACGAGGCCTGAGTGAGGAGTAGATTCACCAGGTCTTGTTGAGGCCCAGTTGAGGACCAGTGTCCCCAGCTCCGGGTGAGTCCCAGAGGGGGACCAGAGTCACGCGGTTTTGGTGATATCCAGGAGGGGACCAGGGTTACCACGTCAGGGTGAGGCCCAGAGGGGGACGAGAATCACTAGGTGAGGTGAGGCCCCGATGTGGAACTGAGAAACCAGGTCCCATGATGCCCATATGAGGACCTGAGTCACCAGGTCCAGGTGAGGTCCCTGTGGGAACCAGTCTCCTCGTCCAGGTGAGGCCCAGTTGGGACCACAGTCACCAGGTCCAGGTGAGGCCCAGGTATATAACAGAGTAACCAGCTCCCAATGATGCCCAAGTAAGGACCAGAGTCAACAGGTCCAGGAGAGGCCCAAATATTGTTCAGAGTCATTTTGTTCCAGGTGAGGCCAGTTGGAGCCCACAGGAACCAGGTCCAGGAGAGCCCCATATGGGAACCAGAGCCACCAGATCCAGGTGAGGTCCAGGTGGGACCACAGTCACAAAGTCCAGGAGAGGCGCAGGTGGCAACAGGATTCACCAAGTCCAGGTGAGGCCCAGGTGGCGACCAGTCACCAGATCGAGGTGCGGACCAGCTAAGGACCAGATTCACCAGACCCTAGTGAAGCCCAAGGGGTGACCAGAGTCACCAGGTAAAAGTGAGGCCCAGAGGGGAACCAAGTAACCAGTTTAGTTTGAGGCCCAGAATGGGACCAGAAGTCCCTGTTCAAAGTGAGGCACAGGTGTGAAATAGAGTATCCAGGGTGAGGATCTTTGGGTCCATCACCCAATGATGCCAGGGTGAGGACCAGAGACAATAGGGCCATGCGGGCCCAGTTGGGGAACAGAAGTACTACCTCCGGGTGTGGCATAGAATAAGACCACAGTCAGCAGTATCAGGTGAGCCCCTTGTGGGAACCAGAGCCACTCTATCCAGCTGAGTCCCAGGTCTATGTGAGGCCCACGTGAGGACCAGATTCATCAGGTCGAAATGAGGCATACCTGGGGACAAGAGTCACCAGGTCTGGGTGCGGCCTAGGTGGGACAAGATTCAGCAGTTCTGAGTTAGCTCAATGTGGGAACAAGAGTCAACAGGTCCAGGTGAGGCCAAACTGAGGACCAGAGTCACCAGGTACAGGTGAGGTCCAGGTGGGGACCAGTGTCATCAGATCCAGGTGAAGTCCAGGTGGGGACCAGAGTCACGAGATCCAGGTGAAGTCCAGGTGGGGACCAGAGTCACTAGGTCCAGATGACGCCCAGGTGAGGACCAGAGTTACCAGGTACATGTGAGGCCCGGTGGGGATCAGAGGCAACAGCTCCATGTGAGGCCGGCTTAGGGACCATGGTCAACAGGTCTACTTGAGGCCCAGGTGTGGAACACAGTAAGCAGGACCAGGTGATTCCCGGTGGTGACAAGTGTCACCACGTCCTGGTTTGGCCCAGGTGGGCCCAGAATCACCAGGAACAGTGGAGGCCCTTGAAAGAACCAGAGTCAATAGTTCGAGGTCAGGCGCAGGTTGCAACCAGGGTCAGCAGGTCCAAGTCAGGCCAAAGTGGGGTTCACAGTCACTAGGGGACGTGAGACCCAGAGGGGGACCAGAGTGACCTGGTCCAGGTGAGGTCCAGTTGTGGAACACAGTCACCGGGTCCCAATTTTGCCGAGTTGAGGAACATGGACAACAGGGCCAGGTGAGGCCCAGATGGGGACCGGAGTCCCGAAATCCAGGTGAATCCCAGGTGGGGACCACAGTCACCAGATCCAGGGTAGTCTCAGGTGCAGACCAGAATCACCAGGTCCAGGTGAGGTGCAGGTGAAACCAAACTCACCAGGACCCGGTGAGGCTCTGGTGGGGATCAGAGACACGAGGTACATGAGAAGCTAGAAACACTGCAGCCACCAGGTCCACATGATGTCCATGTGGGAACGAGTATCACCAGTTACAGGTGAGGACCAGGTGGGGATCCGAATCACCATGTCCAGGTGAGTCACAGGTGGGAACCAGTGTCACCATGTCCAGGTGTAGCCCATGTGAAGACCAGAGTTAATAGGTCCGGCTTGGTCACTGATAGTGAACAGGGTAACCATATCATGATGCTACCCAGGTGGGTACCAGACACACCAGGTCTCGGTGAGGCCCAGGTGGGACCAGAGACATGAGGTCCAGGTGAGGTCCTGATGGGAACCACAGTCACCAGGTCAGGTGAGGTCATGCTTAGAATCAGTGTCATCAGATAATAGTGAGGCCCAGGTGGTGCCAGAGTCACCTGGTACAGACGAGGCCAAAGTCAGGGCGAGAGTTACCAGGATCAGGTCAGTCCCAGTGGGGAATAGAGTAACCATGTCCCGATGATGCCCAGGGAGAACCAGAGTCACCCGGTCCAGATGAGGCGCAGGTGTGGAGCATGTTCACTGAGTCCCGGTGAGGGTCAGTTGGGGAACAGAGTCACCAGGTCTAGTTGAGGCCTAGAGGGGTACCAGATTCACCTGGTCTAGGTGACATCCAGATGAGGACCAGAGTCACCATGTCAGGGTGAGGCACAGAGAGGTTCCAGAGTCATGATGTCCAGGTAGGGCTCAGGTGTGGAACAGAGCATCCAGGTCACAATGGACACAGGTGAGGACCAGAGTCAGCAGATCTGGGTGACGCGCAGATAGAATCAGAGTCACCAGTTCCAGGTGAGGCCAAGAAAGAGTCCACAGCAATCAGGTCCAGGTGGGGAACAAAGTCACCAGGACTCGGTGAGGCCCAGATAGGGAACAGATTCACCAGGTCCAGGTGACTTCCAGGTGGTGACCAGTCTTACCAGTTCGGGGTGAGGACCAGGTAAGGACATCATTCAACATGTCCACGTGAGGCCCACGTGGGGACCTGTGTCACCAGGTAGGGGTGAGGCACAGGTGGCAACACCACTCCCCAGGTCCAGGTGAGGCCAAAATGCAGGCCATGCAGAGGAAACATATCACGATGATGCACTGGTTGGGACCCGAGTTACCAGATCCAGGTGAGGCCAACCTGCAGGCCATGCAGTGGAACCATGTCCCGATGATGCCCAGGTAGGCACCAGAGTCACCAGGTCCAAATGAGGCCCAGATGGAGCATATTCACTAGGTCCAGGTGAGGCCCAGTTGAGGACCAGAGTCTCCAGATCTGGTTGACGCCTAGAGGGGTACCAGAATCACCTGGTCCAGGTGACATCCAGATGGGGACCAGAGTCACCAGGTCACGAAGAGGCCCAGAGAGGTTCCAGAGTCATCATGTCCAGGTGAGGCTCAGGTGTGGAACAGCGTCACCAGGTAACAACGATGCCCAGGTGAGGACCAGAGTCACCAGGACTGCGGGATGCGCAGATAGAATCAGAGTCACTAGTTCCAGGTGAGGCCAAGAAAGAGTCCACATCAATCAGCTCCTGGTGGGGAACAAATCACCAGGACTGGGTGAGACCCAGATGGGGACCAGATTCACCAGGTCCAGGTGAGTCCCAGGTGGTGACCAGAGTCCCTGGGTCCGGGAAGGACCAGGTAAGGACCAGATTCACCAGGTCCAAGAGGCCCACGTGGGGACCTGAGTCACCAGGTATGGGTGAGGCCCAGGTGGCAACCCCACTCACCAGGTCCAGGTGAGTCCAACCTGCAGGCCAGAGTCTCCAGATCCAGGTGAGGCCCTAGTGGGGACCGGAGTCACCAGGTAATTGTGAGTCTACAAGAACACCACAGTCACCAGGTCCAGGTGTGGTTCATGTGGGAACGAGAGTCACCAGGTCCAGGTGAGACCCAGGTGGGGACCACAGTCACCAGGTCCAGATTGAGGCCTAGGTGGGGGGACCATAGTCATCAGGAGCAGTTGAGAACAAACTGTGGAGCAAAGTTATCATGTCCAGGTGAGGCCCAGGTGGGGAACAGAGTAACCATGTCCCATTGATGCCAGGTGGGAAAAGAGTCACAAGGTTTAGACGTGGCCTAACTGAGGAGTAGATTCACCAGGTCCTGTTGAGGCCCAGATTAGGACCACTGTCCCCAACTCCGGGTGATTCCCAGAGGAGGACCAGAGTCACTGGTTCTGGTGATATCCAGGTGGTGACCAGAGTCACCACGTCAGGGTGAGTCCCAGAGCGGGACGAGAATCACGAGGTCCAGGTGAGGCCCCGATGTGGAACTGAGAAACCAGGTACCATGATGCCCATATGAGGACCTGAGTCACCAGGTCCAGGTGAGGTCCCTGTGGGAACCAGTCACCTCCTCCCGGTGTGGCCCGGGTGGGACCACAGTCACCAGGTCCAGGTGAGGCCCAGGTATATAAGAGAGTATCCAGTTCTCAATGATGCCCAGGTAAGGACCAGAGTCAACAGGTCCAGGAGAGGCCCAAATATGGATCAGAGTCATTGTGTTCCAGGTGAGGCCAGATGGAGACCACAGGAACCAGTTACAGGATAGCCCCATATGGGAAGCAGAGCCACCAGATCCAGGTGAGAACCAGGTGGGACCACAGTCACAAGGTCCAGGTGAAGCGCAGGTGGAAACAGGATTCACCGAGTCCAGGTGAGGCCCAGGTGGTGACCAGTCACCAGATCCAAATGAGGACAATCTAAGGACCAGATTCACCAAGCCCAATGAAGCCCAAGGGTGACCAGAGTTACCAGGTAAGGGTGAGGCCCAGAGGGGTAACGAGAGTAACCAATTTAGTTTGAGGGCAAGAATGGGACCAGAGGTCCCTTGTCAGAGTGAGTCCCAGATGTGGAATAGAGTATCCAGGTCCCAATGATGCCTGGGTGAGGACCAGAGTCACTAGGGCCATAGAGGCCCAGATGGGGAACAGAATCACTAGGTCCTGGTGAGGCCTAGAATAAGACCACAGTCAGCAGTATCAGGTGAGCCCCTTGTGGGAACCAGAGCCACTCTATGCAGCTGAGTAGCAGGTCCATGTGAGTCCCACGTGAGGACCAGATTCATCAGGTTGAATTGAGGCACAGCTGGGGACAAATGTCACCAGGTCTGGGTGCGGTCTAGGTGGGGCATGATTCAGCAGTTTTGAGTTAGTTTGAAGTGGGGACGAGAGACACCAGGGCCAGGTGAGGCGAAACTGAGGACCAGAGTTACCAGATCCAGCTGAGGTCCATGTTGGAAAGAGAGTCACAAGGTCCGGGAGAGGTCCAGGTGGGGACCAGAGTCACCAGATCCAGGTGAAGTCCTGATGGGGACCAGAGTCACCAGGTCCAAATGAGGCCCAGATGGAGCATATTCACTAGGTCCATGTGAGGCCCAGTTGAGGACCAGAGTCCCCAGATCTGGTTGCGGCCTAGAGGGGTACCAGAATCACCTGGTCCAGGTGACATCCAGATGGGGAACAGAGTCACCAGGTCAGGGTGAGGCCCAGAGTTTTTCCAGAGTCATGATGTCCAGGTGAGGCTCAGGTGTGGAACAGAGTCACCAGGTTCCAACGATGCCCAGGTTAGGACCAGAGTCACCTGTTCTGGGTGATGCGCAGATAGAATCAGAGTCACCAGTTCCAGGTGAGGCCAAGAAAGAGTCCACATCAATCAGGTCCAGGTGGGGAATAAATCACCAGGACTGTGTGAAACCCAGATGGGGACCAGATTCACCAGGTCCAGGTGAGTCCCAGGTGGTGACCAGAGTCCCCAGCTCCGGGAGAGGACCAGGTAAGGACCAGATTCACCAGGTCCAAGAGGCCCACGTGGGGACCTGAGTCACCAGGTATGGGTGAGCCCCAGGTGGCCACCCCACTCACCAGTTCCAAGTGAGGCCAACCTGCAGGCCAGAGTCTCCAGATCCAGGTGAGGCCCTAGTGGGGACCAGAGTCACCAGGTAAATGTGAGTCTACAAGAACACCACAGTCACCAGGTCCAGCTGTGGTTCATGTGGGAACGAGAGTCACCAGGTCCAGGTGAGACCCAGGTGGGGACCACAGTCACCAGGTCCAGATTGAGGCCTAGGTGGGGGGACCAGAGTCATCAGGACAAGTTGATGCCAAAGTATGGAGCAAAGTTATCATGTCCAGGTGAGGCCCAGGTGGGGAACAGAGTAACCATGTCCCATTGATGCCAGGTGGGAAAAGAGTCACAGGTCCAGATGAGGCCTAAGTGAGGAGTAGATTCACCAGGTCCTGTTGAGGCCCAGTTGAGGAGGAGTGTCCCCAGCTCCCGGTGAGTCCCAGAGGGGGACCAGAGACACTCACTTCTGGTGATATCCAGGTGGGGACCAGAGACACCACGTCAGGGTGAGGCCCAGAGGGGGACGAGAATCACTAGGTCCAGGTGAGGCCCCGATGTGGAACTGAGAAACCAGGTCCCATGATGCCCATATGAGGACCTGAGTCACCAGGTCCAGGTGAGGTCCCTGTGGGAACCAGTCACCTTGTCCAGGTGAGGCCCAGGTGGGACCACAGTCAACATGTCCAGGTGAGGCCCAGGTATATAAGAGAATATCCAGGTCGCAATGATGGCCAGGTAAGGCCCAGCGTCAACAGGTCCAGGAGATGCCGAAATATGGATCACAGTCATTTTGTTCCAGGTGATGCCTGATGGAGACCACAGGAACCAGGTCCAGGAGAGACCCATATGGGAACCAGAGCCACCAATCCAGGTGAGGTCCAGGTAGGACAACAGTCACAAGGTCCAGGTGAAGCGCAGGTGGAAACAGGATTGCCAGGTCCAGGTGAGGCCCAGGTGGCGACCAGTCACCAGATCCAGGGGAGGACCAGCTAAGCACCAGATTCACCAGGCCCAAGTGAAGCCCAAGGGGTGACCAGAGTCACTAGGTAAGGGTGAGCCCCAGAGGGGGAAGCTGAGTAACCAGTTTAGTTTGAGGCCCAGAATGGGACCAGAGGTCCATGGTCAGAGTGAGTCCCAGGTGTAGAATAGAGTATCCAGGTCCCAGTGATGCCTGGGTGAGGACCAGAGTCACTAGGGCCATGCAGGCCCAGATGGGGAACAGAATCAGTAGATCCTGGTGAGGCATAGAATAAGACCACAGTCAGCAGTATCAGGTGAGCCCCTTGTGGGAACCAGAGCCACTCTATCCAGCTGAGTCCCAGGTCCATGTGAGGCCCACGTGAGGACCATATTCATCAGATCGAATTGAGGCATAGCTTGGGACAAGAGTCACCAGGTCTGGGTACAGCCTAGGTGGGGCAAGATTCAGCAGTTCTGAGTTAGTCAAAGTGGGGACGAGAGACACCAGGTCCAGGTGAGGCCAAACTGAGGACCAGAGTCACCAGGTCCAGAAGAGGTCCAGGTGGGGACCAAAATCACCAGATCCAGGTGAGGTCCATGTTGGAAAGAGAGTCACCAGGTCCAGGAGAGGCCCAGGTGGGGACCAGAGTCACCAAATCCAGGTGAAGCCCATGTGGGGACCAGAGTCACGAGGTCCAGATGAGACCCAGGTGAGGACCAGTGTTACCAGGTACACGTGAGGCCCCGGTGGGGATCAGAGGCAACAGGTACATGTGAGGCTGGCGGGGACCATGGTCAACAGGTCTATTGAGGCCCAGGTGTGCAACACATAACCAGGTCCACGTGAGTTCCCTGTGGTGACAAGAGTCACCAGGTCCCTGTGAGGCCCATGAGGGCACCAGGATCACCATGTCCAGGGGAGGCCCTTGAAAGAATTAGAGTCAACAGTTCGAGGTCAGGCGCAGGTGGCAACCAGGGTCAGCAGGTCCAAGTCAGGCCAAAGTGGGGTTCACAGTCACTAGGGCACGGTGAGATCCAGAGCGGGACCAGAGTCACTTGGTCCAGGTGAGGTCCAGTTGTGGAACACAATGAACGGGTCCCAATTTTGCCCAGTTGAGGACCATGGTAAAGAGGGCCAGGCGAGGCCCAGATGGGGACCTGAGTCCCCAAATCCAGGTGAAGCCCAGGTGGGGACCACAGTCACCAGATCCAGGGTAGTCTCACGTGCAGACCAGAATCACCAGGGCCAGGTGAGGTGCAGGTGGCAAACACACTCACCAGGTCCAGGTGAGGCCCTGGTGGGGACCAGAGTCACGAGGTATATGAGAAGCTAGAAACACTGCAGCCACCATGTCCACATGATGTCCATATGGGAACGAGAATCACCAGTTACAGGTGAGGACCAGGCGGGGATCTGACTCACCATGTCCAGGTGAGACCCAAGTGGGAACCAGTGTAACCATGTCCAGGTGTGGCCCAGGTGAAGACCAGAGTTAATAGGTCCGGGTGGGTCACTGTTAGAGAACAGTGTAACCATATCCTGATGCTACCCAAGTGGGTACCAGAGACACCAGGTCCTGGTGAGGCCCAGGTGGGACCAGAGACATGAGGTCCAGTTGAGGTCCCGATGGGAACCACAGTCAACAGGTCAGGTGAGGCCATGCTTAGGATCAGAGACACCAGTTACAGGTGAGGCCCAGGTGGAGCCAGAGTCACCTGGTACAGAAGAGGCCAAAGTCAGGACCAGAGTTACCAGGATCAAGTCAGCCCCAGTGAGGAATAGAGTAACCATGTCCCGATGATGTCCAGGAAGAACCCGAGTCACCAGTTATAGATGAGGCGCAGTTGGGGAGCATGTTCACTAGGTCCCGGTGAGACCCATTTGAGGACAGAGTCACCAGGTCTAGTTGAGGCCTAGAGCGGTATCAGATTCACCTGGTCTAGGTGACATCCAGATGGGGACCAGAGTCACCATGTCAGGGTGAGGACCAGAGGGGATCCAGAGTCATCATGTCCAGCTGAGGCTTAGTTGTGGAACAGAGTATCCAGGTCATAATGGTCCACAGGTGAGGACCAGAGTCACCAGATCTGGGTGAGGCCCAGTTAGGATCAAAGTAACCAGTTCCAGGTGAGGCCAAGAAGGGGTCCACAGCAATAGGTCCAGGTGGGAACAAATTCAACAGGACAGGGTGAGGCCCAGATGGGGACCAGATTCACCAGGTCCAGGTGAGCCCCAGGTGGTGACCAGAATTACCAGTTCCAGATGAGGACCAGGTAAGGACCAGATTCACCAGGTCCAAGTGAGGCCCACGTGGGGACTTGTGTCTCCAGGTATGCGTGAGGCCCAGGTGGAAATCCCAATCACCAGGTCCAGGTGAGGCCAAAGTGCAGGCCATGCAGAGGAACCATGTCCCAATGATGCCCACGTAGGGACCAGACTTACCAGGTCCAGGAGAGGCCAACCTTTGGGACCTGCTGAGGAACCATGTCCCGATGATGCCCATGTAGGGACCTGAGTTACCAGGTCAAGGTGAGGCCCCGATATGGAACTGAGAAACCAGGTCCCGTGATGCCCATATGAGGATCTGAGTCACCAGATCCAGGTGAGGTACCAGTCACCTCGTCCAGGTGAGGCCCAGATGGGGACCGGAGTCAAAATATCCAGGTGAAGCCCAGGTGGGGACCACAGTCAACAGATCCAGGGTAGTCTCAGGTGCAGAACAGAATCACCATGTCCAGGTGTGGCCCAGGTGAAGAACAGAGTTAATAGGTCCGGCTGGGTCACTGTTAGTGAAGAGTGTAACCATATCCTGATGCTATCCCGGTGGGTACCAGAGACACAAGGTCTTGGTTAGGCCCAGGTGGGACCGGAGACATGAGGTCCAGTTGAGGTCCCGATGGGTTCCCCAGTCACCAGGTCAGGTGAGGCCATGCTTAGGATCAGAGTCTCCAGGTACAGGTGAAGCCCAGGTGGAGACAGAGTCACCTGGTACAGAAGAGGCCAAAGTCAGGACCAGAGTTACTAGGATCAGGTCAGTCCCAGTGGGGAATAGAGGAACTATGTCCCGATGATGCCCAGGTAGAACCAGAGTCACCAGGTCCAGATGAGGCGCAGGTGGGGAGCATGTTCACTAGGGCCCGGTGAAGCCCAGTTGAGGACCAGAGTCACCAGGTCAAGTTGAGGCCTAGAGTCGTACCAGATTCACCTGGTCTAAGTGACATCCAGATGGGGACCAGAGTCACCATGTCAGGATGAGGGCCAGAGGGGTTCCAGAGTCATCATGTCCAGGTGAGGCTGAGGTTTGGAACAAAGTATCCAGGTCATAATGGTCCACAGGTGAGGACCAGAGTCACCAGATCTGGGGGAGGCCCACTTAGGATCAGAGTCACCAGTTCCAGGTGAGGCCAAGAAGGAGTCCACAGCAATCAGGTCCAGGTGGGGAACAAAGTCACCAGGACAGGATGAGGCACAGATGGGGACCAGATTCACCAGGCCCATGTGATTCCCAGGTGGTGACCAGAAATACCAGTTCCGGGTGAGGACCAGGTAAGGACCAGATTCACCAGGTCCAAGTGAAGCCCACGTAGGGACCTGCGTCACCACGTATGGGTGAGGCCCAGGTGGCAACCCCACTCACCAGGTCCAGGTGAGGCCAAGCTGCAGGCCATGTTGTGGAACCATGTCCCGATGATGCCCAGAGAGGGACCATAGTCACCAGGTCCAAATGAGGCCCAGATGGAGCATATTCACTAGGTCCAGGTGAGGCCCAGTTGAGGACCAAATCACCAGATCTGGTTGAGCCCTAGAGGGATACCAGAATCACCTGGTCCAGGTGACATCCAGATGGGGACCAGAGTCACCAGGTCAGGGTGAGGCCCAGAGAGGTTCAAGAGTCATCATGTTCAGGAGAGGCTCAGGTGTGGAACAGAGTCATCAGGTACCAAGGATGCCCAGGTGAGGACCAGAGTCACCAGGTCTGGGTGACGTTCAGATAGGATCAGAGTCTCCACTTCCAGGTGAGACCAAGAAAAAGTCCACAGCATTCAGGTCTAGGTGGGGAACAAAGTCACCAGGACTGGGTGTGGCCCAGGTGGGGACCAGATTCACCAGGTCCAGGTGAGGCCCAGATGGTGACCAGAGTCCCCGGGTCTTGGAGAGGACCAGGTAAGGACCAGATTCACCAGGTCCAAGAGGCCCACGTGGGGACCTGAGTCACCAGGCATGGGTGAGGCCCAGGTGGCATCCCCACTCACCAGGTCCAGGTGAGGCCAACCAGAAGGCCAGAGTCACCAAATACAGGAGAGGCCCTAGTGAGGACCAGAGTCACCAGCAAAAGTGAGTCTACAAGAACACCACAGTCACCAGGTCCAGGTGTGATTCATGTTGGAACGACAGTCACCAGGTCCAGGTGAGACCCAGGTGGGGACCACAGTCACCAGGTCCAGATTGAGGCCTAGGTGGTGGGTCCAGTGTCATCAGGACCATTTGAGGCAAAAGTGCAGAGCAAAGTTATCATGTCCAGGTGAGTCCCAGGTGGGGAATAGAGTAACCATGTCCCATTGATGCCAGGTGGGAAAAGAGTCACAGGTCCAGTCGAAGCCTAAGTGAGGAGTACATTCACCAGGTCCTGCTGAGGCCTACTTGAGGACCACTGTCCCCAGCTCGGGGTGAGTCCCAGACGTGGACCAGAGTCACCCGGTTCTGGTGATATCCAGGTGGGGACCAGAGTCACCACGTCAGGGTGAGGCCCAGAAGGGGACGAGAATCACTAGGTCCAGGTGAGGCCCCGATGTGGAACTGAGAAACCAGGTCCCATGATGCCCATAAAGGACCTGAGTCACCAGAACCAAGTGAGGTCCCTGTGGGAACCAGTCACCTCGTCCAGGTGAGGCCCAGGTGGGACCACAGTCACCAGGTCCAGGTGAGGCCCAGGTATATAAGAGAGTATCCAGGTCGCAATGATGCCCATGTATGGACCAGAGTCAACAGGTCCAGGAGAGGCCCAAATATGGATCAGAGTCATCTTGTTCCAGGTGAGGCCAGATGGAGACCACAGGAACCAGTTCCAGGAGAGCCCAATATGGGAACCAGAGACACCAGATACAGGTGATGTCCAGGTGGGACCACAGTCACAAGGACCAGGTGAGGCGCAGGTGGCAACAGGATTCACCAAGTCCAGGTGAGGCCCAGGTGGCGACCAGTCACCAGATCCAGGTTCGGACCAGCTAAGGACCAGATTCACCAGACCCAAGTGAAGCCCAAGCAGTGACCTGAGTCACCAGGTAAGGGTGAGACCCAGAGTTGTAACCAGAGTAACCAGATTAGTTTGAGGCCCAGAATGGGACCAGAGGTGCCTGGTCAAAGTGAGGCCCAGGTGTGGAATAGAGTATCCAGGTCCCAGTGATCCCTGGGAGAGGACCAGAGCCACTAGGGCCATGCAGGCCCGGATGGGAACAGAATCACTAGGTGTTGGTGAGGCATTTAATAAGACCACAGTCAGCAGTATCCGGTGAGCCCCTTGTGGGAACCAGAGCCACTCTATCCAGCTGAGTCCCAGGTCCATGTTAGGCCCACGTGAAAACAAGATTCATCAGGTCGAATTGAGGCATAGCTGGGGACAAGAGTCACCAGGTCTGGATGCGGTGTAGGTGGGACAAGATTCAGCAGTTCTGAGTTAGGTCAAAGTGGGGACGAGAGACACCAGGTCCAGGTGAGGCCAAACTGAGGACCAGAGTCACCAGATCCAGGTTAGGTCCATGTTGGAAAGGAGTCACCATGTGCAGGAGAGGTCCAGGTGGGGACCAGAGTCACCAGATCCAGGTGAAGTCAAGGTGGGGACCAGAGTCACTAGGTCCAATTGAGGCCCAAGCGAGGACCAGACTTACCAGGTACACGTGAGGCCCCGGTGGGGATCAGAGGCAACATCTCTATGTGAGGCCAGCTTGGGGACCATAGTCAACAGATCTACTTGAGGCCCAGGTGTGGAACAGAGTAAGCAGGTCCAGGTGAGTCCCCGGTTGGGACAACAGTCACCACACCCAGGTGAGGCCCAGGTGGGGACCAGGATCAACAGGTACAGTTGAGGCCCTTGAAAGAACTAGAGTCTACTGGCACAAAAACAGACACATAGATCAGTGAAACAGAATAGAGAATCCAGAAGTGGACCCTGAACTTTATGGGCAACTAATATTCGATAAAGGAGGAAAGACTATCCATTGGAAGAAAGACAGTCTCTTCAGTAAATGGTGCTGGGAAAATTGGACATCCACATGCAGAAGAATGAAACTAGACCACTCTCTTTCACCATACACAAAGATAAACTCAAAATGGATGAAAGATCTAAATGTGAGACAAGATTCCATCAAAATCCTAGAGAAGAACACAGGCAACACCCTTTTTGAACTCGGCCATAGTAACTTCTTGCAAGATACATCCACGAAGGCAAAAGAAACAAAAGCAAAAATGAACTATTGGGACTTCATCAAGATAAGAAGCTTTTGCACAGCAAAGGATACAGTCAACAAAACTCAAAGACAACCTACAGAATGGGAGAAGATATTTGCAAATGACATATCAGATAAAGGACTAGTTTCCAAGATCTATAAAGAACTTATCAAACTCAACACCAAAGAAACAAACAATCCAATCATGAAATGGGCAAAAGACATGAACAGAAATCTCACAGAGGAAGACATAGACATGGCCAACATGCACATGAGAAAATGCTCTGCATCACTTGCCATCAGGGAAATACAAATCAAAACCACAATGAGATACCACTTCACACCAGTGAGAATGGGGAAAATTAACAAGACAGGAAACAACCAATGTTGGAGAGGATGCGGAGAAAAGGGAATCCTCATACACTGTTGGTGGGAATGTGAACTGGTGCAGCCACTGTGGAAAACTGTGTGGAGGTTCCTCAAACAGTTAAAACTATACCTGCCCTAAGACCCAGCAATTGCACTGTTGGGGATTTTCCCCAATGAGACAAATGCAATGAAACGCCGAGACACCTGCACCCCGATGTTTATAGCAGCAATGGCCACGATAGCCAAACTGTGAAAGGAGCCTCGGTGTCCAACGAAAGATGAATGGATAAAGAAGATGTGGTTTATGTATACAATGGAATATTACTCAGCTATTAGAAATGACAAATACCCACCATTTGCTTCAACGTGGATGGAACTGGAGGGTATTATGCTGAGTGAAGTAAGCCAGTCGGAGAAAGACAAACATTATATGTTCTCATTCATTTGGGGAATATAAATAATAGTGAAAGGGAATATAAGGGAAGGGGGAAGAAATGTGTGGGAAATATCAGAAAGGGAGACAGAACGTAAAGACTGTTAACTCTGGGAAACGAACTAGGGGTGGTAGAAGGGGAGGAGGGCGTTGGGTGGGAGTGAATGGGTGACGGGCACTGGGGGTTATTCTGTATGTTAGTAAATAAAACACCAATAATAAAAAATAAATTAAAAAAAAAGAAAAAAGAAAGAACCAGAGTCAACAGGTCGAAGTCAAGCGCAGGTGGCAACCAGGGTCAGCAGGCCCAAGTCAGGCCAAAGTGGGGTTCACAGTCATTAGGGCAAGGTGAGACCCAGAGGGGGACCAGAGTCACCTGGTCCAGGTGAGGTCCATTTGTGGAACACAGTCACCGGGCCCCAATTGTGCCCAGTTGAGGACCATGGTCAACAGGGCCAGGTGAGGCCCAGATGGGGACCGGAGTCCCCAAATCCACGTGAAGACCAGATGGGGACCACAGTCACCAGATCCAGGGTAGTCTCACGTGCAGACAAGAATCACCAAGTCCAGGTGAGGTGCAGGTGGCAACCACACTCACCAGGGCCCGGTGAGGCCCTGATGGGGACCAGAGTCACGAGGTACATGAGAAGCTAGAAACACCGCAGCCACTAGGTCCACAGGATGTCCATGTGGGAACGAGAATCACCAGTTACAGGTGAGGACCAGGTGGGGATCCGACTCACCATGTCCAGGTGAGACCCAGGTGGGAACGAGTGTCACCATGTCCAGGTGTGTCCCAGGTGAAGACCAGAGTTAATAGGTCCGGCTGGGTCACTGTTAGTGAACAGTGTAACCATATCCTTATGCTACCCTGGTGGGTACCAGAGATACCATGTCCTGGTGAGGCCCAGGTGGGACCAGAGATATGAAGTCCAGGTGAGGTCCCGATGGGAACCACAGTCACCAGGTCTGGTGAGACCATGCTTAGGATCAGAGTCACCAGTTACTGGTGAGGCCCAGGAGGAGTCAGAGTCACCTGGTACAGAAGAGGCCAAAGTAAGGACCAGATTTACCAGGATCAGGTCAGTCCCAGTGGGGAATAGAGTAACCATGTCCCGATGATGCGCAGGTAGAACCAGAGTCACCAGGTCCAGATGAGGAGCAGGTGGGGAGCATATTCTCTAGGTCTCGGTGAGGCGCACTTGAGGACCAGAATACCCAGTTCTAGTTGAGGCCTAGAGGGGTACCAGATTCACCTGGTCTAGGTGACATCCAGATGGGGAGCAGAGTCACCATGTCAGGGTGAGGCCCAGAGGGGACCCAGAGTCATCATGTCCAGGTGAGGCTCAGGTGTGGAACAGAGATCCAGATCATAATGGTCCACAGGTGAGGACCAGAGTCACCAGATCTGGGTGAGGCCCAGTTAGGATCAGAGTCACCAGTTCCAGCTGAGGCCAAGAAGGAGTCCACAGCAATCAGGTCCAGGTGGGGAACAAAGTCACGAGGACTGGGTGAGGCCCAGATGGGGACCAGATTCACCAGGTCCAGGTGATTCCCAGGTGGTGACCAGAGTTATCAGTTCCGGGTGAGGACCGGGTAAGGACCAGATTCACCAGGTCCAATTGAGGCCCACGTGGGGACCTGTGTCACCAAGCATGGGTGAGACCCAGGTGGCAACCCCACTCCCCAGGTCCAGGTGAGGCCAACCTGCAGGCCATGCAGAGGAACCATGTCCCGATGATGCGAGGTAGGGAACAGAGTTACCAGGTCCAGGTGAGACCAATATGCAGGCCATGCAGTGGAACCATGTCCCGATGATGCCCAGGTAGGGACCAGAGTCACCAGGTCCAAATAAGGCCCAGATGGAGCATATTCACTAGGTCCACTGAGGCCCAGTTGAGGACCACTGTCACCAGATCTGGTTGAGGCTTAGAGGGGTACCAGAATCACCTCATACAGGTGACATCCAGATGGGGACCAGAGGCATCAGGTCAGGGAGAGGCCCAGAGTGGTTCCAGAGTCATCATGTCCAGGTTAGGCTCAGGCGTGGAACAGAGTCACCAGGTACCAATGATGCCCAGGTGAAGCCCAGAGTCACCAGATCTGGGTGACGCGCAGATAGGATCAGAGTCACAAGTTCCAGGTGAGGCCAAGAAAGAGTCCACAGCAATCAGGTCCAGGTGGGGAAAAAAGTCACCAGGACTGGGTGAGGCCCAGATGGGGACCAGATTCACCAGGTCCAGGTGAGGCCCAGGTGGAGACCAGAGTCCCCGGGTCTGGGAGAGGACCAGGTAAGGACCAGATTCACCAGGTCCAAGATGCCCACGTGGTGACCTGAGTCACCAGGTATGGGTGAGGCCCAGGTGGCCACCCCACTCAGCAGGTCCCGGTGAGGCCCACCTGCAGGTCAGAGTCACCAGATCCACGTGAGGCCCTGGTGGGGACCGGAGTCAACAGGTATATGTGAGTCTACAAGAACACCACAGTCACCAGGTCCTGGTGTGGTTCATGTGTGTACGAGAGTCACCAGATCCAGGTGAGACCCAGGTGGGGACCAGAGTCACCAGGTCCAGATTGAGGCCTAGGTGGGGGGACCAGAGTCATCAGTACCAGTTGAGGCCAAAGTGTGGAGCAAAGTTATCATGTCCAGGTGAGGCCCAGGTGGGAAACAGTGTAACCATGTCCCATTGATGCCAGGTGGGAAAAGAGTCACCGGTCCAGACGAGGCCTGAGTGAGGAGTAGATTCACCAGGTCTTGTTGAGGCCCAGTTGAGTACCAGTGTCCCCTGCTCCGGGTGAATCCCAGACGGGGACCAGAGTCACCGGGTTCTGGTGATATCCAGGTGGGGACCAGACTCACCACGTCAGGGTGAGGCCCAGAGTGGGACGAGAATCACTAGGTCCAAGTGAGGCCCCGATGTGGAAGTGAGAAACCAGGTCCCATGATGCCTATATGAGGACCTGAGTCACCAGGTCCAGGTGAGGTCCCTGTCCCAACCAGTCTCCTCGTCCAGGTGAGGCTCAGGTGGGACCACAGTCACCGGTCCAGGTGAGGCCCAGGTATATAGCAGAGTATCCAGCTCCCAATGATGCCCAAGTAAGGACCAGAGTCAACAGGTACAGGAGAGGCCCAAATATTGTTCAGAGTCATTGTGTTCCAAGTGAGGCCAGGTGGAGACCACAGGAACCAGGTCCAGGAGAGCCCCAAATGGGAACCAGAGCCACCAGATCCAGGTGAGGTCCAGGTGGGACCAGAGTCACAAGGTCCAAGTGAGGCCCAGGTGGCAACAGGATTCACCAAGTCCAGGAGAGACCCAGGTTGTGACCAGTCACCAGATCCAGGTGCGGACCACCTAAGGACCAGATTCACCAGGCCCAAGTGAAGCCCAAGGGGTGACCAGAGTCACCAGGTAAGGGTGAGGCCCAGAGGGGGAACCAGAGTAACCAGTTTAGTTTGAGGCCCAGAATGGGACCAGAAGTCCCTGGTCAAAGTGAGGCCCAAGTGTGGAATAGAGTATCCAGGTCGCATTGAAGCCTGGGTGAGGACCAGATTCACTAGGGCCATGCAGGCCCAGATGGGGAACAGAATCATTAGGTCCTGATGAGGCATAGAATAAAACCACAGTCACCAGTATCAGGTGACCCCTTGTGGGAACCAGAGCCACTCTATAAAGCTGAGTCCCAGGTCCACCTGAGTGCCAGGTCCATGTGAGGCCCACGTGAGGATCAGATTCATCAGGTGGAATTGAGACATAGGTGGGGACAAGAGTCACCAGGTCTGGATGCGGCCTAGGTGGGGCAAGATTCAGCAGTTCTGAGTTAGGTTCAAGTGGGGAGGAGAGACACCAGGTCCAGGTGAGGCCAAACTGAGGACCACAGTCACCAGATCCAGGTGAGGTCCATGTTGGAAAGAGAGTCACCAGGTCCAGGAGAGGTCCAGGTGGGGACCAGAGTCAACGGATCCAGGTAAGCCCAGGTGGGGACCTGAGTCACCAAATCCAGGTGAAGCCCAGGTTGGGACCAGAGTCTCTAGGACCAGATGAGGCCCAGGTGAGGACAGGAGTTACCAGGTACACGTGAGGCCCCGGTGGGGATCAGAGGCAACAGGTCCATGTGAGGCCGGCTTGGGGACCATGGTCAACAGGTCTACTTGAGGCCCTGGTGTGTAACACAGTAAGCAGGTCCAGGTGATTCCCCGGTGGTGACAAGAGTCACCAAGTCCAGGTGAGGCCCAGGTGGGGACCAGGATAACCAGGTACAGGGGAGGCCTTTGAAAGGACCAGAGTCAACAGTTCGAGGTTAGACGCAGGTGGCAACCGGGGTCAGCAGGTCCAAGTCAGGCCAAAATGGGGTTCACAGTCTCTAGGCACGGTGAGACCCAGAGGGGGACCAGAGTCACTGGTCCAGGTGACGTCCAGTTTTGGAACACAGTCACCGGGTCCCAATTTTGCCCAGTTGAGGACCATGGTCAACAGGGCCAGGTGAAGCCCAGATGGGGACCGGAGTCCAAATATCCAGGAGAAGCCCAGGTGGGGACCACAGTCAGCAGATCCAGGGTAGTCTCAAGTGCAGACCATAATCACCAGGTCCAAGTGAGGTGCAGGTGGCAACCACATTCCCTAGGGCCCAGTGAGGCCCTGGCGGGGACCAGAGTCACAAGGTACATGAGAAACTAGAAACACTGCAGCCACCAGGTCCACATGATGTCCATGTGGGCCGGAGAATCAGCAGTTACACGTGAGGACCAGGTGGGGATCCGACTCACCATGTCAAGTTGAGACCCAGGTGGGATCCAGTGTCACCATGTCCAGGTGTGGCCCAGGTGGAGACCAGAGTTAATAGGTCCGGCTGGGTCACTGTTAGTGAACAGTGTAACCATATCCTGATGCTACACAGGTGGGTACCGGAGACACCAGGTACTGGTGAGGCCCAGGTGGGACCAGAGACATGAGGTCCAGGTAAGATCCCGATGGGAAACACAGTCACCAGGTCAGGTGAGGCCATGCTTAGGATCAGAGTTACCAGTTACAGGTGAGGCCCAGGTGGAGCCAGAGTGACCTGGTACAAAAGAGGCCAAAGACAGGACCAGAGTTACTAGGAACAGGTCAGTCCCATTGGGGAAGAGAGTAACCATGACCCGATGATGCACAGGTAGAACCCGAGTCACCACGTCCAGATGAGGTGCAGTTGGGGAGCATGTTCACTAGGTCCAGGTGAGGCCCAGTTGAGGACCAGAGTTTCCAGGTCTGGTTGAGGCCTAGAGGGGTACCAGAATCACCTGGTCCAGGTGACATCCAGATGGGGACCAAACTCACAAGGTCAGGGTGAGGCCCAGAGATTTTCCAGATACATCATGTCCAGGTGAGGTTCCGGTGTGGAACAGAGTCACCAGGTACCAACGATGCCCAAGTGAGGACCAGAGTCACCAGGTCTGGGTGATGCGTAGATTGAATCAGAGTCACCAGTTCCAGGTGAGGCCAAGAAAGAGTCCACAGCAATCAGGTCCAGGTGGGGAACAAATCACCAGGACTCGGTGAGACCCAGATGGGGACGAGATTCACCAGGTCCAGGTGAGTCCCAGGTGGTGACCAGAGTCCCCGGGTCCGGGAGAGGACCAGGTAAGGACTAGATTCACCAGGTCCAAGAGGCCCACGTGGGGAACTGAGTCACCTGGTATGGGTGAGGCCCAGGTGGCAACCCCACTCACCAGGTCCAGGTGAAGCCAACCTGTAGGCCAGAGTCTCCAGATCCAGGTGAGGCCCTAGTGGGGACCGGAGTCACCAGGTAAATGTGAGTCTACAAGAACACCACAGTCACCAGGTCCTGGTGTGGTTCATGTGGGAACGAGAGTCACCAGGTCCAGGTGAGACCCAGGTGGGGACCACAGTCACCAGGTCCAGGTTGAGGCCTAGGTGGGAGGACCAGAGTCATCAGGACCAGTTGAGGCCAAAGTGCGGAGCAAAGTTATCATGTCCAGGTGAGGCCCAGGTGGGAACAAAGTAACCATGTCCTATTGATGCCAGGTGGGAAAAGTGTCACTGGGTCCAGACGTAGCCTAAGTGAGGAGTAGATTCATCAGGTCCTGTTGAGGCCCAGTTTAGGACCACTGTCCCCAGCTCCGGGTGAGTCCCCGAGGGAGACCAGAGTCACCCAGTTCTGGTGACATCCAGGTGGGGACCAGAGTCACCACGTCAGGGTGAGGCCCAGAGCGGGACGAGAATCTCTAGGTCCAGGTCAGGCCCCGATGTGGAACTGAGAAACCAGGTCCCATGATGCCCATATGAGGACCTGAGTCACCAGGTCCAGGTGAGGTCCCTGTGGGAACCAGGCACCTCGTCCAGGTGAGGCCCAGGTGGGACCACAGTCACCAGATCCAGGGCAGTCTCAGGTGCAGACCAGAATCACCAGGTCAATGTGAGGTGCAAGTGGCAACCACTCACCAGGTCCCGGTGAGGCCCTGGTGGGGACCAGAGTCACGAAGTACATGAGAAGCTAGAAATACTGCAGCCACCAAGTCCACATGATGTCCATGTGGGAACAAGAATAACCAGTTATAGGTGAGGACCAGGTGGGGATCTGACTCACCATGTCCAGGTGAGACCCAGGTGGGAACGAGTGTCACCATGTCCAGGTGTGGCCCAGGTGAAGACCAGAGTTAATACGTCCGGCTGGGTCACTGTTAGTGAACAGTGTAACCATATCCTGATGCTACCCAGGTGGGTACCAGAGACACTAGGTCCTGGTGAGGCCCAGGTGGGACCGGAGACATGAGGTCCAGGTGAGATCCCATTGGGAACCACAGTCACCAGGTCAGGTTAGGCCATGCTGAGGATCAGAGTCACCAGTTACAGGTGAGGCCCAGGTGGAGCCAGAGTCACCTGGTAGAGAAGAGGCCAAATCAGGACCAGAGTTACCAGGATCAGATCAGTCCCAGTGGGGAATAGAGTAACCATGTCCCGATGATGCCTAGGTAGAACCAGAGTCAACAGGTCCAATTGAGGCGCAGGTGGGGAGCATTTTCACTCGGTCCCGATCCGGCCCAGTTGAGCACCAGAGTCACCAGGTCTAGTTGAGGCCTTGAGGGGTACAAGATTCACCTGGTAGGTGACATCCAGATGGGGACCAGAGTCACCATGTCAGGCTGAGGCCCAGAGAGGATTAAGAGTCATCAGGTCCAGGTGAGGCTCAGGTTTGGAACAGAGTATCCAGGTCATAATGGTCCACAGGTGAGGACCAGAGTCAGCAGGTCTGGGTGAGGCCCAGTTAGGATCAGAGTCATCAGTTCCAGGTGAGGCCAAGAAGGTGTCCACAGCAATCAGGTCCATGTGGTGACCAGAGTCCCCGGGTCTGTGAGAGGACCAGGTAAGGACCAGATTCATCAGGTCCAAGAGGCCCACGTGGGGACCCGAGTCACCAGATATGGGTGAGGCCCAGGTGGCAACCCTACTCACCAGGGCCAGGTGAGGCCAACCTGCCGGGCATGCAGAGGAACATGTCCTGATGATGCCCAGGTAGGGACCAGAGTTACCAGGTCCAGGTAAGGCCATCCTGCAGGCCATGCAGTGGAGCCAAGTCCCGATGATGCTCAGGTAGGGACCAGAGGCACCAGGTCCAAAAGAGGCCCAGATGGATCATATTCACTGGGTCAAGTGAGGCCCGCTTGAGGACCAGAGTCACCAGATCTGGTTGAGGCCTAGAGGGGTACCAGAATCACCTGTCAAGGTGACATCCAGATGGGGACCAGAGTCACCAAGTCAGGGTGAGGCCCAAAGAGGTTACAGAGTCCAGATGGGAACCCCAGTCACCAGGTCTGGTGAGGCCATGCTTAGGATCAGAGTCACCAGTTACTGGTGAGGCCCAGGTGGATCCAGAGTCACCTGGTACAGAAGAGGCCAAAGTGAGGACCAGAGTTACCAGGATCAGGTCAGTCCCAGTGGGGAATAGAGTAACCCTGTCCCGATGACGTCCAGGAAGAACCCGAGTCTCCAGGTCCAGATGAGGCACAGGTGGGGAGCATATTCACTAGGTGCCGGTGAGGCCCAGATGAGGAACATAGGCCCCCGGGCTATTTTAGGCCTAGAAGGGTACCAGATTCACCTGGTCTAGGTGACATCCAGATTGGGACGAGAGTCACCAGGTCAGGGTGAGGCCCAGAGGGGATCCAGAATCATCATGTCCATGTGAGTCTCAGGTGTGGAACAGAGTCACCAGGTACCAATGATGCCCAGGTGAGGACCAGAGTCACCAGGTCTGGTTGTCGCGCAGATAGGATCAGAGTCACCAATTCCAGGTGAGGCCAAGAAAGAGTCCACAGCAATCAGGTCGAGGTGGGGAACAAAGTACCCAGGACTGGGTGAGACCCAGATGGGGACCAGATTCACCAGGTCCAGGTGAGGCCCAGGTGGTGACCAGAGTCCCCGGGTCCGGGAGAGGACCAGGTAACGACCAGATTCACCAGGTCCAAGAGTCCCACGTGGGGAACTGAGTCACCAGGTATGGGTGAGGCCCAGGTGGCAACCCCACTCACCAGGTACAGGTGAGCCCGACCTGCAGGTCAGAGTCATCAGATCCAAGTGAGGTCCTAGTGGGGACCGGAGTCACCAGGTAAATGTGAGTCTACAAGAACACCACAGTCACCAGGTCCAGGTGTGGTTCATGTGGGAACGAGAGTCACCAGGTCCAGGTGAGACCCAGGTGGGGACCACAGTCACCAGGTCCAGATTGAGGCCTAAGAGGGGGGACCAGAGTCATCAGGACTAGTTGCGGCCAAAGTGTGAAGCAAAGTTATCACGTCCATGTGAGGCCCAGGTGGGAACAGAGTAACCATGTCCCATTGATGCCAGGTGGGAAAAGGGTCACAAGGTCCACACGAGGCCTATGTGAGTAGATTCAGCAGGTCCTGTTGAGGCCCGGGTGAAGACCAGTGTCCCCAGCTCCGGGTGAGTCCTACAGGGGGACCAGAGTCAGCCGGTTCTGGTGATATCCAGATGGGGACCAGAGTCACCAGGTCAGGGTGAGACTCAGAGTGGGACGAGAATCACTAGGTCCACGGGAGGCCCCAAAGTGGAACTGAGAAACAAAGTCCCATGATGCCCATATGAGGACCTGAGTCACCAGAACCAGGTGAGTTCCCTGTGGGAACCAGGCACCTCGTCCAGGTAAGGCCCAGGTTGGACCAGGGTCACCAGGTCCAGGTTAGGCCCAGGTATATAAGAGTGTGTCCAGGTCCCAATGATGACAATGTAAGGACCAGAGTCAACAGGTCTAGGAGAGGCCCAAATATGGATCAGAGTCATTGTGTTCCAGGTGAGGCCAGATGGAGACCACAGGAACCAGGTCCTGGAGAGCCCCATCAGGGAACCAGAGCCACCAGATCCAGGTGAAGTCCAGGTGGGACCACAGTCACAAGGTCCAGGTGAGGCGCAGGTGGCAACAGGATTCACCAAGTCCAGGTGAGGACCAGGTGGCGACCATTCACCACATCGATGTGCGGACCAGCAAAGCACCAGATTAAACAGGCAAGAGTGAAGCCCAAAGGGTGACCAGGGTCACCAGGAAAGGGTGAGGCCCAGAGGGGGAACCAGAGTAACCAGTTTAGTTTGAGGCCCAGAATGGGACCAGAGGTCCCTGTTCAAAGTGAGGCCCAGGTGTGGAATAGAGTATCCAAGTCCCAATGATGCCTGGGTGAGGACCAGAGTCACTAGGGCCATGCAGGCCCAGATGGGGAACAGAATCACCAGGTCCTGGTGAGGCATAGAATAAGACCACATTTAGCAGTATCAGTTGAGCCCCTTGTGGGAACCAGAGCCACTCTATCCAGCTGAGTCCCAGGTCCAAGTGAGGCCCACGTGAGGACCAGATTCATCAGATCGAATTGAGGCATAGCTGGGGACAACAGTCACCAGGTCTGGGTGCGGCCTAGGTGGGGCAAGATTCAGCAGTTCTCAGTTAGGTCAAAGTGGGGACGAGAGACAACAGGTCCAGGTGAGGCCAAACTGAGGACCAGAGTCACCAGATCCAGGTGAGGTTCATGTTGGAAACAGAGTCACCAGGTTCAGGAGAGGTCCAGTTGGGGACCAGTGTCACCAGATCCAGGTGAACTCCAGGTGGGGACCAGAGTCACCAGATCCAGTGAAGCCCAGGTGGGGACCAGAGTCACTTGGTCCAGGTGAGGTCCAGGTGTGGAACACAGTCACCGGGTCCCAATTTCCCTCAGTTGAGGACCATGGTCTACTGGGCCAGGTGAGGCCCAGATGGGGAACGGAGTCCCCAAATCGAGGTGAAGCCCAGGTGGGGACCACAGTCACCAGATCCAGGGTATTCTCAGGTGCAGACCAGAATCACCATGTCCAGGTGAGGTGCAGATGGCAACCGCACTCACCAGGTCCCGGTGAGGCCCTGGTGGGGACCAGAGTCACGAGGTACATGAGTAGCTAGAAACATTGCAGCCACCAGGTCCACATGATGTCCATGTGGGATCGAAAATCACCAGTTACAGGTGAGGACCAGGTGGGGATCCGACTCACCATGTCCAGGTGAGACCCAGGTGTGAACCAGTGTCACCATGTCCAGGTGTGGCCCAGGTGAAGACCAGAGTTAATAGGTCCGGATGGGTCACTGTTAGTGAACAGTGTAACCATATCCTAATGCTACCCAGGTGGGTACCAGAGACACCAGGTCCTGGTGAGGCCCAGGTGGGACCAGAGACATGAGGTCCAGGTGAGGTCCCGATGGGAACCACAGTCACCAGGTCAGGTGAGGCCATGCTTAGGTTCAGAGTCACCAGTTACAGGTGCGGCCCAGATGGAGCCAGCTTCACCTGGTACAGGAGACGCCAAAGTCAGGACAAGAATTACCACGATGAGGTCAGTCCCAGAGGGGAATAGAGTAACCATTTCCCGATGATGAACAGGTAGAAACAGAGTCACCAGTTATAGATGAGGCGCAGTTGGGGAGCATGTTCACTAGGTCCCGGTGAGGCCCATTTGTGGACCAGAGTCACCAGGTCTAGTTGAGGCCTAGAGCGGTATCAGATTCACCTGGTCTAGGTGACATCCAGATGGGGACCAGAGTCACCAGGTCAGGGTGAGGCCCAGAGGGGATCCAGAGTCATCATGTCCAGGTCAGGCTCAGATGCGGAACAGAGTATCCAGGTCATAATGGTCCACAGGTGAGGACCAGAGTCACCAGATCTGGGTGAGGCCCAGTTAGGATCAGAGTAACCAGTTCCAGGTGAGGCCAAGAAGGGGTCCACAGCAATCAGATCCAGGTGGGAACAAAGTCAACAGGACTGGGTGAGGCCCAGATGGGGACCAGATTCACCAGGTCCAGGTGAGGCCCAGGTGGTGACCAGAGTCCCCGGGTCTGGGAGAGGACCAGGTATGGACCAGATTCACCAAGTCCAAGATGCCCACGTGGGGACCTGAGTCACCAGGTATGGGTGAGGCCCAGGTGGCAACCTCACTCACCAGGTCCATGTGAAAACAACCTACAGGCCATGCTGTGGAACCATGTCCCGATGATGCCCAGGGAGGGGCCAGAGTCACCAGGTCCAAATGAGGCCCAGATGGAGCATATTCACTAGGTCCATGTGAGGCCCAGTTGAGGACCATAGTCACCAGAACTGGTTGAGGCCTAGAGGGGAACCAGAATCACCTGTCAAGGTGACATCCAGATAGGGACCAGAGTCACCAGGTCAGGGTGAGGCCAAGAGAGGTTCCAGAGTCATCATGTCCAGGTTAGGCTCAGGTGTGGAACAGAGTCACCAGGTACCAATGATGCCCAGGTGAGGACCAGGGTCACCAGGTTTGGGTGACGCGCAGATAGGATCAGAGTCACCAGTTCCAGGTGAGGCCATGAAAGTGTCCACAGCAATCAGGTCCAGGTGGGGAACAAAGTCACCAGGAATTGGTGAGGCCCAGTGGGGACGAGATTCACCAGGACCAAGTGAGGCCCAGGTGGTGACCAGAGTCCCCGGGTCTGGGAGAGGACCAGGTAAGGACCAGATTCACCAGGTCCAAGAGGCCCACGTGGGGAACTGAGTCACCAGGTATGGGTGAGGTCCAGTTGGCAACCCCACTCAACAGGTCCAGATGAGGCCAACATGCAGGCCAGAGTCACCAGGTCCAGGTTAGGCCCTAGTGGGGACCGGAGTCACCAGGTAAAATGAGTCTACAAGAGCACCACAGTCACCATGTCCAGGTGTTGTTCATGTGGGAACGAGAGTCACCAGGTCCAGGTGAGGCCCAGGTATATAATAGAGTACCCAGGTCCCAATGATGCCCAGGTAAGAACCAGAGTTAACAGGTCCAGGAGGGGCCCAGATATGGATCAGAGTCATTGTGTTCCAGGTGAGGCCAGATGGAGACCACAGGAACACGGACCAGGAGAGCCTCATATGGGAACCAGAGCCACCAGATCCAAGTGAGGTCCAGGTGGGACCACAGTCACAAGGTCCAGGTGACGGGCAGATGGCAACAGGATTCACCAAGTCCAGGTGAGGCCCAGCTGGCGACCAGATCCAGGTGAGGATCAGCTAAGGACCAGATTCACCAGGCCCAAGTGAAGCCCAAGTGGTGACCAGAGTCACCAGGTAAGGGTGAGGCCCAGAGGGGAACCAGAGTAACCAGTTTAGTTTGAGGCCCAGAATGGAACCAGAGGTCCCTGGTCAAAGTGAGGCCCAGGTGTGGAATAGAGTATCCAGGTCCCAATGATCCCTGGGTGAGGACCAGAGTCACTAGGGCCATGCAGGCCCAGATCAGGAACAGAACCTCTAGGTCCTGGTGAGGCATAGAATAAGACCACAGTCACCAGTATCAGGTGAGCCCCTTGTGGGAACCAGAGCCAGTCTATCCAGATGAGTCCCAGGTGATGTGAGGCCCACGTGAGGACCAGATTCATCAAGTCGAATTGAGGCATAGCTGTGGACAAGAGTCACCTGGTCTGGGTGCGGCCTAGGTGGGGCAAGATTCAACAGTTCTGAGTTAGGTCAAAGTGGGGAAGAGAGACACCAGGAACAAGTGAATCCAAACTGAGGACCAGAGTCACCAGATCCAGGTGAGGTCCATGTTGGAAAGAGAGTCACCAGGTCCAGGAGAGTTCCAGGTGGGGACCAGAGTCACCAGATCCAGGTGAAGTCCAGGTGGGGACCAGAGTCACCAGATCCAGGTGAAGCCCAGTTGGGGACCAGAGTCACTAAGTCCAGATGAGGTCAAGGTGGGGACCAGAGATACCAGGTACAAGTGAGGCCCCGGTGGGGAGCAGTATCAACAGGTCCATGTGAGGCCGTCCTGGGGAACATGGTCAACAGGTCTACTTGAGGCCCAGGTGTGGAACACAGTAAGCAGGTCCAGGAGAGTCCCGATGGTGACAATGTCACCACGTCCAAGTGAGACCCAGGTGGGGACCAGGATGACCAGGTCAAGGGGAGGCCTTTGAAAAACCAGAGTCTACAGTGTGAGGTCAGGCGCAGGAGTCAGCCAGTATCAGCAGGTCCAAGACAGGCCATAGAGGGGGTTCACAGTCACTAGGGCACGGTGAGACCCAGAGGGGGACCAGAGTCACCTGGTCCAGGTGAGGTCCAGTTGTGGAACACAGTCACCGGGTCCCAATTTTCCTCAGTTGAGGACCATGGTCAACAGGGCCAGGTGAAGCCCAGATGGAGACCGGAATCCCCAAATTCAGGTGAGGCCCAGGTGGGACCAGAGACATGAGGTCCAGGTAAGATCCCAATGGGAACCACAGTCACAGGTCAGGTGAGGCCATGCTTAGGATCAGAGTTACCAGTTACAGGTGAGGCCCAGGTGGAGCCAGAGTGACCTGGTACAGAAGAGGCCAAAGTCAGTACCAGAGTTACTAGGATAAGGTCAGTCCCATTGGGGAATAGTGTAACCATGTCCCGATGATGCCCAGGTAGAACCCGAGTCACCACGTCCAGATGAGGCGCAGGTGGGGAGCATGTTCACTAGGTCCAGGTGAGGCCCAGTTGAGGACCAGAGTCACCAGGTCTGGTTGAGGCCGACAGGGGTCCCAGATTCACCTGGTCTAGGTGACATCCAGATGGGGACCAGAGTCACCATGTCAGGGTGAGGCCCAGAGGGGATCCAGAGTCATCAAGTTCAGGTGAGGCTCAGGTGTGGAACAGTATATCAAGGTCATAATGGTCCACAGGTGAGGACCAGAGTCACCAGATGTGGGAGATGAACAATAGGATCAGAGTCACCAGTTCCAGGTGAGGCCAAGAAAGAGTCCACAGCAATCAGGTCAAGGTGGGGAACAAAGTCACCAGGACTGGGTGAGGCCCAGATGGCGACCAGATTCTCCAGGTCCAGGGGATTCCCAGGAGGTGACCAGAATTACCAGATTCACCAGGTCCAAGAGGCCCACGTGGGGACTTGTTTCACCAGATATGGTTGAGGCCCAGTTTGCCACCCCACTCACCAGGTATAGGTGAGGCCAACCTGCAGGCCATGCAGAGGAATCATGACTCGATGATGCCCAGGTAGGGACCAGAGTTACCAGGTCCAGGTGAGACCAACCTGCAGCCCATGCAGTGAAACCATGTCCGGATGATGCCCTGGTAGGGACCAGAGTCACCCGTTCCAAATGAAGCCCAGATGGAGAATATTCACTAGGTCCAGGTGAGGTCCAGTTGAGGGCCAGAGTCACCAGATCTGGTGGAGGCCTGGAGGGGTATCAGAATCACATGGTCCAGGTGACATCCAGATGGGGACCAGAGTCACCAGGTCAGGGTGAGGCCCAGAGTGGTTACAGAGTCATCATGTCCAGGTGAGCCTCAGGTGTGGAACAGAGTCACCAGGTACCAATGATGCCCAGGTGAGGACCAGAGTCACCAGGTCTTGGTGACGCGCAGATAGGATCAGAGTCACCAGTTCCAGGTGAGGCAAGAAAGAGTCCACAGCAATCAGGTCCAGGTGGGGAACAAAATCACCAGGACTGGGTGAGGCCCAGATGGGGACAAGATTCAACAGGTCCAGGTGAGGCCCAGATGTTGACCAGAGTCCCTGGGTCTGGGAGAGGACCAGGTAAGGACCAGATTCACCAGGTCCAAGAGGCCCACATGGGGACCTGATTCACCAGGTTTGGGTGAGGCCCAGGTGGCAACCCTACTCACCGGGTCCAGGTGAGGCCAACCTGCAGGCCAGAGTCACCAGATCCATGTGAGGCTCTAGTGGGGACCGGAGTCACCAGGTAAATGTGTGTCTACAAGTAAACCACAGTCACCAGGTCCATTTGTGGTTCATGTGGGAAGGAGAGTCACCAGGTCCAGGTGAGACCCAGGTGGGGATCACAGTCACCAGGTACAGACTGAGGCCTAGGTTGGGGGAAGAGTGTCATCAGGAGCAGTTGCGGCCAAAGTGTGGAGCATTGTTATCATGTCCAGGTGAGCCCCAGGTGGGGATCAGAGTAACCATGTCCCATTGATGCCAGGTTGGAAGAGTCACAAGGTCCAGACGAGGCCTAAGTGAGGAGTAGATTCACCAGGTCCTGTCCGGGCCCAGTTGAGGGCCAGTGTCCCCAGCTCCGGGGAAGTCCCACAGGGGGACAAGAGTCACCCGGTTCTGGTGATATCCAGGTGGGGACCAGAGTCAGCACGTCACGGTGAGGCCCAGACTGGGACGAGAATCTCTAGGTCCAAGTGAGGCCCCGATGTGGAACTGAGAAACCAGGTCCCATGATGCCCATATGAGGACCTGAGTCACCAGGTCCTGGCGAGGTCCCTGAAGGAACCAGTCACCTCGTCCAGGTGAGGCCCAGGTGGGAACACAGTCACCAAGTCCAGGTGAGGCCCAGGTATATAAGAGAGTATCCAGGTCCCAATGATGCCCAGGTAAGGACCAGAGTCAACAGGTCCAGGAGAGTCCCAAATATGGATCAGTCATTGTGTTCCAGGTGAGACCAGATGGAGACCACCGGAACAAGGGCCAGGAGAGCTCCATATGTGAACCTGAGCCACCAGATCCAGGTGAGGTACAGGTGGGACCACAGTCACAAGGTCCAGGTGAGGCGCAGGTGGCAACAGGACTCACGAAGTCCAGGTGAGGCCCAGGTGGCGACCAGTCACCACATCCAGGTGCGGACCAGCTAAGGACCATATTCACCAGGCCCAAGTGAAGCCCAATGGGTGACCAGAGTCACTAGGTAAGGGTGAGGCCCAGAGGGGGAACCAGAGTAACCAGTTTAGTTTGAGGCCCAGAATGGGACCAGAGGTCCCTGGTCAAAGTGAGGCCCAGGTGTGGAATAGAGTATCCAGGTCCCAATGATGCCTGGGTGTGGACCAGAGTCACTAGGGCCTTGCAGGCCCTGATGGGGCACGGAATCACTAGGTCCTGGTGAGGCATAGAATAAGACCACAGTCAGCAGTATCAGGTGAGCCGCTTGGGGAAACCAGAGCCACTCTATCCAGCTGAGTCCCAGGTCCATGTGAGGCCCACGTGAGGACCAGATTCATCAGGTCGAATTGAGGCATAGCTGGGGACAAGAGTCACCAGGTCTGGGTGCGGCCTAGGTAGGGTAATATTGAGCAGTTCTGAGTTAGGTCAAAGTGGGGACGAGAGACACCAGGTCCAGGTGAGTCCAAACTGAGGACCAGAGTCACCAGATCCAGGTTTGGTCCATGTTGGAAAGAGAGTCACCAGGTCCAGGAGAGGTCCAGGTGGGGACCAGAGTCACCAGATCCAGGTGAAGCCCAGGTGGGGACCAGAGTCACTAGGTCCAGATGAGGCACAGGTGAGGACCAGAGTTACCAGGTACACGTGAGGCCCCGGTGGGGATTAGAGGCAACAGGTCCATGTGAGGCCGGCTTAGGGACCATGGTTAACAGGTCTACTTGAGGCCCAGGTGTGGAACACAGTAAGCAGATTCAGGTGAGTTCCCGGTGATTACAAGAGTCACCACGTAGAGGTGAGGCCGAGGTGGGGACCAGGATCACCAGGTGCCGGGGAGGCCCTTGAAAGGACCGGAGTCAACAGTTCGAGGTCAGGCACAGGTGGCAACCAGGGTCAGCAGGACCAAGTCAGGGCAAAGTGGGTTTCACAGTCACTAGGGCACAGTGAGACCCAGAGGGGGACCAGAGTCACCTGGTCCAGGTGACGTCCAGTTGTGGAACACAGTCACCGGGTCCCAATTGTGCCCAGTTGAGGACCATGGTCAACATGGCCAGGTGAGGCCCAGATGCGGATTGGAGTCCCCAAATCCAGGTGAAGACAAGGTGGGGACCACAGTCACCAGACCCAGGATAGTCTCATGTCAGACTAGATTCACCAGGTCCAGGTGAGTTGCAGGTGGCAACCAGACTCACCAGATACCGGTGAGGCCCTGGTGGGGACCAGAGTCACGAGGTACATGAGAATCTAGAAACAATGCAGGCAATAGGTCCACGTTTTATCCACGTGACAAGGAGAATCACCAGTTACACGTGAGGACCTGGTGAGGATCCGACTCACCATGTCCAGTTGAGACCCAGGTGGGAACCAGTGTCACCATGTCCACGTGTGGCCCAGGTGAAGACCAGAGTTAATAGATCCAGCTGGGTCACTGTTAGTGAACAGTGTAACCATATCCTGATGCTACCCCGGTGGGTACCAGATACACCAGGTCCTGGTGAGGCCCAGGTGGGAGCAGAGATATGAGGTCCAGGTGAGGTCCCATGGGAACCACAGTCACCAGGTCAGGTGAGGCCATGCTTAGGATCAGAGTCACCAGTTACAGGTGAGGCCCAAGAGGAGCCAGAGTCACCTGGTACAGAAGAGGCCAAAGTCAGGACGTGAGTTACCAGGATCAGTTCAGTCCCAGTGGGGAATAGGGTAACCATTTCCTGATGACGCCCTGGTAAATCCAGAGTCACCAGGTCCAGATGAGGCGCAGGTGCGGAGTATGTTCACTATGTCCCAGTGAGGCCCAGTTGAGGACTAGAGTCACCAGGTCAAGTTGAGGCCTAGAGGGGTACCAGATTCAACTGGTCTAGGTGACATCCAGATGGGGACCAGAGTCACCATGTAAGGGTGAGGCCCAGAGGGGATCCAGAGACATCATGTCCAGGTGAGGCTCAGGTGTGGAACAGAGTATCCAGGTCATATTGGTCCACAGGTGAGGACCAGAATCACCAGATCTGCGTGAGGTCCAGTTAGGATCAGAGTCACCAGTTCCAGGTGAGTCCAAGAAGGAGTCCACAGCAATCAGGTCCAGGTGGGGAACAAAGTCAGCAGGACTGGGTGAAGCCCAGATAGGGACCAGATTCACCAGGTCCAGGTGAGGCCCAGGTGGTGACCAGAGTCCCCGGGTCTGGGAGAGGACCAGGTAAGGTCCAGATTCACCAGGTCCAAGAGGCCCACGTGGGGACCTGAGTCACCAGGTATGGGTGAGGCCCTGGTGGCAAACCCTACTCACCAGGTCCAGGTGAGGCCAGCCTGCAGGCCAGAGTCACCACATCCAGGTGAGTCTCTAGTGGGGACCGGAGTCACCAGGTAAATATGAGTCTACAAGAACACCACAGTCACCAGGTCCAAGTGTGGTTCATGTGGGAACGAGAGTCACCAGGTCCAGGTGAGACCCAGGTGGGGACCACAGTCACCAAGTCCAGATTGAGGCCTAGTTGGGGGGACCAAAGTCATCAGGACCAGTTGAGGTCAAAGTGCGGAGCAAAGTTATCATGTCCAGGTGAGGCGCAGGTGGGGAATAGAGTAACCATGTCCCATTGATGCCAGGTGGGAAAAGAGTCACAAGGTCCAGACGAGGCCTAAGTGAGGAGTAGATTCACCAGGTCCTGTTGAGGCCCAGTTGAGGACCAGTGTCCCCAGCTCCGGGTGAGTCCCAGAGGGGGACCAGAGTCACCCGGTTCTGGGGATATCCAGGTGAGGACCAGAGTCACAACGTCAGGGTGAGGCCCAGAGGGGGACGAGAATCACTAGCTCCAGGTGAAGCCCCAATGTGGAACTGAGAAACCAGGTCCCACGATGTCAATATGAAGACCTGAGTTACCAGGTCCCGGTGAGGTCCCAGTTGGAACCAGTCACCTCACCCAGCGAGGCCCAGGTGAGACCACAGTCACCAGGTACAGGTGAGGCCCAGGTATATAAGAGAGTATCCAGGTCCCAATGATGCCCAGGTAAGGACCAGAGTCAACAGGTCCAGGAGAGGCCCAAATATGGATCAGAGTCATTGTGTTCCAGGTGAAGCCAGATGGAGACCACAGGAACCAGGTCCAGGAGAGTCCCATATGGGAACCAGAGACACCAGATCCAGGTGAGGTCCAGGTGGGTCCACAGTCACAAGGTTCAGGTGAGGCGCAGGTGGCAACAGGATTCACCAAGTCCAGGTGAGGCCTAGGTGGCGACCAGTTACCGGATCCATGTGCGGACCAGCTAAGGACCAGATTCACCAGGCCCAAATGAAGCCCAAGGGGTGACCAGAATCACCAGGTAAGGGTGAGGCCCAGAGTGGAACCAGAGTAACCAGTTTAGTTTGAGGCCCAGAATGGGACCAGAAGTCCCTGGTCAAATGAGGCACAGGTGTGGAATAGAGTATCCAGGGTAAGGATCATTGGGTCCATCACCCAATGATGCCTGGGTGAGGACCAGAGGCACAAGGGCCATGCAGTCCCAGATGGGGGACAGATTCACCAGGTCCAGGTGATTCCCAGGTTGTGACCAGAGTTACCAGTTCTGGGTGAGGACCAGGAAAGGACAAGATTCACCCGGTCCAAGTGAGGCCAACGTGGGGACCTATGTCACTATGCATGTGTGAGGCCCAGGTGGCAACCCCACTCCCCAGATCCAGGTGAGGCCAACCTACAGGCCATGCAGAGGAAGCATGTCCCGATGATGCCCAGGTAGGGACTAGATTTACCAGGTCCAGGTGAGGCCAACCTGCAGGCCATGAAGTGGAACCATGTCCCGATGATGCCCAGGTAGGGACCAGAATCACCAGGTCCAAATGAGGCCCAGATGGAGCATATTCACTAGGTCCAGGTGAGGCCCATTTGAGGACAAGAGTAACCAGATCTGGTTGAGGCCTAGAGGGGTACCAGTATCACCTGGTCCAGGTGACATCGAGATGGGAACCAGAGTCTCCAGGTCAGAGTGAGTCCCAGAGAGGTTCCAGAGTCATCATGTCCAGGTGAGGCTCAGGTGTGGAACAGAGTAACCAGGTACCAATGATGCCCAGGTGAGGACCAGAGTCACCAGATCTGGGTGACGCGCAGATAGGATTAGAGTCACCAGTTCCAGGTGAGGCCAAGAAAGGGTCCACAGCAATGAGGTCCAGGTGGGGAACAAAGTCACCAGGCCTGGGTGAGGCCCAGATGGGGACCCGATTCACTGGTCCAGGTGATTCCCAAGTGGTGACCAGAGTTACCAGTTCCGGTGAGGACCAAGTAAGGACAAGATTCACCAGGTCTAAGTGAGGCCCACGTCGGGACCTGTGTCACCAGGTATGGGTGAGGCCCAGGTGGCAAACTCACTCACCAGGGCCAGGTGAGGCATACGTGCAGGCCATGCAGAAGAACCGTGTCCCGATGATGCCCAGGGAGGTTCCAGAGTTACCAGGTCTAGGTGAGTCCAACCTGCCCGCCATGCAATGGAATCATGTCCCGATGTTGCCCGGGTAGTGACCAGAGTCACCAGGTCCAAATGAGGCCCAGATGGAGCATATTCACTAGGTCCAGGTGTGGCCCAGTTGAGGACCAGAGTCCCCAGAACTTGTTGAGGCCTAGAGGGGTACCAGAATCACCTGGTCCAGGTGACATCCAGATGGGGACCAGAGTCACCAGGTCAGGGTGAGGCCCAGAGTGGATCCAGAGTCATCATGTCCAGGTGAGGCCCAGGTGTTGACCAGAGTCCCCGGGTCTGTGAGAGGACCGGGTAAGGACCAGATTCACCACGCCCAAGTGAAGCCCAAGGGGTGACCAGAGTCACCAGGTAAGGGTGAGGCCCAGAGGGGGAACTAGAGTAACCAGTTCAGTTTGAGGCAAAGAATGGGACCAGAGGTCCCTGGTCAGAGTGAGGCCCAGGCGTGGAATAGAGTATCCAAGTCCCATGATGCCTGGGTGAAGACCAGAGTCACTAGGGCCATGCAGGCCCAGATGGGGAACAGAATCACTAGGTCCTGGTGAGGCATAGAATAAGACCACAGTCAGCAGTATCAGGTGAGCCCCTTGTGGGAACCAGAGCCACTCTATCCCGCTTAGTCCCAGGTCCATGTGAGGCCCACGTGAGAACCAGGTTCATCAGGTCGAATTGAGGCATAGCTGGGGTCAAGAGTCACCAAGACTGTGTGCGTTCTAGGTGGGGCAAGTTTCAGCAGTTCTGCGTTAGGTCAAAGTGTGGACGAGAGACACCAGGTTCAGGTGTGGCCAAACTGAGGACCAGAGTCACCAGATCCAGGTGAGGTCCAGGTGGGGACCAGAGTCACCAGATCCAGGTGAAGCCCAGGCGGGGACCAGAGTCACGAGGTCCAGATGGACCCAGGTGAGGACCAGAGTTACCAGTTACACCTTACGTCCCAGTGGGGATCAGAGGCAACATGTCTATGTGAGGCCGTCTTGGGGACGATGGTAATCAGGTCTACTTGAGGCCCAGGTGTGGAACACAGTAAGCAGGTCCAGGTGATTCCCCGGTGGTGACAAGTGTCATCAAATCCTGGTTTGGCCCAGTTGGGGACCAGAATCACCAGGTACAGTGGAGGCCCTTGAAAGAACCAGAGTCAACAGTTCGAGGTCAGGCGCAGGTGGCAACCAGGGTCAGCAGGTCCAAGTCAGGCCAAAGTGGGGTTCACAGTCACTAGGGAACGTGAGACCCAGAGGGGGACCAGATAGGATTGGTCCTATCTGGTCCAGGTGAGGTCCAGTTGTGGAACACAGTCACCGGGTCCCAATTTTGCCCAGTTGAGGACCATGGTCAACAGGGCCAGGGGAGGCCCAGATGGGGACCGGAGTCCCGAAATCCAGGTGAATCCCAGGTGGGGACCACAGTCACCAGATCCAGGGTAGTCTCAGGTGCAGACCAGAATCACCAGGTCCAGGTGAGGTGCAGGTGAAACCAAACTCACCAGGACTCGGTGAGTCCCTGGTGGGGATCAGAGTCACGAGGTACATGAGAAGCTAGAAACACTGCAGCCAACAGGTCCACATGATGTCCATGTGGGAACGAGAATCACCAGTTACAGGTGAGGACCATGTGGGGATCGGACTCCCCATGCCCAGGTGAGTCCCAGGTGGGAACCAGTGTCACCATGTCCAGGTGTGGCCCATGTGAAGACAAGAGTTAATAGGTCCGGCTTGGTCACTGATAGTGAAAAGGGTAACCATATCCTGATGCTACCGAGGTGGGTACCAGAGACACCAGGTCTCGGTGAGGCCCAGGTGGGACCAGAGACATGAGGTCCAGGTGAGGTCCTGATGGGAACCACAGTCACCAGGTCAGGTGAGGTCATGCTTAGATCAGTGTCACCAGATAAAGGTGAGGCCCAGGTGGTGCCAGCGTCACCTGGTACAGACGAGGCCAAAGTCAGGACGAGAGTTACCAGGATCAGGTCAGCCCCAGTGCGGAATAGAGTACCATGTCCCGATGATGCCCAGGTAGAACTAGAGTCACCAGGTCCAATTGAGGCGCAGGTGTGGAGCATGTTCACTAGGTCCCGGTGAGGCCCAGTTGAGGACCAGAGTCACCAGGTCTAGTTGAGGCCTAGAGGGGTACCAGATTCACCTGGTCTAGGTGATATCCAGATGGGGACCAGAGTCACCATGTCAGGGTGAGGCCCAGAGGGGATTAAGAGTCATCATGTCCAGGTGAGGCTCAGGTGTGGAACCGAGTATCCAGATCATAATGGTCCACAGGTGAGGACCAGAGTCACCAGATCTGGGTGAGGCCCAGTTAGGATCAGAGTCACAAGTTCCAGGTGAGGCCAAGAAGGAGTCCACAGCAATCAGGGCCAGGTGGGCAACAAATTCACCAGGACTGGGTGAGGCCCAGATGGGGACCAGATTCAGCAGGTCCAGGTGACTTCCAGGTGGTGACCAGTCTTGCCAGTTTCGGGTGAAGACCAGGTAAGGACAAGATTCAACAGGTCCACGTGAGGCCCACTTGGGGACCTGTGTCACCAGGTATGGGTGAGGCCCAGGTGGCAACACCACTCCCCAGGTCCAGGTGAGGCCAACATGCAGGCCATGCAGAGGAAACATGTCACGATGATGCCCTGGTTGGGACCAGAGTTACCATGTCCAGGTGAGGCCAACCTGTAGGCCATGCAGTTGAACCATGTCCGGATGATGCCCATGTAGGGACCAGAGTCACCAGGTCCAAATGAGGCCCAGATGGAGCATATTCACTTGGTCCAGGTGAGGTCCAGTTGAGGGCCAGAGTTACCAGATCTGGTCGAGGCCTAGAGGGGTATCAGAATCACATGGTCCAGGTGACATCCAGATGGGGACCAGAGTCACCAGGTAAGGGTGAGGCCCAGTGAGGTTCCAGAGTCATCATGTCCAGGTGAGGCTCAGGTGTGGAACAGAGTCACCAGGTACCAATGATGCCCATGTGAAGACCAGAGTCACCAGGTCTTGGTGACGCGCAGATAGGATCAGAGTCACAAGTTTCAGGTGAGGCCAAGAAAGTGTCCACAGCAATCAGGTCCAGGTGAGGAACAAAATCACCAGGTCTGGGTGAAGCCCAGATGGGGACAAGATTCAACAGGTCCAGATGCCTCCCAGATGTTGACCAGAGTCCCCGGGTCTGGGAGAGGACCAGGTAAGGACCAGATTCACCAGGTCCAAGAGGCCCACATGGGGACCTGAGTCGCCAGGTTTGGGTGAGGCCCAGGTGGCAACCCTACTCACCAGGTCCAGGTGAGGCCAACCTAGGCCAGAGTCACCACATCCAGGTGAGTCTCTAGTGGGGACCGGAGTCACCAGGTAAATGTGAGTCTACAAGAACACCACAGTCACCAGGTCCAGGTGTGGTTCATGTGGGAACGAGAGTCACCAGGTGCAGGTGAGACCCAGGTGGGGATCACAGTCACCAGGTCCAGATTGAGGCCTAGGTGGGTGGAACAGTGTCATCAGGAGCAGTTGAGGCCAAAGTGTGGAGCATTGTTATCATGTCCAGTTGAGGCCCAGGTGGGGAACAGAGTAACCATGTCCCATTGATGCCAGGTTGTAAGAGTCAAAGGTCCAGATGAGGCCTACGTGAGGAGTAGATTCACCAGGTCCTGTTGAGGCCCAGTTGAGGGCCAGTGTCCCCAGCTCTAGGGGATTCCCAGAGGGGTACCAGAGTCACCCGGTTCTGGTGATATCCAGGTGGGGACCAGAGTCAGCACGTCAGGGTGAGGCCCAGAGTGGAACGAGAATCTCTAGGTCCAGGTGAGGCCCCTATGTGGAACTCAGAAACCAGGTCCCATGATGCCCATATGAGGACATGAGTCACCAGGTCCTGGTGAGGTCCCTGAAGGAACCAGTCACCTCGTCCAGGTGAGGCCCAGGTGGGAACACAGTCACCACGTCCAGGTGAGGCCCAGGTATATAAGAGAGTATGCAGGTCCCAATGATACCCAGGTAAGGACCAGAGTAAACAGGACCAGGAGAGTCCCAAATATGTTTCAGAGTCATTGTGTTCCAGGTGAGGCCAGATGGAGACCACAGGAACCAGGTCCAAGAGAGTCCCATATGGGAACCAGAGCCACCAGTTCCAGGTGAGGTCCAGGTGGGACCACAGTCACACGGTTCAGGTGAGGCGCAGGTGCCAACAGGATTCACCAAGTCCAGGTGAGGCCCAGCTGGCGACCAGATCCAGGTACGGACCACCTAAGGACCAGATTCACCAGGCCCAAGTGAAGCCCAAGGGGTGACCAGAGTCACCAGGTAAGGGTGAGGCCCAGATGGGAACCAGAGTAACCAGTTTAGTTTGAGGCCCCGAATTGGACCATAGGTCCCTGGTCAAAGTGAGGCTCAGGTGTTGAATAGAGTATCCAGGTCCCAATGATGGCTGAGTGAGGACCAGAGTTACTAGGGCCATGCAGGCCCAGATCAGGAACAAAACCTCTAGGTCGTGGTGAGGCATAGAATAAGACCAAGTCACCACTATCAGGTGAGCCCCTTGTGGGAACCAGAGCCAGTCTATCCAGATGAGTCCCAGGTGATGTGAGGCCCACGTGAGGACCAGATTCATCAAGTCGAAGTGAGGCATAGCTGTGGACAAGAGTCACCTGGTCTGGGTGCAACCTAGGTGGGGCAAGATTCAGCAGTTCTGAGTTAGGTCAAAGTGGGGAAGAGAGACACCAGGAACAGGTGAGTCCAAACTGAGGACCAGAGTCACCAGATCCAGGTGAGGTCCATGTTGGAAAGAGAGTCACCTGGTAAAGGAGAGGTCCAGGTGGGGACCAGAGTCACCAGATCCAGGTGATTCCCAGGTGTTGACCAGAATCCCCGGGTCCGGGAAGGACCAGGTAAGGACCAGATTAACAAGGTCCAAGAGGCCCACGTGGGGACCTGACTCACCAGGTATGGGTGAGGCCCAGGTGGCAATCCCACTCACCAGGTCCAGGTGAGGCCAACCTGCAGGCCAGAGTCACCAGATCCAGGTGAGGCCCTAGTGGGGACCGGAGTCACCAGGTAAATGTGAGTCTACAAGAACACCACAGTCACCAGGTCCTGGTGTGTTTCATGTGGGAACGAGAGTCACCAGGTCCAGGTGAGACCCCGGTGGGGACCACAGTCACCAGGTCCAGATTGAGGCCTAGGTGGGGGGACCAGAGTCATCAGGACCAGTTGAGAACAAAGTGCGGAGCAAAGTTATCATGTCCAGGTGAGGCCCAGGTGGGGAACAGAGTAACCATGTCCCATTGAGGCCAGGTGGGAAAAGAGTCACAAGGTCCAACGTGGCCTAACTGAGGAGTAGATTCACCAGATCCTGTTGAGGCCCAGATTAGGACCACTGTCCCCAGCTCCGTGTGAGTCCCAGAGGGGTACCAGAGTCACTGGTTCTAGTGATATCCAGGTGGTGACCAGAGTCACCACGTCAGGGTGAGGCCCAGAGCGGGACGAGAATCAATAGGTCCAGGTGAGGCCCCGATGTGGAACTGAGAAACCAGGTCCCATGATGCCCATATGGGGACCTGAGTCACCAGGTCCAGGTGAGGTCCCTGTGGGAACCAGTCACCTCGTCCAGGTGAGGCCCAGGTGGGACCACAGTCACCAGGTCCAGGTGAGGCCCAGGTATATAAGAGAGTATCCAGGTCCCAATGATGCCCAGGTAAGGACCAGAGTCAACAGGTCCAGGAGAGGCCCAAATATGGATCAGAGTCATTGTGTTCCAGGTGAGGCCAGATGGAGACCACAGGATCGAGTTACAGGAGAGCCCCATATGGGAACCAGAGCCACCAGATCCAGGTGAGAACCAGGTGGGACCACAGTCACAAGGTCCAGGTGAAGCGCAGGTGGAAACAGGATTCACCGAGTCCAGGTGAGGCCCAGGTGGCGATCAGTCACCAGATCCAAGTGAGGACAATCTAAGGACCAGATCACCAAGCCCAATGAAGCCCAAGGGGTGACCAGAGTCACCAGGTAAGGGTGAGGCCCAGAGGGGGAACCAGAGTAAAAAGTTAATTTGAGGCCATGAATGGGACCAGAGGTCCCTGGTCAGAGTGAGTCCCAGATGTGGAATAGAGTATCCAGGTCCCAATGATGCCTGGGTGAGGACCAGAGTCACTAGGGCCATGGAGGCCCAGATGGGGAACAGAATCACTAGCTCCTGGTGAGGCATAGAATAAGACGACAGTCACCAGTATCAGGTGAGCCCCTTGTGGGAACCAGAGCCACTCTATCCAGCTGAGCCCCAGGTCCATGTGAGGCCCACGTGAGGACCAGATTCATCAGGTCGAATGGAGGCATAGCTGGGGACAAGAGTCACCAGGTCTGTGTGCCGTCTAGGTGGGGCATGATTCAGCAGTTCTGAGTTAGGTCAAAGTGGGGACTAGAGACACCAGGTCCAGGTGAGGCCAAACTGAGGACCAGACTTACCAGATCCAGGTGAGGTCCATGTTGGAAAGAGAGTCACCAGGTCCGGGAGAGGTCCAGGTGGGGACCAGAGTCACTAGATCCAGGTGAAGTCCAGGTGGGGACCAGAGTCACCAGATCCAGGTGAAGCCCAGGTGGGGACCAGAGTCTCTAAGTCCAGATGAGGCCCAGGATAGGACCAGAGTTACCAGGTACACATGAAGCCCCGGTCGGGTTCAGATGGAACAGGTCTATGTGAGGCCGGCTTGGGGACCATGGTCAGCAGATCTACTTGAGGCCCAGGTGTGGAACACAGTAAGCAGGTCCAGGTGAGTCCCCGGTGGTGACAAGAGTCACCAGGTCCAGGTCAGGCCCATGTGGGCACCAGGATCACCAGGTCCAGGGGAGGCCCTTGAAAGAACCAGAGTCAACAGTTCGAGGTCAGGCGCAGGTGGCAACCAGGGTCAGCGGGTCCAAGTCAGGCCAAAGAGGGGTTCACAGTCACTAGGGCACGGTGACACCCAGAGGGGGACCAGAGTCACATGGTCCAGGTGAGTTCCATGTGGATCACAGTCACCGGGTCCCAATTTTGCCCAGTTGAGGACCATGGTCAACAGGGCCAGGTGAGGCCCAGATGGGAACCAGAGCCCAAAATCCAGGTGAAGCCCAGGTGGGGACCAGAGTCACCAGATCCAGGGTTGCTTCATGTGCAGACCAGAATCACCAGGTCCAGGTGAGGTGTAGGTGGCAACCACACTCAACAGGTCCCGGTGAGGCCCTGGTTTGGGACCAGAGTCACAAGGTACATAAGAAGTTAGAAACACTGCAGCCACCAGATCCACATGATGTCCATGTGGGAACGAGAATCACCAGTTACAGGTGAGGACCAGGCAGGGATCCGAATCACCATGTCCACGTGAGACCCAAGAGGGAACCAGTGCCACCATGTCCAGGTGTGGCCCAGGTGAAGACCAGAGTTAATAGGTCCTGCTGGGTCACTGTTATTGAACAGTGTAACCATATCCTGATGCTACCCAGGTGGGTACTAGAGACACCAGGTCCTGGTGAGGCCCAGGTGGGATCAGAGACATGAGGTCCAGGTGAGGTCCCGATGGGAACCACAGTCAACAGGTCAGGTGAGGCCATGCTTAGGATCAGAGTCACCAGTTACAGGTGAGGCCCAGGTGGAGCCAGAGTCACCAAGTAGAGAAGACGCCAAAGTCAGGACCAGAGTTACCAGGATCAGGTCAGTCCCAGTGGGGAATAGAGTAACCATGTCCCAATCATGCCCAGGTAGAACCCGAGTCACCACGTATAGATGAGGCGCAAGTGGGGAGTATATTCACTAGGTCCCGGTGAGGCCCAGTTGAGGACCAGATTCCCCCAGTCTAGTTGAGGCCTAGAGGGGTACCAGATTCACCTGGTCTAGGTGACATCCAGATGGGGACCAGAGTCACCATGTCAGGGTGAGGCCAGAGGGGATCCAGAGTCATCATGTACAGGTGAGGCTGAGGTGTGGAGCAGAGTATCCAGGTCATAATGTTCACAGATGAGGACCAGAGTCACCAGATCTGGGTGAGGCCCAGTTAGGATCAGAGTCACCAGTTCCAGGTGAGGCCAAGAAAGAGTCCACAGCAATCAGGTCCAGGTGGGGAACAAAGTCACCAGGACTGGGTGAGGACCAGATGGGGACCAGATACACCAGCTCCAGGTGATATCCAGGTCGTGACCAGACTTACCAGTTCCGGGTGAGGACCAGGTAAGGACCAGATTCACCAGGTCCAAGTGAGGCCCACGTGGGGACCTGTGTCACCAGGCATGGGTGAGGCCCAGGTGGCAACCTCACTGACCAGGTCCAGGTGAGGCCAACCAGCAGGCCATGCAGTGGAACCATGTCCAGATGATGCCCAGGTAGTGACCAGAGTCACCAGGTCCAAATGAGGCCCAGATGAGAATATCCACTAGGTCAAGGTGAGGTCCAGTTGGAGGCCAGAGTCACCAGATCTGGTGGAGGCCTAGAGGGGTATCAGAATCACATGGTCCAGGTGACATCCAGATGGGGACCAGAGTCACCAGGTCTGGGTGTGGCCTATGTGGGGTAAGATTCAGCAGTTCTGAGTTAGGTCAAAGTGGGGACGAGAGATACCAGGTCCAGATGAGGCAAAACTGAGGACAAGAGTCACCAGATCCAGGTGTGGTCCATGTTGGAAGAGAGTCACCAGGCCAGGAGAGGTCCAGGTGGGGACCAGAGTCACCAGATCCAGGTGAAGCCCAGGTGGGGAACAGAGTCACTAGGTCCAGATGAGCCCCAGGTGAGGACCAGAGTTACCAGGTACACATGAGGCCCCGGTGGGGATCAGAGGCAACAGGTCCACGTGAGGCCGGTTGGGGACCATGGTCAACAGGTCTACTTGAGGCCCAAGTGTGGAACACAGTAAGAAGATCCAGGGGAGTTCCCGGTGGTTACAAGAGTCACCACGTCGAGGTGAGGGCGAGGTGGGGACCAGGATCACCAGGTCGATGGGAGGCCCTTGAAAGGACCGGAGTCAACAGTTCAAGGTCAGGCGCAGGTGGCAACCAGGGACAGCAGGTCCAAGTCAGGGCAAAGTGGGTTTCACAGTCACTAGGGCACGGTGACACCCAGAGGGGGACCAGAGTCACCTGGTCCAGGTGAGGTCCAGTTGTGGAACACAGTCACCGGGTCCCAATTTTGCCCAGTTGAGGACCATGGTCAATAGGACCAGGTGAGGCCCAGATGCGGATTGGAGTCCCCAAATCCAGGTGAAGACCAGGTGGGGACCACAGTATACAGATCCAGGATAGTCTCATGTGCAGACCAGATTCACCAGGTCCAGGTGAGTTGCAGGTGGCAACCACACTCACCAGATCCCGGTGAGGCCCTGGTGGGGACCAGAGTCACGAGGTACATGAGAAGCTAGAAACAATGCAGCCAACAGTTCCACGTGATGTCCACGTGGGAACGAGAATCACCAGTTACACGTAGGACCTGGTGGGGATCCGACTCACCATGTCCAGTTGAGACCCAGGTGGGAACCAGTGTCACCATGTCCAGGTGTGGCCCAGGTGAAGACCAGAGTTAATAGGTCCAGCTGGGTCACTGTTAGTGAACAGTGTAACCATATCCTAATGCTACCCCGGTGGGTACCAGATACACCAGTTCCTGGTGAGGCCCAGGTGGGACCAGAGACATGAGGTCCAGGTGAGGTCCCAGGGGAACCACAGTCACCAGGTCAGGTGAGGCCATGCTTAGGATCAGAGTCACCAGTTACAGGTGAGGCCCAGGAGGAGCCAGAGTCACCTGGTACAGAAGAGGCCAAAGTCAGGACCTGAGTAACCAGGATCAGTTCAGTCCCAGTGGTGAATAGAGTAACCATTTCCTGATGATGCCCTGGTAAAACCAGAGTCACCAGGTCCAGATGAGGCGCAGGTGGGGAATATGTGCACTATGTCCCAGTGAGGCCCAGATGAGGACTAGAGTCACCAGGTCAAGTTGAGGCCTAGAAGAGTACCAGATTCACCTGGTCCAGGTGACATCCAGATGGGGACCAGAGTCACCATGTCAGGGTGAGGCCCAGAGGGGATCCAGAGTCATCAAGTCCAGGTGAGTCTCAGGTGTGGAACAGAGTATCCTTGTCATAAAGGTCCACAGTTGAGTACCACAGTCAGCAGATCTGGGTGAGGTCCAGTTAGGATCAGAGTCACCAGTTCCAGGTGAGGCCAAGAAGGAGTCCACAGCAATCAGGTCCAGGTTGGGAACAAAGTCACCAAGACTGGGTGAGGCCCAGATGGGGACCAGATTCACCAGGTCCAGGTGATTCCCAGGTGGTGACCAGAGTTACCAGTTCCAGGTGAGGACCAGGTAAGGACCAGATTCACCAGGTCCAAGTGAGGCCCACGTGGGGACTTGTGTCTCCAGTTATGGGTGAGGCCCAGGTGGAAATCCCACCCACCAGTCCAGGTGAGGACAACATGCAGGCCATGCAGAGGAACCATGTCCCAATTATGCCCACGCAGGGACCAGACTTACCAGGTCAGGTGAGGCCAACCTTTGGGACCTGCTGAAGATCCGTGTCCCGATGATGCCCATGTAGGGACCAGAGTTACCAGGTCCAGGTGAGGCCCCGATATGGAACTGAGGAACCAGGTCCCATGATGCCCATATGAGGACCTGAGTCACCAGGTCCAGGTGAGGTACCAGTCACCTCGTCCAGGTGAGGCCCAGGTGGGATCACAGTCACCAGGTCCACGTGAGGCCCAGGTACATAAGAGAATATCCAGGTCGCAATGATGTCCAGGTATGGACCAGAGTCAACAGGTCCAGGAGAGGCCCAAATATGGATCAGAGTCATCTTGTTCCAGGTGAGGCCAGATGGACACCACAGCAACCAGGTCTAGGAGAGCCCCATATGGGAACCAGAGACACCAGATCTAAGTGAGGTCCACGTGGGACCACAGTCACAAGGACCAGGTGAGGCGCAGGTGGCAACAGGAATCACCAAGTCCGGGTGAGGCCCAGGTGGCGACCAGTCACGAGATCCAGGTGCGGACCAGCTAAGGACCAGATTCACCAGGCCCAAGTGAAGCCCAACGGGTGACCAGCGCCTCCAGGTAAGGGTGAGGACCAGAGGGGGAACCAAAGTAACCAGTTTAGTTTGAGGCCCAGAATGGGACCAGCGTTCCCTGGTCAAAGTGAGGCCCAGGAGTGGAATAGAATATCCAGGTCCCAATGATGCCTGGGTGAGGACCAGAGTCACTAGGGCCATGCAGGCCCAGATGGGGAACAGAATCAGTACGTCCTGGTGAGGCATAGAATAAGACCACAGTCAACAGTATCAGGTGTGCCCCTTGTGGGAACCAGAGCCACTCTATCCAGCTGATTCCTAGGTCCATGTGAGGCCCACGTGAGGACCAGATTCATCAGGTCGAAGTGAGTCATAGCTGGGGAGAAGAGTCTCCAAGTCTGGGTGAGGCCTAGGTGGGGCAAGATTCAGCAGTTCTGAGTTAGGTCAAAGTGGGGATGAGAGACACCAAGTTGAAGTGAGGCCAAACTGAGGACCAGAGTCACCAGATCCACATGAGGTCCATGTTGGAAAGGAGTCACCAGGTCCAGGAGAGTCCTGGGGTGGACCAGAGTCACCAGATCCATGTGAAGTCCAGGTGGGGACCAGAGTCACCACGTCAGGATGAGGCCCAAGGGGGACGAGAATCACTAGGACCAGGAAAGGCCACGATGTGGAACTGAAACCAGGTCCCATGATGCCCATATGAGGACCTGAGTCACCAGGTCCAGGTCAGGCCCATGTGGGCACCAGGATCACCAGGTCCAGGGGAGGCCCTTGAAAGAACCAGAGTCAACAGTTCGAGGTCAGGAGCAGGTGGCAACCAGGGTCAGCGGGTCCAAGTAAGGCCAAAGAGGGGTTCACAGTCACTAGGGCACGGTGACACCCAGAGGGGGACCAGAGTCACATGGTCCAGGTGAGTTCCATGTGGATCACAGTCACCGGGTCCCAATTTTGCCCAGTTGAGGACCATGGTCAACAGGGCCAGGTGAGGCCCAGATGGGAACCAGAGCCCAAAATCCAGGTGAAGCCCAGGTGGGGACCAGAGTCACCAGATCCAGGGTTGCTTCATGTGCAGACCAGAATCACCAGGTCCAGGTGAGGTGTAGGTGGCAACCACACTCAACAGGTCCCGGTGAGGCCCTGGTTTGGGACCAGAGTCACAAGGTACATAAGAAGTTAGAAACACTGCAGCCACCAGATCCACATGATGTCCATGTGGGAACGAGAATCACCAGTTACAGGTGAGGACCAGGCAGGGATCCGAATCACCATGTCCACATGAGACTCAAGAGGGAACCAGTGCCACCATGTCCAGGTGTGTCCCAGGTGAAGACCAGAGTTAATAGGTCCTGCTGGGTCACTGTTATTGAACAGTGTAACCATATCCTGATGCTACCCAGGTGGGTACTAGAGACACCAGGTCCTGGTGAGGCCCAGGTGGGATCAGAGACATGAGGTCCAGGTGAGGTCCCGATGGGAACCACAGTCAACAGGTCAGGTGAGGCCATGCTTAGGATCAGAGTCACCAGTTACAGGTGAGGCCCAGGTGGAGCCAGAGTCACCAAGTAGAGAAGACGCCAAAGTCAGGACCAGAGTTACCAGGATCAGGTCAGTCCCAGTGGGGAATAGAGTAACCATGTCCCAATCATGCCCAGGTAGAACCCGAGTCACCACGTATAGATGAGGCGCAAGTGGGGAGTATATTCACTAGGTCCCGGTGAGGCCCAGTTGAGGACCAGATTCCCCCAGTCTAGTTGAGGCCTAGAGGGGTACCAGATTCACCTGGTCTAGGTGACATCCAGATGGGGACCAGAGTCACCATGTCAGGGTGAGGCCAGAGGGGATCCAGAGTCATCATGTACAGGTGAGGCTGAGGTGTGGAGCAGAGTATCCAGGTCATAATGTTCACAGATGAGGACCAGAGTCACCAGATCTGGGTGAGGCCCAGTTAGGATCAGAGTCACCAGTTCCAGGTGAGGCCAAGAAAGAGTCCACAGCAATCAGGTCCAGGTGGGGAACAAAGTCACCAGGACTGGGTGAGGACCAGATGGGGACCAGATACACCAGCTCCAGGTGATATCCAGGTCGTGACCAGACTTACCAGTTCCGGGTGAGGACCAGGTAAGGACCAGATTCACCAGGTCCAAGTGAGGCCCACGTGGGGACCTGTGTCACCAGGCATGGGTGAGGCCCAGATGGCAACCTCACTCACCAGGCCAGGGGAGGCCAACCTTCGGGCCATGCAGAGGACCCGTGTCCCGATAATGCCCAGGTAGGGACCAGAGTTACGAGTTGTAGGTGAGGCCCTAATGGGGACCGGAGTCACCAGGTAAAATTGAGTCTACAAGAACACCACAGTCACCAGGTCCAGGTGTGGTTCATGTGGGAACGAGAGTCACCAGGTCCAGGTGAGACCCAGGTGCGGACCACAGTCACCAGGTCCAGATTGAGGCCTAGGTGGGGGGACCAGAATCATCAGGACCAGTTGAGACCAAAGTGCGGAGCAAAGTTATCATGTCCCGGTGAGTCCCAGGTGGAGAACAGAGTAACCATGTCCCATTGATGCCAGGTGGGAAAAGAGTCACAAGGTCCAGACGAGGCCTAAGTGAGGAGTAGATTCACCATGTCCTGTTGAGGCCCAGTTTAGGACCACTGTCCCCAGCTCCGGGTGAGTCCCAGAGGGGGACCAGAGTCACTGATTCTGGCGATATCCAGGTGGTGACCAGAGTCACCACGTCAGGGTGAGGCCCAGAGGGGGACGAGAATCACTAGCTCCAGGTGAGGCCCCGATGTGGAACTGAGAAACCAGGTCCCATGATGCCCATATGAGGACCTGAGTCACCAGGTCCAGGTGAGGTCCCTGTGGGAACCAGTCACCTCGTCCAGGTGAGGCCCAGGTGGGACCACAGTCACCAGGTCCAGGTGAGGCCCAGGTATATAAGAGAGTATCCAGGTCCCAATGATGCCCATGTAAGCACCAGAGTCAACAGGTCCAGGAGAGGCCCAAATATGGATCAGAGTCATTGTGTTCCAGGTGAGGCCAGATGGAGACCACAGGAACCAGTTACAAGAGAGCCCCATATGGGAACAAGAGATACCAGATCTAGGTGAGAACCAGGTGGGACCACAGTCACAATGTCCAGGTGAGGCGCAGGTGGAAACAGGATTCACCGAGTCCAGGTGAGGCCCAGGTGGCGACCAGTGACCAGATCCAAGTGAGGACAAGCTAAGGACCAGATTCACAAGGCCCAATGAAGCCCAAGGGGTGACCAGAGTCACCAGGTATGGGTGAGGCCCAGAGGGGGAACCAGAGTAACCAGTTTAGTTTGAGGCCAAGAATGGGACCAGAGGTCCCTGGTCAGAGTGAGTCCCAGATGTGGAATAGAGTATCCAGGTCCCAATGATTCGTGGGTGAGGACCAGAGTCACTAGGACCATGCAGGCCCAGATGGGGAACAGAATCACTAGCTCCTTGTGAGGCATAGAATAAGACCACAATCACCAGTATCAGATGAGCCCCATGTGGGAACCAGAGCCACTCTATCTACCTGAGAGCTGAGTAGCAGGTCCATGTGAGGCCCACGTGAGGACCAGATTTATCAGGTGGAATTGAGGCATAGATGGGGACTAGAGTCACCAGGTATGGGTGCGGCCTAATTGGGGCAAGATTCAGCAGTTCTCAGTTAGGTCAAAGTGGGGACGAGAGACGCCAGGTCCAGGTGAGACCAAACTGAGGACGAGAGTCACCAGATCCAGGTGAGGTCCACGTTTGAAAGAGAGTCACCAGGTCCAGCAGAGGTGCAGTTGGGGACCAGAGTCACCAGATCCAGGTGAAGTCCAGTTGGGGACTAGAGTCACCAGATCCACCTGAAGCCCAGATGGGGAACAGATTCACTAGGTCCAGATGAGTCTCAGGTGAGGACCAGAGTAACCAGGTACACGTTAGCTCCGGTTTTTATCAGAGGCTATAGGTTCATGTGAGGCCGGCTTGGGGACAATGGTCAACAGGTATACTTAAGGCCCAGGTATGGAACACAGTATGGAAATCCAGGTTCATGTGAGGCCGGCTTGGGGACAATGGTCAACAGGTCTACTTGAGGCCCAGGTATGGAACACAGTATGGAACTCCAGGTGAGTCCCCGGTGGTGACAAGGGTCACCACGTCCAGGTGAGGCCCAGTTGGGGACCAGGATCACCAGGTACAGGGGAGGGCCTGGAAAGAACCAGAGTCAACAGTTCGAGGTCAGACGCAGGTGGCAAACAGGATCAGCAGGTCCAAGTCAGGCCAAAGTGGGGTTCACAGTCACTAGGGCACGGTGACACCCAGAGGGGGACCAGAGTAACCTGGTCGAGGTGAGGTCCAGTTGTGGAACACAGTCACCGAGTCCCAATTTTGCCCAGTTGAGGACCATGGTCAACAGGGCCATGTGAGGCCCAGATGGGACCGGAGTCCCCAAATCCAGGTGAATCCCAGGTGGGGACCACAGTCAACAGATCCAGGGTAGTCTCAGGTGCAGACCAGAATCACCATGTCCAGGTGTGGCCCAGGTGAAGTGCAGAGTTAAGAGGTCCGGCTGGGTCACTGTTAGTGAAGAGTGTAACCATATCCTGATGCTATCCAGGTGGTTACCAGAGACACAAGGTCCTGGTGAGGCCCAGGTGGGACAGGAGACATGAGGTCCAGGTGAGGTCCCGATGGGTTCCCCAGTCACCAGGTCAGGTGAGGCCAGGCTTAGGATCAGAGTCACCAGGTACAGGTGAAGCCCAGGTGGAGACAGAGTCACCTGGTACAGAAGAGGCCAAAGTCAGGACCAAGTTACCAGGATCAGGTCAGTCCCAGTGGGGAATAGAGTAACCATGTCCCGATGATGCCCAGGGAGGGACCAGAGTCACCAGGTGCAAATTAGGCCCAGATGAAGCATATTCACTAGGTCCATGTGAGGCCCAGTTGAGGACCAGAGTTTCCAGATCTGGATGAGGCCTAGAGGGGTACCAGAATCACCTGGTCCAGGTGACATCCAGATGGGGACCAAAGTCACAAGGTCAGGGTGAGGCCCAGAGATTTTCCAGATACATCATGTCCAGGTGAGGTTCAGGTGTGGAACAGAGTCACCAGGTACCAACGATGCCCAGTTGAGGACCAGAGTCACCAGGTCTGCGTGATGCGCAGATTGAATCAGAGTCACCAGTTCCAGGTGAGGCCAAGAAAGAGTCCACAGCAATCAGGTCCAGGTGGGGAACAAATCACCAGGACTCGGTGAGACCCAGATGGGGACCAGATTCACCAGGTCCAGGTGAGTCCCAGATGGTGACCAGAGTCCCCGGGTCCGGGAGAGGACCAGGTAAGGACCAGATTCACCAGGTCCAAGAGGCCCACGTGGGGAACTGAGACACCAGGTATGGGTGAGGCCCAGGTGGCCACCCCACTCACCAGGTCCAGGTGAAGCCAACCTGCAGGCCAGAGTCTCCAGATCCAGGTGAGGCCCTAGTGGGGACCGGAGTCACCAGGTAAATATGAGTCTACAAGAACACCACAGTCACCAGGTCCTGGTGTGGTTCATGTGGGAACGAGAGTCACCAGGTCCAGGTGAGACCCAGGTGGGGACCACAGTCACCAGGTCCAGATTGAGGCCTATGTGGGGGGACCAGAGTCATCAGGACCAGTTGAGGCCAAAGTGCGAAGCAAAGTTATAAAGTCCAAGTGAGGCCCAGGTGGGGAACAGAGTAACCATGTCCCATTGATGCCAGGTGGGAAAAGAGTCACCGGGTCCAGACGAGGCCTAAGTGAGGAGTAGATTCACCATGTCCTGTTGAGGCCCAGTTGAGGAGCAGTGTCCCCAGCTCCGGGTGAGTCCCAGAGGGGGACCAGAGTCACCCAGTTCTGGTGATATCCAGGTGGGGACCAGAGTCACCACGTCAGGGCGAGGCCCAGAGCGGGACGAGAATATCTAGGTCCAGGTGAGGCCCCGATGTGGAACTGAGAAACCAGGTCCCATGATGCCCATATGAGGACCTGAGTCACCAGGTCCAGGTGAGGTCCCTGTTGGAACCAGTCTCCTCGTCCAGGTGAGGCCCAGGTGGGACCACAGTCACCAGATCCAGGGCAGTCTCAGGTGCAGACCAGAATCACCAGGTCAATGTGAGGTGCAAGTGGCAACCACACTCACCAGGTCCCGGTGAGTCCCTGGTGGGGACCAGAGTCACGAAGTACATGAGAAGCTAGAAATGCTGCAGCCACCAAGTCCACATGATGTCCATGTGGGAACGAGAATCACCAGTTATAGGTGAGGACCAGGGGGGATCCGACTCACCATGTCCAGGTGAGACCCAGGTGGGAACGAGTGTCACCATGTCCAGGTGTGGCCCAGGTGAAGACCAGAGTTAATAGGTCCCGCTGGGTCACTGTTAGTGAACAGTGTAACCATATCCTGATGCTACCCAGGTGGGTACCAGAGACACTAGGTCCTGGTGAGGCCCAGGTGGGACCGGAGACATGAGGTCCAGGTGAGATCCCATTTGGAACCACAGTCACCAGGTCAGGTTAGGCCATGCTTAGGATCAGAGTCACCAGTTACAGGTGAGGCCCAGGTGGAGCCAGAGTCACCTGGGACAGAAGAGGCCAAAGTCAGGACCAGAGTTACCAGGATCAGGTCAGTCCCAGTGGGGAATAGAGTAACCATGTCCCGATGATGCCTAGGTAGAACCAGAGTCAACAGGTTCAATTGAGGCGCAGGTGGGGAGCATTTTCACTCGGTCCCGATCAGGCCCAGTTGAGCACCAGAGTCACCAGGTCTAGTTGAGTCCTGGAGGGGTACAAGATTTACCTGGTAGGTGACATCCAGATGGGGACCAGAGTCACCATGTCAGGCTGAGGCCCAGAGAGGATTAAGAGTCATCAGGTCCAGGTGAGGCTCAGGTGTGGAACAGAGTATCCAGGTCATAATGGTCCACAGGTGAGGACCAGATTCAGCAGATCTGGGTGAGGCCCAGTTAGGATCAGAGTCATCAGTTCCAGTTGAGGCCAAGAAGGTGTCCACAGCAATCAGGTCCATGTGGTGACCAGAGTCCCCGGGTCTGGCAGAGGACCAGGTGAGGACCAGATTCATCAGGTCCAAGAGGCCCACGTGGGGACCCGAGTCACCAGGTATGGGTGAGGCCCAGGTGGCAACCCTACTCACCAGGGCCAGGTGAGGCCAACCTGCAGGCCATGCAGTGGAACCATGTCCCGATGATGCCCAGGTAGGGACCAGAGTCACCAGGTCCAAAAGAGGCCCAGATGGATTATATTCACTGGGTCAAGGTGAGGCGCGCTTGAGGACCAGAGTCACCAGATCTGGTTGAGGCCTAGAGTGCTACCAGAAACACCTGGTCCAGGTGACATCCAGATGGGGACCAGAGTCACCAGGTCAGGGTGAGGCCCAGAGGGGTTCCAGAGTCATCATGTCCATGTGAGTCTCAGGTGTGGAACAGTGTCACCAGGTACAAATCATGCCCAGGTGAGGACCAGAGTCACCAGGTCTGGTTGTCGCGCAGATAGGATCAGAGTCACCAATTCCAGGTGAGGCCAAGAAAGAGTCCACAGCAATCAGGTCCAGGTGGGGAACAAATCACCAGGACTGGGTGAGACCCAGATGGGGACCAGATTCACCAGGTCCAGGTGAGGCCCAGGTGGTGACCAGAGTCCCCGGGTCTGTGAGAGGACCAGGTAAGGACCAGATTCACCAGGTCCAAGATGCCCACGTGGGGACCTGAGTCACCAGGTATGGGTGAGGCCCAGGTGGCAACCCCACTCACCCCGTCCAGGTGAGGCCAACCTGCAGGCCATGCTGTGGAACCATGTCCCGATGATGCCCAGGGAGGGGCCAGAGTCACCAGGTCCAAATGAGGCCCAGATGGAGCATATTCACTAGGTCCATGTGAGGCCCAGTTGAGGACCATAGTCACCAGACCTGGTTGAGGCCTAGAGGGGTACCAGAATCACCTGTCAAGGTGACATCCAGATGGGGACCAGAGTCACCAGGTCAGGGTGAGGACAAGAGAGGTTCCAGAGTCATCATGTCCAGGTTAGGCTCAGGTGTGGAACAGAGTCACCAGGTACCAATGATGCACAGGTGAGGACCAGGGTCACCAGGTTTTGGTGACGCACAGATAGGATCAGAGTCACCAGTTCCAGGTGAGGCCATGAAAGTGTCCACGGCAATCAGGTCCAGGTGGGGAACAAAGTCATCAGGAATTGGTGAGGCCCAGTGGGGACGAGATTCACCAGGACCAAGTGAGGCCCAGGTGGTGACCAGAGTCCCCGGGTCTGGGAGAGGACCAGGTAAGGACCAGATTCACCAGGTCCAAGAGGCCCACGTGGGGAACTGAGTCACCAGGTATGGGTGAGGTCCAGGTGGCAACCCCACTCAACAGGTCCAGGTGAGGCCAACATGCAGGCCAGAGTCACCAGGTCCAGGTTAGGCCCTAGTGGGGACCGGAGTCACCAGGTAAAATGAGTCTACAAGAGCACCACAGTCACCATGTCCAGGTTTGTTCATGTGGGAACGAGAGTCACCAGGTACAGGTGAGACCCAGCTGGGGACCACAGTCACCAGGTCCTGATTTAGGCCTAGGTGAGGGGACCAGAGTCATCAGGACCAGTTGAGGCCAAAGTGCGGAGCAAAGTTATCATGTCCAGGTGAGGCCCAGGTGGGGAACAGAGTAACCATGTCCCATTGATGCCAGGTGGCAAAAGAGTCACAAGGTCCAGACGAGGCCTAAGTGAGGAGTAGATTCACCAGGTTCTGTTGAGGCCCAGTTGAGGACCAGTGTCCCCAGCTCCGGGTGAGTCCCAGTGAGGGACCAGAGTCACCCGGGTCTGGTGATATCCAGGTGGGGACCAGAGTCACCAAGTCAGGGTGAGGCCCAGAGGGGGACGAGAATCACTAGGTCCAGGGGAGGCCCCGATGTGCAACTGAGAAACCAGGTCCCATGATGCCCATATGAGGACCTGAGTCACCAGGTCCCGGTGAGGTCCCTGTGGGAACCAGTCACCTCGTCCAGGTGAGGCCCAGGTGGGACCACAGTCACCATGTCCAGGTGAGGCCCAGGTATATAATAGAGTACCCAGGTCCCAATGATGCCCAGGTAAGGACCAGAGTTAACAGGTCCAGGAGGGGCCCAGATTTGGATCAGAGACATTGTGTTCCAGGTGAGGCCAGATGGAGACCACAGGACCACGGACCAGGAAATCCTCATATGGGAACCAGAGCCACCAGATCCAAGTGAGGTCCAGGTGGGACCACAGTCACAAGGTCCAGGTGACGCGCAGATGGCAACAGGATTCACCAAGTCCAGGTGAGGCCCAGCTGGCGACCAGATCCAGGTGAGGACTAGCTAAGGACTAGATTCACCAGGCCCAAGTGAAGCCCAAGTGGTGACCAGAGTCACCAGGTAAGGGTGAGGCCCAGAGGGGAACCAGTGTAACCAGTTTAGTTTGAGGCCCAGAATGGAACCAGAGGTCCCTGGTCAAAGTGAGGCCCAGGTGTGGAATAGAGTATCCAGGTCCCAATGATGCCTGGGTGAGGACCAGATTCACTAGGGCCATGCAGGCCGAGATCAGGAACAGAACCTCTAGGTCCTGGTGAGGCATAGAATAAGACCACAGTCACCAGTATCAGGTGAGCCCCTTGTGGGAACCAGAGCCAGTCTATCCAGATGAGTCCCAGGTGATGTGTGGCCCACGTGAGGACCAGATTCATCAAGTCGAATTGAGGCATAGCTGTGGAGAACAGTCACCTGGTCTGGGTGCGGCCTAGGTGGGGCAAGATTCAACAGTTCTGAGTTAGGTCAAAGTGGGGAAGAGAGACACCAGGAACAGGTGAGTCCAAACTGAGGAACAGAGTCACCAGATCCAGGTGAGGTCCATGTTGGAAAGAGAGTCACCAGGTCCAGGAGAGGTCCAGGTGGGGACCAGAGTCACCAGATCCAGGTGAAGTCCAGGTGGGACCAGAGTCACCAGATCCAGGTGAAGCCCAGGTGGGGACCAGAGTCACTAAGTCCAGATGAGGTCAAGGTGGGGACTAGAGATACCAGGTACAAGTGAGGCCCCGGTGGGGAGCAGTATCAACAGGTCCATGTGAGGCCGTCCTGGGGAACATGGTCAACATGTCTACTTGAGGCCCAGGTGTGGAACACAGTAAGCAGGTCCAGGAGAGTTCCCGATGGTGACAATGTCGCCACGTCCAAGTAAGACCCAGGTGGGGACCAGGATGACCAGGTCGAGGGGAGGCCTTTGAAAAACCAGAGTCTACAGTGTGAGGTCAGGCGCAGGAGGCAACCAGTATCAGCAGGTCCAAGACCGGCCATCGAGGGGGTTCACAGTCACTAGGGCACGGTGAGACCCAGAGGGGTCCAGAGTCACCTGGTCCAGGAGAGGTCCACTTGTGGAACACAGTCACCGGGTCCCATTTTTGCCCAGTTGAGGACCATGGTCAACAGGGCCAGGTGAAGCCCAGATGGAGACCGGAGTCCCCAAATCCAGGTGAAGCCCAGGTGGGGACCAGAGTCACCAGATCCAGGGTAGTCTCAGGTGTAGACCAGAATCACCAGGTCCAGGTGAGGTGCAGGTGGCAACCACACTCACCAGGTCCCGGTGAGGCCCTGGTGGGGACCAGAGTCAAGATGTATATGAGAAGCTAGAAACACTGCAGCCACCAGGTCCACATGATATCCATGTGGGAATGAAAATCACCAGTTACAGGTGAGGACCAGGTGGGGATTCCACTCACCATGTCCAGGTGAGTCCCAGGTGGGAACCAGTGTCACCATGTCCAGGTGTGGCCCAGGTGAAGACCAGAGTTAATAGGTCCAGCTAGGTCACTGTTAGTGAACAGTGTAAACATATCCTGATGCTACCCAGGTGGGAACCACAGAAACCAGGCCCTGGTGAGTCCCAGGAGGGCCCAGAGACATGATGTCCAGAAGAGGTCCCGATGGGAACCACAGTCACCAGGTCAAGTGAGGCCATGCTTAGGAACAGAGTCACCAGTTACAGGTGAGGCCCCTGTTTAGCCAGAGTCACCTGGTAGAGAAGAGGCCAAAGTCAGGACCAGAGTTACCAGGATCAGGTCAGTCCCAGTGGGGAATAGAGTAACCATGCCCCGATGATGCCTAGGTAGAACCAGAGTCACCAGGTCCAGATGAGGCGCAGGTGGGGAGCATATTCACTCGGTCCCAGTGAGGCCCAGTTGCGGACCAGAGTCACCAGGTCTAGTTGAGGACTAGAGGGGTACCGGATTCACTTGGTCTAGGTGACATCCAGATGGGGAGCAGAGTCACCATGTCAGGGTGAGGCCCATAGGGGATCCAGAGTCATCATGTCCAAGTGAGGCTCAGGTGTGGAACGTAGTATCCAGATCATAATGGTCCACAGGTGAGGACCAGAGTCACCAGAACTGGGTGAGGCCAAGGTAGGATCACACTCACCACTTCCAGGTGAGGCCAAGAAAGAGTCCACAGCAATCAGGTCCAGGTGGGGAACAAAGTCACCAGGACTGGGTGAGGCCCAGATGGGGACCAGATTCACCAGGTCCAGGTGATTCCCAGGTGGTGACCAGAGTTACCAGTTCCAGGTGAGGACCAGGTAAGGACCAGATTCACCAGGTCCAAGTGAGGCCCACGTGGGTGCATGGGTCACCAGGTACAGGGGAGGCATAGCTGGGGACAAGAGTCACCAGATTTGGGTTCGGCCTAGGTGGCTCAGGTGGAAACCCCAATCACCAGGTCCAGGTGAGGCCAACCCTTGGGCCATGCAGAGGAACAGTTTCCCGATGATGCCCATGCAGGGACCAGAGTTACCGCCTCCTTGTGATTCCAACCTGTAGGCCATGCTGTGTAACCATGTCCCGATGATGCCCAGGGAGGGACCAAAGTCACCAGGTCCAAATTAGGCCCAGATGGAGCATATTCACTAAGTCCCGTTGAGGCCCAGTGAGGACCAGAGTCACCAGATCTGGTTGAGGCCCAGAGGAGTACCAGAATCACCTGGTACAGGTGACATCCAGATGGAGACCAGAGTCACCAGTTCAGGGTGAGGCCCAGAGAGGTTCCAGAGTCATCATGTCCATGTGAGGCCGTCTTGGGGACCATGGTCAACAGGTCTACTGGAGGCCAAGGTGTGGAACACAGTAAGCAGCTCAAAGTGAGTTCCCGGTGGTGACAAGAGTCACCAGGTACAGGTGAGGCCGAGGTGGGGACCAGAATCACCAGGTACAGGAAAGGCCCTTGAAAGAACCTGAGTCAACATTTCGGGGTCAGGCGCAGGTGGCAACCAGGGTCAACAGGTCCAAGTCAGGCCAAAGTGGGGTTCACAGTCACTAGGACACGGTGAGACCCAGAGGGGGACCAGAGTCACCTGGTCAGGTGAGGTCCAGTTGTGGAACAAAGTCACCGGGTCCCAATTTACCCAGTAGAGGACCATGGTCAACAGGGCCAGGTGAGGCCCAGATGGGGACCGGAGACCCGAAATCCAGGTGAAGCCCAGGTGGGGACCAGAGTCACCAGATCCAGGGTAGTCTCAGGTGCAGAAGAGAATCACCATGTCCAGGTGAGGTGCAGGTGGCAACCACACTCACCAGGACCCGGTGAGGTCCTGGTGGGTACCAGAGTCACGAAGTACATGAGAAGCTAGAAATACTGCAGCCACCAGGTCCACATTATGACCATGTGGGAACGAGAATCACCAGTTACAAGTGAGGACCAGGTGGGGATCCGACTCACCATGTCCAGGTGAGACCCAGGTGGGTACCAGTGTCACCTTGTCCAGGTGTGGCCCAGGTGAAGACCAGAGTTAATAGGTCCGGCTGGGTCACTGTTAGTGAACAGTGTAACCATATGCTGATGCTACCCAGCGGGGTACCAGAGACACCAGGTCCAGGTGAGGCCCAGGTGGGACCGGAGAAATGAGGTCCAGTTTGGTTCCCGATGGGAACCACAGACACCAGGTCAGGTGAGGCCATGCTTAGGATGAGAGTCACCAGTTACAGGTGAGGCCCATGTGGAGCCAGAGTCACCTGGTACAGAAGACGCCAAAGTCAGGACCAGAGTTACTAGGATCAGTTCAGTCCCAGTGGGGAATAGAGTAACCATGTCCCGATGATGCCCAGGTAGAACCAGAGTCACCAGGTCGAGATGAGGCGCAGGTGGGGAGCATATTCACTAGGTCCCGGTGAGGCCCAGTTGAGGACCAGAGTCACCAGGTATAGTTGAGGCCTCGAGGAGTACCAGATTCACCTGGTCTAGGTGACATCCAGATGGGGACCAGAGTTTCCATATCAGGGTGAGGCCCAGAGTAGATCCAGAGTCATCATGTCCAGGTGAGGCTCAGGTGTGGAACAGAGTATCCAGGTTATAATGGTCCACAGGTGAGGACCAGAGTCACCAGATCTGGGTGAGGCCAAGTTAGGATCACACTCACCACTTCCAGGTGAGGCCAAGAAGGAGTCCACAGCAATCAGATCCAGGTGGGGAACAAAGTCAGCAGGACTGGGTGAGGCCCAAATGGGGAACAGATTCACCAGGTCCAGGTGATTCCCAGGTTGTGACCAGAGTTACCAGTTCTGGGTGAGGACCAGGAAAGGACAAGATTCAACAGGTTCACGTCAGGCCCACATGGGGACCTGTGTCACCAGGTGTGGGTGAGGCCCATGTGGCAACCGACTCCCCAGGTCCAGGTGAGGCCAACTTGCAGGCCATGCAGAGGAACCATGTCACGATGATGCCCTGGTTGGGACCAGAGTTACCAGATCCAGGTGAGGCCAACCTTCAGGCCATGCAGTGGAAACATGTCCCGATGATGCCCAGGTAGTGACCAGAGACACCAGGTCCAAATGAGGCCCAGATGGAGCATATTCACTAGGTCCAGGTGAGGCCCAGTTGAGGAGCAGAGTCACCAGATCTTGTTGAGGCCTAGAGGGGTACCAGAATCACCTGGTCCAGGTGACATCCAGATGTGGACCAGAGACACCAGGTCAGGGTGAGGCCCAGAGGGGATCCAGAGTCATCATATCCAGGTGAGGCTCAGGTGTGGAAAAGAGTCACAAGGTACCAATGACGCCCAGGTTAGAGTCAGAGTCACTAGGTCTGGGTGACGCGCATATAGGATCTGAGTCACCTGTTCCAGGTGAGGCCAAGAAAGAGTCCACAACAATCAGGTCCACGTGTGGAACGAAGTCACCAGGACTGGGTGAGGCCCAGATGGACCAGATTCACCAGGTCCAGTTGAGGCCCAGGTGGAGACCAGAGTCCCCGGGTCTGTGAGAGGACCAGGTAAGGACCAGATTCACCAGGTCCAAGATGCCCACGTGGGGACCTGAGTCACCAGGTATGGGTGAGGCCCAGGTGGCCACCCCACTCAGCAGGTCCCGGTGAGGACAACCTGCAGGTCAGAGTCACCAGATCCACGTGAGGCCCTAGTGGGGACCAGAGTCACCAGGTAGATATGAGTCTACAAGAACACCCAATTGAGGACCAGTGTACCCATCTCCGGGTGAGTCCCAGAGGGGGACCAGAGTCACCCGGTTCTGGTGATATCCAGGTGGGTACCAGAGTCACCACGTCAGGGTGAGGCCCAGAGGGGGACGAGAATCACTAGCTCCAGGTGAGGCCCGATGTGGAACTGAGAAACCAGGTCCCATGATGCCCATATGAGGACCTGAGTCACCAGGTCCAGGTGAGGTCCCTGTAGGAACCAGTCACCTCGTCCAGGTGAGGCTCAGGGGGGACCACAGTCACCGGTCCAGGTGAGGCCCAGGTATATAACAGACTATCCAGCTCCCAATGATGCCCAAGTAAGGACCAGAGTCAACAGGTAAAGGAGAGGCCCAAATATTGTTCAGAGTCATTGTGTTCCAAGTGATGCCAGTTGGAGACCACAGGAACCAGGTCCAGGAGAGTCCCATATGGGAACCAGAGCCACCAGATCAAGGTGAGAACCAGGTGAGACCACAGTCACAAGTTCCAGGTGAAGCGCAGGTGGAAACAGGATTCACCGAGTCCAGGTGAGGCCCAGGTGGCACCAGTCAACAGATCCAAGTGAGGGCAATCTAAGGACCAGATTCACCAAGCCCAATGAAGCCCAAGGGGTGACCAGTGTCACCAGGTAAGGGTGAGGCCCAGAGGGGGAACCAGAGTAACCAGTTTAGTTTGAGGCCAAGAATGGGACCAGAGGTCCCTGGTCAGAGTGAGTCCCAGATGTGGAATAGAGTATCCAGGTCCCAATGATGCCTGGGTGAGGACGGGAGTCACTAGGGCCATGGAGGCCCAGATGGGGAACAGAATCACTACGTCCAGGTGAGGCCCAGTTGAGGACGAGAGTCCCCAGATCTGGTTGAGGCCTAGAGGGGTACCAGAGTCACCTGGTCCAGGTGACATCCAGATGGGGACCAGAGTCACCAGGTCAGGGTGAGGCCCAGAGGTTTTCCAGAGTCATCATGTCCAGGTGAGGCTCAGGTGTGGAACAGAGTCACCAGGTACCAACGATGCCCAGGTGAGGTCCATAGTCACCAGGTCTGGGTGATGCGCAGACAGAATCAGAATCACCAGTTCCAGGTGAGGCCAAGAAAGAGTCCACAGCAATCAGGTCCAGGTGGGGAATAAATCACCAGGACTGGGTGAGACCCAGATGGGGAACAGATTCCCCAGGTCCAGGTGAGTCCCAGGTGGTGACAAGGGTCCCCAGCTCCGGGAGAGGACCAGGTAAGGACCAGATTCACCGGGTCCAAGAGGCCCACGGGGGGACCTGAGTCACCAGGTATGGGTGAGGCCCAGGTGGCCACCCCACTCACCAGTTCCAGGTGAGTCCAACCTGCAGGCCAGAGTCTCCTGATCCAGGTGAGGCCCTAGTGGGGACCAGAGTCACCAGGTAAATGTGAGTCTACAAGAACACCACAGTCACCAGGTCCTGGTGTGGTTCATGTGGGAACGAGAGTCACCAGGTCCAGGTGAGACCCAGGTGGGGACCACAGTCACCAGGTCCAGATTGAGGCCTAGGTGGGGGGACCAGAGTCATCAGGACAGTTGATGCCAAAGTGTGGAACAAAGTTATCATGTCCAGGTGAGGCCCAGGTGGGGAACATAGTAACCATGTCCCATTGATGCCAGGTGGGAAAAGAGTCACAGGTCCAGACGAGGCCTAAGTGAGGTGTAGCTTCACCAGGTCCTGTTGAGGCCCAGTTGAGGAGCAGTGTCCACAGCTCCGGGTGAGTCCCAGAGGGGGACCAGAGTCACCCAGTTTTGGTGTTATCCAGGTGGGGACCAGAGTCACCACGAAAAGGTGAGACCCAGAGTGGGACCAGAGTCACCTGGTCAGGTGAGGTCCAGTTGTGGAACAGTCACCGGGTCCCAATTTTGCCCAGTTGTGGACCATGGAAACAGGGCCAGGTGAAGCCCAGATGGGGACCGGAGTCCCCAAATCCAGGTGAAGCTCCGGTGGGGACCAAAGTCACCAGATACAGGGTAGTCTAGGTGCAGACCAGGATCACCAGGTCCAGGTTAGTTGCAGGTTGAACCACACTCACCAGGTCCCTGTGAGGCCCTGGTGGGGACCAGAGTCACGAGGTACATGAGGCGCTAGAAACAATGCAGCCACCAGTTCCACATGATGTCCATGAGGGAAGGAGAATCACCAGTTACAAGTGAGGACCAGGCGGGGATCTGACTCACCATGTCCAGGAGAGACCCAAGTTGGAACCAGTGTCACCATGTCCACTTGTGGCCCAGGTGAAGACCAGAGTTAATAGGTCCGGCTGGGTCACTCTTAGTGAACAGTGTAACCATATCCTGATGCTACCCAGGTGGGTACCAGCGACACCAGGTCCTGGTGAGGCCCAGGTGGGAACAGAGACATATGGTCCAGGTGAGGTCCCGATGGGAACCACAGTCACCAGGTCAGGTTAGGCCATGCTTAGGATCAGTGTCATCAGTTACAGATGACGCCCAGGTGGAGCCACAGTCACCCGGTAGAGAAGACCCCAAAGTCAGGACCAGAGTTACCAGAATCAGGTCAGTCCCAGTGGAGAATGGAGTAACCATGTCTCGATGATGCCCAGGTAGAAACAGAGTCACCAGGTCCAGAGGAGGCGCAGGTGGGGAGCATATTCACGAGGTACCGGTGAGGCCCCGTTGAGGACCAGAGACACCAGGTCTAGTTGAGGCCTAGAGGGGTACCAGATTCACCTGGTCTAGGTGACATCCAGATGGGGACCAGAGTCACCATGTCAGGGTGAGGCCCAGAGAGGTTCCAGAGTCATCATGTCCTGGTGAGGCTCAGGTGTGGAACAGAGGCACCGGGTACCAATCATGCCCAGGTGAGGACCAGAGTCACCAGGTCTGGGTGACGCGCAGATACGATCAGAGTCACCAGTTCCAAGTGAGGCCAAGAAAGCGTCCACAGCAATCAGGTCCAGGTGGGGAACAAAGTCACCAGGACTGGGTGAGGCCCAGATGGGGACCAGAATCACCAGGTCCAGGTGAGGCCCAGGTGGTGACCAGAGTCCCTGGGTCTGGGAGAGGCCAGGTAAGGACCAGATTCACCAGGTCCAAGAGGCCCACGTGGGGACCTGAGAAAACAGGTATGGGTGACGCCCAGGTGTCAACCCCACTCACCAACTCCAGGTGAGTCCAACCTGCAGGCCAGAGTCACCAGATCCAGGTGAGGCCCTAGTGGGGACCGGAGTCACCAGGGAAATGTGAGTCTACAAGAACACCACAGTCACCAAGTCCAGGTGTGGTTCATGTAGGAACGAGAGTCACCAGGTCCAGGGGAGACCCAGGAGGGGACCACAGTCACCAGGTCCTGATTGAGGCCTAGGTGGGGGGACGAGAGTCATCAGGACCAGTTGAGGCCAAAGAATGGAGCAAAGTTTTCATGTCCAGGTGAGGCCCAGGTGGGGAACAGAGTAACAACGTCCCATTGATGACAGGTGGGAAACGAGTCACAAGGTCCAGAGAGGTCTAAGTGAAGAGTAGATTTATCAGGTCCTGTTGAGGCCTAGTTGAGGACCAGTGTCCACAGCTCCGGGAGAGTCTCACAGGGGGACCAGAGTCACCCGGTTCTGCTGATATCCATGTGGGGACCAGAGTCAACACGTCAGGGTGAGGCCCAGAGGGGAAGGTGAATCACTAGTTCCAGGTGAGGCCCCTATGTGGAACTGGGAAACCAGGTCCCATGATGCCCATATGAGGACCTGAGTCACCAGGACCAGGTGGTTCCCTGTGGGAACCAGTCACCTCATCCAGGTGAGGCCAAGGTGGGACCTCAGTCACTAGGTCCAGGTGAGGCCCAAGTATATGAGAGTATCCAGGTCCCAATGATGCCCAGGTAAGGACCAGAGTCAACAGGTGCAGGAGAGGCACAAATATGGATCAGAGACATTGTGTTCCAGGTGAGGCCAGATGTAGACAACAAGAACCAGGTCCAGGAGAGCCCCATATGGGAACCAGAGCCACCAGATCCAGGTGAGGTCCAGGTGGGACCACAGTCACAAGGTCCAAGTGAGGCCCAGGTGGCAACAGGATTCACCAAGTCCAAGTGAGGCCCAGGTTGCGACCACTCACCAGATCCAGGTGCGGACCACCTAAGGACCAGATTCACCAGGCCCAAATGAAGCCCAAGGGGTGACCAGAGTCACCAGGTAAGGGTGAGGCCCAGAGGGGGAACCAGAGTAAACAGTTTAGTTTGAGGCCCAGAATGGTCCCAGAGGTCCCTGGTCAAAGTGAGGCCCAGGTGTGGAATAGAGTATCTAGGTCGCAATGATGCCTGGATGAGGACCAGAGTCACTAGGGCCATGCAGGCCCAGATGGGGAACAGAATCACTAGGTCCTGATGAGGCATAGAATAAAACCACAGTCACCAGTATAAGGTGACCCATTGTGGGAACCGGAGCCACTCTATCCAGCTGAGTCCCAGGTCCAGCTGAGTGCCAGGTCCATGTGAGGCCCACGTGAGGACCAGATTCATCAGGTGGAATTGAGGCATAGTTGGGGACAAGAGTCACCATGTCTGGATGCGGCTTAGGTTGGGGCAAGATTCAGCAGTTCTGAGTTAGGTTCAAGTGGGGACGAGAGACGCCAGGTCCAGGTAGGCCAAACTGAGGACCAGAGTCACCAGATCCAGGTGAGGTCCATGTTGGAAAGAGAGTCACCAGGTCCAGGAGAGGTCCAGGTGTGGACCAGAGTCAACGGATCCAGGTAAGTCCAGGTGGGGACCTGAGTCACCAGATCCAGGTGAAGCCCAGGTGGAGACCAGAGTCTCTAGGACCAGATGAGGCCCAGGTGAGGACAGGAGTTACCGGGTACACGTGAGGCCCCGGTGGGGATCAGAGGCAACAGGTCCATGTGAGGCCGGCTTGGGGACCATGGTCAACAGGTCTACCTGAGGCCCAGGTGTGGAACACAGTAAGCAGGTCCAGGTGAGTCCCCGGTGGTGACAAGAGTCACCACATCCAGGTGAAGCCCAGGTGGGGACCAGGATCACCAGGTACAGGGGAGGCCCTTGAAAGAACCAGAGTCAACAGTTCGAGGTTAGAGGCAGGTGGCAACCAGGTTCAGCAGGTCCAAATCAGGCCAAAGTGGGATTCACAGTCACTAGGCACGGTGAGACCCAGAGGGGGACCAGAGTCACCTGGTCCAGGTGACGTCCAGTTTTGGAACACAGTCACCGGGTCCCAATTTTGCCCAGTTGAGGACCATGGTCAACAGGGCCAGGTGAGGCCCAGATGGGGACCGGAGTCCAAATATCCAGGTGAAGCCCAGGTGGGGACCACAGTCAGCAGATCCAGGGTAGTCTCAGGTGCAGACCATAATCACCAGGTCCAAGTGAGGTGCAGGTGGCAACCACATTCCCCAGGACCCAGTGAGGCCCTGGCGGGGACCAGAGTCACAAGGTACATGAGAACCTATAAACACTGCAGCCACCAGGTCCACATGATGTCCATGTGGGCCGGAGAATCAGCAGTTACACGTGAGGAACAGGTGGGGATCCGACTCACCATGTCAAGTTGACACCCAGGTGGGATCCAGTGTCACCATGTCCTGGTGTGGCCCAGGTGAAGAACAGAGTTAATAGGTCCGGCTGGGTCACTTTTAGTGAACAGTGTAACCATATCCTGATGCTACCCAGGTGGGTACCGGAGACACCAGGTCCTGGTGAGGCCCAGGTGGGACCAGAGACATGAGGTCCAGGTAAGATCACGATGGGAACCACAGACACCAGGTCAGGTGAGGCCATGCTTAGGATCAGAGTTACCAGTTACAGGTGAGGCCCAGGTGGAGCCAGGTTGACCTGGTACAGAAGAGGCCAAAGACAGGACCAGAGTTACTAGGAACAGGTCAATCCCATTGGGGAATAGAGTAACCATGTCCGGATGATGCCCAGGTAGAACCCGAGTCACCACGTCCAGATGAGGCGCAGGTGGGGAGCATGTTCACTAGGTCCAGGTGAGGCTCAGTTGAGGAACAGAGTCACCAGGTCTGGTTGAGGCCGACAGGGGTCCCAGATTCACCTGGTCTAGGTGACATCCAGATGGGGACCAGAGTCACCATGTCAGAGTGAGGCCCAGAGAGGATCCAGAGTCATCATATCCAGGTGAGGCTCAGGTGTGGAACAGAGTATCCAGGTCATAGTGGTCCACAGGTGAGGACCAGAGTCACCAGATCTGGGTGAGGCCCAGTTAGGATCAGACTCACCAGTTCCAGGTGAGGCCCAAAAGGAGTCCACAGCAATCAGGTCCAGGTGGGGAGAAAAGTCACCAGGACTGGGTGAGGCCCAGATGGCGAATAGATTCTACAGGTCCAGGGGATTCCCAGGTGGTGACCAGAATTACCCGATTCACCAGGTCCAAGAGGCCCAAGTGGGGACCTGAGTCACCAGGTATGGATGAGGTCCAGGTGGCAACCCCACTCACCAGGTCCAGGTGAGGACAACTTACAGGCCAGAGTCACCAATCCAGGTGAGGCCCTAGTGGGGACTGGAGTCACCAGGTAAATGTGAGTCTACAAGAACACCACAGTCACTGGGGCCAGGTGTGGTTCATATGGGAACCAGAGTCACCAAGTCCAGGTGAGACCCAGGTGGGGACCACAGTCACCAGGTCCATATTGAGGCCTAGGTGGGGGGACCAGAGTCATCAGGACCAGTTGAGGCCAAAGAGTGGAACAAAGTAACCATGTCCAGGTGAGGCCCAGGTGGGGAACAGAGTAACAATGTCCCATTGATGCCAGGTGGGAAAAAGTCACAAGGTCCAGACGATGCCTAAGTGAGGAGTAGATTCACCAGGTCCTATTGAGGCCCAGTTGAAGACCAGTGTCCCCAGCTCCGGGTGAGTCCCAGAGGGGGACCAGAGTCACCGGTTCTGGTGATATCCATGTGGGGACCAGAGTCACCACGTCAGGGTGAGGCCCAGAGGGATACGAGAATCACTAGGTCCAGGTGAGGCCCCGATGAGGAACTGAGAACCAGGTACCATGATGCCCATATGAGGACCTGAGTCACCAGGTCCAGGTGAGGGCCCTGTGGGAACCACTCACCTCACTCAGGTGAGGCCCGGGTGGGACCAAATTCACCAGGTCCAGGTGAGGCCGAGGTATATAAGAGAGTATCGAGGTCCCAATGATGCCCATGTAAGGACCAGAGTCAACAGGTCCAGGAGAGGACCAAATATGGATCAGAGTCATTGTGTTCCAGGTGAGGACAGATGGAGACCACAGGAACCAGGTTCAGGAGAGCCTCATATGGGAACCAGAGCCACCAGATCCAGGTGAGTTCCAGGTGGGACCACAGTCACAAGGTCAAGGTGAGGCGCAGATGGCCACAGGATTCACCAAGTCCAGGTGAGGACCAGGTGGAGACCAGTCACCAGATCCAGGTGAGAACCAGATAAGGACCAGATTCACCAGGCCCAAGTGAAGCCAAAGGGGTGACCAGAGTCACCAGGTTAGGGTGAGTCCCAGAGGGGGTACCAGAGTAACCAGTTTAGTTTGAGGCCCAGAATGGGATCATAGGTCCCTGGTCAGAGTGAAGCCCAGGTGTGGAATACAGTATCCCGGTCCCAATGATGCCTGGGTGAGGACCAGAGTCACTAGGGCCATGCAGGCCCAGATGGGGAACAGAATTACTAGGTCCTGGTGAGGCATAGAAAAAAACCACAGTCACCAGAATCAGGTGAGCCCCATGTGGGAACAAGAGCCACTCTATCCAGCTGAGTAGCAGGTCCATGTGAGGCCCACGTGAGGACCAGATTCATCAGGTCGAATTGAGGCATAGCTGGGGACAAGAGGCACCAGGTCTGGGTGCGGCCTATGTGGGGCAAGATTCAGCAGTGCTGAGGTAGGTCAAAGTGGGGACGAGAGACGCCAGGTCCAGGTGAGGCCAAACTGAGGACCAGAATCACTAGATGCAGGTCAGATCCAGGTGGGGACCAGAGTCACCAGATCCAGGTGAAGTCCAGGTGGGGACCAGAGTCACCAGATCCAGGTGAAGTCCAGGTGGGGACCAGAGTCACTAGGTCCAGATGAGGTCAAGGTGGGGACCAGAGATACCAGGTAGAAGTGAAGCCCCGGCGGAGAGCAGTGGCAACAGGTCCATGGGAGGCCGGCCTGGGGACCATGGTCAACAGGTCTACTTGAGGCCCAGGTGTGGAACACAGTAAGCAGGTCCAGGAGAGTCACCGGTGGTGACAAGTGTCACCACGTACAAGTGAGACCCAGGTGGGGACCAGGATCACCAGGTCCAGGGGAGGCCTTTGAAAAACCAGAGTCTACAGTTTGAGGTCAGGCGCAGGTGGCAACCAGTAACAGCACGTCCAAGTCAGGGCAAAGTGGGGTTCACAGTCACTGGGGCACAGTGAGACCCAGAGGGGGACCAGAGTCACCTGGTCCAGGTGAGGTCCAGTTGTGGAACACAGTCACTGGGTCCCAATTTTGCCCAGTTGAGGACCATGGTCAACAGAGCCAGGTGAAGCCCAGATGGAGACCGGAGTCCCCAAATCCAGGTGAAGCCCAGGTGGGGACCACAGTCACCAGATCCCGGATAGTCTCATGTGCAGTCCAGATTCACCAGGTCCAGGTGAGTTCCAGGTGGCAACCACACTCACCAGATCCCGGTGAGACCCTGGTGGGGACCAGAGTCACGAAGTACATGAGAAGCTAGAAATAATGCAGCCATCAGTTCCACATGATGTCCACGTGGGAACGTGAATCACCAGTTACACGTGAGGACCTGGTGGGGATCCGACTCACCATGTCCAGGTGAGACCCAGGTGTGAACCAGTGTCACCATGTCCACGTGTGGCCCAGGTGAAGACCAGATTTAATAGGTCCGGCTGTGTCACTGTTAGTGAACAGGGTCACCATATCCTGATGCTACCCAGGTGGGTACCAGAGACACCAGGTCCTGGTCAGGCCCAGGTGGGACCAGAGACATGAGGTCCAGGTGAGGCTCCGATGGGAACCACAGTCACCAGGTCTGGTGAGGCCATGCTTTGGATCAGAGTCACCAGTTACAGGTGAGGCCCAGGAGGAGCCAGAGTCACCTGGTACAGAAGAGGCCAAAGTCAGGACCAAGGTTACCTGGATCAATTAGTCCCAGTGGGGAATAGAGTAACCATGTCCTGATGATGCCCAGGTAAAAAAAGAGTCACCAGGTCCAGATGAGGCGCAGGTGGGGAGTATGTTCACAAGTTCCCAGTGAGGCCGAGATGAGGACTAGAGTCACCAGGTCAAGTTGAGGCCTAGAGGGGTACCAGATTCACCTGGTCTAGGTGACATCCAGATGGGGACCAGAGTCCCCATGTCAGGGTGAGGCCCAGAGGGGATCCAGAGTCATCATGTCCAGGTGAGGCTCAGATGTGGAACAGAGTGTCCAGGTCATAATGCTCCACAGGTGAGTACCAGAGTCAGCAGATCTGGGTGAGGCCCAGTTATGATCAGAGTCATCAGTTCCAATGAGGCCAAGAAGGAGTGCACTGCAATCAGGTCCAATTGGGGAACAAAGACAGAAGGACTGGGTGAGGCCCTGATGGGGACCAGATTCACCAGGTCCAGGTGATTCCCATGTGGTGACCAGAGTTACCAGTTCCGGGTGAGGACCAGGTAAGGACCAGATTCACCAGGTCCAAGTGAGGCCCACGTGGGTACCTGTGTCACCAGGTATGTGTGAGGCCCAGGTGGCAACCCCACTCACCAGGTCCAAGTGAGGCCAACCTGCATGCCATGCAGAGGAACAGTGTCCAGATGATGCCCAGGTCAGGAACAGAGTTACCAGGTCCAGGTGAGGCCCTAATGGGGACCGGAGTCACCAGGGAAATGTGAGTCTACAAGAACACCACAGTCACCAAGTCCTGGTGTGGTTCATGTAGGAACGAGAGTCACCAGGTCCAGGGGAGACCCAGGTGGGGACCACAGTCACCAGGTCTTGATTGAGGCTTAGGTGGGGGGACGAGAGTCATCAGGACCAGTTGAGGCCAAAGAATGGAGCAAAGTTATCATGTCCAGTTGAGGCCCAGTTGGGGAACAGAGTAACCATGTCCCATTGATGCCAGGTGGGAAAAGAGTCACAAGGTCCAGACGAGGCCTAAGTGAAGAGTAGATTCATCAGGTCCAGTTGAGCCCCAGTTGAGGACCAGTGTCCACAGCTCCGGGTTAGTCTCAGAGGGGGACCAGAGTCAGCCGGTTCTGGTGATATCCAGGTGGGGATCAGAGTCACCACATCAGGGTGAGGCCCAGAGGGGGAGGTTAATCACTAGGTCCAGGTGAGGCCCCGATGTGGAACTGACAAACCAGGTCCCATGATGCCCATATGAGGACCTGAGTCACCAGGTCCAGGTGAGGTCCCTGTTGGAACCAGTCACCTCATCCAGGTGAGGCCAAGTTGGGACCTAAGTCACCAGGTCCAGGTGAGGCCCAGGAATATAATATAGTACCCAGGTCCCAATGATCCCCAGGTAAGGACCAGAGTTAACATGTCCAGGAGAGGCCCAGATATGGATCAGAGTCATTGTGTTCAAGGTGGACCAGATGGAGACCACAGGAACACAGACCAGGAGAGCCACATATGGGAACCAGAGCCACCAGATCCAGGTGAGGTCCAGGTGGGACCACAGTCACAAGGTCCAGGTGACGCACCGGTGGCAACAGGATTCACCAAGTCCAGGTGAGGCCCAGGGGACGACCAGTCGCCAGATCCAGGTGAGGACCAGCCAAGGACCAGATTCACCAGTCCCAAGTGAAGCCCAAGGGGTGACCAGTGTCACCAGGTAAGCGTGAGGCCCAGAGGGGGAACCAGAGTAACCAGTTTAGTTTGAGGCCCAGAAAGGGACCAGAGGTCCCTGGTCAGAGTGAGGGACAGGTGTGGAATGGAGTATCCAGGTCCCAATGATACCTGGGTGAGGACTAGAGTCATGAGGGCCATGCAGACCCAGATGGGGAACAGAATCACTAGGTCCTGGTGAGGCATAGAATAAGACCACAGTCAGCAGTATCATTTGAGCCCCTTGCGGGAACCAGAGCCACTCTATCCAGCTGAGTCCCAGGTCCATGTGAGGCCCAGGTGAGGACCAGATTCATCAGGTCGTATTGAGGCATAGCTGGGGAGAAGAGTCACCAGGTCTAGGTGCGTCCTAGGTGGGACAAGATTCATCAGTTCTGAGTTAGGTCAAAGTGGGGACGAGAGACACTAGATCCAGGTGAGGCCAGACTGAGGACCACAATATCCGAATCCAGGTGAGGTCCATTTTGGAAAGAGAGTCACCAGGTCCAAGAGAGGTCCAGTTGGGGACCAGATTCACCAGATCCAGTGAAGTCCAGGTGGGGACCAGGGTCACCAGATCCAGGTGAAGCCCAGGTGGGGCCCAGAGTCACTAGGTCCAGATGAGGCCCAGTGAGGACCAGAGTTACCAGGTACACGTTTGGCCCCGGTGGGGATCGGAGGCAACAGGTCCATGTGAGACCGCTTGGGGACCATGGACAACAGGACTACTTGAGGCTCAGGTGTGGAACACATTAAGCTGGTCTAGGTGACTCCCCGGTAGTGACAAGAGTCACCACGTCCAGGTGAGGCCCAGGTGGGGACCAGGATCACCAGTTGCAGGGGAGGCCCTTGGAAGAACCAGAGTCAACATTTGGAGGTCAGGAGCAGGTGGCAACCAGTGTCCGCAGGTCCAAGTCAGGCCAAAGTGGGGTTCACTGTTACTAGGGCACGGTGAGACAGCGAGGGGGACCAGAGTCACCTGGTCCAGGTGACGTGCAGTTGTGGAATTCAGTCACCGGGTCCCAAATTTGCCCAGTTGTGTACCATGGTCAACAGGGCCAGGTGAGGCCCCGATGGGGACTAGAGTCTCCAAATCCAGGTGAAGCCCAGGTGGGGACCACAGTCACCAGATCCAGGGTAGTCTCTGGTGCAGACCAGAATCACCAGGTCCAGGTAGGTGCAGGTGGCAACAACACTCACAAGATCCCGGTGAGGCCCTGGTGGGGCCCAGAGTCACGAGGTACATGAGAAGCTAGAAACACTGCAGCAACCAGGTCCACATGATGTCCATGAGGGAAGGAGAATCACCACTTACAGGTGAAGACCAGTCGGGGAAACGACTCACCATGTCCAGGTGAGACCCAGGTGTGAACCAGTGTCACCATGTACAGGTGTGGCCCAGGTGAAGACCAGAGTTAATAGTTCTGGCAGGGTCACTGTTAGTGAACAATGTAAGCATATCCTGATGCTACCCAGGTGGGTACCAGAGACACCAGGTCCTGGTCAGGCCCAGGTGGGACCAGAGACATGAGGTCCAGGTGAGACCCCGATGGGAACCACAGTCACCAGGTCAGGTGAGGCCATGCTTAGGATCAGAGTCATCAGTTACAGGTGAGGCCCAGGTGGAGCCAGAGTCACCTGGTACAGAAGAGGCCAAAGTCAGGACCAGAGTTACCAGAATCAGGTCAGTCCCAGTGGGGAATAGAGTAAGATTGTCCGATGATGCCCAGGTAGAACCAGACTCATCAGGTCCAGAGGAGGTGCAGTTTGGGAGCATATTCACGAGGTCCCGGTGAGGCCCAGTTGAGGACCAGAGTCACCAGGTCTAGTTGAGGCCTAGAGGGGTACCAGATTCACCTGGTCTAGGTGACATCCAGATGGGGACCATAGTCACCATGTCAGGGTGAGGCCCAGAGGGGTTCCAGAGTCATCATGTCCTGGTGAGGCTCAGGTGTGGAACAGAGGCACCGGGTACCAATGATGCCCAGGTGAGGACCAGAGTCACCAGGTCTGGGTGACGGGCAGATACGGTCAGAGTCACCAGTTCCAAGTGAGGCCAAGAAAGGGTCCACAGCAAACAGGTACAGGTGGGGAACAAAGTCAACAGGAGTGGGGGAGGCCCAGATGGGTACCAGAATCACCAGGTCCAGGTGAGGCCCAGGTGGTGACCAGAGTCCCTGGGTCTGGGAGAGGCCAGGTAAGGACCAGATTCACCAGGTCCAAGAGGCCCACGTGGGGACCTGAGTCACCAGGTATGGGTGACGCCCAGGTGTCAACCCCACTCACCAAGTCCCGGTGAGTCCAACCTGCAGGCCAGAGTCACCAGACCCAGGTGAGGCCCTAGTGGGGACCGGAATCACCAGGGAAATATGAGTCTACAAGAACACCACAGTGTACAAGTCCAGGTGTGGTTCATGTAGGAACGAGAGTCACCAGGTCCAGGGGAGACCCAGGTGGGGACCACAGTCACCAGGTCCTGATTGAGGCCTAGGCGGGGGGACGAGAGTCATCAGGACCAGTTGAGGCCAAAGAATGGAGCAAAGTTTTCATGTCCAGGTGAGGCCCAGGTGGGGAACAGAGTAACAATGTCCTATTGATGCCAGGTGGGAAAAGAGTCACAAGGTCCAGACGAGGCCTAAGTGAAGAGTAGATTCATCAGGTTCTCTTGAGGCCTAGTTGAGGACCAGTGTCCACAGCTCCGGGTGAGTCTCAGAGGGGGACCAGAGTCAGCCGGTTCTGGTGATATCCAGGTGGGGACCAGAGTCAACACGTCAGGGTGAGGCCCAGAGGGGGAGGTTAATCACTAGGTCCAGCTGAGGCCCCGATGTGGAACTGAGAAACCAGGTCCCATGATGCCCATATGAGGACCTGAGTCACCAGGACCAGGTGAGGCCCAGGTATATAAGAGAGTATCCAGGTCCCAATGATGCCCAGGTAAGGACCAGAGTCAACAGGTGCAGGAGAGGCACATATATGGATCAGAGTTATTGTGTTCCAGGTGAGGCCAGATGGAGACAACAGGAACCAGGTCAAGGAGAGCCCTATATGGGAACCAGAGCCACCAGATCCAGGTGAGTTCCAGGTGTGACAACAGTCACAAGGTCCAAGTGAGGCGCAGGTGGCAACAGGATTCACCAAGTCCAGGAGAGGCCCAGGTTGCGACCAGTCACCAGATCCAGGAGAGGACCACCTAAGGACCAGATTCACCAGGCCCAAATGAATCCGAATGGGTGACCAGAGTCACCAGGTAAGGGTGAGGCCAAGAGGGGGAACCAGAGTAACCAGTTTAGTTTGAGGTCAGAATGGGACCAGATGTCCCTGGTCAGAGTGAGGCCCAGGTGTGGAATAGATTATCCAGGTCCCAATGATGCCTGGGTGAGGACCAGAGTCACTAGGGCCATGCAGGCCCAGATGGGGAACAGAATCACCAGGTCCTGATGAGGCATAGAATAAGACCACAGTCACCAGTATCAGGTGACCCCTTGTGGGAACCAGAGCCACTCTATCCAGCTGAGTCCCAGGTCCAGCTGAGTGCCAGGTCCATGTGAGGCCCCCGTGAGGACCAGATTCATCAGGTCGAATTGAGGCATAGGTGGGGACAAGAGTCATCACGTCTGGATGCGGCCTAGGTGGGGCAAGATTCAGCAGTTCTGAGTTAGGTTCAAGTGGGGAGGAGAGAAACCAGGTCCAGGTGAGGCCAAACTGAGGACCAGAGTCACCAGATCCAGGTGAGGTCCATGTTGGAAAGAGAGTCACCAGGTCCAGGAGTGGTCCAGGTGGGGACCAGAGTCCACGGATCCAGGTAAGTCCAGGTGGGGACCTGAGTCACCAGATCCAGGTGAAGCCCAGATGGAGACCAGAGTCTCTAGGACCAGATGAGGCCCAGGTGAGGACAGGAGTTACCAGGTACACGTGAGGCCCCGGTGGGGATCAGAGGCAACAGGTCCATGTGGGCCAGCTTGGGGACCATGGTCAACAGGTCTACTTGAGGCCCAGGTGTGGAACACAGTAAGCAGGTCCAGGTGAGTCCCCGGTAGTGACAAGAGTCACCAAGTCCAGGTGAGGCCCAGGTGGGGACCAGGATCACCAGCTACAGGGGAGGCCCTTGAAAGAACCAGAGTCAACACTTCGAGGTTAGACGCAGGTAGCAACCAGGGTCAGCAGGTCGAAGTCAGGCCAAAGTGGGTTTCACAGTCACTAGGCACGGTGAGACCCAGAGGGGGACCAGAGTCACCTGGTCCAGGTGACGTCCAGTTTTGGAACACAGTCACCGGGTCCCAATTTTGCCCAGTTGAGGACCATGGTCAACAGGGCCAGGTGAGGCCCAGATGGGGACCGGAGTCCAAATATCCAGGTGAAGCCCAGGTGGGGACCACAGTCACCAGATCCGGGGTAGTCTCAGGTGCAGACCATAATCATCAGGTCCAAGTGAGGTGCAGGTGGCAACCACATTCCCCAGGACCCAGTGAGTCCCTGGCGGGGATTAGAGTCACAAGGTACATGAGAAGCTAGAAACACTGCAGCCACCAGTTCCACATGATGTCCATGTGGGCCGGAGAATCAGCAGTTACACGTGAGGACCAGGTGGGGATGCGACTCACCATGTCAAGTTGAGACCCAGGTGGGATCCAGTGTCACCATGTCCAGGTGTGGCCCAGGTGAAGACCAGAGTTAATAGGTCCGACTGGGTCACTGTTAGTGAACAGTGTAACCATATCCTGATGCTACCCAGGTGGGTACCGGAGACACCAGGTCCTGGTGAGGCCCAGGTGGGACCAGAGACATGAGGTCCAGGTAAGATCCCGATGGGAACTACAGTCACCAGGTCAGGTGAGGCCATGCTTAGGATCAGAGTTACCAGTTACAGGTGAGGCTCAGGTAGAGCCAGAGTGACCTGGTACAGAAGAGGCCAAAGACAGGACCAGAGTTACTAGGAACAGGTCAGTCCCATTGGGGAATAGAGTAACCATGTCCCGATGATGCCCAGGTAGAACCCGAGTCACCACGTCCAGATGAGGCGCAGGTGGGGAGCATGTTCACTAGGTCCCGGTGAGTCCCATTTGAGGACCAGAGTCACCAGGTCTAGTTGAGGCCTAGAGCGGTATCAGATTCACCTGGTCTAGGTGACATCCAGATGGCACCAGAGTCACCATGTCAGGCTGAGGCCCAGAGGGGATCCAGCGTCATCATCTCCAGGTTTGTCTCAGGTGTGGAACAGAGTATCCAGGTCATAATGGTCCACAGGTGAGGACCAGAGTCACCAGATCTGGGTGAGTCCCAGTTAGGATCAGAGTCACCCGTTCCAGGTGAGGCCCAAAAGGAGTCCACAGCAATCAGGTCCAGGTGGGGAACAAAGTCACCAGGACTGGGTGAGGCCCAAAGGGGACCAGATTCACCAGGTCCAGATGATTCCCATGTTGTGACCACACTTACTAGTTCCGAGTGAGGACCAGGTAAGGGCCAGATTCACCAGGTCAAAGGGAGTCCCACGTGGGGAAGGAGTCCCCGGGTCTGGGAAAGGACCAGTAAGGACCAGATTCACCAGGTCCAAGAGGCTCACGTGGGGACCTGAGTCACCAGCTATGTGTGAGGCCTAGGTGGCAACCCCACTCACCAGGTCTAGGTGAGGCCAACCGGCGGGCCAGAGTCACCAGATCTAGGTGAGGCCCTAGTGGGTACTCGAGTCACCAGGTACATGTGAGTATAAAAGAACACCACAGTCACCAGGTCCAGGTGTGGTTCATGTGGGAACGAGAGTCACCAGGTCCAGGTGAGACCCAGGTGGGGACCACAGTCACCAGGTCAGGTGAGGACATGCTTAGGATCAGAGTCACCAGTTACAGGTGAGGCACAGTTGGAGCCAGAGTCACCAAGTAGAGAAGACGCCAAAGTCAGGTCCAGAGTTACCAAGATCCGGTCAGTCCCAGTGGGGAATAGAGTAACCATGTCCCGATGATGCCCAGTTAGAACCCGAGTCACCACGTATAGATGTGTCGCAGGTGGGGAGTATATTCACTAGGTCCCGGTGAGGCCCAGTTGAGGACCAGATTCCCCCAGTCTAGTTGAGGCCTAGAGTGGTACCAGATTCACCTGGCCTAAGTGACATCCAGATGGGGACCAGAGTCACCAGGTCAGGGTGAGGCCCAGAGAGGTTCCAGAGTCATCATGTCCAGGTGAGGCTCAGGTGTGGAACAGAGTCACCAGGTACCAATGATGCCCAGGTGAGGACCAGAGTCACCAGGTCTGTGTGACGCGCAGATAGGATCAGAGTCACCAGTTTCAGGTGAGGTCAAGAAAGAGTCCACAGCAATCAGGTCCAGGTGGGGAACAAAGTCACCAGGACTGGGTGAGGCCCAGATGGGGACCAGATTCACTAGGTGCATGTGATTCCCAGGTGGTGACCAGAAATACCAGTTCCGGGTGAGCACCAGGTAAGGACGAGATTCACCAGGTCCAAGTGAGACCCACGTGGGGACCTGTGTCACATTGCATGTGTGAGGCCCAGGTTGCCACCCCACTCACCAGGTCCAGGTGAGGCCAACCTGCAGGCCAAGCAGAGAAACCATGTCTCGATGATGCCCAGGTAGACATCAGAGTTACCAGGTCCAGGTGAGGCTAACCTGCAGGCCATGCAGTGGAACCATGGCCCGATGATGCCCAGGTAGGGACCAGAGTCACCGGGTCCAAATGAGGACCAGATGGAGCAAATTCATTAGGTCCAGTTGAGGCCCAGTTCAGGACCAGAGTCACCAGATCTGCTTGATGCCTAGAGGGGTACCAGAATCACCTGGTCCAGGTAACATCCACATGGGGACCAGAGTCACCAGGTCACGAAGAGGCCCAGAGGGGATCCAGAGTCATCATGTCCAGGTGGGGACCACAGTCACCAGGTCCAGATTGAGGCTTAATGGGGGGACAAGAGTCATCAAGACCAGTTGATGCCAAAGGGCGGAACAAAGTTATCATGTCCAAGTGAGGCCCAGGTGGGGAACAGAGTAACCATGTCCCATTGATGCCTGGTGGGAAATGAGTCACAAGGTGCAGACGAGGCCTAAATGAGGAGTAGATTCAACAGGTCCTGTTGAGGCCCAGTTGAGGACCAGTGTCCCAAGCTCCGGGTAAGTCCCAGAGGGGGATCAGAGTCACCCGGTTCTGGTGATATCCAGGTGGGGACCAGAGTCACCACGTCAGGGTGAGGCCCAGAGGTGGACGAGAATCACTAGGTCCAGGTGAGGCCCCGATGTGGAATTGAAACCAGGTCCCATGATTACCATATGAGGACCTGAGTCACCAGGTCCAGGTGAGGTCCCTGTGGGAACCAGTCACTTCGTCCAGGTGAGGCCCAGGTGGGACCACAGTCAACAGGTCCAGTTGAGGCCCAGGTATATAAGTGAGTATCCAGGTCCCAATGATGCCCAGGTAAGGACCAGAGTCAACAGGTCCAGCAGAGGCCCAAATATGGATCAGAGTCATTTTGTTCCAGGTGAGTCCAGATGGAGACCACAGGAACCAGGTCCAGGAGAGCCCCATATGGGAACCAGAGCCACGGGATCCAGGTGCGGTCCAGGTGTGACCAGAGTCACAAGGTCCAGGTGAGGCGCAGGTGGCAACAGGATTCACCAAGTCCAGGTGAGGCCCAGGTGGCGACCAGTCACCAGATCCAAGTGCGGACCTTCTATGGACCAGATTCACCAGGACCAAGTGAAGACCAAGGGGTGACCAGAGTCACCAGATAAGGGTGAGGCCCAGAGGGGGAACCAGAGTAACCAGTTTATTTTGAGGCCCAGAATGGGACCAGAGGTCCCTGGTCAAAGTGCGGCCCAGGTGTGGAATAGAGTATCCAGGTCCCAATGATGCCTGAGTGAGGACCATAGTCACTAGGGCCATGCAGGCCCAGATGGGGAACAGAATCACTAGGTCCTGGTGAGGCATAGAATAAGACCAGAGTCAGCAGTATCAGGTGAGCCCCTTGTGGGAACCAGAGCAACTCTATGCAGCTGAGTCCCAGGTCCATGTGAGGCCCACGTGAGGACCAGATTCATCAGGTCGTATTGAGGCATACCTGGGGACAAGTGTCACCAGGTCTGGGTGCTGCCTAGGTGGGGCAAGATTCAGCAGTTCTGAGTGTGGTCAAAGTGGGGACGAGAGACACCAGGTTCAGGTGAGGCCAAGAGGACCAAGGTTACCAGATACAGGTGAGGTCCAGGATTGAAAGAGAGTCACCAGGTCCAGGAGAGGTCCAGGGGAACCAGAGTCACCAGATCCGGGTGAAGTCCAGGTTGGGATCAGAGTCACCATATCCAAATTGGCCCAGGTGAGGACCAGAGTAACCAGGTTCACGTGAGGCCCCGGTGGGGATCAGAGGCAACAGGTCCATGTGAGGCCGGCTTGGGGACCATGTTCAACAGGGCTACCGAGGCCCAGGTGTGGAACACAGTATGCAGGTCCAGGTGAGTCCCCGGTGGTGACAAGTGTCACCACGTCCAGGTGAGGCCCAGGTGGGGACCAGGATCACCAGGTACAGGGGAGGCCCTTGAAAGAACCAGAATCAACATTTCGAGGTCAGGCGCAGGTGGCAACCATGGTCAGCAGGTCCAAGTCAGGAAAAGTGGGGTTCACAGTCACTAGGGCACGGGGAGACACAGAGGGGGACCAGAGTCACCTGGTCCAGGTGAGGTCCAGTTGTGGAATACAGTCATCGGGTCCCAATTTTGCCCAGGTTTGTGCCATGGTCAACAGGGCCAGGTGAGGCCCAGATGGAGACCGGAGTCCCCAAATCCAGGTGAAACCCAGGTGGGGACCACAGTCACCAGATCCAGGGTAGTCTCAGGTGCAGACCGGAATCACCAGGTCCAGGTGAGGTGCAGGTGGCAACCACACTCACCAGGTCCCGGTGAGGCCCAGGTGGGGAGCAGAGTCACGAGGTACATGAGAAGCTAGAAACACTGCAGCCACCAGGTGTACGTGATGTCCATGTGGGAACGAGAATCACCAGTTACAGGTGAGGACCAGGCGGGGATCCGACTCACCATGTCCAGGTGAGACGCAGGTGGGAACCAGTGTCACCATGACCAGGTGTGGCCCAGGTGAAGACCAGAGTTAATAGGTCCGGCTGGGTCACTGTTAGTGAACAGTGTAACCATATCCTGATGCTACCCTGGTGGGTACCAGAGACACCAGGGCTTGGTGAGGCCAAAGTGGGTCCAGGGACATGAGGTCCAGGTGAGGTCCCGATGGGAACCACAGTCACCATGTCAGGTGAGGCCATGCTTAGGATCACAGTCACCAGTTACAGGTGAGGCCCAGGTGGAGCCAGAGTCACCTGGTACAGAAGAGGCCCAAGTCAGGACCAGAGTTACCAGGATCAGGTCTGTCCCAGTGGGGAATAGAGTAACCACGTCCCAATGATGCCCAGGTAGAACCAGAGTCACCAGGTCCAGATGAGGCGCAGTTGGGGAGCATATTCACTAGGTCCCGGTGAAGCCCAATTGAAGACCAGAGTCACCCGTTCTAGTTGAGGCCTAGAGGGGTACCAGATTTACCTGGTCTTGGTGACATCCAGATGGGGACCAGAGTCACCATGTCAGGGTGAGGCCCAGAGAGGATCCAGAGTCATCATATCCAGGTGAGGCTCAGGTGTGGAAGAGAGTATCCAGGTCATAATGGTCCACAGGTGAGGACCAGAGTCACCAGATCTGGGTGAGGCCCAGTTAGGGTCAGAGTCATCAGTTCCAGGTGAGGCCAAGAAGGAGTCCACAGCAATCAGATCCAGGTGGGTTAGAAAGTCACCTGGACTGGGAGAGGCCCAGATGGGGACCAGATTCACCAGATCCAGGTGATTCCCAGGTGGTGACCAGAGTTACTTGTTCCGGATGAGGACCAGGTAAGGACCAGATTCACCAGGTCCAAGTGAGACACATGTGGGGACCTGTGTCAACATGCATTGGTGAGGGCCAGGTGGCATCGCCACACACCAGGTCCATTTGAGGCCAAACTGCAGGCCATGCAGAGAAACCATGTCCTGATGATGCCCAGGTCGGGACCAGAGTTACCAGTACCAGGTGAGGCCAACCTGCAGCCCATGCAGGAGAACCATGTCCCGATGATGCCCAGGAAGGGACCAGAGTCACCAGGTCCAAATGAGGCCCAAATGGAGCATATTCACTAGGTACAGATGAGGCCCAGTTGAGGACCAGAGTACCCGATCAGGTTGAGGCCTAGAGGGGTACTAGAATCACCTGGTCCAGGTGACATCCAGATGGGGACCAGAGTCCCCAGGTCAGGGTGAGGCCCAGAGAGATGCCAGAGTCATCATGTTCTGGTGAGGCTCAGGTGTGGAACAGAGTCACCAGGTACCAATGATGCCCAGGTGAGGACCAGGGTCACCAGGTCTGGGTGACACGCAGATAGGATCAGAGTAACCTAGACCAGGTGAATCTGGTACCCTCTAGGCCTAAACTAGCCCGGGGGCATCTGGTCCTCAACTGGGCCTCAGCGGGACCTAGTGAATATGCTCCCCACCTGCGACTCATCTGGACGTGGTGACTCGGGTTCTACTTGGGCATCATCGGGACATGGTTACTCTATTCCCCACTGGGACTGACCTGATCCTGGTAACTCAGGTCCTGAATTTGGCCTCTTCTCTACCAGGTGACTCTGGCTCCACCTGGGCCTCACCTGTAACTGGTGACTGTGATCCTAAGCATGGCCTCACCTGACCTGGTGACTGTGGTTCCCATCGGGACATCAACTGGACCTCATGACTCTGATACCACCTGGGCCTGACCAGGACCTGGTGTCTCTGGTACCCACCTGGGTAGCATCAGGATATGGTTACACTGTTCTCTAACAGTGACCCACCCGGACCTATTAACTCTGGTCTTCACCTGGGCCACACCTGGACATGGTGACACTGTTGCCCACTTGGGTCTCACCTGGACATGGTGAGTCGGATCCCCGCCTGGTCCTCACCTGTAAGTGGTGATTGTAGTTCCCACATGGACATCATGTGGACCTGGTTGCTGCAGTGTTTCCAGCTTCTCATGTACCTCGACCTCTAGTCCCCACGAGAGCCTCACCCGGACCTGGTGAGTGTGTTTGCCACCTGCACCTCACCTGGAATGGTGATTCTGGTCTGCACCTGAGACTACTGTGGATCTGGTGACTGTGGTCCCCACCTGGGCTTCACCTGGATTTGGGGACTCCGGTCCCCAACTGGGCCTCGCCTGGCCCTGTTGACCATGGGCCTCAACTGGGCAAAATTGGGACCCGGTCATTGTGTACCACAACTGGACCTCACCTGGACCAAGTGACTCTGGTCCCCTCTGGATCTCACCGTGCCCTAGTGACTGTGAAACCCACTTTGGCCTGACTTGGACCTGCTGACCCTGGTTGCCACCTGCGCCTGACCTCGAACTGTTGACTCTAATTCTTTCAAGGGCCTCCCCTGGACATGGTGATCCTGGTGCCCTCATGGGCCTCACCGGAACCTGGTGACTCTTGTAACCACAGGGAACTCACATGGACCTGGTTACTGTGTTCCACACATGGGCCTCAATAGACCTCTTGAACATGGTCCCCTCCGGCCTCACATGTACCTGTTGCCTCTGATCCCCACCGGGGCCTCACGTGTACCTGGTAACACTGGTCCTCACCTGGGTCTCATCTGGACCTCGTGACTCTGGTCCCCACCTGTGCTTCACCTGGATCTGGTGACTCTGGTCCCCACCTGGGCCTCTCCTGGACCTGGTGACTCTCTTTCCAACATGGACCTCACCTGGATCTGGTGACTCTGGTCCCCACCTGGACCTCTCCTAGACCTGGTGACTCTGGTCCTCAGTTTGGCCTCACCTGGACCTGGTGTCTCTCGTCCCCACATTGACCTAACACAGAACTGCTGAATCTTGCCCCACCTGGGCCGCACCCAGACCTGGTGACTCTTGTCCCCAGCTATGCCTCAATTCGATCTGATGAATATGGTCCTCACGTGGGCCTCACATGGACCTGGGACTCAGCTGCATAGAGTGGCTCTGGTTCCCACAAGGGGCTCACCTGATACTGCTGACTGTGGTCTTAATCTATGACTCACCAGGACCTAGTGATTCTGTTCCCCATCTGGGCCTGCATAGCCCTAGTGATTCTGGTCCTCACCCAGGCATCATTGGGACCTGGATACTCTATTCCACACCTGGGACTCACTCTGACCACGGACCTCTGGTCCCATTCAGGGCCTCAAACTAAATTGGTTACTCTGGTTCCCCCTCTGGGCCTCAACCTTACCTGGTGACTCTGGTCACCCCTTGGGCTTCACTTGGGCCTGGTGAATCTGGTGCTTAGCTGGTCCTCCCCTGGATCTGGTGACTGGTCGCCACCTGGGCCTCACCTGGACCTGGTGACTTTGGTCCCACCTGGGCCTCACCTGGACGAGGTGACTGGTTCCCACAGGGACCTCACCTGGATCTGGTGACTCAGGTCCTCATATGGGAATCATGAGACCTGGTTTCTCAGTTCCACATCGGGGCCTCACCTGCACCTAGTGATTCTCGTCCCCGTCTGGGCCTCACTCTGGCGTGGTGACTCTGGTCACCACCTGGATATCACCAGAACCGGTGACTCTCGTCCCGCTCTGGGACTCACCCGAAGCTGGGGACACTCCTCCTCTACTGGGCCTCAACAGTAACTGGTGAATCTACTCCTCACTTAGGCCTCGTCTGGACCTCTGACTCTTTTCCCACCTGGCATCAATGGGAAATGGTTACTCTGTTCCCCACCTGGGCCTCACCTGGACATGATAACTTTGCTCCGCACTTTGGTCTCAACTGGTCCTGATGACTCTAGTCCCCCCACCTAGGCCTCAATCTGGACCTGGTGACTGTGGTCCCCACCTGGGTCTCACCTGGACCTGGTGACTCTCGTTCCCACATGAACCATACCAGGACCTGGTGACTGTGGTGTTCTTGTAGACTCACATTTACCTGGTGACTCCGGTCCCCACTAGGGCCTCACCTGGATCTGGAGACTCTGGCCTGCAGGTTGGCCTCACCTGGACCTGGTGAGTGGGGTTGCCACCTGGGCCTCACCCATACCTTGTGACTCAGGTCCCCACGTGGGCCTCTTGGACCTGGTGAATCTGGTCCTTACCTGGTCCTTCCCGGACCCGGGGACTCTGATCACCACCTGGGACTCACCTGGACCTGCTGAATCTGGTCCCCATCTGGGTCTCACCCAGTCCTGGTGATTTGTTCCCCACCTGGACCTGATTGCTGTAGACTCTTTCTTGGCATCACCTGGAACTAGTGACTCTGATTCTATCTGCGCATCACGCAGACCGGGTGACTCTGGTCCTCACCTGGGCATCGTTGGTACCTGGCGACTCTGTTCCACACCTGAGCCTCACCTGGACATGATGACTCTGGAAAACCTCTGGGTCTCACCCTGCTCTGGTGACTCTGGTCCCCATCTGGATGTCACCTGGACCAGGTGATTCTGGTACCCCTCTAGGCCTCAACCCGATCTGGAGTCTCTGGTCCTCAACTGGGCCTCAACTGGACCTAGTGAATATGCTCCATCTGGGCCTCATTTGGACCTGGTGACCCTGGCCCCTCCCTGGGCATCATCGGGATATGGTTCCACAGCATGGCCTGCAGGTTGGCCTCACCTGGACCTGGTGAGTGGGGTTGCCACCTGGGCCTCACCCATACCTGGTGACAGCGAAACCCACGTTGGCCTCACTTGAACCTGGTGAATCTGGTCCTTACATGGTCCTCACCCGGAACTGGTATCTCTGGTCACCACCCGGGAATCACATAGGCCCGGTGAAACTGGTCCCCATCTGGGCCTCACCCAGTCCTGGTGACTTTGTTCCCCACCTGGACCTGATTGCTGTGGACTCCTTCTTGGCCTCACCTGGAACTGGTGACTCTGAACCTAACTGGGCCTCAACCAGATCTGGTGACTCTGGTCCTCACCTGAGGACCATTATGACCTGGACACTGTGTTCCAAAACTGAGCCTCACGTGGACATGATGACCATGGAACCCCTCTGGGCCTCAGCCTGACATGGTGACTCTGGTCCCCATCTGGATGTCACCTAGACGAAGTGAATCTGGTACCACTCTAGGTCTCAATTTGACCTGGTGACACTGGTCCTCAACTGGGCCTCACCGGGACCTAGTGAACATGCTCCAAACCTGCGCCTCATCCGGACCTGGTGACTCTGGTTCTACCTGTGTATCATCGGGACATGGTTACTCTATTCCCCACTTGGACTGACCTGATCCTGGTAACTCTGGTCCTGATTGGCCTCTTCTCCACGAGGTGACTCTGGCTCCACCTGGGCCTCACCTGTAACTGGTGACTCTGGTTCCCCCTCTGGGCCTCACCCTTACCTGGTGACTCTGGTCACCCCTTGGGCTTCACTTGGGCCTGGTGAATCTGGTCCTTAGCTTGTCCTCACTTGGATCTGGTGACTGTTCGCCACCTGGGCCTCATCTGTACTTGGTGAATCCTGATATCACCTGTGCGTCACCTTGTCCTTGTGACTGTGGACCCACCTGGACCACACCTGCATCTGGTGGCTCTGGTTCCCATATGGGGCTCTCCTGTAACTGGTTCCTGTGGTCTCCATCTGGCTTCACCTGGAACACAATGACTCTGATCCATATTTGGGCCTCTCCTGGACCTGTTAACTCTGGTCTTTACATGGGCATCATTGGGACCTGGATACTCTCTTATATACCTGGGCCTCACCTGGACCTGGTGACTGTGGTCCCACCTGGGCCTCACCTGGACGAGGTGACTGGTTCCCACAGGGACCTCACCTGGATCTGGTGACTCAGGTCCTCATATGGGCATCATGAGACCTGGTTTCTCAGTTCCACATCGGGGCCTCACCTGCACCTAGTGATTCTCCTCCCCGTCTGGGCCTCACTCTGACGTGGTGACTCCGGTCACCACCTGGATATCACCAGAACCGGTGACTCTCGTCCCCCTCTGGAACTCACCCGGAGCTGGGACACTGGTTCTCAACTGGGCACAACTGGACCTGGTGAATCTACTCCTCACTTAGGTCTCATCTGGATCTTGTGACTCTTTTCCCACCTGGCATCAATGGGACATGGTTACTCTGTTCCCACTGGGCCTCACCTGGACATGATAACTTTGCTCCACACTTTCGCCTCAACTGGTCCTGATGACTCTGATCCCCCCACCTAGGCCTCAAACTGAACCTGTTGACTGTGGTCCCCACCTGGGTCACACCTGGACCTGGTGACTGTGGTCCCCACCTGGGTCTCACCTGGACCTGGTGGTCTCCTTCCTACATGAACCACGCCTGGACCTGATGACTCTGGCGTTCTTGTAGACTCACATTTACCTGGTGAATCCGGTCCCCACTAGGGCCTCACGTGGATCTGGTGACTCTGGCCTGCAGGTTGGTCTCACAGGGACCTGGTTAGTGGGGTTGCCACCTGGGCCTCACCCATACCTGGTGACTCAAGTCCCTACGTGGGCCTCTTGGACCTGGTGAATCTTGTCCTTACCCGGTCCTCTGGTCCCCATCTGGATGTCACCTTGACCAGGTGATTCTGGTACCCCTCTAGTGCTCAACCAGATCTGGTGACTCTGGTCCTCAACTGGGCCTCACCTGGATCTAGTGAATATGATCCATCTGGGCCTCATTCGGACCTGGTGACTCTAGTTCTACCTGGGTATCATCGGGGCATGGTTACTCTATTCCCCACTGGGACTGTCCTGATCCTGCTAACTCTGGTCCTGACTTTGGCCTCTTCTGTACCCGGTTTCTCTGGCTCAACATGGGCCTCACCTGACTGGTGACTCTGATCCTAAGCATGGCCTCACCTGACCTGGTGACTGTGGTTCCCATCGGGAACTCTTATGGACCTCATGTGTCTGTGCCCACCTGGGCCTCACTAGGACCTGGTTTCTGTGGTTCCCACCTGGGTAGCATTAGGATATGGTTACACTGTTCACTAACAGTGACCCAGCTGGACCTATTAACTCTGGTTTTCACCTGGGCCACACCTGGACATGGTGACACTGGTTCCCACCTGGGACTCACCTGGACATGGTGAGTCGGATCCCCACCTTGGACTCCCCTGGACATAGTGAGTCGGATCCCCACCTGGTCCTCACCTGTAACTGGTGATTTTCATTCCCACATGGACATAATGTGGACCTTGTGGCTGCAGTGTTTCTAGCTTCTCATATACCTCGTGACTCTGGTCCCCACCAGGGCCTCACCGGGACCTGGTGTGTGTGGTTACCACCTGCACCTCACCTGGACCTGGTGATTCTGGTCTACACCTGAGACTACCCTGGATCTGGTGACTTGGTCCCCACCTGGGCTTCACCTGGATTTGGGGACTCCGGTCTCCATCTGGGCTTCACCTGGCCCTGTTGACCATGGTCCTCAACTGGGCAAAATTGGGACCCGGTGACTGTGTTCCACAACTGGACCTCACATGGACCAGGTGACTCTGGTCCCCCTCTGGGTCTCACCGTGCCTTAGTGACTGTGAACCCCTCCTTGGCCTGACTTGGACATGCTGATACTGGTTGCCACCTACGCCTGACCTCAAACTGTAGACTCTGGTTTTTCAAAGGCCTGCCCTTGACCTGGTGTTCCTGGTCCCCACTTGGGTCTCGCTTGGACGTGGTGACACTTGTCACCACCGGGAACTCTCCTGGACCTGCTTACTGTGTTCCACACCTGGGCCTCAAGTAGACCTGTTGACCATGGTCCCCTGGACGGCCTCACATGAACCTGTTGTCACTGCTCCCCACCGGGGCCTCACTTGTACCTGGTATCTGGTCCCCACCTTTACCTCATCTGGACTTATTTACTCTGGTCCCCACCTGGGCTTCACCTGGATCTGGTGACTCTGGTCCCCACCTGGACTTCACCTGGATCTGGTGACTCTGGTCCCCACCTGGACCTCTCCTTTACCAGGTGACTCTCTTTCCAACATGGACCTAACCTGGATCTGGTGACTCTGGTCCTCAATTTGGACTCACCTGTTCCTGGTGTCTCTCTTCCCCACTTTGACCTAACTCAGAACTGCTGAATCTTGCCCCACCTAGGCCGCACCCAGACCAGGAGACTCTTGTTCACAGCTATGCCTCATTTCGACTTGATGAATCTGGTCCTCACGTGGGCCTCACATCACCTGGGACTCATCTGGATAGACTAGCTCTGGTTCCCACAAGGGGCTCACCTCATACTGGTGACTGTGGTCTTATTCGATGCCTCACCAGGACCTAGAGGTTCTGTTCCTGATCTGGGCCTGCATGGCCCTAGTGACTCTGGTCCTCACTGAGGCATCATTGGGACCTGGATACTCTATTCCACACCTGTGCCTCACTTTGACCAGGGACCTCTGGTCCCATTCGGGGCCTCAAACTAAACTGGTTACTCTGGTTCCCCTCTGGGCCTCACCCTTACCTGGTGACTCTGGTCACCCCTTGGGCTTCACTTGGGCCTGGTGAATCTGGTCCTTAGCTGGACCGCACCTGGATCTGGTCGCCAGCTGGGGCTCACCTGGTCTTGGTGAATCCTGTTGCCACCTGCGCCTCACCTGAACCTTGTGACTGTGGTCCCACCTGGACCTCACCTGGAACTGGTGGCTCTGGTTCCCATATGGGACTCTCGTCTTGGTTCCTGTGGTCTCCATCTGGACTCACCTGGAACACAATGACTCTGATCCATATTTGGGACTCCCCTGGACCTGTTGACTCTGGTCCTTTCCTGGGCATCATTGGGACCTGCATACTCTCTTATATACCTGGGCCTCACCTGGACGTGGTACTATGTTCCCACCTGAGCCTCACCTGGACGAGGTGACTGGTTCCTTCAGGGACCTCACCAGGACCTGGTGACTCAGGTCCTCATATGGGCATCATGGGACCTGGTTTCTCAATTCCACATAGGGGCCTCACCTGGACCTAGAGATTCTCGTCCCCCTCTGGGCCTCACCCTGACATGCTGACTCTGGTCCCCACCTGGATATCACCAGAACCGGGTGACCCTGGTATCCCTCTGGGAATCCCCTAGAGCTGGGGACACTGGCCCTCAACTGGGCCTCAACAGGACCTGGTGAATCTACTCCTCACTTAGGCCTCATCTGGACCTTTGACTCTTCCAACCTGGCATCAATGGGAAATGGTTACTCTGTTCTCCACCTGGGCATCAACTGGACATGATAACAATGCTCCACACTTTGGCCTCAACTGCTCCTGATGACACTGTTCCACCCACCTAGGCCTCAATCTGGACCTGGTGACTGTGATCCCCACCTGGGTCTCACCTGCACCTGGTGACTCTCGTTCCCACATGAACCACACCTGGACCTGGTGACTGTGGTGTTCTTGTAGACTCACATTTACCTGGTGACTCCGGTCCCCACTAGAGCCTCACCTGGATGTGGGGACTCTGGCCTGCAGGTGGCCTCACCTGGACCTGGTGAGTAGGGTTGCACCTGGGCCTCACCCAAACCTGGTGACTTAGGTCCCCATGTGGGCGTCTTGGACCTGGTGAATCTGGTACTTATCTGGTCCTCTCCCAGACCCGGTTACTCTGGTCAACATCTGGGAGGCATCTGGACCTGTTGAGTCTTGTCCCCATCTGGGCCTCAACCAGTCCTGGTGATTTTGTTCCTCACCTGGACCTGATTGCTGTGGACACTTTCTTGCCCTCACCTGAAACTTGTGACTCTGATCCTATCTGCACGTCACCAGATCTGGTGAGTCTGGTCCTCACCTGGGCATCATTGGTACCTGGTGACTCTGTTCCACACTTGAGCCTCACCTGGACATGATGACTCTGGAACCTCTCTGGGCCTCACCCTTACCTGGAGACTCTGGTCCACATCTGGATGTCACCTGGACCATGTGATTCTGGTACCCCTCTAGTCCTCAACCAGATCTGGTGATTCTGGTCCTCAACTGGGCCTCACCTGGACCTAGTGAATATGCTCCATCTGGGCCTCATTCGGACTGGTGACTCTGTTCCGTACCTGGGCATCACTGGGACATGGTTCCACTGCATGGCCTGCAGGTTGGCCTCCCCTGGACCTGGTGAGTGGGGTTGTCCTCAACTGGGCAAAACTGGGACCCGGAGTCTGTGTTGCACATGTGGCCTCACCTGGACCAAGTGACTCTGGTCCCCCTCTGGGTGTCACCGTCTCCTATTGCCTGTGAACCCCACTTTGGCCTGACTTGGACCTGCAGACCCTGGTTGCCACCTGTGCCTGACCTCGAAATGTTGACTCTGGTTCTTTCAAGGGCCTCCCCTGGACCTGGTGATCCTGGTCCCCACCTGGGCCTCACCTGGACGTGGTGACTCTTGTCACCACCGGGGACTCACCTGGACCTGCTTACTGTGTTCCACACCTGGGCCTCAAGTAAACCTGTTGACCATGGTCCCCAAGCCAGCCTCACATGGACATGTTGCCTCTGATTCTCACCAGGGCCTCACGTGTACCTGGTAACTCTGGTCCTCACCTGGGCCTCATCTGGACCTAGTGACTCTGGTCCCCACCTGGACTTCACCTGGATCTGGTGACTCTGGTCCACCCCAGGACCTCTCCTGGACCTGGTGACTCCTTTCCAACATGGACCTCATGTGGATCTGGTGACTCTGGTCCTCAACTGGGCCTCACCTGGACCTAGTGAATATAACCCATCTGGGCCTCATTTGGACCTGGTGACGTTAGTCCCTACCTGGGCATCATCGCGACATGGTTCCTCTTCATGGCCTCCAGGTTGGCCTCACCTGGACCTGGTGAGTGGGGTGGTAATCTGGGCCTCACACATACATTGTGACACAGGTACCCACGTGGGTCTCACTTGGACCTGGTGAATCTCGTCCTTAACTAGTCCTCACCCGGAACTGGTAACTCTGGTCAAAACCTGGGAATAACCTGGACCTTGTGAATCTAGTCCCCATCTGGGCCTCACCCAGTCCTGGTGACTTTGTTCCCCACCTGGACCTGATTGCTGTGGACAACTTCTTGGCCTCACCTGGAACTGGTGACTCTGATCCTAAGTGGGCCTCACCCAGATCTGGTGACTCTGGTCCTCACCTGTGGAACATTATGACCTGGATACTTTTTTCCAAACCTCAGCCTCACCTGGACATGATGACTCTGGAACCCCTCTGGGCCTCACCCTGACATGGTGACTCTGGTCCCCATCTGGATGTCACCTAGACCAGGTGAATCTGGTACCACTCTAGGCCTCAACTAGACCTGGTGACTCTGGTCCTCAACTGGGCCTCACCGGGACCTAGTGAACATGCTCCCCACCTGCGCCTCCTCTGGACCTGGTGACTCTGGTTTTACCTGGGCATCATCGGACATGGTTACTCTATTCCCCACTGGGACTGACCTGATCCTGGTAACTCAGGTCCTGACTTTTCCTCTTCTGTACCAGGTGATTTTGGCTCCACCTGGGCCTCACCTGTAACTGGTGACTCTGATCCTAAGCATGGCCTCACCTGACCTGGTGACTGTGGTTCCCATCGGGACCTCACCTGGACCTCATGTCCCTGGTCCCACCTGGGCCTCACCAGGACCTGGTGTCTCTGGTACCCACCTGGGTAGCATCAGGATATGGTTACAGTGTTCACTAACAGTGACACTGCCGGAACTCTTAAGTCTGGTCTTCACCTGGGCCACACCTGGACATGGTGACACTGTTTCCCAGCTGGGTCTACCTGGACATGGTGAGTCGGATACCCGCCTGGTCCTCACCTGTAACTGGTGATTCTCCTTCCCTCATGGACATCATGTGGACCTGGTGGCTGCAGTGTTTCTAGCTTCTCATGTAACTCGTGACTCTGGTCCCCACCAGGGCCTCACCGGGACCTGGTGAGTGTTGTTGCCACCTGCACCTCACCTGGACCTGGTGATTCTGGTCTCCACCTGAGACTACCCTGGATCTGGTGACTGTGGTCCCCACCTGGGCTTCACCTGGATTTGGGGACTCTGATCCCCATCTGGACCTTACCTGGCCCTGTTGACCTTGGTACACAATTGTGCAAAATTGGGACCCGGTACTGTGTTCCACAAATGGACGTCACCTGGACTAGGTGACTCTGGTCCCCCTCTGGGTCTCACCGTGCCCTAGTGACTGTGAAACCCACTTTGGCCTGACTTGGACCTGCGGACACTGTTTGCCACCTGCTCCTGACCTCCAAATGCTGACTCTGGTTCTTTCAAGGGCCTCCCCTTACCTGGTGATCCTGGTCCCCACCTGGGCCTCACCTGGACGTGGTGACTCTTGTCACTACCGGGGACTCACCTGGACCTTTTTAATGTGTTCCACACCTGGGCCTCAAGTAGTCCTGTTCACCATGGTCCCCAAGCCGGCCTCACATGGACCTGTTGCCTCCGATCCCCACCGGGGCCATACGTGTACCTGGTATCTCTGGTCCTCACCTGGGCCTCATCTGGACCTAGTGACTCTGGTCCCCACCTGGGCTTCACCTGGATCTGGTGACCCTGGTCCCCACCTGGACTTCACCTGGATCTGGTGAATCTGGTCCCCACCTGGACCTCTCCTGGACCTGGTGACTGTCTTTCCAAAATGGACCTCATCTGGATCCGGTCATTCTGGTCCTCAGTCTGGCCTCACCTGGATCTAGTGTCTCTCGTCCACACTTTGACCTAACTCAGAACTGATGAATCTTGCCCCACCTAGGCCGCACCTAGACCTGGTGACTCTTCTCCCCAGCTATGCCTCACTTCGACCTGATGAATCTGGTCCTCACCTGGGCCTCACATGGACGTGGGACTCAGCTGGATAGAGTGGCTCTGGTTCCCTCAAGGGGCTCAAATGATACTGCTGACTGTGGTCTTATTCTATGCCTCACCAGGACCTAGTGATTCTGTTCCCCATCTGGATCTGCATGGCCCTCGTGACTCTAGTCCTCACCCAAGCATCATTGGGACCTGGATACTCTATTCCACACCTGTGCCTCACTCTGACCAGGGACCTCTGGTCCCATTCTGGGCCTCAAACTAAACTGGTTACTCTGGTTCCCCCTCTGGGCCTCACCCTTACCTGGTGACTCTGGTCACCCCTTGGGCTTCACATGGGCATGGTGAATCTGGTCCTTGGCTGGTACTCACCTGGAGCTGGCGACTGGTCACCCCTGGGCCTCACCTGGACTTGGTGAATCCTGTTGCCACCTTCGCGTCACCTGGACCTTGTGACTGTGGTCCCACCTAGACCTCACCTTGATCTGGTGGCTCAGGTTCCCATATGGGGCTCTCCTGGTCCGTGTTCCTGTGGTCTCCATCTGGCCTCACCTGGAACACAATGACTCTGATCCATATCTGGGCCTATCCTGGACCTGTTAACTCTGGTTAACAGGCATTATTGGGACCTGGATACTCTATTATATACCTGGGTCTCACCTGGACCTGGTGATTCTGGTCTGCACGTGAGACTACCCTGGATCTGGTGACTGTGGTCCCCACCTGGTCTTCACGTGGATTTGGGGACTCCGGTCCCCATCTGGGCCTCACCTGGCCCTGTTGACCATGGTCCTCAACTGGGCAAAATTGGGACTCGGTGACTGTGTTCCACCACTGGACCTCACCTCGACTAGGTTACTATGGCCCCCTCTGGGTCTCACCGTGCCCTAGTGTCTGTGAACCCCACTTTGGCCTGAATTGGACCTGCTGATCCTGTTTGCCACCTGTGCCTGACCTCGAACTCTTGTCTCTGGTTCTTTCAAGGCCCTCCCCTGTACCTGGTGATCCTGGTCCCCACCTGGGCCTCACCTGGACGTGGTGACCCTTGGCACCACCGGCGACTCACCTGGAGTTCCATACTGCGTTCCATACCTGGGCCTCAGGTAGACCTGTTGACCATTGGCCCCAAGCCGGCCTCACATGGACCTGTTGCCTCTGATCAAAACCGGAGCTCACGTGTACCTGGTTACTCTGGTCCTCACCTGGGACTCATCTGGACCTAGTGAGTCTGGTCCCCATTTGGGTTTCACGTTGATCTGGTGACTCTGGTCCCCAACTGGACTTCACCTGGATCTGGTGTCTCTGGTCCCCACCTTGACCTCTCCTGGACCAGGTGACTCTCATTCCAACATGGACCTCACCTGGATCTGTTGACTCTCGTCCTCAGTTTGGCCTCCCCTGGACCTGATGTCTCTCGTCCCCACTTTGACCTAACTCAGAACTGCTGAATCTTGCCCCACCTAGATCGCACCCAGACTTGGTGACTCTTGTCCCCAGCTATACCTCAATTCGACCTGATGAATCTGGTCCTCACCTGGGCCTCACATGGACCTGGGACTTGGCTGGATAGAGTGTCTCTGTTTCCCACAAGGGGCTCACATGAAACTGGTGACTCTGTTCTTATTCTATGCCTCACCAGGACCTTGTGATTCTGTTCCCCATCTGGGCCTGCATGGCCCTAGTGACTCTGGTCCACACCCAGGCATCATTGGGACCTGGATACTCTATTCCACACCTAGGCCTCACTTTGACCAGGGACCTCTGGTCCCATTCTGGGCCTCAAACTAAACTGGTTACTCTGGACCCCCTCTGGGCCTCACCCCTACCTGGTGACTCTGGTCACCCCTTGGGCTTCACTTGGGCCTGGTGAATCTGGTCCTTGGCTGGTCCTCACCTGGATCTGCGACTGGTCGCCACCTGGGCCTCTCCTGGACTTGGTGAATCCTGTTGCAACCTGCGCCTCACCTGGACCTTGTGACTGTGGTCCCACCTGAAACTAACCTGGATCTGGTGGCTCTGGTTCCCATATGGGGCTCTCCTGGTCCGTGTTCCTGTGGTCTCCATCTGGCCTCAAGTGGAACTCAATGACTCTGATCCATATCTGGGCCTCTCCTGGACCTGTTAACTATGGTGCTTACCTGGGCATCATTGGGACCTGGGTACTCTATTATATACCTGGGCCTCACGTGGACCTGGTGACTGTGGTCCCACCTGGGCCTCACCTGGACGAGGTGACTGGTTCCCACAGGGACCTCACCTGGACCTGGTGACTCAGGTCCTCATATGGGCATCATGGGACCTGGTTTCTCACTTCCACATAGGGGCCTCCCCTGGACCTAGTGATTGTCGTCCCCCTCTGGGCCTCACCCGGACGTGGTGTCTCTGGTCACCACCTGGATATCACCAGAACCGGGTGACTCTGGTCCCTCACTGGGACTCACCCGGAGCTGGGGACACTGGTCCTCAACTGGACCTCAACAAGACCTGGTGAATCTACTCCTCACTTAGGCCTCGTCTAGACCTTGTGACTCTTTTCCCACCTGGCATCAATGGGACATGGTTACTCTGTTCCCCATTGGGCCTCACCTGGACATGATAACTTTGCTCCATTCTTTGGCCTCAACTGGTCCTGATGACTCTGGTCCTCCCACCTAGGCCTAAATCAGGACCTGGTGACTGTGGTTCCCACCTGAGTCTCACCTGGACCTGGTGACTCTCGTTCCCACATGAACAAACCCTGGACATGGTGACTGTGGTGTTCTTGTAGACTCATTTTACATGGTGACTCCGTTCCCCACTAGGGCCTAACCTGGAACTGGTGACTCTGTCCTGCAGGTTGGCCTGACCTGGACCTGTTGAGTGCGGTTGCCACCTGGACCTCACCCATACCTGGTGACTCAGTTCCCCAAGTGGGCCTCTTGGATCTGGTGAATCTGGTCCTTACCTGGTCCTCTCCCAGACCCGGGGACTCTGGTCACCACCTGGGCTTCACTTGGTCCTAGTGAATCTCGTCCCCACTGGGCCTCACCAAGTCCTGGTGACTTTGTTCCCCACCTGGACCTGATTGCTGTGGACTCTTTCATGGCCTCACCTGGAACTGGTGACTGATCCTATCTGCGCGTCACCCAAACCTGGTGACCCTGGTCCTCACCTGGGCATCATTGGTACCTGGTGACTCTGTTCCACACATGAGCCTAACGTGGACATGATGACTCTGGAACCTCTCTTGGCATCACCCGGACCTGGTGACTCTGGTCCCCATCTGGATGTCACTTGGACCAGGTGATTCTGGTACCCCTCTAGGCCTCAACCAGGTCTGGTGACTATGGTCCTCAACTGGGCCTCACATGGACCTAGTGAATATGCTCCATCTGGGCCTCATTTGACCTGGTGACTCTGGCCCCTCCCTGGCCATCATTGGGACATGGTTCCACAGCATGGCCTGCAGGTTGGCCTCACCTGGACCTGGTGAGTGGGGTTGCCACCTGGGATTCACCCATACCTGGTGACAGAGAAACCCACGTGGGCCTCACCTGGACCTGGTGAATCTGGTCCCCATCTGGGCCTCACCAAGTCCTGGGGACTTTGTTACCCACCTGGACCTGCTTGCTGTGGACACTTTCTTCGCCTCACCTAGATCTGGTGACTCTGATCCTATCTGCGCATCACCCATATCTGGTGACTCTGGTCCTCACCTGGGCATCATAGGTACCTGGTGACTCTGTTCCACACCTGAGCCTCACCTGGACATGATGACTGTGGATCCTCTCTGGGCCTCACCCTGACCTGGTGACTCTGGTCCCCATCTGGATGTCACCTGGACCAGGTGATTCTGGTACCCCTCTAGGCCTCAACCAGATCTGGTGACTCTGGTCCCACTTAGCCCTCACTAGGACCTGGTGTCTCTGGTACCCACCTGGTTAGCATCAGGATATGGTACTCTGTTAACTAACAGTGACCCAGCGGGAACTATTAACTCTGGTCTTCACCTGGGCCACACCTGGACATGGTGACACTTTGTTTCCACCTGGGTCTCACCTGGACATGGGGAGTCGGATCGCCACCTGGTCCTCACCTGTAACTGATGATTCTCGTTACCACATGGACATAATGTGGACCTGGTGGCTGCAGTGTTTCTAGCTTCTCATGTACCTCGTGTCTCTGGTCCCCATCAGGGCCTCAACGGGACCTGGTGAGTGTGGTTTCCACCTGCACCTCACCTGGACCTGGTGATTCTGATCTGCACCTGAGACTACCCTGTATCTGGTGACTGTGTTCCCCACCTTTGCTTCACCTGGATTTGGGGACTCCGGTCCCCATCTGAGCCTCACCTGGCCCTGTTGACCATGGTCCTCAAGTGGGCAAAATTGGTACCCGGTGACTGTGTTCCACAGCTGAACCTCACCTGGACCAGTTGACTCTGATCCCCCTCTGGGTCTCACCGTGCCCTAGTGACTGTGAACCCCACATTGGCCTGACTTGGACCTGCTGACCCTGAATGCCACCTACGCCTGACCTCGAAGTATTGACTCTGGTTCTTTCAATGGCCTCCCATGTACCTGGTGATCCTGGTCCCCAGGTGGGCCTCACCTGGACGTGGTGACTCTTGTCACCCCCGGGGACTTCCTGGACCTGCTTACTGTGTTCCACACCTGGGCCTCAATAGAACTGTTGACCATGGTCCCCAAGCCGTCCTCACATGGACCTGTTTCTTCTGATCCCCACCGGGGCCTCACGTGTACCTGGTAACTCTGGTCCTCACCTGGGCCTCATCTGGACCTATTGACTTTGGTCCCCACCTGTGCTTCACCTGGATCTGGTGACTCTGGTCCCCACCTGGACTTCACCTGGATCTGGTGACTCTGGTCCCCACCTGGACCTCTCCTGGACCTGGTGACTCTCTTTGAACATGGACCTCACCAGGATATGGTGACTCTGGTCCCCACCTGGACCTCACCTGGATCTGGTGACTCTGGCATGCAGGTTGGCCTCACCTGGACCTTGTGAGTGGGTTGGCCACCTGGGCCTCACCCATACCTGGTGACTCAGGTCCCCCCGTGGGCCTCTTGGACCTGGTGAATCTGGTCCTTACCTCGTCCTCTCCCAGACCCGGGAACTCTGGTCACCACCTGGGCCTCACCTGGACCTGGTGAATCTGGTCCCCATCTCGGCCTCACCCAGTCCTGGGGACTTTGTTACCCACCTGGACCTGCTTGCTGTGGACACTTTCTTGGCCTCACCTGGAACTGGTGACTCTGATTCTATCTGCGCATCATGCAGACCTGGTGACTCTGGTCCTCACCTGGGCATCGTTGGTACCTGGTGACTCTGTTCCACACCTGAGTCTCACCTGGACATGATGACTCTGGAAAATTTCTGGGTCTCACCCTGACCTTGTGACTCTGGACCCCATCTGGATGTCACCTGGACCAGGTGATTCTGGTACCCCTCTAGGCCTGAACCATATCTGGAGACTCTGGTCCTCAACTGGGCCTCACCTGGACCTAGTGAATATGCTCCATCTGGGCCTCATTTGGACCTGGTGACTCTGGTCCCTACCTGGGCATCATCGGGACATGGTTCCACTGCATGGCCTGCAGGTTGGCTTCACATGGATCTGGTAACTCTGGTCCCAACCAGGGCATCATCGTGACATGTTTCCTCTGCATGGCCTGCATTTGGCCTCACCTGGACCTGGGGAGTGGTGTTGCCACCTGGGCCTCACCCATACCTGGTGACACAGGTCCCCACGTGGGCCTCACGTGGACCTGTTGAATCTTGTCCTTACCTGGTCCTCACCCGGAACTGGTAAGTCGGGTCACCACCTGGAAGTCACCTGGACCTGGTGAATCTGGTCCCCATCTGGGCCTCACCCAGTCCTGGTGAATTTGTTGCCCACCTGGACCTGATTGCTGTGGACTCCTTCTTCGGCTCACCTGGAACTGGTGACTCTGATCCTAACTGGGCCTCACCCAGATCTGGTGACTCTGGTCCTCACCTGTGGTTCATTATGATCTGGACGTTCTGTTCCACACCTGAGCCTCATCTGGACATGAGGACTCTGGATCCTCTCTGGGCCTCACCCAGATCTGCTGACTCTGGTCCTCACCTGTGGACCATTATGACCTGGATACTCTGTTCCACACCTGAGCCTCACCTGGACCTGATGACTCTTAATCCTCTCTGGGCCTCAGCCTGACATGGTGACTCTGGTCCCCATCTGGATGTCACCTAGACCAGGTGAATCTTGTACCCCTCCAGGCCTCAAATAGACCTGGTGACTCTGGTGCTCAACTGGGCCTCATCGGGACCGAGTGAAAATGCTCCCCAACTGCACCTCAGTTGGACCTGTTGACTCTGCTTCTACCTAGGCATCTTCGGGACATGGTTACTCTATTCCCCACTGGGACAGACCTGATCCTGGTAACTCTGGTCCTGACTTTGGCCTCTTCTGTACCAGGTGACTCTGGCTCCACCTGGGCCTCACGTGTAACTGGTGACTCTGATCCTAAGCATGGCCAAACCTGACCTGGTGACTGTGGTTCCCAATGGGATCTCACCTGGACCTCATGTCTCCGGTCCCACCTGGGCCTCACCAGGACCTAGTGTCTCTGGTACCCACCTGGGTAACATCAGGATATGGTTACACTGTTCACTAACAGTGACCGAGCCGGACCTCTTAACTCTGGTCTTCACCTGGGCCACACCTGGACATGGTGACACTGGTTCCCACCTGGTTCTCACCTGGACATGGTGAGTTGGATCCCCACCTGGTCCTCTCCTGTAACTGGTGATTCTCGTTCCCACATGGACATAATGTGGACTTGGTGGCTGCAGTGTTTCTAGGTTCTCATGTACCTCGTGACTCTGGTCCCTACCAGGGCCTCACCGGGACCTGGCGAGTGTGGTTGCCACTTGCACCTCACCTTGACCTGGTGATTCTGGTCTGCACCTGAGACTGCCCTGGATCTGGTGACTGTGGTCCCACCTGGGCCTCACCTGGACGAAGAGCCTGATTCCCACAGGGACCTCACCTGGACCTGGTGACTTAGGTCCTCATATGGGCATCATGGGACCTGGTTTCTCAGTTACACATCGGGGCCTGACTTGGACCTAGAGATTCTCGTCCCGCTCTGGGCCTTACCCTGACGTGGTGACTCTGGTCCCCACCTGGATATCACCAGAACTGGGTGACTCTGGTCCCCCTCTGGGACTCACCCGGAGCTGGGGACACTGGTCCTCAACTGGGAAACAACAGGACCTGGTGAATCTACTCCTCACTTAGGCCTCGTCTGGACCCAGTGACTCTTTTCCCACCTGCCATCAATGGGACATGGTTACTCTGTTCCCCACCTGGGCCTCAATCTGGACCTGGTGACTGTGGTCCCCACCTGGGTCTCACCTGGACCTGGTGACTCTCGTTCCCACATGAACCACACCAGGACCTGGTGACTGTGGTGTTCTTGTAGACTCACATTGACCTGGTGACTCCGGTCTCCTCTAGGGCCTCACCTGTATCTGGAGACTCTGGCCTGCAGGTCGGCCTCACCTGGACCTGGTGAGTGGGGTTGCCACCTGGGCCTCACCCATACCTGGTGACTCAGTTCCCCACGTGAGCCTCTTGGACCTGGTGAATCTGGTCCTTACCTGGTTCTCTCCCGGACCCGGGTACTCTGGTCACCACCTGGGACTCACGTTGACCTGGTGAATCTGGTCCCCATCTGGGTCTCACCCACTCCTGGTGATTTATTCCCCACCTGGACCTGATTGCTGTGGACTCCTTTTGGGCCTCTCCTGGAACTTGTGAGTCTGATCCTAACTGGGCCTCACCCAGATTTGGTGACTCTGGTCCTCACCTGGGGACCACTATGACCTGAATAATCTGTTCCACACCTGAGCCTCACCTGGACATGATGACTCTGGATCCTCTCTGGGCCTCACTCTGATATGGTGACTCTGGTCCCCATCTGGATGTCACCTAGACCAGGTGAATCTGGGACCCCTGTCGGCCTCAACCAGACCTGGTGACTCTGTTCCTCAACTGGCCCTCACCGGGACTTAGTGAACATGCTCCACACCTGCGCCTCATCTGGACCTGGTGACTCTGGTTCTACCTGGGCGTCATCGGGACATGGTTACTCTATTCCCCACTGGGACTGACCTGATCCTGGTAACTCTCGTCCTGACTTTGGCCTCGTCTGTACCAGGTGACTCTGGCACCACCTGGGCCTCACTATTATCTGGTGACACTGATTCTAAGCATGACCTCACCTGACCTGGTGACTGTGGTTCCCATCAGGACCTCACCTGGACCTCATGTCTCTGGTTCCACCTGGGCCTCACCGAGACCTGGTGTCTCTGGTACCCACCTGCGTAGCATCAGGATATGGTTACACTCTTCAATAACAGTGACCCAGCCGGACCTATTAACTCTGGTCTTCACATGGGCCACACCTGGACATGGTGACACTGGTTCCCACCTGGGACTCACCTGGACATGTTGAGTCGGATCCCCACCTGGTCCTCACCTGTAACTGTTGATTCTCGTTCCCACATGGACATCATGTGGACCTGGTGGTTGCAGTGTTTCTAGCTTCTCATGTATCTCGTTACTCTGATCCCCACCAGGGCCTCAACGGGTCCTGGTGAGTTTGGTTTCACCTGGACCTCACCTGGACTTGGTGATTCTGGTCTGCACTTAAGACTACCCTGGATCTGGTGACTGTGGTCCCCACCTGGGATTCACCTGGATTTCGGGGCTCCGGTCCCCATCTGGGCCTCACCTGGCCCTGTTGACCATGGTCCTCAACTGGGCAATATTGGGACCCGGTGACTGTGTTCCACAACTGGACCTCACCTGGACCAGGTCACTCTGGTCCCCCTCTGGGTCTCACGTGCCCTAGTGACTGTGAACCACACTTTGGCCTGACTTGGACCTGCTGACCCTGGTTGCCACCTGCGCCTGACCTCGAACTGTTGACTCTGGTTCTTTCAAGGGCCTCTACTGTACCTGGTGATTCTGGTCCTCACCTGGGCCAAACCAGGACGTGGTGACACTTGTCACCACCGGGAATCACCTGGACCTGCTTACTGTGTTCCACACCTGGGCCTCAAGTAGACCTGTTGACCATGGTCCCTAAGCTGGCCTCACATGGACCTGTTGCCTCTGATCCCCACCGGGGCCTCAATGTACCTGGTAACTCTGGTCCTCACCTGGGCGTCATCTGGACTTAGTGACTCTGGTCCCCACCTGGACTTCACCTGGATCTCGTGACTCTGGTCCCCACCTGGACTTCACCTGTATCTGATGACACTGGTCCCCACCTGGACCTCACCTGGACCTGGTGACTCTGTTCCTCAGTTTGGCCTCACCTGGATCTGGTGAGTGGGGTTGTCCTCAACTGGGCAAAATTGGGAACCGGTGACTGTGTTCCACAAGTGGCCTCACCTGGACCAAGTAACTCTGGTCTCCCTCTGGGTGTCACCGTGTCCTAGTGAATGTGAACCCCACTTTGGCCTGACTTGGACCTGCTGACCCTGGTTGCCACCTGCGCCTGACCTCGAACTGTTGACTCTGGTTCTTTCAAGGGCCTCCCCTGGACCTGCTGATCCTGGTCTCCACCTGGGCCTTACCTGGACGTGGTGACTCTTGTCACCACCGGGGACTCTCCGGGACCTGCTTACTGTTTTCAACACCTGGGCCTCAAGTAAACCTGTTGACCATGGTCCCCAAGCCAGAATCACATGGACATGTTGCCTCTGATCCCCACCGGGGCCTCACGTGTACCTGGTAACGCTGGTCCTCACCTGGGCCTCATCTGGACCTAGTGACTCTGGTCCCCACCTGGACTTCACCTGGATCTGGTGACTCTGGTCCACCCCAGGACCTCTCCTGGACCTGGTGACTCATTTCCAACATGGACCTCATGTGGATATGGTGACTCTGGTCCTCAGTTTGGACTCAACTGGACTTGGTGTCTCTCGTCCCCACTTTGACCTAACTCAGAACTGCTTAATCTTGCCCCACCTAGGCCGCACCCAACCTGGTGACTCTAGTCCCCAGCTATCCCTCAATTCGACCTGATGAATCTGGTCCTCACGTGTGCCTCACATGTACCTGGGACTCAGCTGGATAGAGTGGCTCTGGTTCCCACAAGGGTCACACCTGATACTGCTGACTGTGGTCTTAATCTATGCCTCACCAGGACCTAGTGATTCTGTTCCCCATCTGGGCCTGCATGGCCCTAGTGACTCTGGTCCTCACCCAGGCATCATTGGTGATGGACCCAATGATCCTCACCCTGGATACTCTATTCCACACCTGTGCCTCACTTTGACCAGGGACTTCTGGTCCCATTCTGGGCCTCAAACTAAACTGGTTACTCTGGTTCCACTCTCGGCCTCACCCTTACCTGGTGACACTGGTAACCCCTTGGGCTTCACTATGGTCTGATGAATATGGTCTTTAGCTGGTCCGCACCTGGATCTGGTGACTGGTCGCCACCTGGGCCTCACCTGGACTTGGTGAATCCTGTTGCCACCTTCGCCTCACCTAGACCTTGTGACTGTGGTCCCACCTGGACCTCACCTGGATCTGGTAGCTCTTGTTCCCATATGGGGCTCTCCTGGACCAGGTTTCTGTGGTCTCCAACTGCCCTCACTTGGAACACAATGACTGTGAACAATATTTGGGCCTCTCTTGTACCTGTTGACTCTGGTCCTTACTTGGGCATCACTGGGAGCTGGATACTCTGTTATATACCTGGGCCTCACCTGGACCGGTGACTGTGGTCCCAAGTGAGCCTCACCTGGACGAGGAGACTGGTTCCCACAGGGAGCTCACCTGGACCTGGTGACTCAGGTCCTCATTTGGGCATCATGGGACCTGGTTTCTCACTTCCACATCGGGGACTCACTTGGACCTAGTGATTCTCGTTCCACTCTGGGCCTCACCCTGATGTGGTGAGCCTGGTCCCCACCTGGATATCACCAGAACCGCGTGACTCTGGTCCCCTTCTGGGACTCACCCGAAGCTGGGGACACTGGTCCTCAAGTGGGCCTCAACACGACCTGGTGAATCTACTCCTCACTCAGGCTTCGTCTGGACCTGTGACTCTTTTCCCACCTGGCATCAATGGGACATGGTTACTCTGTTCCCGACCTGGGCCTCACCTGGACATGATAACTTTGCTCCGCCCTTTGGCCTCAACTGGTCCTGATGACTCTGGTCCCCCCACCGAGGCCTCAATCTGGACCTGGTGACTGTGGTCCCCACCTGGGTCTCACCTGGCCCTGGTGACTCTTGTTCCCACATGAACCCCACCTGTACCTGGTGACTGTGGTGTTCTTGTAGACTCACATTTACCTGGTCCAAGTGAGGCCCACGTGGGGACCTGTGTCACCAGGCCTGGGTGAGGCCCAGGTGGCAACCCCACTGACCAGGTCCAGGTGAGGCCAACCTGCAGGCCATGCAGAGGAACCATGTCCCGATGATGCCCAGGTAGGGACCAGAGTCACCAGGTCCAAAAGAGGCCCAGATGGTGCATATTCACTAGGTCCAAGTGAGGCCCAGTTGAGGACCAGAGTCACCAGATCTGGTTGAGGCCTAGAAGGGTACAGAATCACCTGGTCGAGGTGACATCCAGATGGGGGCCAGAGTCACCAGGTCAGGGTGAGGCCCAGAGAGGTTCTAGAGTCATCATGTTCAGGAAAGGCTCAGGTATGGAACAGAGTCACCAGGTCCCAATGATGCCCAGGTGAGGAACAGAGTCACCAGGTCTGGTTGATGCGCAGATAGGATCAGAGTCACCAGATCTTGTTGAGGCTTAGAGGGGTACCAGATTCTCCAGGTCCAGGTGAGGCACAGGTGGTGACCAGTGTCCCCGTTCTGGGATAGGACCAGGTAAGGACCAGATTCCCCAGGTCCAAGAGGCCCACGTGGGGACCTGAGTCACCAGGTATGGGTGAGGCCCAGGTGGCAATAACACTCACCAGGTCCAGGTGAGGCCAACCTGCAGACCATGCAGTGGAAACATATCCCGATGATGCCCAAGTAGGGAGAAGATTACCAGGTCCAGGTGAGGCCAACCTGCATGCCATGCAGTGGAAACATATCCAGATGATGCCCAGGTATAGACCAGACTTACCAGGTCCAGGTGAGGCCAACCTGCAGGCCATGGAGTGGAACCATATCCCGATGATGCCCAGGTATGGACTAGAGTCACCAGGTCCAATGAGGCCCAGATGGAGCATATTCACTAGGTACAGGTGAGTCCACTTTGAAGACCAGGGTCACCAGATCTGTTAGAGGCCTAGGGGGTACCAGAATCACCTTGTCCATGTAACATCCAGATGGGGACCAGAGTCACTAGGTCAGGGTGAGGCCCAGAGCGGTTTCAGAGTCAACATTTCCAGGTGAGGCTCAGGTGTGGTACAGAGTGACCAGATACCAATGATGCCCAGGTGAGGACAAGAGTCACCCGGTCTGGGTGACGCACAGATTGGATCAGACTCACCAGTCCAGGTGAGGACAAGAAGGAGTCCACAGCAATCAGTTCCAGGTTGGGAACAAAGTCACCAGCACTGGGTGAGGCCCAGATGGGGACCAGATTCACCAGGTCCAGGAGAGGCCCAGGTGGTGACCAGAGTCCCCGGATCTGGGAGAGGACCAGGTAAGGTCCAGATTCACCAGGTCCAGAGGTCCACGTGGGGACCTGAGTCACCAGGTATGAGTGAGGCCCTGGTGTCAAAAACTACTCACCAGGTCCAGGTGAGGCCAACCTGCAGGCCAGAGTCACTAGATCCAGGTGAGGCCCTAGTGGGGACCGGAGTCACCAGGTAAATGTGAGTCTACAAGAACACCACAGTCACTAGGTCCAGGTGCGGTTCATGTGGGAACGAGATTCACCAGGTCCAGGTGAGGCCCAGGTGGTGACCAGAGTCCCCGGGTCTGGGAGAGGACCAGGTATGGTCCAGATTCACCAGGTCCAAGAGGCCCACGTGGGGACCTGAGTCACCAGGTATGGGTGAGGCCCTGGTGGCAAACCCTACTCACCAGGTCCAGGTGAGGCCAACCTGCAGGCCAGAGTCACTAGATCCAGGTGAGGCCCTAGTGGGGACCGGAGTCACCAGGTAAATGTGAGTCTACAAGAACACCACAGTCACCAGGTCCAGCTGTGGTTCATGTGGGAACGAGAGTCACCAGGTCCAGGTGAGACCCAGGTGGGGACCACAGTCATCAAGTCCAGATTGAGGCCTAGGTGGCAGGGCCAGAGTCATCAGGACCAGTTGAGGCCAAAGTGCGAAGCAAAGTTATCATATCCAAGTGAGGCCCAGGTGGGGAACAGAGTAACCATGTCCCATTGATGCCAGGTGGGAAAAGAGTCACAAGGTCCAGACGAGGCCTAAGTGAGGAGTAGATTCACCAGGTCCTGTTGAGGCCCAGTTGAGGACCAGTGTCCCCAGCTCCGGATGAGTCCCAGAGGGGGACCGGAGTTACCCAGTTCTGGTGATATCCACGTGGAGAACAGTGTCACCACGTCAGGGTGAGGCCCAGAGAGGGTCGAGAATCACTAGCTCCAGCTGAGGCCCCAATGTGGAACTGAGAAACCAGGTCCCACGATGTCAATATGAAGACCTGAGTCACCAGGTCCCGGTGAGGTCCCTGTGGGAACCAGTCACCTCATCCATGTGAGGCCCAGGTGGGACCACAGTCACCAGGTCCAGGTAAGGCCCAGGTATATAAGAGAGTATCCAGGTCCCAATGATGCTCAGGTAAGGACCAGAGTCAACAGGTCCAGGAGAGGCCCAAATATGGATCAGAGTCATTGTGTTCCAGGTGAGGCCAGATGGAGACCACAGGTATCAGGTCCAGGAGAGTCCCATATGGGAACCAGAGCCACCAGATCCAGGTGAGAACCAGGTGGGACCACAGTCACAAGGTCCAGGTGAAGCGCAGGTAAAAACAGGATTCACCGAGTCCAGGTTAGGCCCAGGTGGCGACCAGTCACCAGATCCAAGTGAGGACAATCTAAGGACCAGATTCACCAAGCCCAATGAAACCCAAGGGGAGACCAGATTCACCAGGTAAGGGTGAGGCCCAGAGGGGGAACCAGAGTAAAAAGTTTAGTTTGAGGCCAAGAATGGGACCAGAGGTCCCTGGTCAGAGTGAGTCCCTGAAGTGGAATAGAGTATCCAGGTCCCAATGATGCCTGGGTGTGGACCAGAGTCACTAGGGCCATGCAGGTCCAGATGGGGAACAGAATCACTAGGTCCTGGTGAGGCATAGAATAAGACCAGAGTAAGCAGTATCAGGTGAGCCCATTGTGGGAACCAGAGCCACTCTATGCAGCTGAGTCCCAGGTCCATGTGAGGCCCACGTGAGGACCAGATTCATCAGGTGGAATTGAGGCATAGCTGGGGACAAGAGTCACCAGGTCTGGGTGCTGTCTAGGTGGGGCATGATTCAGCAGTTCTGAGTTAGGTCAAAGTGGGGACTAGAGACACCAGGTCCAGGTGAGGCCAAACTGAGGACCAGAGTTACCAGATCCAGGTGAGGTCCATGTTGGAAAGAGAGTCATCAGGTCCAGGAGAGTTCCAGGTGGGGACCAGAGTCACCAGATCCAGGTGAAGTCCAGGTGGGGACCAGAGTCACCAGATCCAGGTGAAGTCCAGGTGGGGACCAGAGTCACCAGATCCAGGTGAAGCCCAAGTGGGGACCAGAGTCACCAGTTCCAGGTGAGCCCAAGAAGGAGTCCACAGCAATCAGGTCCAGGTGGGTAACAAAGTCCCCAGGACTGGGTGAGGCCCAGATGGCGACCAGATTCTCCAGGTCCAGGGGATTCCCAGGTGGTGACCCGAATTACCAGATTCACCAGGTCCAAGACCCACGTGGGGACCTGAGTCACCAGGTATGGGTGATGCGCAGATAGGATCAGAGTCACCAGATCTACGTGAGGTGAAGAAAGTGTCCACAGCAATCAGGTCCAGGTGGGTAACAAAGTCCCCAGGACTGGGTGAGGCCCAGATGGTGACCAGATTCACCAGGTCCAGGTGAGGCCCAGGTGGTGACCAGAGTCCCCAGCTCCGGGAGAGGACCAGGTAAGGACCAGATTCACCAGGTCCAAGAGGCCCACGTGGGGACCTGAGTCACCAGGTATGTGTGAGGCCCAGGTGGCCACCCCACTCACAAGGTCCAGTTGAGGCCAACCTGCATGCCAGAGTCACCAGATCCAGGTGAGGCCCTGGTGGGGACCGGATTCACCAGGTAAATGTGAGTCTACAAGAACACCACAGTCACCAGGTCCTGGTGTGGTTCATGTGTGAACGAGAGTCACCAGGTCCAGGTGAGTCCCAGGTGGGGACCACAGTCACCAGGTCCAGATTGAGGCCTAGGTGGGGGGACCAGAGTCATGAGGAACATTTGAGGCCAAAGTGTGGAGCAAAGTTATCATGTCCAGGTGAGGCCCAGGTGGGGAACAGAGTAACCATGTCCCATTGATGCCAGGTGGGAAAAGCGTCACAAGTTCCAGACGAGGCCTAAGTGAGGAGTAGATTACCAGGTCCCGTTGAGGTCCGCTTGAGTACCAGTGTCCCCAGCTCCGGGTGAGTCCCAGAGGGGGACCAGAGTCACCGGGTTCTGGGCATATCCAGGCGGGGACCAGAGTCACCAGGTCAGGGTGAGGCCCAGAAGGGGATGAGAATCACTAGGTCCAGGTGAGATCCCGATGTGGAACTGAAACCAGGTCCCATGATGCCCATATGAGGACCTGAATCACCAGGTCCTGGTGAGGTCCCTGTTGGAACCAGTCAACTCGTCCAGGTGAGGCCCAGGTGGGACCACAGTCACCAGGTCCAGGTGAGGCCCACGTATATAAGAGAGTATCCAGATGCCAATGGTCCTCAGGTTAGGACCAGAGTCAACAGGTCCAGGAGAGGCCCAAATATGGATCAGAGTCATTTTGTTCCAGGTAAGTCCAGATGGATACCACGGGAACCAGGTACAGGAGAGCCCCATATGGGAACCATAGCCACCAGAATCAGGTGAGTTCCAGGTAGGACCACAGTCACAAGGTCCAGGTGACGCGCAGGTGGCAACAGGATTCACCATGTCCAGCTGAGGCCCAGGTGGCGACCAGTCACCAGATCCAGGTGCGGACCAGCTAAGGACCAGATTCAACCGGCCCAAGTGAAGCCCAAGGGGTGACCAGAGTCACCAGGTAATGGTGAGGCCCAGAGGGGGAACCAGAGTAACCAGTTTAGTTTGAGGCCCAGAATGGGACCAGAGGTCCCTGGTCAAAGTGAGGCCCAGGTGTGGAATAGAGTATCCAGGTCCCAATGATGCCTGGGTGAGGACCATAGTCACTAGGGCCATGGAGGCCCAGATGGGGAACAGAATCACTAGGTCCTGGTGAGGCATAGAATAAGACCAGAGTAAGCAGTATCAGGTGAGCCCCTTGTGGGAAACAGAGCAACTCTATCCAGCTGAGTCCCAGGTCCATGTGAGGCTCACGTGAGGACCAGATTCAGCAGGTCGTATTGAGGCATAGCTGGAGACAAGAGTCAACAGGTCTGGGTGCGTCCTAGGTGGGGCAAGATTCAGCAGTTCTGAGTTAGGTCAAACTGGGGACGAGAGACACCAGGTCCAGGTGAGGCCAAACTGAGGACCAGAGTCACCAGATGCAGGTCAGGTCCAGGTGCGGACCAGAGTCCCCACATCCAGGTGAAGTCCAGGTGGGGACCAGAGTCACCAGATCCAGGTGAAGCCCAGGTGGGACCAGAATCGCTAGGTCCAGATGAGGCCCACATGAGGACCAGAGTTACCAGGTACACGTGTAGCCCCGGTGGGGATCAGAGGCAACATGTCCATGTGAGGCCGGATTGGGGACCATAGTCAACCGGTCTAATTGAGGCCCAGTTATGGAACACAGTAATCAGGTCCAGGTGAGTCCCCGGTGGTGACAAGAGTCACCACGTCCTGGTTGGGCACAGGTGGGGACCAGAATCACCAGGTACAGTGGAGGGCTTTGAAAGAACCAGAGTCAACAGTTCGAGGTCAGGAGCAGGTGGCAACCAGGGTCAGCAGGTCCAAGTCTGGCTAAAGTCGGGTTCACAGTCACTAGGGCACTTGAGTCCCAGAGGGGGACCAGAGTGACCTGGTCCAGGTGAGGTCCAGTTGTGGAACACAGTCACCAGGTCCCAATTTTGCCCAGTTGAGGACCATGGTCAACAGGGCCAGGTGAAGCCCAGATGGAGACCGGAGTCCCCAAATCCAGGTGAAGCCCAGGTGGGGACCACAGTCACCAGATCCAGGGTAGTCTTAGGTGTACACCAAAATCACCAGGTCCAGGTGAGGTGCAGGTGGCAACCACACTCACCAGTTCCCGGTGAGGCCCTGGTGGGGACCAGAGTCACGAGGTATATGAGAAGCTAGAAACACTGCAGCCACAAGGTCCACATTATGTCCATGTGGGAATGAAAATCACCAGTTACAGGTGAGGACCAGGTGGGGATCCGACTCACTATGTCCAGGTGAGTCCCAGGTGGGAACCAGTGTCACCATGTCCAGGTGTGGCCCAGGTGAAGACCAGAGTTAATAGGTCCGGCTGGGTCACTGTTAGTGAACAGGGTCACCATATCCTGATGCTACCCAGGTGGGAACCACAGAAACCAGGTCCTGGTGAGGCCCAGGTGGGCCCAGAGACATGAGGTCCAGAAGAGGTCCCGATGGGAACCACAGTCACCAGGTCAGGTGAGGCCATGCTTAGGATCAGAGTCACCAGTTACAGATGAGGCCCATGTTGAGCCAGAGTCACCTGGTACAGAAGAGGCCAAAGTCAGGACCAGAGTTACCAGGATCACTTCATTCCCAGTGGGGAATAGAGTAACCATGCCCCGATGATGCCCAGGTAGAACCAGAGTCACCAGGTCCAGATGAGGCGCAGGTGGGGAGCATATTCACTCGGTCCCGGTGATGCCCAGTGGCGGACCAGAGTCACCAGGTCTAGTTGAGGACTAGAGGGGTACCAGATTCATCTGGTCTAGGTGACATCCAGATGGGGAGCAGAGTCATCATGTCAGGGTGAGGCCCAGAGGGGATCCCGAGTCATCATGTCCAAGTGAGGCTCAGGTGTGGAACGTAGTATCCAGATCATAATAGTCCACAGGTGAGGACCAGAGTCACCAGATCTGGGTGAGACCAAGTTAGGATCACACTCACCACTTCCAGGTGAGGCCAAGAAGGTGTCCACAGCAATCAGGTCCAGGTGGGGAACAAAGTAACCAGGAAAGGGTGAGGCCCAGATGGGGACCAGATTCTCCAGGTCCAGGTGATTCCCAGGTGGTGACCAGAGTTACCAGTTCCAGGTGAGGACCAGGTAAAGACCAGATTAACAAGGTCCAAATGAGGCCCACGTGGGTGCATGGGTCACCAGGTAAAGGGAAGCATAGCTGGGGACAAGAGTCACCAGATCTGGGTGCAGCCTAGGTGGCTCAGGTGGAAACCCCAATCACCAGGTCCAGGTGAGGCCAACCGTTGGGCCATGCAGAGGAACCGTGTCCCGATGATGCCCATGTAGGGACCAGAGTTACCAGGTCCTGGTGAGTCCAACCTGTAGGCCATGCAGTGTAACCATGTCCCGATGATGCCCAGGGAGGGACCAAAGTCACCAGGTCCAAATGAGGCCCAGATGGAGCATATTCACTAGGCCCCGTTGAGGCCCAGTTGAGGACCAGAGTCACCAGATCTGGTTGAGGCCCAGAGGGGTACCAGAATCACCTGGTAAAGGCGACATCCAGATGGAGACCAGAGTCACCAGGTCAGGGTGAGGCCCAGAGAGGTTCCAGAGTCATCATGTCCATGTGAGGCCGTCTTGGGGACCATGGTAAACAGGTCTACTGGAGGCCAAGGTGTGGAACACAGTAAGCAGGTCCAGGTGAGACCCCGGTGGTGACAAGAGTCACCACGTCCAGGTGAGGCCGAGGTGGGGACCAGAATCACCAGGTACAGGAAAGGCCCTTGAAAGAACCTGAGTCAACAGTTCGAGGTCAGGCGCAGGTGGCAACCAGGGTCAGCAGGTCCTAGTCAGGCCAAAGTGGGATTCACAGTCACTAGGACACGGTGAGACCCAGAAGGGGACCAGAGTCAACTGGTCATGTGAGGTCAGGTTGTGGAAGAAAGTCACTGGGTCCCAATTTACCCAGTTGAGGACCATGGTCAACAGGGCCAGGTGAGGCCCAGATGGGGACCGGAGTCCCCAAATCCAGGTGAAGCCCAGGTGGGGACCACAGTCAGCAGATCCAGGGTAGTCTCAGGTGCAGACCAGAATCACCAAGTCCAGGTGAGGTGCAGGTGGCAACCACACTCACCAGGACCCGGTGAGGTCCTGGTGGGGACCAGAGTCACGAAGTACATGAGAAGCTCGAAATATTGCAGCCACCAGGTCCACATGATGACCATGTGGGAACGAGAATCACCAGTTACAGGTGAGGAACAGGTGGGGATCCGACTCAACATGTCCAGGTGAGACCCAGGTGGGAACCAGTGTCACCATGTCCAGGGGTGGCCCAGGTGAAGATCAGAGTTAATAGGTCCGGCTGGGTCACTGTTAGTGAACAGTGTAACCATATGCTGATGCTACCCAGGGAGGTACCAGAGACACCAGGTCCAGGTGAGGCCCAGGTGGGACCGGAGAAATGAGGTCCAGTTTAGTTCCCGATGAGAACCACAGTCACCAGGTCAGGTGAGGCCATGCTTAGGATCAGAGTCACCAGTTACAGGTGAGGCCCATGTGGAGCCAGAGTCACGTGGTACAGAAGAGGCCAAAGTCAGGACCAGAGTTACAGGATCAGGTCAGTCCCAGTGGTGAATAGAGTAACCATGTCCTGATGATGCCCAGGTAGAACCAGAGTCACCAGGTCGAGATGAGGCGCAGGTGGGGAGCATATTCACTAGGTCCCGGTGAGGCCCAGTTGAGGACCAGAGTCACCAGGTATAGTTGAGGCCTCGAGGAGTACCAGATTCACCTGGTCTAGGTGACATCCAGATGGGGACCAGACTCATCATGTCAGGGTGAGGCCCAGAGTAGATCCAGAGTCATCATGTCCAGGTGAGGCTCAGGTGTGGAACAGAGTATCCAGGTAATAATGGTAGACAGGTGAGGACCAGAGTCCCCAGATCTGGGTGAGGCCCAGCTAGGATCAGAGTCATCAGTTCCAGGTGAGGCCAAGAAGGAGTCCACAGCAATCAGATCCAGGTGGGGAACAAAATCAGCAGGACTGGGTGAGGCCCAGTTGGGGAACAGATTCACCAGGTCCAGGTGATTCCCAGGTTGTGACCAGAGTTACCAATTCTGGGTGAGGACCAGGAAAGGACAAGATTCACCAGGTCCAAGTGAGGCCCACGTGGGGACCTGAGTCACCATGTATGTGTGAGGCCCAGGTGGCCATTCCACTCACCAGTTCCAGGTGAGGCCAACCTGCAGGCCAGAGTCTCCAGATCCAGGTGAGGTCCAGATGGGGACCAGATTCACCAGGTCCAGGTGATTCCCAAGTGGTGACCAGAATTAACCGTTCCAGGTGAGGTCCAGGTAAGGACCAGATTCACCAAGTCCAAGTGAGGCCCACGTGGGTGCATAGGTCACCAGGTACAGGGGAGGCATAGCTGGGGACAAGAGTCACCAGATCTGGGTGCGGCCTAGGTGGCTCAGGTGGAAACCCCAATCACCAGGTCCAGGAGAGGCCAACCCTTGGGCCATGCAGAGGAACCGTGTCCCGATGATGCCCATGTAGGGACCAGATTTACCAGGTCCTGGTGAGTCCAACCTGTAGGCCATGCAGTTTAACCATGTCCCGATGATGCCCAGGTAGGGACCAGAGTCACCAGGTCGAGATGAGGCGCAGGTGGGGAGCATATTCACTAGGTCCCGGTGAGGCCCAGTTGAGGACCAGAGTCACCAGGTCTAGTTGAGGCCTCGAGGGGTACCAGATTCACCTGGTCTAGGTGACATCCAGATGGGGACCAGAGTCACCATGTCAGGCTGAGGCCCAGAGAGGTTCCAGAGTCATCATGTCCAGGTGAGTCTCAGGTGTGGAACAGAGTATCAGGTCATAATGGTCCACAGGTGAGGATCAGAGTCACCAGATCTGGGTGAGGCCCAGTTAGGATCAGAGTCACCAGTTCCAGGTGAGGCCAAGAAGGAGTCCACAGCAATCAGATCCAGGTGGGGAACAAAGTCAGAAGGACTGGGTGAGACCCAGATGGGGAACAGATTCACCAGGTCCAGGTGATTCCCAGGTTGTGACCAGGGTTACCAGTTCTGGGTGAGGATCAGGAAAGGACAAGATTCCCCAGGTCCAAGTGAGGCCAACGTGGGGACCTAGGTCACTATGCATATGTGAGGCCCAGGTGGTAACCCCACTCCCCAGGTCCAGGTGAGGCCAACCTACAGGCCATGCAGAGTAACCATGTCCCGAAGATGCCCAGGTAGGGACTAGATTTACCAGGTCCAGGTGAGGCCAAACTGCAGGCCATGTAGTGAAACCATGTCCCGATGATGCCCAGGTAGTGACCAGAGTCACCAGGTCCAAATGAGGCCCAGAAGGAGCATATTCACTAGGTCCAGGGGAGGCCCATTTGAGGACAAGGGTAACCAGATCTTGTTGAGGCCTAGAGGGGTACCAGTATCACCTGGTCCAGGTGACATCGAGATGGGAACCAGAGTCTCCAGGTCAGAGTGAGGCCCAGAGAGGTTCCAGAGTCATCATGTCCAGGAGAGACTCAGGTGTGGAACAGAGTAACCAGGTACCAATGATGCCCAGGTGAGGGCCAGAGTCACCGATCTGGGTGACACGCAGATAGGATCAGAGTAACCAGTTCCAGGTGAGGCCAAGTAAGAGTCCACAGCAATCAGGTCCAGGTGGGGAACAAAGTCACCAGGACTGGGTGAGGCCCAGATGGGGACCAGATTCACTGGTCCAGGTGATTTCCAAGTGGTGACCAGAGTTACCAGTTCCGGTGAGGACCAGGTAAGGACAAGATTCACCAGGTCCAAGTGAGGCCCACGTCGGGACCTGTGTCACCAGGTATGGGTGAGGCCCAGGTGGCAAACCCACTCACCAGGGCCAGGTGAGGCATACGTGCAGGCCATGCAGAAGAACCATGTCCCGATGATGCCCAGGGAGGGTCCAGAGTTTCCAGGTCTAGGTGAGTCCAACCTGCAGGCCATGCAGTGGAATCCTGCCCCGATGTTGCCCAGGTAGCGACCAGAGTCACCAGGTCCAAATGAGGCCCAGATGGAGCATATTCACTAGGTCCAGGTGAGGACCAGTTGAGGACCAGAGTCACCAGATCTTGTTGAGGCATAGAGGGGTACCAGAATCACCTGGTCCAGGTGACATCTAGACGGGGACCAAAGTCACCAGGTCAGGGTGAGCCCCAGAGTGGATCCAGAGTCATCATGTCCAGGTGAGGCCCAGGTGTTGACCAGAGTCCCCGGGTCTGGGAGAGGACCAGGTAAGGACCAGATTCACCATGCCCAAGTGAAGCCCAAGGGTTGACGAGAGTCACCAAGTAACGGTGATACCCGGAGGGGGAACAAGAGTAACCAGTTCAGTTTCAGGCCCAGAATGGGACCAGAGGTGCCTGGACAGAGTGAGGCCCAGGCGTGGAATAGAGTATCCAGGTCCCATGATGCCTGGGTGAGGACCAGAGTCACTACGGCCATGCAGGCCCAGATGGGGAACAGAATCACTAGGTCCTGGTGAGGCATAGAATAAGACCACAGTCAGCAGTATCAGTTGAGCCCCTTGTGGGCACCAGAGCCACTCTATCCAGCTGAGTCACAGGTCCATGTCAGGCCCACGTTAGAACCAGATTCATTTGGTCGAATTGAGGCATAACTGGCGTCAAGAGTCACCAGGTCTGGGTGCGGCCAAGGTGGGGCAAGATTCAGCAGTTCTGCGTTAGGTCAAAATGGGGAGGAGAGACACCAGGTTCAGGTGTGGCCAAACTGAGGACCAGAGTCACCAGATCCAGGTGATATCCATGTTGGAAAGAGAGTCACAAGATCCAGGTGAGATCCATGTTGGAAAGAGAGTCACCAGGTCGAGGAGAGGTCCAGGTGGGGACCAGAGTCACCAGATCCAGGTGAAGTCCAGGTGGGGACCAGAGTCAACAGATCTAGGTGAAGCCCAGGTGGGGACCAGAGTCACTAGGTCCAGATGAGGCCCAGTTGAGGACCAGAGTTACCAGGTACACGTGAGGCCCTGGTGAGGATCAGAGGCAACAGGTCCATGTGAGGCCGGCTTGGGGACCATGGTCAACAGATATACTTGAGGACCAGGTGTGGAACACAGTAACCAGGTCCAGGTGAGTCCCCGGTGGTGACAAGAGTCACCACGTCCAGGTGAGGCCTAGTTGGGGACCAAAATCACCAGGTCCGGGGGAGGCCCTTGAAAGAACCAGAGTCAACACTTCGAGGTCAGGCGCAGGTGGCAACCAGGGTCAGCAGGTCCAAGTCAGGCCACAGTGGGGTTCACAGTCACTAGTGCACGGTGACACCCAGAGGGGGACCAGAATTACCTGGTCCAGGTGAGGTACACTTGTGGAACACAGTCACCGGGTCCCAATTTTGCCCAGTTTAGGACCATGGTCTACAGGGCCAGGTAAAGCCCAGATGGGGACCGGAGTCCCCAAATCCAAGTGAAGACAAGGTGGGGACCACAAACACCAGATGCAGGGTAGTCTCAGGTGCAGACCAGAATCACCAGGTCCAGGTGAGGTGCAGGTGGCAACCACACTCACCAGGTCCCCGTGAGGCCCTGCTGGGGACGAGAGTGACGAGGCACATGAGAAGCTAGAAACACTGCAGCCACCAGGTCCACATGATGTGCATGTGGGAACGAGAATCACCAGTTACAGGTGAGGACCAGGTGGGGATCCGACTCACCATTTCCAGGTGAGACCCAGGTGGGAACCAGTGTCACCATGTCCAGGTGTGGCCCAGGTAAAGACCAGAGTTAATAGGTCCGGCAGGGTCACTGTTAGTGAACAGTGTAACCATATCCTGATGCTACCATGGTGGGTACCAGAAACACCAGGTCCTGGTGAGGCCCAGGTGGGACCAGAGACATGAGGTCCAGGGGAGGTCCCGATGGGAACCACAGTTACCAGGTCAGGTGAGGCTATGCTTAGGATCAGAGTCAGCAGTTACAGGTGAGGCCCAGGTGGAGCCAGAGTCACCTGGTACAGAAGTGGCCAAAGTCAGGACCAGACTTACCAGGATCAGGGCAGTCCCAGTGGGGAATAGAGTAACCATGTCCCGATGATGCCCAGGTAGAACCAGAGTCACCAGGTCCACATGAGGCTCAGGTGGGGAACATATTTACTAGGTCCCGTTGATTCCCACTTGAGGACCAGTGTCACCAGGTCTAGTTGAGGCCTACAGGGGTACCAGATTCACCTGGTCTACGTGACATCCAGATGGGGACCAGAGTCACCATGTCAGGGTGAGGCTTAGAGGGGATCCGGAGTCATCATGTCCAGGTGAGTCTCAGGTGTGGAACAGAGTATCCAGGTCATAATGGTAGACAGGTGAGGACCAGAGTCACCAGATCTGGGTGAGGCCCAGTTAGGATCAGAGTCACCAGTTCCAGGTGAGGACAAGAAGGAGTCCACAGCAATCAGGTCCAGGTGGGGAACAAAGTCACCAGGACTGGGAGAGGCCCAATGGGGACCAGATTCACCAGGTCCAGGTGAGGCCCAGGTGGTGACCAGAGTCCCCGGGTCTGGGAGAGAACCAGGTAAGGACCAGATTCAGCAGGTACAAGAGGCCCATGTGGGGACCTGAGTCACCAGGTATGGGTGAGGCCCAGGTGGCAACCCCACTCACCAGGTCCAGGTGAGGCCAACATCCATGCCAGAGTCACCAGATCCAGGTGAGGCTCAAGTGGGAACAGAGTCACCAGGTAAATGTGAGTCTATCCGAAAACTACAGTCACCAGGTCCAGGTGTGGTTCATGTGTGAACGAGAGTCACCAGGTACAGGTGAGACCCAAATGGGGACCACAGTCACCACGTCCAGATTGAGGCCTAGGAGGGGACCAGAGTCATCAGGACCAGTTGAGGCCAAACTGTGGAGCAATGTTACCATGTACAGGTGAGGCCAAGGTGCGGAACAGAGTAACCATGTCCCATTGATGCCAGGTGGGAAAAGAGTCACAAGGTCCAAACGAGGCCTAAGTGAGGAGTAGATTCACCAGGTCCTGTTGAGGCCCAGTTGAGGACTAGTGTCTCCAGCTCCGGGTGAGTCCCAGAGGGGGACCAGTGTCACCCGGTTCTGGTTATATCCAGGTGGGGACCAGAGTGGGACAAGAATCACTAGGTCCAGGTGAGGCCCCGATGTGGAACTGAGAAACCAGGTCCCATGATGCCCATATGAGGACCTGAGTCACCAGGTCCAGGTGAGGTCCTTGTGGGAACCACTCACCCCGTCCAGGTGAGGCCCAGGTGGGACCACAGTCAGCAGGTCCAGGTGAGGCCCAGGTATATAAGAAAGTATCCAGGTCCCAATGATGCCCAGGTAAGGACCAGAGTCTACAGGTCCAGGAGAGGCCCAAATATGGATCAGAGTCATTGTGCTCCAGGTGTGGCCAGATGGAGACCACAGGAACCAGGACCAGGAAAGCCCCATAGGGGAACCAGAGCCACGAGATCCAGGTGAGGACCAGGTGGGACCACAGTCACAAGGTCCAGGTGAGGCGCAGGTGGCAACAGGATTCACCAAGTCCAGGTGAGGCCCAGGTGGCGACCAGTCACCAGATCCAGGTGCGGACCAGATAAGGACCAGATTCACCAGGTCCAAGTGAAGCCCAAGGGGTGACCAGAGTCACCAGGTAAGGGTGAGGCCCAGAGGGGGAACCAGAGTAACCAGTTTAGTTTGAGGCCCAGAATGGGACCAGAAGTCCCTGATCAAAGTGAGGCCCAGGTGTGGAATAGAGTATCCATGTCCCAATGATGCCTGGGTGAGGAACAGAGTTACTAGGGCCATGCAGGCCCAGATGGGGAACAGAATCACTAGGTCCTGGTGAGGCATAGAATAAGACCACAGTCAGAAGTATCAGGTGAGCCCCTTGTGGGAACCAGAGCCACTCTATCCAGCTGAGTCCCAGGTAAAAGTGAGGCCCACGTGAGGACCAGATTCATCAGATCGAATTGAGGCATAGCTGGGGACAAGAGTCACCAGGTCTGGGTGCGGACTAGGTGGGGAAGATTCAGCAGTTCTGAGTTAGGTCAAAGTGGGCACAAGAGACACCAGGTCCAGGTGAGGCCAAACTGAGACCAGAGTCACCAGATCCAGGTGAGGTCCATGTTGGAAAGAGAGTCACCAGGTTCAGGGGAGGTCCAGTTGGGGACCAGAGTCACCAGATCCAGGTGAACTCCAGGTGGGGACCAGAGTCACCAGATCCAGTGAAGCCCAGGTGGGGACCATAGTCACTAGGTCCAGATGAGGCCCAGGTGAGGACCAGAGATACCGGGTACACGTCAGGCCCCGGTGGGGATCAAGGCAACAGGTCGATGTGAGGCCGGCTTAGGGACCATGGTCAACAGGTCTACTTGAGGCCCAGGTGTGGAACACAGTAACCAGGTCCAGGTGAGTCCCCGGTGGTGAAAAGAGTCTCCACGTCCAGGTGAGGCCCAGTTGGGGACCAGGATCACCAGGTCCAGGGGAGGCCCTTGAAAGACCCAGAGTCAACAGTCCGAGGTCAGGATCAGGTGGCAACCAGGGTCAGCAGGTCCAAGTCAGGTCAAAGTGGGGTTCACAGTCACTAGGGCACGGTGAGACCCAGAGGGGGACTAGAGTCACTTGGTCCAGGTGAGGTCCAGGTGTGGAACACAGTCACCGGGTCCCAATTTTGCCCAGTTGAGGACCATGGTCAACAGGGCCAGGTGAGGCCCAGATGGGGACCGGAGTCCCCAAATCGAGGTGAAGCCCAGGTGGGGACCACAGTCACCAGATCCAGGGTATTCTCAGGTGCAGACCAGAATCACCATGTCCAGGTGAGGTGCAGGTGGCAACCACACTCACCAGGTCCCGGTGAGGCCCTGGTGGGGACCAGAGTCACGAGGTACATGAGTAGCTAGAAACATTGCATCCACCAGGTCCTCTGATGTCCATGTGAAACGAAAATCACCAGTTACAGGTGAGGACCAGGTGGGGATCCAACTCACCATGTCCAGGTGAGACCCAGGTGGGAACCAGGGTCACCATGTCCAGGTGTGGCCCAGGTGAAGACAAGAGTTAATAGGTCCGGCTTGGTCACTGTTAGTGAACAGTGTAACCATATCCTAATGTTAACCAGGTTGGGACCAGAGACACAAGGTCCTGGTGAAGCCCAGGTGGTACCCGAGACATGAGGTCCAGGTGAGGTCCCGATGGGAACCACAGTCACCAGGTCAGGTGAGGCCATCCTTAGGATCAGAGTCATAAGTTACAGGTGAGGCCCAGGTGGAGCCAGAGTCACCTGGTACAGAAGAGGCGAAAGTCAGGACGAGAGTTACCACGATGAGGTCAGTCCCAGAGGGGAATAGAGGAACCATTTCCCGATGATGCCCAGGTAGAAACAGAGTCAACAGTTATAGATGAGGCGCAGTTGGGGAGCATGTTCACTAGGTCCCGGTGAGGCCCATTTGAGGACCACAGTCACCAGGTCTAGTTGAGGCCTAGAGCGGTATCAGATTCACCTGGTCTAGGTGACATCCAGATGGGGACCAGAGTGACCATGTCAGGGTGAGGCCCAGAGGGGATACGGAATCATCATGTCCAGGTGAGTCTCAGGTGTGGAACAGAGTATCCAGGTCATAATGGTCCACAGGTGTGGACCAGAGTCACCAGATCTGGGTGAGGCCCAGTTAGGATCAGAGTCAACAGTTCCAGGTGAGGTCAAGAAGGAGTCCACAGCAATCAGGTCCAGGTGGGGAACAAAGTCACCAGGACTGAGTGAGGACCAGATGGGGACTAGATTCACCAAGTCCAGGTCATTCCCAGGTGGTGACCAGAGTTACCAGTTCCGGGTGAGGACCAGGCAAGGACTAGATTCACCAGGTCCAAGTGAGGCCCACGTGGGGACCTGTGTCACTAGGCATGGGTGAGGCCCATGTGGCAAGCCCACTGACCAGGTCCAGCTGAAGCCAACCTGCAGGCCATTCAGAGGAACCATGTCCCGATGATGACCATGTAGGGACCAGACTTACCAGGTCCATGTGAGGCCAACCTGCAGGCCATGCAGTGGAAACATGTCCCGATGATGCCCAGGTAGGGACCAGAGTCACCAGGTCCAAATGAGGCCCAGATGGTGCATATTCACTAGGTCAAGGTGAGGCCCAGTTGAGGACCAGAGTCACCAGATTTGGTTGAGGCCTAGAGGGGTACCAGAATCACCTGGTCCAGGTGACATCCAGATGGGGACCAGAGTCACCAGGTCAGGGTGAGGCCCAGAGAGTTCCACAGTCATCATGTCCAGGTGAGGCTCAGGTGTACAACAGAGTCAGCAGGTACCAATGATGCCCAGGTGAGGACCAGAGTCACCAGGTCTGGGTGAGGCCAAGAAGGAGTCCACAGCAATCAGGTCCAGGTGGGGAACAAAGTCACCAGGACTGGGTGAGTCTCAGATGGGAACCAGATTCACCAGGTCCAGGGGAGGCCCAGGGATTGACCAGAGTCCCCTGGTCTAGGAGAGGACCAGGAAAGGATCAGATTCACTAGGTCCAAGAGCCCCACCTGGGGACCTGAGTCACAAGGTATAGATGAGGCCCAGGTGGCATCCACACTCACCAGGTCCAGGTGAGGCCAACCTGCAGGCCATGCAGAGGAACCATGTCCGGATGATGCCCAGGTAGGGACCAGAGTTACCAGGTCCAGGTGAGTGCAACCCGCAGGCCATGCAGTGGAACCATGACCCGATGATGCCGAGGTAGTGACCAGAGTTACCAGGTCCAAATGAGGCCCAGATGGAGGATATTCACTAGGTCCAGGTGAGGCCCAGTTGAGGACCAGTGTCACCAGATCTGGTTGAGTCCTAGAGGAGTACCAGAATCACCTGGTCCAGGTGACATCCAGATGGGGACCAGAGTCACCAGGTCAGGGTGAGACCGAGAGAGGTTACAGAGTCATCATGTCCAGGTGAGGCTCAGGTGTGGAACAGAGTCACCAGGTACCAATAACTCCCAGGTGAGGACCAGAGTCACCAGATCTGGGACACGCGCATATAGGTTCAGAGACACCAGTTCCAGGTGAGGCCAAGAAAGGGTCCACAGCAACAAGGTCCAGGTGGGGAACAAAGCCACCAGGACTGGGTGAGGCCCAGATGGGGACCAGATTCACCAGGTCCAGGTGAGGCCCAGGTGGGACCACAGACATCAGGTCCAGGTGAGGCCCAGGTATATAAGAGAGTATCCAGGTCCCAATGATGCCCAGGAGGAACCAGAGTCACCAGGTCTAGTTGAGGCCTAGAGGGGTACCAGATTCACCTGGTCTAGGTGACATCCACATGGGGACCAGAGTCACCATGTCAGGGTGAGGTCCAGAGGGGATCCAGAGTAATCATGTCCAGGTTAGGCTCAGGTGTGGAACAGAGTATCAAGATCATAATGGTCCACAGGTGAGGACCAGAGTCACCAGATCTGGGTGAGGCCCAGTTAGGATTAGAGTCACCAGTTCCAGGTGAGGCCAAGAAGGAGTCCACAGCAATCAGGTCCAGGTGGGGAACAAAGTCACCAGGACTGGGTGAGGCCCAGATGGGGACCAGATTCACCAGGTCCAGGTTATTCCCAGGTGGTGAACAGACTTACCAGTTCCTGGTGACGACCAGGTAAGGACCAGATTCAACAGGACAAAATGAGGCCCACGTGGGGACCTGAGTCACCAGGTATTGGTGAGGCCAGGTGGCAAAGCACTCCCCAGGTCCAGGTGAGGCCAACCTGCAGGCCATGCAGAGGAACCATGTCCCGATGATACCCAGGTAAGGACGAGAGTTACCACATCCAGGTGAAGCCAACCTGCAGGACATGCAGTGGAACCATGTCCCGATGATGCCCAGGTAGGGACTAGAGTCACCAGGTCAGGGAGAGGCCCAGAGAGGTTCCAGAGTCATCATGTCCAGGTGAGGCTCAGGTGAGGAACAGAGTCACCAGGTACCAATGATGCAGAGGTGAGGACCAGAGTCACCAGATCTGGATGACGCGCAGATAGGTTCAGAGTCACCAGTTCCAAGGGGAGGCCAAGAAAGAGTCCACAGCAAGCAAATCCAGGTGGGGAACAAAGTCACCAGGACTGGGTGAGGCCCAGATGGGGACCAGATTCACTAGGTCCAGGTGAGGCCCAGTTGAGGACCAGTGTCCCCAGCTCCGGGTGGGTCCCAGAGGAGGACCAGTGTCACCCGGTTCCGGTGATATCCAGGTGGGGACCAGAGTCACCACGTCAGGGTGAGGCCCAGAGGGGGATGAGAATCACTAGCTCCAGGTGAGGCCCCGATGTGGAACTGAAACCAGGTCCCATGATGCCCATATGAGGACCTGAGTCAGCAGGTCCAGGTGAGGTCCCTGTGGGAACCAGTAACCTCGTCCAGGTGAGGCCCAGGTGGGACCACAGTCACCAGGTCCACGTGAGGCCCAGGTATACAAGAGTGTATCCAGGTCGCAATGATGCCCAGGTAAGGACCAGAGTCAACAGTCCAGGAGAGGCCCAAATATGGACCAGAGTCATTTTGTTCTAGGTGATGCCTGATGGAGACCACAGGAATCAGGTCCAGGAGGGCCCCATATGGGAATCAGAGCCACCAGATCCAGGTGAGGTCCTGGTGGGACCACAGTCACAAGGTCCAGGTGAGGCGCAGGTGGCAACAGGATTCACCAAGTCCAGGTGAGGCCCAGTTGGCGACCAGTCACCAGATCCAAGTGAGGACAAGATAAGGACCAGATTCACCAGGCCCAAATGAAGCCCATGGGGTGACCAGAGTCACCAGGTAAGGGTGAGTCCCAGAGGGGAAACCAGAGTAACCAGTTTAGTTTGAGGCCCAGAATGGGTCCACAGGTCCCTAGTCAGAGTGAGGCCCAGGTGTGGAATAGTGTATCCAGGTCCCAATGATGCCTGGGTGAGGACCAGAGTCACTAGGGCCATGCAGGCCCAGATGGGGACAAATCACTAGGTCCTGTTGAGGCATAGAATAAGACCACAGTCAGCAGTATCATTTGATCCCCTTGCGTGAACCAGAGCCACTCTATCCAGCTGAGTCCCAGGTCCATGAGAGGCTCACGTGAGGACCAGATTCATTAGGTCGAATTGAGGCATAGCTGGGGACAAGAGTCACCAGGTCTGGGTGCGGGCTAGGTGGGGCAAGATTCAGAAGTTCTGAGTTAGGTCAAAGTGGGGACGAGAGACGCCAGGTCCAGGCGAGGCCAAACTGAGGACCAGTGTCACCAGATCCATGTGAGGTCCATGTTAGAAAGAGAGTCACCAGGTCCAAGAGAGGTCCAGGTGGGGACCAGAGTCACCAGATCCAGGTGAAGTCCAGGTGGGGACCAGAGTCACCAAATCCACGTGAAGCCCAGGTGGGGCCAGAGTCACTAGGTCCCGATGTGGCCCTGGTGAGGACCAGAGTCACCAGATCTGACTGAGGCGTAGAAGGGTACCAAAATCACCTGGTCCATGTGACATCCAGATGGGGACCAGAGTCATCAGGTCAGGGTGAGGCACAGAGAGGTTCCAGAGTCATCATGTCCAGGTGAGGCTCAGGTGTGGAACAGAGTCACCAGGTCCCAATGATGCCCAGGTGAGGAACAGAGTCACCAGGACTGGGTGACGCGCAGATAGGATCAGAGTCACCAGATCTTGTTGAGGCCTAGAGGGGTACCAGATTCACCAGGTCCAGGTGAGGCACAGGTGGTGACCAGAGTCCCAGTTCTGGGAAAGGACCAGGTAAGGACCATATTCACCAGGTCCAAGAGGCCCACGTGGGGACCTGAGTCACCAGGCATGGGTGAGGCCCAGGTGGCAATAACTCTCACCAGGTCCAGGTGAGGCCAACCTGCAAGCCATGCAGTGGAACCATATCACGATGATGCCCAGGTAGGGAGAAGAGTTACCAGGTCCAGGTGAGGCCAACCTGCATGCCATGCAGTGGAAACATATCCAGATGATGCCCAGGTAGAGACCAGACTTACCAGGTCCAGGTGAGGCCAACCTGCAGGCCATGCAGTGGAACCATATCCCGATGATGCCCAGGTATGGACCAGAGTCACCAGGTCCAAATGAGGCCCAGATGGAGCATATTCACTAGGTACAGGTGAGTCCCCTTTGAAGACCAGAGTCACCAGATCTGTTTGAGGCCTAGGGGGTACCAGAATCACCTTGTCCATGTGACATCCAGATGGGGACCAGAGTCACTAGGTCAGGGTGAGGCCCAGAGCGGTTCCAGAGTCAACATTTCCAGGTGAGGCTCAGGTGTGGTACAGTGTCACCAGGTACCAATGATGCCCAGGTGAGAACAAGAGGCACCCGGTCTGGGTGTCGCGCAGATAGGATCAGACTCACCAGTCCAGGTGAGGCCACGAAAGGGCACAGCAATCAGGTCCAGGTGGGGAACAAAGTCACCAGGACTGGGTGAGGCCCAGATGGGGACCAGATTCACCAGGTCCAGGTGAGGCCCAGGTGGTGACAAGAGTCCCGGGGTCTAGGAGAGGACCGGGTAAGGACAAGATTCACCAGGTCCAAGAGGCCCACGTAGGGACTTGAGTCACCAGGTATGGGTGAAGCCCAGGTGGCAACCCCACACACCAGGTCCTGGTGAGACCAACCTGCAGGCCAGAGTCACCAGATCCACGTGAGTCCCTAGTGGGGACCGGATTCACCAGGTAAAAGTGAGTCTACAAGAACGCCAGAGTCACCAGGTCCAGGCGTGGTTCATGTAGGAACGAGACCACCAGGTCCAGGTGAGACCCAGGTGGAGACCACAGTCACTAGGTCCAGGTGTGACCCAGGTGGGGACCACAGTCACCAGGTTCAGTTTGAGGACTAGGTGGGGGGATCAGAGTCATCGAGACCAATTGAGGCCAAAGTGTGGAGCAAAGTTATCATGTCCAGGTGAGGCCCAGAAGAACAGAGTAACCATGTCCCATTTATGCCAGGTGGGAAAAGAGTCACAAGGTCTAGATGAGACCTAAGTGAGGAGTAGATTCACTTGGTCCAGTTGTGCCCAGTTGAGGACCAGTGTCCCAGCTCCAGGTGAGTCCCAGATGGGGAACAGAGTCACCCGATTCTGGTGATATCCAGATGGGGACCAGAGTCACCATGTCAGGCTGAGGCCCAGAGGGGATCCAGCGTCATCATCTCCAGGTGAGTCTCAGGTGTGGAAAAGAGTATCCAGGTCATAATGGTCCACAGGTGAGGACCAGAGTCACCAGATCTGGGTGAGGCCCAGTTAGGATCAGAGTCACCCGTTCCAGGTGAGGCCCAAAAGGAGTCCACAGCAATCAGTTCCAGGTGGAGAACAAAGTCACCAGGACTGGGTGAGGCCCAATGGGGACCAGATTCACCAGGTCCAGATGATTCCCATGTTGTGACCAGACTTACTAGTTCCGAGTGAGGACCTGGTAAGGACCAGATTCACCACGTCAAAGGGAGGCCCAAGTGGGGCCCTAGTCACAAGGTATGGGGGAGGCCCAGGTGGCAACCCCACTCACCAGGTCCAGGTGAGGCCAACCTGCAGGCCATGCAGAGGAACCATGTCCCGGTGATGCTCAGGTAGGGACCAGATTTACCAGGTCCATTTGAGGCCAATCTGCAGGCCATGCAGTGGAACCATGTCCCGATGATGCCCAGGTAGGGACCAGATTCACCAGGTCCAAAAAAGGCCCAGATGCAGCATATTCACTAGGTCCAGGTGAGGCCCAGTTGAGGACCAGTTTCACCATATCTGCTTGAGTCTTAGAAGGGTACCAGAATCACCTGGTCCAGGTGATATCCAGATGGGGACGACAGTCACCAGGTCAGGGGGAGGCCCAGAGAGGTTCCAGAGTCATCGGGTCCAGGTGAGGCTCAGGTGTGGAAGAGAGTCACCAGGTACCAATGATGCCCAAGTGAGGACCAGATTCACCAGATCTCGGTGAGGAGTAGATAGGATCAGAGTCACCAGTTACAGGTGAGGCCAATAAAGAGTTCACAGCAATCAGGTCCAGGTGGGGAACAAAGTCACCAGACCTGGGTGAGACCCAGATGGGGACCAGATTCACCAGGTCCAGGTGAGGCCCAGGTGGGTATAGAGTCCCCGGGTCTAGGAAAGGACCAGGTAAGGACAAGATTCACCAGGTCCAAGAGGCTCACGTGGGGACCTGAGTCACCAGCTATGTGTGAGGCCTAGGTGGCAACCCCACTCACCAGGTCTAGGTGAGGCCAACCGGCGGGCCAGAGTCACCAAATCTAGGTGAGGCCCTATTGGGGACTGGAGTCACCAGGTACATGTGAGTATACAAGAACACCACAGTCACCAGGTCCAGGTGTGGTTCATATGGGAACGAGAGTCACCAGGTGCAGGTGACCCCCAGGTGGGGACCACAGTCACCAGGTCCAGATTGAGGCCTAGGTGGGGGGACCAGAGTCATCAGGACCAGTTGAGGCCAAAGAATGGAGCAAAGTTACCATGTCCAGGTGAGGCCCAGGTGGGGAACAGAGTAACAATGTCCCATTGATGCCAGGTGGGAAAAGAGTCACAAGGTCCAGACGATGCCTAAGTGAGGAGTAGATTCACCAGGTCCTATTGAGGCCCTGTTGAGGACCAGTGTCCCATCTCCGGGTGAGTCCCAGAGGGGGACCAGAGTCACCAGGTTCTGGTGATATCCAAGTGGGGACCAGAGTCACCACGTCAGGGTGAGGCCCAGAGGGGGACGAGAATCACTAGATACAGGTGAGGCCCCGATGTGGAACTGAGAAACCAGGTACCATGATGCCCATATGAGGACCTGAGTCACCAGGTCCAGGTGAGGTCCCTGTGGGAACCAGTCACCTCATCCAGGAGAGTCCCCGGTGGGACCAAAGTCACCAGGTCCAGGTGAGGCCCATGTATATAAGAGAGTATCGAGGTCCCAATGATGCCCATGTAAGGACCAGAGTCAACAAGTGCAGGAGGGGCCCAAATATGGATCAGAGTCATTGTGTTCCAGGTGAGGCCAGATGGAGACCACAGGAACCAGGTCCAGGAGAGCCTCATATGGGAACCAGAGCCACAAGATCCAGGTGAGATCCAGGTGGGACCACAGTCACAAGGTCCAGGTGAGGCGCAGGTGGCAACAGGATTCACCAAGTCCAGGTGAGGCCCAGGTGGAGACCATTCACCAGATCCAGGTGAGACCAGCTAAGGACGAGATTCACCAGGCCAAAGTGAAGCCAAACGGGTGACCAGAGTCTCCAGGTAAGGGTGAGGCCCAAAGGGAACCAGTAACTAGTTTAGTATGAGTCCCAGAATGGGACAAGAGGTCCATGGTCAATGTGAGACACAGGTGTGGAATAGAGTATCTAGGTCCTAATGATTCCTGGGTGAGGACCAGAGTCACTAGCGCCATGCAGGCCCAGAAGGGAACAGAATCACTAGGACCAGGTGAGGCATAGAATAAGACCACAGTCAGCTGTATCAGGTGAGCCCCTTGTGCGAACCAGAGCCACTCTCTCTAGCTGAGTCCCAGGTCCATCTGAGGCCCACGTGAGGACCAGATTCATCAGGTCGAATTGAGACATAGCTGGGGACAAGAGTCACCAGGTCTGGTTGCGGCCGAGGTTGGGCAAGATTCAGCAGTTCTGAGTTAGGTCAAAGTGGGGATGAGAGATGCCAGATCCAGGTGAGGCCAAACTGAGGACCGGAGTCACCAGATGCAGGTCAGGTCCAGGTGGGGACCAGAGTCCCCAGATCCAGGTGAAGTCCAGGTGGGGACCAGAGTCACCAGATCCAGGTGAAGCCCAGGTGGGGACCAGAGTCGCTAGGTCCAGATGAGTCCCAGATGAGGACCAGAGTTACCAGGTACACGTGAAACCCCGGTGAGGATCAGAGGCAACAGGTCCATGTGAGGCCGGCTTGGGGACCATGGTCAACAGGTCTACTTGAGGCCCAGGCGTGGAACACAGTAAGCAGGTCCAGGTGAGTTCCCGGTGGTGACAAGAGTCACCAGGTACAGGTGAGGCCCATGTGGGCACCAGGATCACCATGTCCAGGGGAGGCCCTTGAAAGAACCAGAGTCAACAGTTCGAGGTCAGGCGCAGGTGGCAACCATAGTCAGGAGGTCTAAGTCAGGCCAAATTGAGGTTCACAGTCACTAGGGCACGGTGACACCCAGAGGGGGACCAGAGTCACCTGGTCCCGGTGAGGTCCACTTGTGGATCACAGTCACCGGGTCCCAATTTTGCCCAGTTGAGGACCATGGTCAACAGGGCCAGGTGAGGCCCAGATGGGAACCAGAGCCCGAAATCCAGGTGAAGCCCAGGTGGGGACCACAGTCACCAGATCCAGGGTAGTCTCAGGTGGAGACCAGAATCACCAGGTCCAGGTGAGGTGCAGGTGTGCAACCACACTCACCAGGTCCCGGTGAGGCCCTGGTGGGGACTAGAGTCACGAGGTACATGAGAAGCTAGAAACACTGCAGCCACCAGATCCACATGATGTCCATGTGGGAACGAGAATCACCAGTTACAGGTGAAATCCAGGCAGGGATCCGAATCAACATGTCCACGTGAGACCCAAGAGGCAACCAGTGCCACCATGTCCAGGTGTGGCCCAGGTGAAGACCAGAGTTAATAGGTCTGGATGGGTCACTGTTAGTGAACAGTGTAACCATATACAGATGCTACCCATGTGGGTACCAGAGACACCAGGTCCTGGTGAGGTCTAGGTGGGACCAGAGACATGAGGTCCAGGTGAGGTCCCGATGGGAACCACAGTCACCAGGTCAGGTGAGGCCATGCTTAGGATCAGAGTCACCAGTTACAGGTGAGGCCCAGGTGGAGCCAGATTCACCAAGTAGAGAAGACGCCAAAGTCAGGACCAGAGTTACCAGGATCAGGTCAGTCCCAGTGGGGAATATAGTAACCATGTCCCGATGATGCCCAGGTAGAACCCGAGTCACCACGTCCAGATGAGGCGCAGGTGGGGAGTATATTCACTAGCTCCCGGTGAGGCCCAGTTGAGGACCAGATTCCCCCAGTCTAGTTGAGGCCTAGAGGGGTACCATATTCACCTGGTCTAGGTGACATCCAGATGGGGACCAGAGTCACCAGGTCAGGGTGAGGCCCAGAGAGGTTCCAGAGTCATCATGTCCAGGTGAGGCTCAGGTTTAGAACAGGGATCCAGGTCCTAATGGTCCACAGGTGAGGACCAGAGTCACCAGATCTGTGTGAGGCCCAGTTAGGATCAGAGTCACCAGTTCCAGGTGAGGCCAAGAAGGAGTCCACAGAAATCAGGTCCAGGTGGGGAACAAAGTCACGAGGACTGGGTGAGGCCCAGATGGGGACCAGATTCACCAGGTCCAGGTGATTCCCAGGTGGTGACCAGAGTTACGAGTTCCGGGTGATTACAAGGTAAGGATCAGATTCACCAGGTCCAAGTGAGGCCCACGTGGTACCTGTGTCACCAAGCATGGGTGAGGCCCAGGTGGCAACCTGACTCTCCAGGTCCAGGTGAGGCCAAACTGCAAGCCATGCAGAGGAACCATGTCCCAATGATGCCCAGGTAGGGACTAGAGTTACCAGGTCCAGGTGAGGCCAACCTGCAGGCCATGCAGTGGAACCATGTCCCGATGATGCCCAGGTAGGGACCAGAGTCACCAGGTCCAAATGAGGCCCAGATGGAGCATATTCACTAGGTCCAGTGAGGCCCAGTTGGGGACCACTGTCACCAGATCTGGTTGAGGCGTAAAGGGATACCACAATCACCTGGTCCAGGTGACATCCAAATGGGGACCAGAGGCACCAGGTCAGGGTGAGGCCCAGAGTGGTTCCAGAGTCATCATGTCCAGGTTAGGCTCAGGTGTGGAACAGAGTCACCAAGTACCAATGATGCCCATGTGAGGACCAGAGTCACCAGGTATGGGTGACACACAGATAGGATCAGAGTCACCAGTTCCAGGTGAGGCTAAGAAAGAGTCCACAGCAATCAGGTCCAGGTGGGGAAAAAAGTCACCAGGACTGGGTGAGCCCCAGATGGGGACCAGATTCACCAGGTCCAGGTGAGGCCCCAGGTGGTGACCAGAGTCACCAGGTATATGTGAGTCTACAAGAACACCACAGTCACCAGATCCTGGTGGGGTTCATGTGGGAACGAGAGTCACCAGGTCCACGTGAGACCCAGGCGGGGACAACGGTCACCAGGTCCAGACTGAGGCCTAGGTGGGGGGACCAGAGTCATCATGACCAGTTGAAGCCAAAGTGTGGGGCAAAGTTATCATGTCGAGGTGAAGCCCCGGTGGGGTAGAGAGTAACCAAGTCCCATTGATGCCAGGAGGGAAAAGAGTCACAAAGTCCAGACGAGGCCTAAGTGAGGAGTAGATTCACCAGGTCCTGTTGAGGCCCAGTTGAGTGCCAGTGTCCCCAGCTCCGGGTGAGTCCCAGAGGGGGACCAGAGTTACCCGGTTCTGGTGATATCCAGGTGGGGACCAGAGTCACCACGTCAGAGTGAGGCCCAGAGTGGAACGAGAATCACTAGGTCCAGGGGAGGACCCGATGGGGAACTGAGAAACCAGGTCCCATGATGCCCATATGAGGACCTGAGTCACCAGGTCCAGGTGAGGTCCCTGTTGGAACCAGTCACCTCATCCTGGTGAGGCCCAGGTGGGACCACAGTCACCAGGTCCAGGTGAGGCCAAGGTATATAAGAGTGTACCCAGGTCCCAATGATGCCCAGGTAAGTACCAGAGTAAACAGGTCCAGCAGATGGCAAATATGGAACAGAGTCATTGTGTTCCAAGTGCGGTCAGATGGAGACCACAGGAACCAGGAACAGGAGAGCCTCATATGGGAACCAGAGCCACCAGATCCAGGTGAGGTCCAGGTGGGACCACAGTCACAAGGTCCCGGTGACACGCAGGTGGCAACAGGATTCACCAAGTCCAGGAGAGGCCCAGGTGGCGACCAGTCACCAGATCCAGGTGCGGACCAGATAAGGACTAGATTCACCAGGTCCAAGTGAAGCCCAAGGGGTGACCAGAATCACCAGGTAAGGGTGAGGCCCAGAGGGGGAACCAGAGTAACCAGTTTAGTTTGAGGCCCCGAATGACTGAGTGAAGACCAGAGTCACTAGGGCCATGCAGGTCCAGTTGGGGAACAGAATCACTAGTTCCTGATGAGTCATAGAATAAGACCACAGTCAGCAGTATCAGGTGAGCCGCTTGTGGAAACCAGAGCCACTCTATCCTGCTGAGTCCCAGGTCCATGGGAGGCCCACGTGAGTAACATATTCATTAGGTCGAAATGAGGCATAGCTGGAGACAAGAGTCACCAGGACTGGGTCGGCCTAGGGGGGCAAGATTCAGCATTTCTGAGTTTGGTCAATGTGGGGTCGAGAGACGCCAGGTCCAGGTGAGGCCAAACTGAGGACCAGAGCCACCATATCCAGTTGAGGTCCATGTTGGAAAGAGAGTCACCAGGTCCAGGAGAGGTCCAGGTGGGGACTAGAGTCACCAGATCCAGGTGAAGCCCAGGTGGGGATCAGAGTCACTAGGTCCAGATGAGGCCCAGGTGAGGACCAGAGTTATCAGGTACATGTGAGGCCCCGGTGGGGATCAGAGGCCACAGGTCCATGTGAGGCCGGCTTGGGGACCATGGTCAACAGATCTACTTGAGGTCCAGGTGTGGAACACAGTAAGCAGGTCCCGGGGAGGCCCTTGAAAGAACCAGAGTCAACAGTTCTAGGTCAGGCGCAGGTAGCAACCAGGGTCAGCAGGTCCAAGTCAGGCCAAAGTGGGGTTCACAGTCACTAGGGCACGGTGAGACCCAGAGGGGGACCAGAGTCACCTGGTCCAGGTGAGGCCCAGTTGAGGACCAGTTTCACCATATCTGGTTCGGCTTAGAAGGGTACCAGAATCACCTGATAGAGGTTATATCCATATGGGGACCAGAGGCACCAGGTCAGGGTGAGGCCCAGAGTGGTTCCAGAGTCATCGGGTCCAGGTGAGGCTCAGGTGTGGAAGAGAGTCACCAGGTACCAATGATGCCCAAGTGAGGACCGGAGTCACCAGATCTGGGTGAGGCGTAGATAGGTTCAGAGTCACCAGTTGCAGGTGAGGCCAAGAAAGAGTTCACAGCAATCAGGTCCAGGTGGGGAACAAAGTCACCAGACCTGGGTGAGACCCAGATGGGGACCAGATTCACCAGGTCCAGGTTATTCCCAGGTGGTGACCAGAGTCCTCGGGTCTGGGAGAAGACCAGCTAAGGACCAGATTCAACAGGTCCAAATGAGGCCCACGTGGGGACCTGAGTCACCAGCTATGTGTGAGGCCTAGGTGGCAACCCCACTCCCCAGGTCCAGGTGAGGCCAACCTGCAGGCCAGAGTCACCAAGTCCAGGAGAGGTCCAGGTCTACTTGAGGCCCAGGTGTGGAACACAGTAAGCAGGTCCAGGAAGTCCCCGGGGGTGACAAGAATCACTACGTCCAGGTGAGGCCCACGTGGGGACCAGGATCACCAGGTACACGGGAGGCCATTGAAAGAACCAGAGTCAACACTTCGAGGTCAGGAGCAGGTAGCAACCAGCGTCAGCAGGTCCAAGTCAGGCTAAAGTGGGGTTCACAGTCCCTAGGGCACGGTGAGACCCAGAGGGGGACCAGAGTCACCTGGTTCAGGTGAGGTTCAATGTGGAACACAGTCACCGGGTCACAATTTTGCCCAGTTGAGGACCATGGTCAACAGGGCCAGGTGAGGCCCAGGTGACTCCCCATTCGGAGTCCCCAAATCCAGGTGAAGCCCAGGTGGGGAACACAGTCACCAGATCCGGGGTAGTCTCAGGTGCAGATCAGAATCACCAGGTCCAGGTGAGGTGCAGGTGGAAACCACACTCACCAGGTCCCTGTGAGGCCCTGGTGGGGACCAGAGACACGAGGTACATGAGAAGCTAGAAACACTGCAGCCACCAGGTCCACAGGATGTCCATGTGGGAACGAGAATCACCAGTTACAGGTGAGGACCAGGTGCGATCCGACTCCCCATGTCCAGGTGAGACCCAGGTGGAAACAAGTGTCACCATGTTCAGGTGTGGCCCAGTTGAAGACCAGAGTTAATAGTTCCACTGGGTCATTGTTAGTTAACAGAGTACCATATCCTGATGCTAACCAGGTGGGTACCAGAGACACCAGGTCCTGGTGAGGGCCAAGTGGGACCAGAGTAACCAGATCTGGTTGAGGCCTAGAGGGGTACAAGAATCACCTGGTCAAGGTGACATCCAGTTGGGGACCAGAGTGACCAGGTCAGGGTGAGGCCCAGAGAGGATCCACAGTCATCATGTCCAGGTGAGGCTCAGGTGTGGAACAGAGTCACCAGGTACCTATTATGCCCATGTGAGGACCAGAGTCACCAGATATGGGTGATGCGCAGATAGGATCAGAGTCACCAGATCTAGGTGAGGCGAAGAAAGTGTCCACAGCAAGCAGGTCAGGTGGGTAACAAAGTCCCCAGGACTGGGTGAGGCCCAGATGCGGACCAGATTCACCAGGTCCAGGTGAGGCCCAGGTGGTGACCAGAGTTCTCGGGTCTGGGAGAGGACGAGGTAAGGTCCAGATTCACCAGGTCCAGGTGAGGCACAGGTGGTCCCCGGGTCTGGGAGAGCACCAGGTAAGGTCCAGATTCACCAGGTCCAAGAGGCCCACGTGGGGACCTGAGTCACCAGGTATGGGTGAGGCCCTGGTGGCAAACCCTACTCACCAGGTCCAGGTGAGGCCAACCTGCAGGCAGAGTCACTAGATCCAGGTGAGGCCCTAGTGGGGACCGGAGTCCCCAGGTAAATGTGAATCTACAAGAACACCACAGTCACCAGGTCCAGGTTTGGTTCATGTGGGAACGAGAGTCACCAGGTCCAGGTGAGACCCAGGTGGGGACCACAGTCATCTAGTCTAGATTGAGGCCTAGGTGGGGGGACCAGAGTCATCAGGACCAGTTGAGGCCAAAGAGTGGAGCAAAGTTATCATGTCCAGGTGAGGCCCAGGTGGGGAACAGAGTAACCATGTCCCATTGATGCCAGGTGGGAAAAGACTCACAAGATCCAGACGAGGCCTAAGTGAGGAGTAGATTCACCAGGTCCTGTTGAGGCCCAGTTGAGGAGCAGTGTCCCCAGCTCCGTGTGAGTCCCAGAGGGGACCAGAGTCACCCGGTTCTGGTGATATCCAGCTGGAGACCAGAGTCACCACGTCAGGGTGAGGCCTAGAGGGGGACGAGAATCACTAGGTCCAGGTGAGGCCCCGATGTGGAACTGAGAAACCAAGTCCCATGATGCCCATATGAGGACCTGAGTCACCAGGTCCAGGTGAGGTCCCTGTGGGAACCAGGCACCTCGTCCAAGTGAGGCCCAGGTGGGACCACAGTCACCAGGTCCAGGTGAGGCCCAGGTATATAAGTGAGTATCCGGGTCCCAATGAGGCCAGGTAAGGACCAGAGAAAACAGATCCAGGATAGGCCCAAATATGGGTCAGAGTCATTGTTTTCCAGGTGAGGCCAGATGGAGACCACAGGAACCAGGTCCAGGAGAGCCCAATATGGGAACCAGAGCCACCAAATCCATGTGAGGTCCAGGTGGGAGCACAGTCACAAGGTCCAGGTGAGGCACAATTGGTAACAGGATTCACCAAGTCCAGGGGAGGCCCAGGTGGCGACCAGTCACCACAACCAGGTGCGGTCCAGCTAAGGTCCAGATTCACCAGGCCCAAGAGAAGTCAAAGGGGTAACCAGAGTCACCAGGTAAGGGTGAGGCCCAGAGGGGGAACCAGAATAACCAGTTTAGTTTGAGGCCCAGAATGGGACCAGAGATCCCTGGTCAAACAGCGGCACAGGTGTGGAATAGAGTATCCAGGTCCCAATGATGCCTGGGTGAGGAACAGAGTCACTAGGACCATGCAGGCCCAGATGCGGAACAGAATCACTAGGTCCTGGTGAGGCACAGAATAAGACCACAGTCACCAGTGTCAGGTGAGCCCCTTGTGGGAACCAGAGCCACTCTATCCAGCTGAGTCCCAGGTCCATGTGAGGCCCACGTGAGGACCAGATTCATCAGTTCGAATTGAGGCATAGCTGGGGACAAGAGTCACCAGGTCTGGGTGCGGCCTATGTAGGACAAGATTCAGCAGTTCTGAGTTAGCTCAAAGTGGGGACAAGAGTCAACAGGTCCAGGTGAGGCCAAACTGAGGACCAGAGTCACCAGGTCCAGGAGAGTTCCAGGTGGGGAAAATAGTCACCCGGACTGGGTGAGGCCCAGATGGGGACCAGATTCACCAGGTCCAGGTGAGGCCCAGGTGGTGACCAGAGTTACCAGTTCCAGGTGAGGATCAGGTAAGGACCAGATTCACCAGGTCCAAGTAAGGCCCACAGTGGGACCTGTGTCACCATGTATTGGTGAGGCCCAGGTGGCAAACCCTCTCACCAGTTCAAGGTGAGGCCAACCTGCAGGCCATGCAGTGGAACCATGTCCCGATGATGCCCAGGTAGGGACCAGAGTCACCAGGTCGAAATGAGGCCCAGATGGAGCATATTCACTAGGTCCAGGTGAGGCCCAGTTGAGGACGAGAGGCACCAGAACTGGTTGAGGCCTAGAGGGGTACCAGAGTCACCTGGTCCAGGTGACAACCAGATGGGGACCAGAGTCACCAGGTCAAGGTGACGCCCAGCCAAGTTCCAGAGTCATCATGTCCAGGTGAGGCTCACGTGTCGAACAGAGTAACCAGATACCAATGATGCCCAGGTTAGGAGCAGAGTCACCAGGTCTGGGTGATGCGCAGATAGGATCAGAGTCACCAGATCCAGGTTAGGCCCTAGAGGGGACCGGAGACACCAGGTAAATGTGAGTCTACAAGAACACCACAGTCACCAGGTCCAGGTGTGGTTCATGTGGGAACGAGAGTCACCAGGGCCAGAAGAGACCCAGGTGGGTACCACAGTCACCAGGTCCAGATTGAGTCATAGGTGAGGGACCAGAGTCATCAGGACCAGTTGAGGCCAAAGTGCGGAGCAAAGTTATCATGTCCAGGTGAGGCCCAGGTGGGGAACAGAGTAACCATGTCCCATTGATGCCAGGTGGGAAAAGAGTCACAAGATCCAGACGAGGCCTAAGTGAGGAGTAGATTCACCAGGTTCTGTTGAGGCCCAGTTGAGTGCCAGTGTCCCCAGCTCCGGGTGAGTTCCAGAGGGGGACCAGAGACCCCCGGTTCTGGTGATATCCAGGTGGGGACCAGAGTCAGCACGTCAGCGTGAGGCCCAGACTGGGACGACAATCACTGGGTCCAGGTGAGGCCCCGATGTGGAACTGAGAAACCAGGTCACATGATGCCCATATGAGGACCTGAGTCACTAGGTCCAGGTGAGTTCCTTGTGGGAACCAGTAACCTCGTCCAGGTGAGGCCCAGATGGGACCACAGTCACCAGGTCCAGGTGAAACCCAGGTATATAAGAGAGTATCCAGGTCCCAATGATGCCCAGGTATAGACCAGAGTCAACAGGTCCAGGAGAGGACCAAATAGGGATCAGAGTCATTATATTCCAGGTGATGCCAGATGGAGACCACAGGAACCAGGTCCAGGAGAGCCCCTTATGGGAACCAGAGCCACCAGATCCAGGTGAGGTCCAGGTGGGACCACAGTCACAAGGTCCAGGTGAGGCGCAGGTGGCAACAGGACTCACGAAGTCCAGGTGAGGCCCAGGTGCCGACAAGTCACCACATCCATTTGCGGACCATCTAAGGACCAGAATCACCAGGCCCAAGTGAAGCAAAAGGGGTGACCAGAGTCACCAGGTAAGGGTGAGGCCCAGAGGGGGAACCAGAGTAACCAGTTTAGTTTGAGGCCCAGAATGGGACTAGAGGTCCCTGGTGAAATTGAGGCCCAGGTGTGGAATAGAGTATCCAGGTCCCAATGATGCCTTGGTGTGGACCAGAGTCACTAGGGCCTTGCAGGCCCTGATGGGGCACGGAATCACTAGGTCCTGGTGAGGCATAGAATAAGACCACAGTCAACAGTATCAGGTGAGCCGCTTGTGGAAACCAGAGCCCCTGTATCCAGCTGAGTCCCAGGTCCATGTGAGGCCCACGTGAGGACCAGATTCATCAGGTCGTATTGAAGCATAGCTGGGCACAAGAGTCACCAGTTCTGGGTGTGGCCTATGTGGGGTAAGATTCAGCAGTTCTGAGTTAGGTCAAAGTGGGGACGAGAGACACCAGGTCCAGATGAGGCAAAACTGAGGACAAGAGTTACCAGATCCAGGTGTGGTCCATGTTAGAAGAGAGTCACCAGGACCAGGAGAGGTCCAGGTGGGGACCAGAGTCACCAGATCCAAGTGAAGCCCAGGTGGGGAACAGAGTCGCTAGGTCCAGATGAGCCCCAGGTGAGGACCAGAGTTACCAGGTACACATGAGGCCCCGGTGGGGATCAGAGGCAACAGGTCCATGTGAGGCCGGCTTGGGGACCATGGTCAACAGTTCTACTTGAGGCCCAAGTGTGGAACACAGTAAGAAGATCCAGGTGAGTTCCCGGTGGTTACAAGAGTCACCACGTCGAGGTGAGTCCCAGGTGGGGACCAGGATCACCAGGTCGATGGGAGGCCCTTGAAAGGACTGGAGTCAAAAGTTCGAGGTCAGGCGCAGGTGGCAACCAGGGACAGCAGGTCCAAGTCAGGGCAAAGTGGGTTTCACAGTCACTAGGGCACGGTGACACCCAGAGGGGGACCAGAGTCACCTGGTCCAGGTGAGGTCCAGTTGTGGAACACAGTCACCGGGTCCCAATTTTGCCCAGTTGAGGACCATGGTCAGTAGGACCAGGTGAGGCCCAGATGCGGATTGGAGTCCCCAAATCCAAGTGAAGACCAGGTGGGGACCACAGTAAACAGATCCAGGATAGTCTCATGTGCAGACCAGATTCACCAGGTCCAGGTGAGTTGCAGGTGGCAAACATACTCACCAGATCCCGGTGAGGCCCTGGTGGGGACCAGAGTCATGAGATACATGAGAAGCTAGACACAATGCAGCCACCAGTTCCACGTGATGTCCACGTAGGAACGAGAATCTCCAGTTACACGTGAGGACCTGGTGGGGATCCGACTCACCATGTCCAGTTGAGACCCAGGTGGGAACCAGTGTCACAATGTCCAGGTGTGGCCCAGGTGAAGTCCAGAGTTATTAGGTCCAGCTGGGTCCTGTCAGTGAACAGTGTAACCATATCCTGATGCTACCCCGGTGGGTACCAGATACACCAGGTCCTGGTGAGGCCCAGGTGGGACCAGAGACATGAGGTCCAGGTGAGGTCCCATGGGAACCACAGTCACCAGGTCAGGTGAGGCCATGCTTAGGATCAGAGTCACCAGTTACAGGTGAGGCCCAGGAGGAGCCAGAGTCACCTGGTACAGAAGAGGCCAAAGTCATTACCTGAGTAACCAGGATCAGTTCAGTCCCAGTGGTGAATAGAGTAACCATGTCCTGATGATGCCCTGGTAAAACCAGAGTCACCAGGTCCAGATGAGGCGCAGGTGGGGAGTATGTTCAATATGTCCCAGTGAGACCCAGATGAGGACTAGAGTCACCAGGTCAAGTTGAGGCCTAGAAGAGTACCAGATTCACCTGGTCTAGGTGACATCCAGATGGGGACCAGAGTCACCATGTCAGGGTGAGGCCCAGAGGGGATCCAGAGTCATCAAGTCCAGGTGAGGCTCAGGTGTGGAACAGAGTATCCTTGTCATAAAGGTCCACAGTTGAGTACCACAGTCAGCAGATCTGGGTGAGGTCCAGATAGGATCAGAGTCACCAGTTCCAGGTGAGGCCAAGAAGGAGGCCACAGCTATCAGGTCCAAGTTGGGAACAAAGTCACGAAGACTGGGTGAGGCCCAGATGGGGACCAGATTCACCAGGTCCAGGTGATTCCCAGGTGGTGACCAGAGTTACCAGTTTCAGGTGAGGACCAGGTAAGGACCAGATTCACCAGGACCAAGTGAGGCCCACGTGGGGACTTGTGTCTCCAGGTATCGGTGAGGCCCAGGTGGAAATCCCACTCACCAGGTCCAGGTGAGGCCAATGTGCAGGCCATGCAGAGGAACCATGTCCCAATTATGCCCACGTAGGGACCAGACTTACCAGGTCCAGGTGAGGCCAACCTTTGGGACCTGCTGAGATTCCGTGTCCCGATGATGCCCATGTAGGGACCAGAGTTACCAGGTCCAGGTGAGGCCCCGATATGGAACTGAGAAACCAGGTCCCATGATGCCCATATGAGGACCTGAGTCACCAGGTCCAGGTGAGGTACCAGTCACCTCGTCCAGGTGAGGCCCAGGTGGGATCACAGTCACCAGGTCCACGTGAGGCCCAGGTACATAAGAGCATATCCAGGTCGCAATGATGCCCAGGTATGGACCAGAGTCAACAGGTCCAGGAGAGGCCCAAATATGGATCAGAGTCATCTTGTTCCAGGTGAGGCCAGATGGACACCACAGCAACCAGGTCCAGGAGAGCCCCATATGGGAACCAGAGACACCAGATCTAGGTGAGGTCCAGGTGGGACCACAGTCACAAGAACCAGATGAGGCGCAGGTGGCAACAGGATTCACCAAGTCCGGGTGAGGCCCAGGTGGCTACCAGTCACGAGATCCAGGTGCGGACCAGCTATGGACCAGATTCACCAGGCCCAAGTGAAGCCCAACGGGTGACCAGCGCCTCCAGGTAAGGGTGAGGAACAGAGGGGGAACCAAAGTAACCAGTTTAGTTTGAGGCCCAGAATGGGACCAGCGTTCCCTGGTCAAAGTGAGGCCCAGGTGTGGAATAGAATATCCAGGTCCCAATGATGCCTGGGTGAGGACCAGAGTCACTAGGGCCATGCAGGCCCAGATGGGGAACAGAATCAGTACGTCCTGGTGAGGCATAGAATAAGACCACAGTCAGCAGTATCAGGTGTGCCCCTTGTGGGAAGCAGAGCCACTCTATCCAGCTGATTCCTAGGTACATGTGAGGCCCACGTGAGGACCAGATTCATCAAGTCGAATTGAGGCATAGCTGGGGACAAGAGTCACCTGGTCTGGGTGGGGCCTAGGTGGGGCAAGATTCAGCAGTTATGAGTTAGGTCAAAGTGGGGATGAGAGACACCAAGTCGAAGTGAGGCCAAACCGAGGACCAGAGTCACCTGATCCACATGAGGTCCATGTTGGAAAGGAGTCACCAGGACCAGGAGAGGTCCTGGTGTGGAACTGAGAAACCAGGCCCCATGATGCCCATATGAGGACCTGAGTCACCAGGTCCAGGTGAGGTCCCTGTGGGAACCAGTCACCTCGTCCAGGTGAGGCCCAGGTGGGACCACAGTCACCAGGTCCAGGTGAGGTCCATGTTGGAAAGAGAGTCACCAGGTCCAGGAGAGGTCCAGGTGGGGACCAGAGTCACCAGATCCAGGTGAAGTCCAGGTGGGGACCAGAGTCACGAGATCCAGGTGAAGCCCAGGTGGGGACCAGAGTCACTAAGTCCAGATGAGGTCAAGGTGGGGACCAGAGATACCAGGTACAAGTGAGGCCCCGGTGGGGAGCAGTATCAACAGGTCCATGTGAGGCCGTCCTGGGGAACATGGTCAACATGTCTACTTGAGGCCCAGGTGTGGAACACAGTAAGCAGGTCCAGGAGAGTCCCCGATGGTGACAAAGTCACCACGTCCAAGTGAGACCCAGGTGGGGACCAGGATGACCAGGTCGAGGGGAGGCCTTTGAAAAACCAGAGTCTACAGTGTGAGGTCAGGCGCAGGAGGCAACCAGTATCAGCAGGTCCAAGACAGGCCATAGAGGGGGTTCACAGTCACTAGGGCGCGGTGAGACCCAGAGGGGGACCAGAGTCACCTGGTCCAGGTGAGGTCCAGTTGTGGAACACAGTCACCGGGTCCCAATTTTGCCCAGTTGAGGACCATGGTCAACAGGGCCAGGTGAAGCCCAGATGGAGACCGGAGTCCCCAAATCCAGGTGAAGCCCAGGTGGAGACCAGAGTCACCAGATCCAGGGTAGTCTCAGGTGTAGACCAGAATCACCAGGTCCAGGTGAGGTGCAGGTGGCAACAACACTCACCAGGTGCCGGTGAGGCCCTGGTGGGGACCAGAGTCAAGATGTATATGAGAAGCTAGAAACACTGCAGCCACAAGGTCCACATTATGTCCATGTGGGAATGAAAATCACCAGTTACAGGTGAGGACCAGGTGGGGATCCGACTCACCATGTCCAGGTGAGACCCAGGTGGGAACCAGTGTCACCATGTCCAGGTGTGGCCCAGGTGAAGACCAGAGTTAATAGGTCCGGCTGGGTCACTGTTTGTGAACAGTGTAAACATATCCTGATGCTACCCAGGTGGGAACCACAGAAACCAGGTCCTGGTGAGGCCCAGGAGGGCCCAGAGACATGAGGTCCAGAAGAGTTCCCGATGGGAACCACAGTCACCAGGTCAGATGAGGCCATGCTTAGGAACAGAGTCACCAGTTACAGGTGAGGCCCCTGTTGAGCCAGAGTCACCTGGTACAGAAGAGGACAAAGTCAGGACCAGAGTTACCAGGATCAGGTCAGTCCCAGTGGGGAATAGAGTAACCATGCCCCGATGATGCCTAGGTAGAACCAGAGTCACCAGGTCCAGATGAGGCGCAGGTGGGGAGCATATTCTTTCGGTCCCAGTGAGGCCCAGTTGCGGACCAGAGTCACCAGGTCTAGTTGAGGACTAGAGGGGTACCGGATTCACTTGGTCTAGGTGACATCCAGATGGGGAGCAGAGTCACCATGTCAGGGTGAGGCCTATAGGGGATCCAGAGTCATCATGTCCAAGTGAGGCTCAGGTGTGGGACGGAGTATCCAGATCATAATGGTCCACAGGTGAGGACCAGAGTCACCAGATCTGGGTGAGGCCAAGTTAGGATCACACTCACCACTTCCAGGTGAGGCCAAGAATGTGTCCACAGCAATCAGGTCCAGGTGGGGAACAAAGTCACCAGGACTGGGTGAGGCCCAGATGGGGACCAGATTCACCAGGGCCAGGTGATTCCCAGGTGGTGACTAGAGTTACCAGTTCCAGGTGAGGACCAGGTAAGGACCAGATTCACCAGGTCCAAGTGAGGCCCACGTGGGTTCATGGGTCACCAGGCACAGGGGAGGCATAGCTGGGGACAAGAGTCACCAGATCTGGGTTCGGCCTAGGTGGCTCAGGTGGAAATCCCAATCACCAGGTCCAGGTGAGGCCAACCCTTGGGCCATGCAGAGGAACCGTGTCCCGATGATGCCTATGCAGGGACCAGAGTTACCGGCTCCTGGTGATTCCAACCTGTAGGCCATGCAGTGTAACCATGTCCCGATGATGCCCAGGGAGGGACCAAAGTCACCAGGTCCAAATTAGGCCCAGATGGAGCATATTCACTAGGTCCCGTTGAGGCCCAGTTGAGGACCAGAGTCACCAGATCTGGTTGAGGCCCAGAGGTGTACCAGAATCACCTGGTACAGGTAACATCCAGATGGAGACCAGAGTCACCAGGTCAGGGTGAGGCCCAGAGAGGTTCCAGAGTCATCATGTCCATGTGAGGCCGTCTTGGGGACCATGGTAAACAGGTCTACTGGAGGCCAAGCTGTGGAACACAGTAAGCAGGTCAAGGTGAGTTCCCGGTGGTGACAAGAGTCACCAGGTACAGGTGAGGCCGAGGTGGGGACCAGAATCACCAGGTACAGGAAAGGCCCTTGAAAGAACCTGAGTCAACAGTTCGAGGTCAGGCGCAGGTGGCAACCAGGGTCAACAGGTCCAAGTCAGGCCAAAGTGGGGTTCACAGTCACTAGGACACTGTGAGACCCAGAGGGGGACCAGAGTCACCTGGTCAGGTGAGGTCCAGTTGTTAAACAAAGTCAACGGGTCCCAATTTACCCAGTTGAGGACCATGGTCAACAGGGCCAGGTGAGGCCCAGATGGGGACCGGAGTCCCGAAATCCAGGTGAATCCCAGGTGGGGACCACAGTCACCAGATCCAGGGTAGTCTCAGGTGCAGAACAGAATCACCAGGTCCAGGTGAGGTGCAGGTGGCAACCACACTCACCAGGACCCGGTGAGGTCCTGGTGGGTACCAGAGTCACGAAGTACATGAGAAGCGAGAAATACTGCAGCCACCAGGTCCACATGATGACCATGTGGGAACGAGAATCACCAGTTACAGGTGAGGACCAGGTGGGGATCCGACTCACCATGTCCAGGTGAGACCCAGGTGGGTACCAGTGTCACCTTGTCCAGGTGTGGCCCAGGTGAAGACCAGAGTTAATAGGTCCGGCTGGGTCACTGTTAGTGAACAGTGTAACCATATGCTGATGCTACCCAGGGGGGTACCAGAGACACCAGGTCCAGGTGAGGCCCAGGTGGGCCCGGAGAAATGAGGTCCAGTTTAGTTCCCGATGGGAACCACAGTCACCAGGTCAGGTGAGGCCATGCTTAGAATGAGAGTCACCAGTTACAGGTGAGGCCCATGTGGAGCCAGAGTCACCTGGTACAGAAGACGCCAAAGTCAGGACCAGAGTTACTAGGATCAGTTCAGTCCCAGTGGGGAATAGAGTAACCATGTCCCGATGATGCCCAGGTAGAAACGGAGTCACCAGGTCGAGATGAGGCGCAGGTGGGGAGCATATTCACTAGGTCCCGGTGAGGCCCAGTTGAGGACCGGAGTCACCAGGTATAGTTGAGGCCTCGAGGAGTACCAGATTCCCCTGGTCTAGGTGACATCCAGATGGGGACCAGAGTCTCCATATCAGGGTGAGGCCCAGAGTAGATCCAGAGTCATCATGTCCACGTGAGGCTCAGGTGTGGAACAGAGTATCCAGGTCATAATGCTCCACAGGTGAGGACCAGAGTCACCAGATCTGGGTGAGGCCATGTTAGGATCACACTCACCACTTCCAGGTGAGGCCAAGAAGGAGTCCACAGCAATCAGATCCAGGTGGGGAACAAAGTCAGCAGGACTGGGTGAGGCCCAGATGGGGAACAGATTCACCAGGTTCAGGTGATTCCCAGGTTGTGACCAGAGTTACCAGTTCTGGGTGAGGACCAGGAAAGGACAAGATTCAACAGGTTCACGTTAGGCCCACATGGGGACCTTTGTCACCAGGTATGGGTGAGGCCCATGTGGCAACCCCACTCCCCAGGTCCAGGTGAGGCTAACTTGCAGGCCATGCAGAGGAACCATGTCACGATGATGCCCTGGTTGGGACCAGAGTTACAAGATCCAGGTGAGGCCAACCTTCAGGCCATGCAGTGGAAACATGTCCCGATGATGCCCAGGTAGTGACCAGAGTCACCAGGTCCAAATGAGGCCCAGATGGAGCATATCCACTAGGTCCAGGTGAGGCCCATTTGAGGACAAGAGTAACCAGATCTGGTTGAGGCCTAAAGGGGAACCAGTATCACCTGGTCCAGGTGACATCGAGATGGGAACCAGAGTCTCCAGGTCAGAGTGAGTCCCAGAGAGGTTCCAGAGTCATCATGTCCAGGTGAGGCTCAGGTGTGGAACAGAGTAACCAGGTACCAATGATGTCCAGATGAGGACCAGAGTCACCAGATCTGGGTGACGCGCAGATAAGATCAGAGTCACCAGTTCCAGGTGAGGCCAAGAAAGAGTCCACAACAATCAGGTCCACGTGTGGAACGAAGTCACCAGGACTGGGTGAGGCCCAGATGGGGACCAGATTCACCAGGTCCAGGTGAGGCCCAGGTGGAGACCAGAGTCCCCGGGTCTGGGAGAGGACAAGGTAAGGACCAGATTCACCAGGTCCAAGATGTCCACGTGGGGACCTGAGTCACCAGGTATGGGAGAGGACCAGGTGGCCACCCCACTCAGCAGGTCCCGGTGAGGCCAACCTGCAGGTCAGAGTCACCAGATCCAAGTGAGCCCTAGTGGGGACCGGAGTCACCAGGTAGATATGAGTCTACAAGAACACCACAGCCACCAGGTCCAGGTGAGGTTCATCTGGGAACAAGAGTAACCAGGGCCAGGTGAGACCCAGGTGGGGACCACAGTCACCAGGTCCAGATTGAGGCCTAGGTGGGGGGACCAGAGTCATCAGTACTAGTTGAGGCCAAAGTGTGGAGCAAAGTTATCATGTCCAGGTGAGGCCAGGTGAGGTACAGTGTAAACATGTCCCATTGATGCCAGGTGGGAAAAGAGTCACAGTTCCAGACGAGGCCTAAGTGAGGAGTAGATTCACCAGGTACTGTTGAAGCCCAGTTCAGGACAAGTGTCCCCATCTCCGGGTGAGTCCCAGAGGGGGACCAGAGTCACTGTTTCTGGTGATATCCAGGTGGTGACGAGAGTCACCACGTCAGAGAGTCAGGTGAGGCCCAAGCGGGACGAGAATCACTAGGTCCAGGTGAGGCCCCGATGTGGAACTGAGAAACCAGGTCCCATGATGCCCATATGAGGACCTGAGTCACCAGGTCCAGGTGAGGTCCCTGTGGGAACCAGTCACCTCGTCCAGGTGAGGCACAGGTGGGACCACAGTCACCAGGTCCAGGTGAGACTCAGGTATATAATTGAGTATCCAGGTCCCAAAGATGCCCTGGTAAGGACCAGAATCAACAGATCCAGGAGAGGTCCAAATATGGATCACAGTCATTGTGTTCCAGGTGAGGCCAGATGGAGACCACAGGAACCAGTTACAGGAGAGCACCATATGGGAACCAGAGCCACCAGATCAAGGTGAGAACCAGGTGGGACCACAGTCACAAGGTCCAGGTGAAGCGCAGGTGGAAACAGGATTCACCGAGTCCAGGTGAGGCCCAGGTGGCGACCAGTCAACAGATCCAAGTGAGGACAATCTAAGGACCAGATTCACCAAGCCTAATGAAGCCCAAGGGGTGTCCTGTGTCACCAGGTAAGGGTGAGGCCCAGAGGGGGAACCAGAGTAACCAGTTTAGTTTGAGGCCAAGAATGGGACCAGAGATCCCTTGTCAGAGTGAGTCCCAGATGTGGAATAGAGTATCCAGGTCCCAAAGATGCCTGGGTGAGGACCAGAGTCACTAGGGCCATGGAAGCCCAGATGGGGAACAGAATCACTAGGTCCAGGTGAGGCCCAGTTGAGGACCAGAGTCCCCAGATCTGGTTGAGGCCTAGAGGGGTACCAGAATCACCTGGTCCAGGTGACATCCATATGGGGACCAGAGTCACCAGGTCAGGGTGAGGCCCAGAGATTTTCCAGAGTCATCATGTCCAGGTGAGGCTCAGGTGTGGCACAGAGTCACCAGGTACCAACGATGCCCAGGTGAGGTCCATAGTCACCAGGTCTGGGTGATGCGCAGATAGAATCAGAGTCACCAGTTCCAGGTGAGGCCAAGAAAGAGTCCACAGCAATCAGGTCCAGGTGGGGAATAAATCACCAGGACTGGGTGAGACCCAGATGGGGACCAGATTCACCAGGTCCAGGTGATTCCCAGGTGGTGACCAGAGTCCCCAGCTCCGGGCGAGGACCAGGTAAGGAACAGATTCACCGGGTCCTAGAGGCCCACGGGGGGACCTGAGTCACCAGGTATGGGTGAGGCCCAGGTGGCCACCCCACTCACCAGTTCCAGGTGAGTCCAACCTGCAGGCCAGAGACTCCTGATCCAGGTGAGGCCCTAGTGGGGACCAGAGTCACCAGGTAAATGTGAGTCTACAAGAACACCACAGTCACCAGGTCCTGGTGTGGTTCATGTGGGAACGAGAGTCACCAGGTCCAGGTGAGACCCAGGTGGGGACCACAGTCACCAGGTCCAGATTGAGGCCTAGGTGGGGGGACCAGTGTCATCAGGACAAGTTGATGCCAAAGTGTGGAGCAAAGTTATGTCCAGGTGAGGCCCAGGTGGGGACAGAGTAACCATGTCCCATTGATGCCAAGTGGGAAAAGAGTCACAGGTCCAGACGAGGCCTAAGTGAGGAGTACATTCACCAGGTCCTGTTGAGGCCCAGTTGAAGTAGTGTCCACAGCTCCGGGTGAGTCCCAGAGGGGTACCAGAGTCACCCAGTTTTGGTGATATCCAGGTGGGGACCAGAGTCACCACGACACGGTGAGACCCAGAGGGGGACCAGAGTCACCTGGTCAGGTGAGGTCCAGTTGTGGAACACAGTCACCGGGTCCCAATTTGCCCATTTGTGGACCATGGTCAACAGGGCCAGGTGAAGCCCAGATGGGGACCGGAGTCCCCAAATCCAGGTGAATCCCAGGTGGGGACCACAGTCACCAGAACCAGGGTAGTCTCAGGTGCAGACCAGAATCACCAGGTCCAGGTTAGTTGCAGGTGGCAACCACACTCACCAGGTCCCTGTGAGGCCCTGGTGGGGACCAGAGTCACGAGGTACATGAGAAGCTAGAAACAATGCAGCCACCAGTTCCACATGATGTCCATGAGGGAAGGAGAATCACCAGTTACAGGTGAGGACCAGGCGGGGATCCGACTCACCATGTCAATTTGAGACACAGGTGAGATCCAGTGGCACCATGTCCCGGTGTGGCCCAGGTGAAGACCATAGTTAATAGGTCCGGCTGGGTCCCTGTTAGTGAACAGTGTAACCATATCCTGATGCTACCCAGGTGGGTACCGGAGACACCAGGTCCTGGTGAGGCCCAGGTGGGACCAGAGACATGAGGTCCAGGTAAGATCCCGATGGGAACCACAGTCACCAGGTCAGGTGAGGCCATGCTTAGGATCAGAGTTATCAGTTACAGGTGAGGCCCAGGTGGAGCCAGAGTGACCTGGTACAGAAGAGGCCAAAGTCAGGACCAGAGTTACTAGGATCAGGTCATTCCCATTGGGGAATAGAGTAACCATGTCCCGATGATGCCAAGGTAGAACCCGAGTCACCACCTCCAGATGAGGCGCAGGTGGGGAGCATGTTCACTAGGTCCAGGTGAAGCCCAGTTGAGGACCAGAGTCACCAGGTCTGGTTGAGGCCGACAGGGGTCCCAGATTCACCTGGTCTAGGTGACATCCAGATGGGGACCAGAAACACCATGTCAGAGTGAGGCCCAGAGAGGATCCAGAGTCATCATGTCCAGGTGAGTCTCAGGTGTGGAACAGAGTATCCAGGTCATAGTGGTCCACAGGTGAGGACCAGAGTCACCAGATCTGGGTGAGGCCCAGTTAGGATCAGAGTCACCAGTTCCAGGTGAGGCCCAAAAGGATTCCAGAGCAATCAGGTCCAGGTGGGGAACAAGGTCACCAGGACTGGGTGAGGCCCAGATGGCGACCAGATTCTCCAGGTCCAGGGGATTCCCAGGTGGTGACCAGAATTACCAGATTCACCAGGTCCAAGAGGCCCAGGTGGGGACCTGAGTCACCAGGTATGGGTGAGGCCCAGGTGGCAACCCCACTCACCATGTCCAGGTGAGGAAAACCTACAGGCCTGAGCCACAAGAACCAGGTGAGGCCCTAGTGGGGACTGGAGTAACCAGGTAAATATGAGTCTACAAGAACACCTCAGTCACTAGGTCCAGGTGTGGTTCATGTGGGAACGAGTGTCACCAGGTCCAGGTGAGACCCAGGTGGGGACCACAGTCACCAGGTCCAGATTGAGGCCTAGGTGGGGGGACCAGAGTAATCAGGACCAGTTGAGGCCAAAGAGTGGAGCAAAGTTACCATGTCCAGGTGAGGCCCAGGTGGGGAACAGAGTAACAATGTCCCATTGATGTCAGGTGGGAAAAAGTCACAAGGTCCAGACGATGCCTAAGTGAGGAGTAGATTCACCAGGTCCTATTGAGGCCCAGTTGAGGACCAGTGTCCCCAGCTCCAGGTGAGTCCCAGAGGGGGACCAGAGTCACCAGTTCTGGTGATATCCAGGTGGGGACCAGAGTCACCACGTCAGTGTGAGGCCCAGAGTGGGACGAGAATCACTAGGTCCAGGTGAGGCCCCGATGTGGAACTGAGAACCAGGTCCCATGATGCCCATATGAGGACCTGAGTCACCAGGTCCAGGTGAGGTCCCTGTGGAAACCAGTCACCTCATCCAGGTGAGGCCCAGGTATGACCAAAGTCACCAGGTCCAGGTGAGGCCGAGGTATATAAGAGATTATCGAGGTCCCAATGATGCCCATGTAAGGACCAGAGTCAACAGGTCCAGGAGAGGACCAAATATGGATCAGAGTCATTGTGTTCCAGGTGAGGCCAGATGGAGACCACAGGAACCAGGTCCAGGAGAGCCCCATATGGGAACCAGAGCCACCAGATCCAGGTGAGATCCAGGTGGGACCACAGTCACAAGGTCCAGGTGAGGCGCAGGTGGCAACAGGATTCACCAAGTCCAGGTGAGGCCCAGGTGGAGACCATTCACCAGATCCAGGTGAGACCAGCTAAGGACCAGATTCACCAGGCCCAAGTGAAACCAAACGGGTGACCAGAGTTACCAGGAAAGGGTGAGGCCCAAAGGGGAACCAGTAACTAGTTTAGTTTAAGTCCCAGAATGGGACGAGAGTTCCATGGTCAATGTGAGGTACAGGTGTGGAATAGAGTATCCAGGTCCTAATGATTTCTGGGTGAGGACCAGAGTCACTAGGGCCATGCAGGCCCAGATGGGAACTGAATCACTAGGACCAGTTGAGGCATAGAATAAGAACACAGTCAGCTGTATCAGGTGAGCCCGTTGTTGGAACCAGAGCCACTCTATCCACCTGAGACCCAGGTCCATGTGAGGCCCACGTGAGGACCAGATTAATCAGGTCAAATTGAGGCATAGCTGGGGACAAGAGTCACCAGGTCTGGTTGCGGCCGAGGTGGCAAGATTCAGCAGTTCTGAGTTAGGTCAAAGTGTGGAAGAGAGATGCCAGATCCAGGTGAGGCCAAACTGAGGACCAGAGTCACCAGATGCAGGTCAGGTCCAGGTGTGGACCAGAGAACCCAGATCCAGGTGAGGTCCATGTTGGAAAGAGAGTCACCAGGTCCAGGAGAGGTACAGGTGGGGAACAGAGTCACCAGATCCTGGTGAAGTCCAGGTGGGAACCAGAGCCACCAGATCCACGTGAAGTCCAGGTGGGGACCAGAGTCACCAGATTCAGGTGAAGCCCAGGTGGGGACCAGAGTCACTAGGTCCAGATGAGGCCCAGGTTAGGACCAGAGTTACCAGGTACACATGAGTCCCGGTGGGGATCAGAGGCAACATGTGCATGTGAGGCCTGTTTGGGGACCAGGGTCAACAGGTCTACATGAGGCCCAGGTGTCGAACACAGTAAGCAGGTCCAGGTGAGTCCCCGGTGGTGACAAGTGTCACCACGTCCAGGTGAGGCCCAGGTGGGGATCAGGAACACAAGGTACAGGGGAGGACCTTGAAAGATCCAGAGTCCACAGTTCGAGGTCAGGCGCAGGTGGCAACCAGGGTCAGCAGGTCCAAGTCAGGCCACAGTGGGTTTCACGATCACTAGGGCACGGTGAGACCCAGAGGGGGACCAGAGTCACTTGGTCCAGGTGAGGTCCGGTTGTGGAACACAGTCACCGGGTCCCAATTTTGCCCAGTTGAGGACCATGGTCAACAGGGCTAGGTGAGGCCCAGATGGGGACCGGTGTCCCCAAATCCAGGTTAAGCCCAGGTGGGGAACACAGTCACCAGATCCCGGGTAGTCTCAGGTGCAGACCAGAATCATCAGGTCCAGGTGAGTTGCATTTGGCAACCACACTGACCAGGTCCCGGTGTTGCCCTGGTGGGGACCAGGGTCACGAGGTACATGAGAACCTAGAAACACTGCAGCCACCAGATCCACATCATGTCCATGTGGGAACGAGAATCACCAGTTACAGGTGAGGACCTGGTGGGGATCCGACTCACCATGTCCAGGTGAGACCCAAGTGGGAACCAGTATCACCATGTCTAGATGTGGCCCAGGTGAAGACCAGAGTTTATATGTCCGGCCGGGTCACTGTTATTGAACAGGGTAACCATATCCTGATGCTACCCAGGTGGGTACCAGAGACACCAGGTCCTGGTGAGGCCCAGATGGGACCAGAGACATGAGGTCCAGGTGAGGTCCCGATGGGAACCACAGTCACCCGGTCAGGTGAGGCCATGCTTAGGATCAGAGTCACCAGTTACAGGTGAGGCCCAGGTGGAGCCAGAGTCACCTGGTACAGAAGAGGCCAAAGTCAGGACCAGAGTTACCAGGATCAGGTCAGTCCCATTGGGGAATAGAGTAACCATGTCCCGATGATGCCCAGGTAGAACCGGAGTCACCAAGTCCCGATGAGGCGCATGTGGGGAGCATGTTTACTAGGTCCCGGAAAGGCCCAGTGGAGGACCAGAGTCACCAGTTCTAGTTCAGGCCTACAGGAGTCCCAGATTCACCTGGTCTAGCTGACATCCAGAAGGGGACCAGAGTCACCATGTCAGGCTGAGGCCCAGAGGGGATCCAGAGTCATCATGTCCAGGTGAGGCTCAGGTGTGGAACAGAGTATCCAGATCATAATGGTCCTCAGGTGAGGACCAGAGTCAACAGATATGGGTGAGGCCCAGTTAGGTTCAGAGTCACAAGTTCCAGGTGAGGCCAAGAAGGAGTCCACAGCAATCAGATCCAGGTGGGTAAGAAAGTCACCAGGACAGGGAGAGGCCCGGATGTGGACCAGATTCACCCGATCCAGGTGATTCCCAGGTGGAGACCAGAGTTACTTGTTCCGGATGAGGACCAGGTAAGGACCAGATTCACCAGGTCCAAGTGAGACACACGTGGGGACCTGTGTCACCATGCATTGGTGAGGGCCAGGTGACATCCCCACACACCAGGTCCAGGTGAGGCCAAACTGCAGGCCATGCAGGGAAACCATGTACTGATGATGCCCAGGTAGGGACCAGAATTACCAGGTCCTTGTGAGGCCAACCTGCAGGCCATGCAGTAGAACTATGCCCCGATGATGCCCAGGAAGGGACCAGAGTCACCAGGTCCAAATGAGGCCCAAATGGAGCATATTCACTAGGTACAGATGAGGCCCACTTGTGGACCAGAGTACCCGATCTGGTTGAGGTCTAGAGGGGTACTAGAATCACCTGGTCCAGGTGACATCCAGATGGGGAGCAGAGTCACCAGATCAGGGTGAGGCCCAGAGAGGTGCCAGAGTCATCATGTTCAGGTGAGGCTCAGGTGTGGAACAGAGTCACCAGGGCCCAATGATGCCCAGGTGAGGACCAGGGTCACCAGGTCTGGGTGACACGCAGATAGTATCAGAGTCACCAGTTCCAGGTGAGTCCAAGAAAGAGTCCACAGCAATCAGGTCCAGGTGGGGAACAAATTCACCAGGACTGGGTGAGGCCCAGATGGAGACCAGATTCACCAGGTACAGGTGAGGCCCAGGTGGTGACCAGAGTCCCCGGGTCTGGGAGAGGACCAGGTAAGGACCAGATTCACCAGGTCCAAGAAGTCCACGTAGGGACTGGAGTCACCAGGTATGGGTGAGGCCCAGGTGGCAACCCCACTCACCAGGTCCCTGTGAGACCAACCTGCAGGCCAGAGTCACCAGATCCACGTGAGTCCCTAGTGGGGACCGGATTCACCAGGTAAAAGTGAGTCTACAAGAACGCCAGAGTCACCAGGTCCAGGCGTGGTTCATGTAGGAAGGAGACCACCAGGTCCAGGTGAGACCCAGGTGGGGACCACAGTCACCAGGTCCAGGTGTGACCCAGGTGGGGACCACAGTCACCAGGTTCAGTTTGAGGCCTAGGTAGGGGGATCAGAGTCATCAGGACCAGATGAGGCCAAAGTGTGGAGCAAAGTTATCATGTCCAGGTGAGGCCCAGTGGGAACAGAGTAACCATGTCCCATTGATGCCAGGTGGGAAAAGAGTAACAAGTTCCAGTCGAGACCTAAGTGAGGAGTAGATTCACCAGGTCCAGTTGTGCCCAGTTGAGGACCAGTGTCCCAGCTCCGGGTGAGTCCCAGAGGGGGAACAGAGTCACCCGATTTTGGTGATATCCAGATGGGGACCAGAGTCACCATGTCAGGCTGAGGACCAGAGGGGATCCACAGTCATCATGTCCAGGTGAGTCTCAGGTGTGGTACAGTGTATCCAGGTCATAATGGTCCACAGGTGAGGACCAGAGTCACCAGATCTGGGTGAGGCCCAGTTAGGATCAGAGTCACCCGTTCCAGTTGAGCCCCAAAAGGAGTCCACAGCAATCAGGTCCAGGTGGGGAACAAAGTCACCAGGACTGGGTGAGGCCCAATGGGGACTAGATTCACCAGGTCCAGATGATTCCCATGTTGTGACCTGACCTACTAGTTCCGAGTGAGGACCAGGTAAGGACCAGATTCACCAGCTCAAAGGGAGGCCCACGTGGGGCCCTGTATCACAAGGTTTGGGGGAGGCCCAGGATGCAACCTCACTCACCAGGTCCAGGTGAGGCCAACCTGCAGGCCATGCAGAGGAATCATGTCCCGGTGATGCTCAGGTAGGGACCAGATTTACCAGGTCCAATTGAGGACAATCTGCAGGCCATGCAGTGGAACCATGTCCGGATGATGCCCAGGTAGGGACCAAAGTCACCAGGTCCAAATAAGGCCCAGATGGAGCATATTCACTAGGTCCAGGTGAGGCCCAGTTGAGGACCAGTTTCATCATATCTGCTTGAGTTTTAGAAGGGTACCAGCATCACCTGGTCCAGGTGATATCCAGATGGAGACCAGAGTCACCAGGTCAGGGGGAGGCCCAGAGTGGTACCAGAGTCATCAGGTCCAGGTGAGGCTCAGGTGTGGAAGAGAGTCACCAGGTACCAATGATGCCCAAGTGAGGACCAGAGTCACCAGATCTGGGTGAGGCGCAGATAGGATCAGAGTCACCAGTTGCAGGTGAAGCCAAGAAAGAGTTCACAGCAATCAGGTCCAGGTGGGGAACAAAGTCACCAGACCTGGGTGAGACCCAGAAGGGGACCAGATTCACCAGGTCCAGGTGAGGCCCAGGTGGGGATAGAGTCCCCGGGTCTGGGAAAGGACCAGGTAAAGACCAGATTCACCAGGTCCAAGAGGCTCACGTCGGGACCTGAGTCACCAGGTATGGGTGAGGTCCAGGTGGCAACTCCACTCACCAGGTCCAGGTGAGGCAAATCGGCGGGCCAGAGTCACCAGATCCAGGTGAGGCCCTAGTGGGGACTGGAGTCACCAGGTACATGTGAGTATACAAGAACACCACAGTCACCAGGGACTGGTGTGGTTCATCTGGGAACGAGAGTCACCAGGTCCAGGTGAGACCCAGATGGGGACCACAGTCACCAGGTCCAGATTGAGGCCTAGGTGGGGGAACCAGTGTCATCAGGACCAGTTGAGGCCAAAGAGTGGAGCAAAGTTATCAAGTCCAGGTGAGGCCCAGGTGGGGAACAGAGTAACCATGTCCCATTGATGCCAGGTGGGAAAAGAGTCACAAGGTCCAGACGATGCCTAAGTGAGGAGTAGATTCACCAGGTCCTATTGAGGGCCAGTTGAGGACCAGTGTCCCCATCTCCGGGAGAGTCCCAGAGGGGGACAAGAGTCACCAGTTCTGGTGATATCCAGGTGGGGTCCAGAGTCACCACGTCAGGATGAGGTCCAGAGGGGGACGAGAATCACTAGGTACAGGTGAGGCCCCGATGTGGAACTGAGAAACCAGGTACCATGATGCCTATATGAGGACCTGAGTCACCAGGTCCAGGTGAGGTCCCTGTGGGTACCAGTCACCTGATCCAGTAGAGGCCCGTGTGGGACCAAAGTCACCATGTCCAGGTGAGACCCAGGTGGAAACAAAGTGTCACCATGTCCAGGTGTGGCCCAGGTGAAGACCAGAGTTAATAGTTCTCGCTGGGTAACTGTTAGTTAACAGAGTACCATATCCTGATGCTAACCAGGTGGGTACCAGAGACACCAGGTCCTGGTGAGGGCCAAGTGGGACCAGAGTCACCAGATCTGGTTGAGGCCTAGAGGGGTACCAGAATCACCTGGTCCAGGTGACATCCAGATGGGGAACAGAGTCACCACGTCAGGGTGAGGCCCAGAGAGGATCCACAGTCATCATGTCCAGGTGAGGCTCAGGTGTGGAACAGAGTCACCAGGTACCTATGATGCCCAGGTGAGGACCAGAGTCACCAGATATGGGTGTTGCGCAGATAGGATCAGAGTCACCAGATCTAGGTGAGGCAAAGAAAGTGTCCACAGCAAGCAGGTCCAGGTGGGTAACAAAGTACCCAGGACTGGGTGAGGCCCAGATGGGGTTCAGATTCACCAGGTCCAGGTGAGGCCCAGGTGGTGACCAGAGTTCCCGGGTCTGGGAGAGGACGAGGTAAGGACCAGATTCACCAGGTCCAAGAGGCCCACGGGGGGACCTGAGTCACCAGGTATGGGTGAGGCCCAGGTGGCCACCCCACTCACAAGGTCCAGGTGAGGCCAACCTGCATGCCAGAGTCACCAGATCCAGGTGAGGTCCAGGTGGGGACCGGAGTCACCAGGTAAATGTGAGTCTACAAGAACACCACAGTCACCAGGTCCTGATGTGGTTCATGTGTCAACGAGAGTCACCAGATCCAGGTGAGACCCAGGTGGGGACCACAGTCACCAGGTACAGATTGAGGCCTAGGTGGGGGGACCAGAGTCATGAGGAACATTTGAGGACAAAGAGTGGAGCAAAGTTATCATGTCAAGGTGAGGCCCAGGTGGGGAAGAGAGTAACCATGTCCCATTGATGCCAGGTGGGAAAAGAGTCACAAGGTCCAGACGAGGCCTAAATGAGGAGTAGATTCACCAGGGCTTGTTGAGGCCCGGTTGAGTACCAGTGTCCCCAGCTCCGGGTGAGTCCCATAGGGGGACCAGAGTCACCCGGTTCTGGTGATATCCAGGGGGGGACCAGAGTCACCACGTCAGGGTGAGGCCCAGAGCGGGACGAGAATCACTAGGTCCAGGAGAGGCCCCGATGTGGAACTGAAATCAGGTCCCATGTTGCCCATATGAGGACCTGAGTCTCCAGGTCCAGGTGAGGTCCCTGTGGGAACCAGTCACTTCGTCCAGGTGAGGCCCAGGTGGGACCACAGTCACCAGGTCCAGGTGAGGCCCAGGTATATAAGAGAGTAATCAGGTCCCAACGATGCCCAGGTAAGGACCAGAGTCAACAGGTCCAGGAGAGGTTCAAATATGGATCAGAGTCATTGTGTTCCAGGTGAGGTCTGATGGAGACCACAGGAACCAGGTCCAGGAGAGCCCCATATGGGAACCAGAGTCACCAGATCCAGGTGAGGTCCAGGTGGGACCACACTCACAAGGTCCAGGTGAGGCGCAGGTGGCAACAGGATTCAACATGTCCAGGTGAGGCCCAGGTGGTGAGCTGTCTCCGGATCCAAGTGAGGACAATCTAAGGACCAGATTCACCAGGCCCAATTGAAGCCCATGGGGTGACCAGAGTCACCAGGTAAGGGTGAGGCCCAGAGGGGGAACCAGAGTAACCAGTTTAGTTTGTGGCCCAGAATGGGACCAGAGGTCCCTGGTCAGAGTGAGGCCCAGGTGTGGAATAGAGTATCCAGGTCCCAATGATGCCTGGGTGAGGACCAGAGTCACTAGGGCCATGCAGGCCCAAATGGGGAACAGAATCACTAGGTCCTGTTGAGGCATAGAATAAGACCACAGTCAGCAGTATCATTTGAGCCCCTTACCGAAACCAGAGCCACACAATCCACCTGAGTCCCAGGTCCATGTGAGGCTCACTTGAGGACCAGATTCATCACGTCGAATTGAGGCATAGCTGAGGACAAGAGTCACCAGGTCTGGGTGCAGCCTAGGTGGGGCAAGATTCAGCAGTTCTGAGTTAGGTCAAAGTGGGGACGAGAGACACCAGGTCCAGGTGAGGCCAAACTGAGGACCAGAGTCAGCAGATCCAGTTGAGGTTCATGTTGGAAAGAGAGTCACCAGGTCCAGGAGAGGCCCAGGTTGGGACCAGAGTCACCAGATCCAGGTGAAGTCCAGGAGGGTACCAGAGTCACCAGACCCAGTTGAAGCCAAGGTACGGACCAGAGTCACTAGATCCAGATGAGACCCAGGTGAGGACCAGTGTTACCAGGTACACGTGAGGCCCCGGTGGGGATCAGAGGCAACAGGTCCATGTGAGGCCGGCGGGGACCATGGCCAACAGGTCTATTGAGGCCCAGGTGTGTAACACAGTAACCAGGTCCACGTGAATGCCCTGTGGTGACAAGAGTCACCAGGTCCCGGTGAGGCCCATATGGGCAACAGGATCACCATATCCAGGGGAGGCCCTTGGAAGTACCAGAGTCAACAGTTCGAAGTCAGGCGCAGGTGGCAACCAGCGTGAGCAGGTCCAAGTCAGGCGAAAGTGGTGTTCACAGTCACTAGGGCACGGTAAGCCCCAGAGGGGGACCAGAGTCACCTGGTCCAGGTTACGTCCAGTTGTGGAACACAGTCACCGGGTCCCAATTTTGCCCAGTTGTGGAACATGGTAAACAGGGCAAGGTGAGGTCCAGATGGAGACCGGAGTCCCCAAAACCAGGTGAAGCCCAGGTGGGGACCACAGTCACCAGATCCAGGGTAGTCTCAGGTGCAGACCAGAATCACCAGGTCCAGGTTAGGTGCAGGTGTCTACCACACTCACCAGGTCCCGGTGAGGCCCTGGTGGGGACCAGAGTCACGAGGTACATGAGAAGCTAGAAACACTGCAGCCACCAGGTCCAAATGATGTCCATGTGGGAACGAGAATCACATGTTACAGTTGAGGACCAAGCGGGGATCCAACTCAACATGTCCAGGTGAGACCCAAGTGGGAACCAGTGTCACCATGTCCAGGTGTGGCCCAGGTGAAGACCAGAGTTAATAGGTTCGGCTGGGTCACTGTTAGTGAACAGTGTAACCATATCCTGATGCTACCCAAGTGGGTATCACAGACACCAGGTCCTAGTGAGGCCCGGGTGGGACCAGAGACATGAGGTCCAGGTGAGGTCCCGATGGGAACCACAGTCACCAGGTCAGGTGAGGCCATGCTTAGGATCAGAGTCATCAGTTACAGATGACGCCCAGGTGGAGCCAGAGTCACCCGGTAGAGAAGACGCCAAAGTCAGGACCAGAGTTACCAGGATCAGGTCAGTCCCAGTGGGGAATAGAGTAACCATGTCCCGATGATGCCCTGGTAGAACCCGAGTCAACAGGTCCAGATGAGGCGCAGGAGGGGAGCATATCCACTAGGTCCCGGTGAGGCCCAGTTGAGGACCAGAGTCACCAGGTCTAGTTGAGGCCTAGAGGGGTACCAGATTGACCTGGTCTAGGTGACATCCACATGGGGACCAGAGTCACCATGTCAGGGTGAGGTCCAGAGGGGATCCAGAGTAATCATGTCCAGGTGAGGCTCAGGTGTGGAACAGAGTAACCAGGTACCAATGATGCCCAGGTGAGGACCAGAGTCACCAGATCTGGGTGAGGCCCAGTTAGGATCAGAGTCACCAGTTCCAGGTGAGGCCAAGAAGGAGTCCACAGCAATCAGGTCCAGGTGGGGAACAAAGTCACCAGGACTGGGTGAGGCCCAGATGGGGACCAGATTCACCAGGTCCAGGTTATTCCCAGGTGGTGAACAGACTTACCAGTTCCGGGTGACGACCAGGTAAGGACCAGATTCAACAGGACAAAATGAGGCCCACGTGGGGACCTGAGTCAACAGGTATTGGTGAGGCCAGCTGGCAAAGCACTCCCCAGGTCCAGGTGAGGCCAACCTGCATGCCATGCAGAGGAACCATGTCCCGATGATACCCAGGTAAGGACGAGAGTTACCAAATCCAGGTGGCCAACCTGCAGGACATGCAGTGGAACCATGTCCCGATGATGCCCAGGTAGGGACTAGAGTCACCAGGTCAGGGAGAGGCCCAGAGAGGTTCCAGAGTCATCATGTCCAGGTGAGGCTCAGGTGAGGAACAGAGTCACCAGGTACCAATGATGCCCAGGTGAGGACCAGAGTCACCAGATCTGGGTGACTCGCAGATAGGTTCAGAGTCACCAGTTGCAAGGGGAGGCCAAGAAAGAGTCCACAGCAAGCAGGTCCAGGTGGGGAACAAAGTCACCAGGACTGGGTGAGGCCCAGATGGGGACCAGATTCACCAGGTCCAGGTGAGGCCCAGTTGAGGACCAGTGTCCCCAGCTCCGGGTGGGTCCCAGAGGGGGACCAGAGTCACCCGGTTCCGGTGATATCCAGGTGGGGACCAGAGTCACCACGTCAGGTGAGGCCCAGAGGGGGACGAGAATCACTAGCTCCAGGTGAGGCCCCGATGTGGAACTGAAACCAGGTCCCATGATGCCCATATGAGGACCAGAGTCAGCAGGTCCAGGTGAGGTCCCTGTGGGAACCAGTCACCTCGTCCAGGTGAGGCCCAGGTGGGACCACAGTCACCAGGTCCAGGAGAGGCCCAGGTATATAAGAGTGTATCCAGGTCGCAATGATGCCCAGGTAACGACCAGAGTCAACAGTCCAGGAGAGGCCCAAATATGGACCAGAGTCATTTTGTTCCAGGTGATGCCTGATGGAGACCACACGAATCAGGTCCAGGAGAGCCCCATATGGGAACCAGAGCCACCAGATCCAGGTGAGGTCCTGGTGGGACCACAGACACAAGGTCCAGGTGAAGCGCAGCTGGCAACAGGATTCACCAAGTCCAGGTGAGGCCCAGCTGGCGACCAGTCACCAGATCCAAGTGAGGACAAGCTAAGGACCAGATTCACCAGGCCCAAATGAAGCCCATGGGGTGACCAGAGTCACCAGGTAAGGGTGAGTCCCAGAAGGGGAACCAGAGTAACCAGTTTAGTTTGAGGCCCAGAATGGGTCCACAGGTCCCTAGTCAGAGTGAGGCCCAGGTGTGAAATAGTGTATCCAGGTCCCAATGATGCCTGGGTGAGGACCAGAGTCACTAGGGCCATGCAGGCCCAGATGGGGACAAATCACTAGGTCCTGGTGAGGCATAGAATAAGACCACAGTCAACAGTATCATTTGATCCCCTTGCGTGAACCAGAGCCACTCTATCCAGCTGAGTCCCAGGTCCATGTGAGGCTCACGTGAGGACAAGATTCATTAGGTCGAATTGAGGCATAGCTGGGGACAGGAGTCACCAGGTCTGGGTGCGGGCTAGGTGGGTCAAGATTCAGCAGTTCTGAGTTAGGTCAAAGTGGGGACGAGAGACGCCAGGTCCAGGTGAGGCCAAACTGAGGACCAGAGTCACCAGATCCATGTGAGGTCCATGTTGGAAAGAGAGTCACCAGGTCCAAGAGAGGTCCAGGTGGGGACCAGAGTCACCAGATACAAGTGAAGTCCAGGTGGGGACCAGAGTCACCAGATCTACGTGAAGCCCAGGTGGGGACCAGAGACACTAGGTCCCGATGAGGCCCAGGTGAGGACCAGAGTTACCAGGTACACGTGAGGCCCCGGTGGGGATCAGAGGCAACAGGTCCATGTGAGGCCGGCTTGGGGACCATGGTCAACAGGTCTACTTGAGGCCCTGGTGTGTAACACAGTAAGCAGGTCCAGGTGAGTCCCCGGTGGTGAAAAGAGTCACCACGTCCAGGTGAGTCCCAGGTGGGGACCAGGATCACCATTTACAGTTGAGGCCCTTGAACGAACTAGAGTCTACTGGCACAAAAACAGACACATAGATCAGTGAAACAGAATAGAGAATCCAGAAATGGACCCTGAACTTTATGGGCAACTAACATTCGATAAAGGAGGAAAGACTATCCATTGGAAGAAACACAGTCTCTTCAATAAATGGTGCTGGGAAAATTGGACATCCACATGCAGAAGAATGAAACTAGACCACTCTCTTTCACCATACACCAAGATAAACTCAAAATGGATGAAAGATCTAAATGTGAGACAAGATTCCATCAAAATCCTAGAGAAGAACACAGGCAACACCCTTTTTGAACTCGGCCATAGTAACTTCTTGCAAGATACATCCACGAAGGCAAAAGAAACAAAAGCAAAAATGAACTATTGGGACTTCATCAAGATAAGAAGCTTTTGCACAGCAAAGGATACAGTCAACAAAACTCAAAGACAACCTACAGAATGGGAGACGATATTTGCAAATGACATATCAGATAAAGGACTAGTTTCCAAGATCTATAAAGAACTTATCAAACTCAACACCAAAGAAACAAACAATCCAATCATGAAATGGGAAAAGACATGAACAGAAATCTCACAGAGGAAGACATAGACATGGCCAACATGCACATGAGAAAATGCTCTGCATCACTTGCCATCAGGGAAATACAAATCAAAACCACAATGAGATACCACCTCACACCAGTGAGAATGGGGAAAATTAACAAGACAGGGAACAACCAATGTTGGAGAGGATGCGGAGAAAAGGGAATCCTCATACACTCTTGGTGGGAATGTGAACTGGTGCAGCCACTCTGGAAAACTGTGTGGAGGTTCCTCAAACAGTTAAAACTATACCTGCCCTACGACCCAGCAATTGCACTGTTGGGGATTTTCCCCAAAGAGACAAATGCAATGAAACGCCGGGACACCTGCACCCCGATGTTTATAGCAGCAATGGCCACGATAGCCAAACTGTGGAAGGAGCCTCGGTGTCCAACGAAAGATGAATGGATAAAGAAGATGTGGTTTATGTATACAATGGAATATTACTCAGGTTTTAGAAATGACAAATACCCAACATTTGCTTCAACGTGGATGGAACTGAAGGGTATTATGCTGAGTGAAGTAAGCCAGTTGGAGAAAGACAAACATTATATGTTCTCATTCATTTGGGGAATATAAATAATAGTGAAAGGGAATATAAGGGAAGGGGGAAGAAATGTGTGGGAAATATCAGAAAGGGAGACAGAACGTAAAGACTGCTAACTCTGGGAAACGAACTAGGGGTGTTAGAAGGGGAGGAGGGCGGGGGGGTGGGAGTGAATGGGTGAAGGGCACTGGGGGTTATTCTGTATGATAGTAAATAGAACACCAATAATAAAAAATAAATTAAAAAAAAAAGAAAAAAGAAAGAACCAGAGTCAACAGGTCGAAGTCAAGCGCAGGTGGCAACCAGGGTCAGCAGGTCCAAGGTAGGCCAAAGTGAGGTTCACAGTCACTAGGGCACAGTGAGACCCAGAGGGGGACCAGAGTCACCTGGACCAGGTGAGTTCCAGTTGTGGAACACAGTCACCGGGTCCCAATTTTTCCCAGTTGAGGACCATGGTCAACAGGGCCAGGTGAGGCCCAGATGGGGATTGGAGTCCCCCAATCCAGGTGAAGCCCAGGTGGGGACCACATTCACCAGATCCAGGGTAGTCTCCGATGCAGACCAGAATCACCAGGTCCAGGTGAGGTGCAGGTGGCAACCACACTCACCAGGTCCCGGTGAAGCCCTGGTGGGGACCAGAGTGACGAGGTACATGAGAAGCTATAAACACTGAATCCACCATGTCCACATGATGTCCATGTGGGAACGACAATCACCAGTTACAGGTGAGGACCAGATGGGGATCCGAGTCAACATGTCCAGGTGAGGCCCAGGTGTGAACCAGTGTCACCGTGTCCAGGTGTGGCCCAGGTGAAGACCAGAGTTAATAGGTCCGGCTGGGTCACTGTTAGTGAACAGTGTAACCATATCCTGATGCTACCCAGGTGGGTACCACAGACATCAGGTCCTGGTGAGGCCCAGGTGGGACCAGAGACATGAGGTCCAGGTGAGTTCCCGATGGGAACCTCAGTCACCAGGTCAGGTGAGGTCATGCTTAGCATCAGAGTCAACAGTTACAGGTGAGGCCCAGGTGGAGCCAGAGTCACCTGGAACAGAATAGGCCAAAGTCAGACCAGAGATACCAGTATCAGGTCAGTCCCAGTGGGGAATAGAATAACCATGTCTCGATAATGCCCATGTAGAACCAGAGTCACCAGTTCCAGATGAGGCCCAGGTGGGGAGCTAATCACTAGGTCTCGGTGAGGCCCAGTTGAGGAAAAGAGTCACCAGGTCTAGTTGAGGCCTAGAGGGGTACCAGATTCACCTGGTCTAGGTGACATCCAGATTGAGACTAGTGTCACCATGTCAGGGTGAGGCCCAGAGTGGATCCAGAGTCATCATGTCCAGGTGAGGCTCAGGTGTGGAACAGAGTATCCAGGTCATAATGGTCCACAGGTGAGGACCAGAGTCACCAGATCTGGGTGAGGCCCAGTTAGGATCAGAGTCCCCAGTTCCAGCTGAGGCCAAGATAGAGTCAACAGCAATCAGGTCCAGGTGGGGAACAAAGTCACCAGGACTGGGTGAGGCCCAGATGGGGACAGATTCACCAGGTACAGGTGAGGCCGAGGTGGTGACCAGAGTCCCAGGGTGTGGGAGAGGTCCAGGTAAGAACCAGATTCACCAGGTGCAAGACGCCCACGTGGGGACCGAGTCACCAGGTATGGGTGAGGCCCAGGTGGCAACCCCACTCACCAGGTCCAGGTGAGGCCAACCGGCAGGCCATGCAGAGGAACCATGTCCCGATGATGCCCAGGTAGGGACTAGAGACACCAGGTCCAAATGAGGCCCAGAAGGAGCAAATTCACTAGGTCCAGGTGAGGCCCAGTTGAGGACCAGAGTCACCAGATTTGGTTGATGTCTAGAGGGATACCAGAATCACCTCCTCCAGGTGACATGCAGATGGGGACCAGAGTCACCAGGTCAGGGAGAGGCCTAGAGAGGTTCCAGAGTCATCATGTCCAGGTGAGGCTCAGGTGAGGAACAGTGTCACCAGGTACCATGATGCCCAGGTGAGGACCAGAGTCAGCAGATCTGGGTGACACGCAGATAGGATCAGAGTCACCAGGTCCAGGTGAGGCCAAACTGAGGACCAGAGTCACCAGATCCAGGTGAGTTCCATGTTGGAAAGAGAGTCACCAGGTCTAAGAGATGTCCAGGTGGGGACCAGTCACTAGATCCAGGTGAAGTGCAAGTGGGGACCAGAGTCACCAGATCCAGGTGAAGCCCAGGTGGGGACCAGAGTCACTAGGTCCAGATGAGGCCTAGGTGAGGACCAGAGTTACCAGGTACACGTGAGGCCCCGGTGGGGTTCAGAGGAAACAGGTCCATGTGAGGCCGACTTGGGGACCATGGTCAACAGGTCTACTTGAGGCCCAGGTGTGGAACACAGTAAGAAGGTCCAGGTGAGTCCCCGGGGGTGACAAGAGGAACCACGTCCAGGTGAGGCCCAGGTGGGGACCAGGATCACCAGGTCCAGGGGAGGCCATTGAAAGAACCAGAGACAACAGTTCGAGGTCAGTCGCAGGTGGCAACCAGTGTCAGCAGGTCAAAGTCAGGCCAAAGTGAGGTTCACAGTCACTAGGGCATGGTGAGACCCAGAGGGGGACCAGAGTCACCTGGACCAGGTGAGGTCCAGTTGTGGAACACAGTCACCGGGTCCCAATTTTGCCCAGTTGAGGACCATGGTGAACAGGACCAGGTGAGGCCCAGATGGTGACCGGAGTCCCCAAATCCAGGTGAAGACCAGGTGGGGACCAGAGTCACCAGATCCAGGGTAGTCTCAGGTGCAGACCAGAATCACCAGGTCCAGGTGAGGTGCAGGTGGCAACCACACTCACCAGGTACCTGTGAGGCCCTGGTGGGCACCAGAGTCACGAGGTACATGAGAAGCTAGAAACACTGCAGCCACCAGGTCCACATGATGTCCATGTGGGAACGAGAATCACCAGTTACACGTGAGGACTAGGTGGGGATCCGACTCACCATGTCCAGGTGAGTCCCAGGTGGGAAGCAGTGTCGCCATGTCCAGGTGTGGCCTTGGTGAAGACCAGAATTAATAGGTCCGGTTGGGTCACTGTTAGTGAACAGTGTAACCATATCCTGATGCTACCCCGGTAGGTACCAGATACACCAGGTCCTGGTGAGGCCCTGGTGGGACCAGAGACATGAGGTCCAGGTGAGGTCCCATGGGAACCACAGTCACCAGGTCTGGTGAGGCCATGCTTAGATTCAGAGTCACCAGTTACAGGTGAGGCCCAGGAGGAGCCAGAGTCACCTGGTACAGAAGAGGCCAAAGTCAGGACCAAGGTTACCTGGATCAATTAGTCCCAGTGGGGAATAGAGTAACCATGTCCTGATGATGCCCAGGTAAAAAAAGAGTCACCAGGTCCAGATGAGGCGCAGGTGGGGAGTATGTTCACAAGTTCCCAGTGAGGCCGAGATGAGGACTAGAGTCACCAGGTCAAGTTGAGGCCTAGAGGGGTACCAGATTCACCTGGTCTAGGTGACATCCAGATGGGGACCAGAGTCCCCATGTCAGGGTGAGGCCCAAGGGGATCCAGAGTCATCATGTCCAGGTGAGGCTCAGATGTGGAACAGAGTGTCCAGGTCATAATGCTCCACAGGTGAGTACCAGAGTCAGCAGATCTGGGTGAGGCCCAGTTATGATCAGAGTCATCAGTTCCAATGAGGCCAAGAAGGAGTGCACAGCAATCAGGTCCAATTGGGGAACAAAGACAGAAGGACTGGGTGAGGCCCTGATGGGGACCAGATTCACCAGGTCCAGGTGATTCCCATGTGGTGACCAGAGTTACCAGTTCCGGGTGAGGACCAGGTAAGGACCAGATTCACCAGGTCCAAGTGAGGCCCACGTGGGTACCTGTGTCACCAGGTATGTGTGAGGCCCAGGTGGCAACCCCACTCACCAGGTCCAGGTGAGGCCAACCTGCATGCCATGCAGAGGAACAGTGTCCAGATGATGCCCAGGTCAGGAACAGAGTTACCAGGTCCAGGTGAGGCCCTAATGGGGACCGGAGTCACCAGGGAAATGTGAGTCTACAAGAACACCACAGTCACCAAGTCCAGGTGTGGTTCATGTAGGAACGAGAGTCACCAGTTCCAGGGGAGAGCCAGGTGGGGACCACAGTCACCAGGTCCTGATTGAGGCTTAGGTGGGGGGACGAGAGTCATCAGGACCAGTTGAGGCCAAAGAATGGAGCATAGTTATCATGTCCAGTTGAGGCCCAGGTGGGGAACAGAGTAACCATGTCCCATTGATGCCAGGTGGGAAAAGAGTCACAAGGTCCAGACGAGGCCTAGGTGAAGAGTAGATTCATCAGGTCCAGTTGAGCCCCAGTTGAGGACCAGTGTCCACAGCTCCGGGTGAGTCTCAGAGGGGGACCAGAGCCAGCCGGTTCTGGTGATATCCAGGTGGGGATCAGAGTCACCACATCAGGGTGAGGCCCAGAGGGGGAGGTTAATCACTAGGTCCAGGTGAGGCCCCGATGTGGAACTGAGAAACCAGGTCCTATGATGACCATATGAGGACCTGAGTCACCAGGACCAGGTGAGGTCCCTGTTGGAACCAGTCACCTCATCCAGGTGAGGACAAGGTGGGACCACAGTCACCAGGTCCAGGTGAGGCCCAGGTATATAATATAGTACCCAGGTTCCAATGATCCCCAGGTAAGGACCAGAGTTAACAGGTCCAGGAGAGGCCCAGATATGGATCATAGTCATTGTGTTCAAGGTGAGGCCAGATGGAGACCACAGGAACACGGACCAGGAGAGCCCCATATGGGAACCAGAGCCACCAGATCCAGGTGAGGTCCAGGTGGGACCACAGTCACAAGGTCCAGGTGACGCACCGGTGGCAACAGGATTCACCAAGTCCAGGTGAGGCCCAGGGGGCGACCAGTCGCCAGATCCAGGTGAGGACCTGCCAAGGACCAGATTCACCAGTCCCAAGTGAAGCCCAAGGGGTGACCAGAGTCACCAGGTAAGGGTGAGGCCCAGAGGGGGAACCAGAGTAACCAGTTTAGTTTGAGACTCAGAATGGGACCAGATGTCCTTGGTCAGAGTGAGGCACAGGTGTGGAATGGAGTATCCAGGTCCCAATGATGCCTGGGTGAGGACTAGAGTCACGAGGGCCATGCAGACCCAGATGGGGAACAGAATCACTAGGTCCTGGTGAGGCATAGAATAAGACCACAGTCAGCAGTATCATTTGAGCCCCTTGCGGGAACCAGAGCCACTCTATCCAGCTGAGTCCCAGGTCCATGTGAGGCGAGGTGAGGACCAGATTCATCATGTCATGTTGAGGCATAGCTGGGGAGAAGAGTCACCAGGTCTAGGTGCGGCCTAGGTGGGGCAAGATTCATCAGTTCTGAGTTAGGTCAAGGTGGGAATGAGAGACCCTTGATCCAGGTGAGGCCAGATTGAGGAGCAGAATAACCGGATCCAGGTGAGGTCCATGTTGGAAAGAGAGTCACCAGGTTCATGAGAGGTCCAGTTGTGGACCAGAGTCTCCAGATCCAGGTGAACTCCAGGTGGGGACCAGAGTCACCAGATCCAGTGAAGTCCAGGTGGGGACCATAGTCACTAGGTCCAGATGAGGCCCAGGTGAGGACCAGAGTTACCAGGTACACGTGAGGCCCCGGTGGGGATCAGAGGCAACATGTCCATGTGAGTCTGGCTTGCGGACCATGGTCAACAGGTCTACTTGAGGCCCTGGTGTGGAACACAGTAAGCAGGTCAAGGTGAGTCCCCGGTAGTGACAAGAGTCACCACGTCCAGGTGAGGCCCAGATGGGGACCAGGATCACCAGGTCCAGGGGAGGCCCTTGAAAGAACCAGAGTCAACAGTTCGATGTCAGGAGCAGGTGGCAGCCAGGGTCAGCAAGTCTACGTCAGGCCAAAGTGGGGTTCACAGTCACTAGGGCACGTTGACACCGAGAGGGGGACCAGAGTCACTTGGTCCAGGTGAGGCCACTTGTGGAACACAGTCACCGGGTCCCAATTTTACCCAGTTGAGGACCATGGTCAACAGGGCCAGGTAAAGCCCAGATAGGGACCGGAGTCCCCAAATCCAGGTGAAGCCCAGGTGGGGACCACAGTCACCAGATGCCGGGTAGTCTCATGTGCAGACCAGAATCACCAGGTCCAGGTGAGGTGCACGTGGCAACCACACTCAGCAGGTCCCGGTGAGGCCCTAGTGGGGATCAGAGTCAGGAGGTACATGAGAAGCTAGAAACACTGCAACCACCAGGTCCACATGATGTCCATGTGGGAACGAGAATCAACAGTTACAGGTGATGACCAGGTGGGGATCCGACTCACCATGTCCAGGTGAGGCCCTGGTGGGAACCAGTGTCACCATGTCCACGTGTGGCCCAGGTGAAGACCAGAGTTAATAGGTCCGGCAGGGTCACTCTTAGTGAACAGTGTAACCGTATCCTGATGCTACCCAGGTGAGTATCAGAGATACCACGTCCTGGTGAGCGTCAGGAGGGACCAGAGACATGAGGTCCAGGTGAGGTCCCGATGGGAACCACAGTCACCAGGTCAGATGAGGCCATGCATAGGATCAGAGTCACCAGTTACAGGTATGGCCCAGGTGGAGCCAGAGTCACCTGGGACAGAAGAGGCCAAAGTCAGGAACAAAGTTACCGGAATCAGGTCAGTCCCAGTGGGCAATAGAGTAACCATGTCCCAATGATGCCCAGGTAGAACCAGAGTGACCAGGTCAGACGAGGCGCAGGTGGAGAGCATATTCACTAGGTCCTGGTGAGGCCCAGTTGAGGACCAGTGTCACCAGGTCTAGTTGAGGCCTAGAGGGGTACCGGATTCACCTGGTCTGGGACCATCCAGATGGGGATCAGAGTCACCATGTCAGGGTGAGGCCCAGAGGGGATCCAGAGTCATCATGTCCAGGTGAGGCTCAGGTGTGGAACAGAGTATCCAGGTAATAATGGTCCACAGGTGAGGACCAGAGTCACCAGATCTGGGGGAGGCCCACTTAGGATCAGAGTCACCAGTTCCAGGTGAGGCCAAGAAGGAGTCCACAGCAATCAGGTCCAGGTGGGGAACAAAGTCACGAGGACAGGGTGTGGCCCAGATTGGGACCAGATTCACCAGGCCCATGTGATTCCCAGGTGGTGACCAGACATACCAGTTCCGGTTGAGGACCAGGTAAGGACCAGATTCACCAGGTCCAAGTGAAGCCCACGTGGGGACCTGTGTCACCACATATGGGTGAGGCCCAGGTGGCAACCCCACTCACCAGGTCCAGCTGAGGCCAAACTGCAGGCCATGCTGTGGAACCAAGTCCCGGTGATGCCCAGAGAGGGACCAGAGTCACCAGGTCCAAATGAGGCCCAGATGGAGCATATTCACTAGGTCCAGGTGAGGCCCAGTTGAGGACCAGAATCACCAGATCTGGTTGAGCCCTAGAGGGATACCAGAATCACCTGGTCCAGGTGACATCCAGATGGGGAGCAGAGTCACCAGGTCAGGGTGAGGCCCAGAGAGGTTCAAGAGTCATCATGTTCAGGAGAGGCTCAGGTGTGGAACAGAGTCACCAGGTACCAAGGATGCCCAGGTGAGGACAAGAGTCACCAGGTGGGTGACGCCCAAATAGGATCAGAGTCACCACTTCCAGTTGAGGCCAAGAAAAAGTCCACAGCAATCAGGTCCAGGTGGGGAACAAAGTTACCAGGACTGGGTGTGGCCCAGGTGGGGACCAGATTCACCAGGTCCAGGTGAGGCCCAGGTGGTGACCAGAGTCCCCGGGTCTGGGAGAGGACCAGGTAAGGACCAGATTCACCACGTCCAAGAGGCCCACGTGGGGACCTGAGTCACCAGGTATGGGTGAGGCCTAGGTGGCAACCCCACTCACCAGGTCCAGGTGAGGCCAACCAGCAGGCCAGAGTCACCAAATCCAGGAGAGGCCCTAGTGAGGACCAGAGTCACCAGGTAAAAGTGAGTCTACAAGAACACCACAGTCACCAGGTCCAGGTGTGGTTCATGTGGGAACGAGAGTCACCAGGTCCAAGTGAGACCCAGGTGGGGACCACAGTCACCAGGTCTAGATTGAGGCCTAGGTGGTGGGTCCAGAGTCATCAGGACCAGTTGAGGCCAAAGTGCGGAGCAAAGTTATCATGTCCAGGTGAGGCCCAGGTGGGGAACAGAGTAACCATGTCCCATTGATGCCAGGTGGGAAAAGAGTCACAGGTCCAGTGGAAGCCTAAGTGAGGAGTAGATTCACCAGGTCCTGCTGAGGCCTACTTGAGGACCAGTGTCCCCAGCCCCGGGTGAGTCCCAGACGGGGACCAGAGTCACCCGGTTCTGGTGATATCCAGGTGGGGACCAGAGTCACCACGTCAGGGTGAGTCCCAGAAGGGGACGAGATCACTAGGTCCAGGTGAGGCCCCGATGTGGAACTGAGAAACCAGGTCCCATGATGCCCATATGAGGACCTGAGTCACCAGGTCCAGGTGATGTCCCTGTGGGAACCAGTCACCAGGTCCAGGTGAGGCCCAGGTATATAAGAGAGTATCCAGGTCGCAATGATGCCCAGGTATGGACCAGAGTCAACAGGTCCATGAGAGGCCCAAATATGGATCAGAGTCATTGTGTTCCAGGTGAGGCCAGATGGAGACCACAGGAACCAGTTCCAGGAGAGCCCCATATGGGAACCAGAGACACCAGATACAGGTGAAGTCCAGGTGGGACCACAGTCACAACGACCAGGTGAGGCGCAGGTGGCAACAGGATTGACCAAGTCCCGGTGACTCCCAGGTGGCGAGCAGTCACGCGATCCAGGTGCCGACCAGCTAAGGACTAGATTCACCAGGCCCAAGTGAAGCCCAAGCAGTGACCAGAGTCAACAGGTAAGGGTGAGACCCAGAGTGGTAACCAGAGTAACCAGATTAGTTTGAGGCCCAGAATGGGACCAGAGGTGCCTGGTCAATGTGAGGCCCAGGTGTGGAATAGAGTATCCAGGTCCCAATGATGCCTGGGTGAGGACCAGAGTCACTAGGGCCAAGCAGGCCCAGATAGAGAACAGAATCGCTAGGTGCTGGTGAGGCATAGAATAAGACCACAGTCAGCAGTATCCAGTGAGCCCCTTGTGGGAACCAGAGCCACTCTATCCAGCTGAGACCCAGGTCCATGTGAGGCCCACGTGAAAACTAGATTCATCAGGTCGAATTGAGGCATAGCTGGGGACAAGAGTCACCAGGTCTGGATGCGGTCTAGGTGGGACAAGATTCAGCAGTTCTGAGTTAGGTCAAAGTGGGGAAGAGACACACCAGGTCCAGGTGAGGACAAACTGAGGACCAGAGTCACCAGATCCAGGTGAGGTCCATGTTGGTAAGGAGTCACCATGTGCAGGAGAGCTCCAGGTGGGGACCAGAGTCACCAGATCCAGGTGAAGTCCAGGTGGGGACCAGAGTCACTAGGTCCAGATGAGGCCCAGGATAGGACCAGAATTACCAGGTACACGTGAGGCCCCGGTGGGGATCAGAGGCAACATGTCTATGTGAGGCCGGCTTGGGGACCATGGTCAACAGGTCTACTTGAGGCCCAGGTGTGGAACAGAGTAAGCAGGTCCAGGTGAGTCCCCGGTGGTGACAAGAGTCACCACGTACAGGTGAGTCCCAGGTGGGGACCAGGATCACCAGGTACAGTTGAGGCCCTTGAAAGAACTAGAGTCTAGTGGCACAAAAACAGATACATAGATCAGGGAAACAGAATAGAGAATCCAGAAGTGGACCCTGAACTTTATGGGCAACTAATATTCGATAAAGGAGGAAAGACTATCCATTGGAAGAAAGACAGTCTCTTCAATAAATGGTGTTGGGAAAATTGGACATCCACATGCAGAAGAATGAAACTAGACCACTCTCTTTCACCATACACCAAGATAAACTCAAAATGGATGAAAGATCTAAATGTGAGACAACATTCCATCAAAATCCTAGAGAAGAACACAGGCAAAACCCTTTTTGAACTCGGCCATAGTAACTTCTTGCAAGATACATCCACGAAGGCAAAAGAAACAAAAGCAAAAATGAACTATTGGGACTTCATCAAGATAAGAAGCTTTTGCACAGCAAAGGATACAGTCAACAAAACTCAAAGACAACCTACAGAATGGGAGAAGATATTTGCAAATGACATATCAGATAAAGGACTAGTTTCCAAGATCTATAAAGAACTTATCAAACTCAACACCAAAGAAACAAACAATCCAATCATGAAATGGGCAAAAGACATGAACAGAAATCTCACAGAGGAAGACATAGACATGGCCAACATGCACATGAGAAAATGCTCTGCATCACTTGCCATCAGGGAAATACAAATCAAAACCACAATGAGATACCACCTCACACCAGTGAGAATGGGGAAAATTAACAAGACAGGAAACAACCAATGTTGGAGAGGATGCGGAGAAAAGGGAATCCTCATACACTGTTGGTGGGAATGTGAACTGGTGCAGCCACTCTGGAAAACTGTGTGGAGGTTCCTCAAACAGTTAAAAATATACCTGCCCTACGACCCAGCAATTGCACTGTTGGGGATTTTCCCCAAAGAGACAAATGCAATGAAACGCCGGGACACCTGCACCCCGATGTTTATAGCAGGAATGGCCACGATAGCCAAACTGTGGAAGGAGCCTCGGTGTCGAAGGAAAGATGAATGGATAAAGAAGATGTGGTTTATGTATACAATGGAATATTACTCAGCTATTAGAAATGACAAATACCCACCATTTCATTCAACGTGGATGGAACTGGAGGGTATTATGCTTAGAAGTAAGCCAGTCGGAGAAAGACAAACATCATATGTTCTCATACATTTGGGGAATATGAATAAGAGTGAAAGGGAATATAAGGGAAGGGGGAAGAAATGTGTGGGAAATATCAGAAAGGGAGACAGAACGTAAAGACTGCTAACTCTGGGAAACGAACTAGGGGTGGTAAAAGGGGAGGATGGCGGGGGGTGGGAGTGAATGGCTGACAGGCACTGGGGGTTATTGTGTATGTTAGTAAATAGAACACCAATAATAAAAAATAAATATAAAAAAAAAAGAAAAAGAAAGAACCAGAGTCAACAGGTCGAAGTAAAGCGCAGGTGGCAACCAGGGTCAGCAGGTCCAAGTCAGGCCAAAGTGGGGTTCACAGTCATTGGGGCACGGTGAGACCCAGAGGGGGACCAGAGTCACCTGGTCCAGGTGAGGTCCATTTGTGGAACACAGTCACCGGGCCCCAATTGTGCCCAGTTGAGGACCATGGTCAACAGGGCCAGGTGAGGCCCAGATGGGGACCGGAGTCCACAAATCCAGGTGAAGACCAGGTGGGGACCACAGTCACCAGATCCAGGGTAGTCACAGGTGCAGACCAGAATCACCAAGTCCTGGTGAGGTGCAGGTGGCAACCACACTCACCAGGTCCGGTGAGGCCCTGGTGGGGTCCAGAGTCACGAGGTACATGAGAAGCTAGAAACAATGCAGCCACCAGTTCCACGTGATGTCCACGTGGGAACGAGAATCACCAGTTACACGTGAGGACCTGGTGGGGATCCGACTCACCATGTCCAGGTGAGACCCAGGTGGGAACCAGTGTCACCATGTCCAGGTGTGGCCCAGGTGAAGACCAGAGTGAATAGGTCCAGCTGGGTCACTGTTAGTGAACAGTGTAACCATATTCTGATGCTACCCCGGTGGGTACCAGATACAGCAGGTACTGGTGAGGCCCAGGTGGGACCAGAGACATGAGGTCCAGGTGAGGTCCCATGGGACCACAGTCACCAGGTCAGGTGAGGCCATGCTTAGGATCAGAGTACCAGTTACAGGTGAGGCCCAGGAGGAGCCAGAGTCACCTGGTACAGAAGAGGCCAAAGCAGGACCTGAGTAACCAGGATCAGTTCAATCCCAGTGGTGAATAGAGTAACCATTTCCTGATGATGCCCTGGTAAAACCAGAGTCACCAGGTCCAGATGAGGCGCAGGTGGGGAGTATGTTCACTATGTCCCAGTGAGGCCCAGATAAGGACTAGAGTCACCAGGTCAAGTTGAGGCCTAGAAGAGTACCAGAATCACCTGGTCTAGGTGACATCCAGAAGGGGACCAGAGTCACCATGTCAGGGTGAGGCCCAGAGGGGATCCAGAATCATCAAGTCCAGGTGAGGATCAGGTGGGGAACAGAGTATCCTTGTCATAAAGGTCCACAGTTGAGTACCACAGTCAGCAGATCTGGGTGAGGTCCAGTTAGGATCAGAGTCACAAGTTCCAGGTGAGGCCAAGATGGTGTCCACAGCAATCAGGTCCAGGTTGGGAACAAAGTCACCAAGACTGGTTGAGGCCCAGATGGGGACCAGATTCACCAGGTCCAGGTGATTCCCAGGTGGTGACCAGAGTTACCAGTTCCGGGTGAGGACCAAGTAAGGACCAGATTCACCAGGTCCAAGTGAGGCCCACGTGGGGACTTGTGTCTCCAGGTATGGGTGAGGCCCAGGTGGCAACCCCACTCCCCAGGTCCAGGTGAGGCCAAACTGCAGGCCATGCAGAGGAACCATGTCCCAATTATGCCCACGTAGGGACCAGACTTACCAGGTCCAGGTCAGGCCAACCTTTGGGACCTGCTGAGGATCCGTGTCCCGATGATGCCCATGTAGGGACCAGAGTTACCAGGTCCAGGTGAGGCCCCGATATGGAACTGAGAAACCAGGTCCCATGATGCCCATATGAGGACCTGAGTCACCAGGTCCAGGTGAGGTACCAGTCACCTCGTCCAGGTGAGGCCCAGGTGGGATCACAGTCACCAGGTCCACGTGAGGCCCAGGTACATAAGAGAATATCCAGGTCTCAATGATGCCCAGGTATGGACCAGAGTCAACAGGTCCAGGAGAGGCCCAAATATGGATCAGAGTCATCTTGTTCCAGGTGAGGCCAGATGGACACCACAGCAACCAGGTCCAGGAGAGTCCCATATGGGAACCAGAGACACCAGATCTAGGTGAGGTCCAGGTGGGACCACAGTCACAAGGACCAGGTGAGTCGCAGGTGGCAACAGGATTCACCAAGTCCGGGTGAGGCCCAGGTGGCGACCAGTCACGAGATCCAGGTGCGGACCATCTAAGGACCAGATTCACCAGGCCCAAGTGAAGCCCAACGGGTGACCAGCACCTCCAGGTAAGGGTGAGGACCAGAGGGGGAACCAAAGTAACCAGTTTAGTTTGAGGTCCAGAATGGGACCAGAGGTCCCTGGTCAAAGTGAGGCCCAGGTGTGGAATAGAATATCCAGGTCCCAATGATGCCTGGGTGAGGACCAGAGTCACTAGGGCCATGCAGGCCCAGATGGGGAACAGAATCAGTACGTCCTGGTGAGGCATAGAATAAGATCACAGTCAGCAGTATCAGGTGTGCCCCTTGTGGGAAGCAGAGCCAATCTATCCAGCTGATTCCTAGGTACATGTGAGGCCCACGTGAAAACCAGATTCATCAGGTCGAATTGAGGCATAGCTGGGGACAAGAGTCACCAGGTCTGGGTGCGGCCTAGGTGGGGCAAGATTCAGCAGTTCTGAGTTAGGTCAAAGTGGGGATGAGAGACACCAAGTCGAAGTGAGGCCAAACTGAGGACCAGAGTCACCAGATCCACATGAGGTCCATGTTGGAAAGGAATCACCAGGTCCAGGAGAGGTCCTGGGGTGGACCAGAGTCACCAGATCCACGTGAAGTCCAGGTGGGGACCAGAGTCACTAGGTCCAGATGAGGCCCAGGTGTGGACCAGAGTTCCCAGGTACACGTGAAGCCCCGGTGGGGATCAGAGGGAACAGGTCCATGTGAGGCCGGATTGGGGACCATGGTCAACATGTCTACTTGAGGCCCAGGTGTGGAACACAGTAAGCAGGTCCAGATGAGTTCCCGGTGGTGACAAGAGTCACCAGGTCCAGGTGAGGTCCATGTGGGCACCAGGATCACCATGTCCAGGGGACGCCCTTGAAAGAACCAGAGTCAACAGTTCAAGGTCAGGCGCAGGTGGCAACCAGGGTAAACAGGTGCAAGTCAGGAGAAACTGGGGTTCACAGTCACTAGGGCACGGTAAGACCCAGAGGGGGACCAGAGTCACCTGGTCCAGGTGAGGTCCAGTTGTGGAACACAGTCACCGGGTCCCAATTTTGCCCAGTTGAGGACCATGGTCAACAGGGCCAGGTGAGGCCCAGATGGAGACCGGAGTCCCCAAATCCAGGTGAAGCCCAGGTGGGGACCACAGTCACCAGATCCAGGGTAGTCTCAGGTACAGACCTGAATCACCAGGTCCAGGTTAGGTGCAGGTGGCTACCACACTCACCAGGTCCAGGTGAGGCCCTGGTGGGGACCAGAGTCACGAGTTACATGAGAAGCTAGAAACACTGCAGCCACCAGGTCCACACGATGTCCATGTGGGAACGAGAATCACCTGCTACAGTTGAGGACCAAGCGGGGATCCGACTCAACATGTCCAGGTGAGACCCAAGTGGGAACCAATGTCACCATGTCCAGGTGTGGCCCAGGTGAAGACCAGAGTTAATAGGTTCGGCTGGGTCACTGTTAGTGAACAGTGTAACCATATCCTGATGCTACCCAAGTGGGTACCACAGACACCAGGTCCTGGTGAGGCCCAGGTGGGACCAGAGATATGAGGTCCAGGTGAGGTCCCGATGGGAACCACAGTCACCAGGTCAGGTGAGGCCATGCTTAGGATCAGAGTCATCAGTTACAGATGACGCCCAGGTGGAGCCAGAGTCACCCGGTAGAGAAGACGCCAAAGTCAGGACCAGAGTTACCAGGATCAGGTCACTCCCAGTGGGGAATAGAGTAACCATGTCCCGGTGATGCCCTGGTAGAACCCGAGTCAACACGTCCAGATGAGGCGCAGGTGGGGAGCATATTCACTAGGTCCCGGTGAGACCCAGTTGAGGACCAGATTCCCCCGTCTAGTTGAGGCCTAGAGGGGTACCAGATTCACCTGGTCTAGGTGACATCCAGATGGGGACCAGAGTCACCATGCCAGGGTGAGGCCCAGAGGGGATCCAGAGTCATCAGGTCCAGGTGAGGCTCAGGTGTGGAACAGAGTATCCAGGTCATAATGGTCCTCAGGTGAGGACCTGAGTCACCAAATCTGGGTGAGACCCAGTTAGGATCAGAGTCACCAGGTCCAGGTGAGGCCAAGAAGGTGTCCACAGCAATCAGGTCTAGGTGGGGAACAAAGTCACCAGGAGTGGGTGAGGCCAAGATGTGGACCAGATTCACAAGATCCAGGTTATTCCCAGGTGGAGACCAGAGATACCAGTTCTGGGTGAGGACCAGGTAAGGACGAGATTCACCAGGTCCAAGTGAGACCCACGGGGGACCTGTGTCACAATGCATGTGTGAGGCCCAGTTTGCCGCCCCACTCACCAGGTCCAGGTGAGGCCAACATGCAGGCCATGCAGAAGGACATGTCCCGATGATGCCCAGGTAAGACAAAGATTTACCAGGTCCAGGTGAGGACAACCTGCAGAACATGCAGTAAAACCATGTCCCGATGATGCCCAGGTAGGGACCAGAGACACCAGGTCCAAATGAGGCCCAGATGGAGCAAATTCACTAGGTCCAGCTGAGGACCAGTTGAGGACCAGAGTCACCAGATTTGGTTGATGCCTAGAGGGGTACCAGAATCACCTCGTCCAGGTGACATGCAGATGGGGACCAGAGTCACGAGATCAGGGAGAGGCCCAGAGAGGTTGAAGAGTCATCATGTCCAGGTGAGGCTCAGGTGTGGAACAGAGTCACCAGGTACCAATGATGTCCAAGTGAGGACCAGAGTCACCAGATCTGGGAGACGCGCAGATTGGATCAGAGTCACCAGTTCCAGATGAGGCCAAGAAAGGGTCCACAACAAACAGGTCCAGGAGGGGATAAAATTCACCTGGACTGGGTGAGGCCCAGATGGGGAACAGACTCACCAGGTCCAGGTGAGGCCCAGGTGTTGACCAGAGTCTCCGGGTCTGGGAGAGGACCAGGTAAGGACCAGATTCACCAGGTCCAAGAGGCTCACGTGGGGACCTGAGCCACCAGGTATGGGTGAGGCCCAGGTGGCAACCCCACTCAAGAGGTCCAGGTGAGGCCAAACTGCAGGCCAGAGTTATCAGATCCAGGTGAGACCCTAGTGGGGACCGGAGTCACCAGGTAAATGTGAGTCTACAAGAACACCACACTCACCAGGTCCAGGTGTGGTTCATGTGGGAACGAGAGTCACCAGGTCCAGCTGAGTCCCCGGTGGTGACAGGAATCACCACGTCCAGGTGAGGCCCAGGTGGGGACCAGGATCACCGGGTACAGTGGAGGCCCTTGAAAGAACCAGAGTGAACAGTTCGAGGTCAGGCGCAGGTGGCACCCAGGGTCAGCAGGTCCAAGTCAGGCCAAAGTGGGGTTCACAGTCACTAGGGCACGGTGAGACCCAGAGGAGGACCAGAGTCACCTGGTCCAGGTGAAGTCCAGTTGTGGAACACAGTCACCGGGTCCCAAATTTGCCCAGTTGAGGACCATGGTCAACAGGGCCAGGGGAGGCCAATATGGGGACCGGAGTCCCCAAATCCAGATGAAGCCCAGGTGGGGACGACAGTCACCAGATCCAGGGTAGTCTCAGGTGCAGACAGGAATCACCAGGTCCAGGTTAGGTGCAGGTGGCAACCACACTCACCAGGTCCTGGTGAGGCCCTGGTGGGGACCAGAGTCACGAGGTACATGAGAAGCTAGAAACACTGCAGCCACCAGGTCCACATGATGTCTATGTGGGAACGAGAATCACCAGTTACAGGTGAGGACCAGGTGGGGATCCGACTCACCATGTCCAGGTGAGACCCAGGTGGGAACCAGTGTCACCATGTCCAGGTGTGGCCCTTGTGAAGAACAGAGTTAATAGGTTAGGCTGGGTCACTGTTAGTGAACAGTGTAACCATATCCTGAAGCTACGCAGGTGGGTACTAGAGACAACAGCTCCTGGTGAGGCCCAGGTGGGACCAGAAACATGAGGTCCAGGTGAGGTCCCGAAAGGAACCACAGTCACCAGGTCAGGTGAGGCCATGCTTAGGATCACAGTCACCAGTTACAGATGAGGCCCAGGTGGAGCCAGAGTCACCTGGTTCTGAAGAGGCCAAAGTCAGGATTAGAGGTACCAGGATCACGAGAGTCCCAATGGGGAATAGAGTAACCATGTCCGGATGAACCCCAGGTAGAACCAGAATTACCAGGTCCAGATGAGGCGCAGGTGGAAGCATATTCACTAGGTACCGGTGAGGCCCAGTGGAGGGCTGGAGTCACCAGGTCTTTTTGAGGCCTAGAAGGGTCCAAATTTCACCTGGTTTAGGTGACATCCAGATGGGGACCAGAGTCACCATGTCAGGGTGAGGCCCAGAGGGGTTCCAGAGTCATCATGTCCAGGTGAGGCTCAGGTGAGGAACAGAGTATCCAGTTCGTATTGGTCCACAGGTGAGGACCAGAATCACGAGATCTGGGTGAGGTCCAGTTAGGATCAGAGTCACCAGTTCCAGGTGAGGCCAAGAAGGAGTCCACAGCAATCAGGTCCAGGTTGGGAACAAAGTCACCAAGACTGGGTGAGGCCCAGATGGGGACCAGATTCACCAGGTCCAGGTGATTCCCAGGTGGTGACCAGAGTTACCACTTCCAGGTGAGGACCAGGTAAGGACGAGATTCACCAGGTCCAAGTGAGGCCCACGTGGGGACTTGTGTCTCCAAGTATGGGTGAGGCCCAGATGGAAATCCCACTCACCAGGTCCAGGTGAGGCCAACGTGCAGGCCATGCAAGGGAACCATGTCCCGATGACGCCCACGTAGGGACCAGACTTACCAGGTCCAGGTGAGGCCAACCTGCAGGCCATGCAGTGGAACCATGTCCCAATGATGCCCAGGTAGGGAACAGAGTCACCAGTCCGAATGAGGCCCAGATGGAGCATATTCACTAGGTCCAGGTGAGGCCAAGTTGAGGACCAGAGTCACCAGATCTGGTTGAGGACTAGAGGGGTACCAGAATCACCTGGTCAAGGTGACATCCAGATGGGGACCAGAGTCTCCAGGTCAGGGTGAGGCCCAGAGAGGTTCCAGAGTCATCATGTCCAGGTGAGGCTCAGGTGTGGAACAGAGTCACCAGGTACCAATGATGCCCAGGTTAGGACCAGAGTCACCAGGTCTGGGTGACGCGCAGATAGAATCAGAGTCACCAGTTCCAGGTGAGGCCAAGAAAGAGTCCACAGCAATCAGGTCCAGGTGGGGAACAAAGTCACTAGGACTCGGTGAGGCCCAGATAGGTAACAGATTCACCAGGTCCAGGTGAGACCCAGGTCGTCCCCGGGTCTGGGAGAGGACCAGGTAAGGTCCAGATTCACCAGGTCCAAGAGGCCCACGTGGGGCCTGAGTCACCAGGTATGGGTGAGGCCCTGGTGGCAAACCCTACTCACCAGGTCCAGGTGAGGCCAACCTGCAGGCCAGAGTCACTAGATCCAGGTGAGGCCCTAGTGGGGACCGGAGTCACCAGGTAAATGTGAGTCTACAAGAACACCACAGTCACCAGGTCCAGGTGTGGTTCATGTGGGAACGAGAGTCACCAGGTCCAGGTGAGACCCAGGTGGGGACCACAGTCATCAAGTCCAGATTGAGGCCTAGGTGGGGCACCAGAGTCATCAGGACCAATTGAGGACAAAGTCCGGAGCAAAGTGATCATGTCCAGGTGAGGCCCAGGTGTGGAACAGTGTAACAATGTCCCATTGATGCCAGGTGGGAAAAGAGTCACAAGGTCCAGACGAGGCCTAAGTGAGGAGTAGATTCACCAGGTCCTGTTGAGGCCCAGTTGAGGACCAGTGTCCCCAGCTCCGGATGAGTCCCAGAGGGGGACCAGAGTCACCCGGTTCTGGTGATATCCACGTGGGGAACAGAGACACCACGTCAGTGTGAGGCCCAGAGTGGGACGAGAATCACTAGCTCCAGGTGAGGCCCCAATGTGGAACTGAGAAACCAGGTGCCACGATGTCAATATGAAGACCTGAGTCACCAGGTCCCGGTGAGGTCCCTGTGGGAACCAGTCACCTTATCCAGGTGAGGCACAGGTGGGACCACAGTCAACAGGTCCAGGTGAGGCCCAGGTATATAAGAGAGTATCCAGGTCCCAATGATGCCCAGGTAAGGACCAGAGTCAACAGGTCCAGGAGAGGCCCAAATATGGATCAGAGTCATTGTGTTCCAGGTGAGGCCAGATGGAGACCACAGGAACCAGGTCCAGGAGAGTCCCATATGGGAACCAGAGCCACCAGATCCAGGTGAGGTCCAGGTGGGACCACAGTCAGAAGGTTCAGGTGAGGCGCAGGTGGCAACAGGGTTCACCAAGTCCGGGTGAGGCCCAGCTCGCGACCAGATCCAGGTGCGGACCAGCTAAGGACCAGATTCACCAGGCCCAAGTGAAGCCCAAAGGGTGACCAGAGTCACCAGGTAAGGGTGAGGCCCAGAGGGGAACCAGAGTAACCAGTTTAGTTTGAGACCCAGAATGGGACCAGAGGTCCCTGGTCAAAGTGAGGCCCAGGTGTGGAATAGAGTATCCAGGTCCCAATGATGCCTGGGTGAGGACCAGAGTCACTAGGGCCATGCAGGCCCAGATCAGGAACAGAACCTCTAGGTCCTGGTGAGGCATAGAATAAGAACACAGTCACCAGTATCAGGTGAGCCCCTTGTGGGAACCAGAGGCAGTCTATCCAGATGAGTCCCAGGTGATGTGAGGCCCACGTGAGGAACAGATTCATCAGGTCGAATTGAGGCGTAGCTGTGGACAAGAGTCACCTGGTCTGGGAGCGGCCTAGGTGGGGCAAGAATCAGCAGTTCTGAGTTAGGTCAAAGTGGGGAAGAAAGACACCAGGAACAGGTGAGTCCAAACTGAGGACCAGAGTCTCCAGATCCAGGTGAGGTCCATGTTGGAAAGAGAGTCACCAGGTCCAGGAGAGGTCCAGGGGGGACCTGAGTCACCAGGTCCAGCAGAGGTGCAGTTGGGGACCAGAGTCACCAGATCCACGTGAAGTCCAGGAGGGGACCAGTGTCGCCAGATCCAGGTGAAGCCCAGGTTGGGACCAGAGTCACTAGGTCCAGGGTAGTCTCAGGTGCAGACCAGAATCAAAAGGTCCAGGTGAGGTGCAGGTGGCAACCACACTCACTAGGTCCCGGTGAGGCCCTGGTGGGGACCAGAGTCACGAGGTACATGAGAAGCTAGAAACACTGCAGCCACCAGGTCCACATGATGTCCATGTTGGAACGAGAATCACCAGTTACAGGTGAGGACTAGGTGGGGATCCGACTCACCATGTCCAGGGGAGACCCTGGTGGGAACCAGTGACACCATGTCCAGGTGTGCCCCAGGTGAAGACCAGATTTAATAGTTCCGGCTGGGTCACTGTTAGTGAAGAGTGTAACCATATCCTGATGCTACCCAGGTGGGTACCAGAGACACCAGGTCCTGGTGAGGGTCAGGAGGGACCAGAGACATGAGGTCCAGGTGAGGTTCCATTGGGAACCATAGTCACCAGGTTTAGTGAGGCCATGCTTAGGATCAGAGTCACCATTTACAGGTGAGGCCCAGGTGGAGCCAGAGTCACCTGGGACAGAAGAGGCCAAAGTCAGGACCAGAGTTACAAGGATCAGGTCAGCCCCAGTGGGGAATAGAGTAAACATGTCCCGATGATGCCCAGGTAGAACCAGAGTCACCAGGTCCAGATGAGGCGCAGGTGGGTAGCGTATTCACTAGGTCCTGGTGAGGCCCAGTTGAGGACCAGAATGCCCAGGTCTAGTTGAGGCCTAGAGGGGAACCAGATTCACCTGGTCTTGGTGATATCCATATGGGGACAAGAGTCACCATGTCAGGGTGAGGCCCAGAGGGGATCCAGAGTCATCATGTCCAGGTGAGGCTCAGGTGTGGAACAGAGTATCCAGGTCATAATGGTCCACAGGTGAAGACCAGAGTCACCAGATCTGGGTGAGGCCCACATAGCATCAGACGCACCAGTACCAGGTAGGTCAAGAAGGAGTCCACAGCAATCAGGCCCCGGTAGGGAACAAATTCACCAGGACTGGGTGAGGCCCAGATGGGGACCAGATTCACCAGGTCCAGGTGATTCCCAGGTGGTGACCAGAGTTATTAGTTCCGGCTGAGGACCAGGTAAGGACCAGATTCACCAGGTCCAAGTGAGGCCCACGTGGGGACCTGAGTCTCCAGGTATGGGTGAGGCCCAGACGGCAACCCCACTCACCAGGTCCAGGGGAGGCCAAACTTCGGGCCATGCAGAGGAACCTTGTCCCGATAATGCCCAGGTAGGGACCAGAGTTACGAGTTGCAGGTGAGGCCCTAATGAGGACCGGATTCACCAGGTAAATGTGAGTCTACAAGAACACCACAGTCAAAAGGTCCAGGTGTGGTTCATGTGGGAACAAGTGTCACCAGGTCCAGGTGAGACCCAGGTGGGGACCACAGTCACCAGGTCCAGATTGAGGACTAGATGGGGGACCAGAGTCATCAGGACCAGTTGAGGCCAAAGGGCGGAGCAAAGTTATCATGGCCAGGTGAGGCCCAGGTGGGGAACAGAGTAACCATGTCCCATTGATGCCAGGTGGGAAAACAGTCACAAGGTCCACACGAGGCCTAAGTGAGGAGTAGATTCACCAGGTCATGTTGAGGCCCAGTTGAGAAGCAGTGTCCCCAGCTCCGTGTGAGTCCCAGAGGGGGACCAGAGTCACCCGGTTCTGGTGATATCCAGCTGGAGACCGGAGTCAACACGTCAGGGTGAGGCCCAGAGTGGGACGAGAATCACTAGGTCCAGGTGAGGCCCCGATGTGGAACTGAGAAACCAGGTCCCATGATGCCCATATGAGGACCTGAGTCACCAGGTCCAGGTGAGGTCCCTGTGGGAACCAGGCACCTCGTCCAAGTGAGGCCCAGGTGGGACCACAGTCACCAGGTCCAGGTGAGGCCCAGGTATATAAGTGAGTATCCAGGTCCCAATGAGGCCAGGTAAGGACCAGAGACAACAGATACAGGATAGGCCCAAATATGGATCAGAGTCATTGTGTTCCAGGTGAGGCCAGATGGAGACCACAGGAAACAGGTCCAGGAGAGCCCAATATGGGAACCAGAGCCTCCAGATCTATGTGAGTTCCAGATGGGAACACAGTCACAAGGTCCAGGTGAGGCGCAATTGGCAACAGGATTCACCAAGTCCAGGGGAGGCCCAGGTGGCGACCAGTCACCACAACCAGGTGCGGACCAGCTAAGTTCCAGATTCACCAGGCCCAAGAGAAGTCAAAGGGGTAACCAGAGTCACCAGAATAACCAGTTTAGTTTGAGGCCCCGAATGTAACCAGAGATCCCTGGTCAGAGTGAGGCCCAGGTGTGGAATAGAGTATCCAGGTCCCAATGGTGCCTGGGTGAGGACCACATTCACTAGGACCATGCAGGCCCAGATGGGGTACAGAATCACTAGGTCCTGGTGAGGCATAGAATAAAACCTCAGTCACCAGTATCAGGTGAACCCCATGTGGGAACCAGAGCCACTCTATCCAGCTGAGTAGCAGGTCCATGTGAGGCCCACTTGAGGACCAGATTCATCAGGTCGAATTGAGGCATAGCTGGGGACAAGAGGCACCAGGTCTGGGTGCGGCCTAGGTGGGGCAAGATTCAGCAGTCCTGAGGTAGGTCAAAGTGGGGATGAGAGACGCCAGGTCCAGGTGAGGCCAAACTGAGGACCAGAGTCACCAGATGCAGGTCAGGTCCAGGTGGGGACCAGAGTCACCAGATCCAGTTGAAGCCCAAGTGGGGACCAGAGTCACTAGGTCCAATGAGGCGAAGGTGAGGACCAGAGTTGCCAGGTACACGTGAAGCCCCGGTGGGGATCAGAGGCAACAGGTCCATGTGAGGCCGGCTTGGGGACCATGGTCAACAGGTCTACTTGAGGTCCAGGTGTGGAACACAGTAAGCAGATCCAGGTGAGTTCCCGGTGGTGACAAGAGTCACGAGGTCCAGGTGAGGCCCATGTGGGCACCAGGATCACCATGTCCAGGGGACTCCCTTGAAAGAACCAGAGTCAACAGTTCGAGGTCAGGCCCAGGTGGCAACCAGGGTCAACAGGTCCAAGTCAGGCCAAAGTGGGCTTCACAGTCACTAGGGCACTTTGAGACCTAGAGGGGGACCAGAGTCACCTGGTCCAGGTGAGGTCCAGTTGTGGAACACAGTCACCGGGTCACAATTTTGCCCAGTTGAGGACCATGGTCAACAGGGCCAGGTGAGGCCCAGATGGGGACCGGAGTCTCCAAATCCAGGTGAATCCCAGGTGGGGACTACAGTCACCAGATCCAGGATAGTCTCAGGTGCAGGCCAGAATCACCAGGTCCAGGTGAGGTGTATGTGGAAACCACACTCACCAGGTCCCGGTGAGGTCCTGGTGGGGTCCAGAGTCACGAGGTACATGAGAAGCTAGAAACACTGCAGCCACCAGGTCCACATGATGTCCATGTTGGAATGAGAATCACCATTTACAGGTGAGGACAAGGCGGGGATCCGGCTCACCATGTTCAGGTCAGACCCAAGTGGGTACCAGTGTCACCATGTCCAGGTGTGGCCCAGGTGAAGACCAGAGTTAATAGGTCCGGCTGGGTCACTGTTAGTGAACAGTGTAACCATATCCTGATGCTACCCAGGAGGGTACCAGAGACACCAGGTCCTGGTGAGGCCCAAGTGGGACCAGAGACATGAGGTCCAGGTTAGGTCCCGATGGGAACCACAGTCACCAGGTCAGGTGTGGCCATGCTTACGATCATAGTCACCAGTTACAGGTGAGGCCCAGGTGGAGCCAGAGTCACCCGGTAGAGAAGACGCCAAAGTCAGGACCAGAGTTACGAGGATCTGTTCAGTCCCAGTGGGGCATAGAGTAACCATGTCCCGATGATGCCCAGGTAGAACCCGAGTCACCACGTTCAGATGAGTCGCAGGTGGGGAGTATATTCACTAGGTCCCGGTGAGGCCCAGTTGAGGACCAGTGTCGCCAGGTCTATTTGAGGCCTAGAGGGGTACCAGATTCACCTGGTCTAGGTGACATCCAGATGGAGACCAGAGTCACCATGTTTGGCTGAGGCCCAGAGGGGATCCAGAGTCATCATGTCCAAGTGAGTCTCACGTGTGGTAAAGAGTATCCATGTCATAATGGTCCACAGGTGAGGACCAGAGTCACCAGATCTGGGTGAGGCCCAGTTAGGATCAGAGTCACCAGTTCCAGGTGAGGCCAAGAAGGTGTCCACAGCAATCAGGTCCAGGTGGGGAACAAAGTCACCAGGACTGGGGGAGGCCAAGATGGGGACCAGATACACAAGGTCCAGGTGATATCCAGGTCGTGACCAGGCATACCAGTTCCGGGTGAGGACCAGGTAAGGACAAGATTCACCAGGTCCAAGTGAGGCCCACGTGGGGACCTGTGTCACCAGGCATGGGTGAGGCCCAGATGGCAAACCCACTGACCAGGTCCAGGTGAGACCAACCTGCAGGCCATGCAGAGGAACCTTGTCCCGATGATGACCATGTAGGGACCAGACTTACCAGTTCCAAGTGAGGCCAACCTGCAGGCCATGCAGTGGAACCATGTCCCGATGATGCCCAGGTAGGGACCAGAGTCACCAGGTCCAAAAGAGGCCCAGATGGTGCATATTCACTAGGTCCAAGTGAGGCCCAGTTGAGGACCAGAGTCACCAGATCTGGTTGAGGCCTAGAAGGGTACAGAATCACCTGGTCCAGGTGACATCCAGATGGGGACCAGAGTCACCAGGTCAGGGTGAGGCCCGGAGATGTTCCAGAGTCATCATGTCCAGGTGAGGCTCAGGTGTGGAACAGAGTCACCACGTCCCAATGATGCCCAGGTGAGGAACAGAGTCACCAGGTCCGGGTGACGCACAGATAGGATCAGAGTCACCAGATCTTGCTGAGGCCTAGAGGGGTACCAGATTCACCAAGTCAAGGTGAGGCACAGGTGGTGAACAGAGTCCCCGTTCTGGGAAAGGACCAGGTAAGGACCAGATTCACCAGGTCCAAGAGGCCCACGTGGGGACCTGAGTCACCAGGTATGGGTGAGGCCCAGGTGGCAATAACACTCACCAGGTCCAGGTGAGGCCAACCTGCAGGCCATGCAGTGGAACCATATCCTGATGATGCCCAGGTAGGGAGAAGATTACCAGGTCCAGGTGAGGCCAACCTGCATGCCATGCAGTGGAAACATATCCAGATGATGCCCAGGTAGAGACCAGACTTACCAGGTCCAGGTGAGGCCAATCTGCAGGCCATGCAGTGGAACCATGTCCCGATGTTGCCCAGGTATGGACTAGAGTCACCAGGTCCAAATGAGGCCCAGATGGAGCATATTCACTAGGTACAGGTGAGTCCCCTTTGAAGACCAGAGTCACCAGAACTATTTGAGGCCTAGGGTTTACCAGAATCACCTTGTCCATGTGACATCCAGATGGGGACCAGAGTCACTAGGTCAGGGTGAGGCCCAGAGCGGTTCCAGAGTCAACATTTCCAGGTGAGGCTCAGGTGTGGTACAGAGTCACCAGGTACCAATGATGCCCAGGTGAGGACAAGAGTCACCCAGTCTGGGTGACGCACAGATAGGATCAGACTCAACAGTCCAGGTGAGGCCAACATGCAGGCCATGCAGACGAAACATGTCACGATGATGCCCTGGTTGGGACCAGAGTTACCAGATCCAGGTGAAGCCAACCTGCAGGCCATGCAGTGGAACCATGTCCCGATGATGCCCAGGTAGGGACCAGAGTCACCAGGTCCAAATGAGGCCCAGATGGAGCATATTCACTAGGTCCAGGTGAGGCCCAGTTGAGGACCAGAGTCTCCAGATCTGGTTGAGGCCTAGAGGGGTACCAGAATCACCTGGTCCAGGTGACATCCAGATGGGGTCCAGAGTCACAAGGTCAGGGTGAGACCCAGAAATTTTCCAGAGTCATCATGTCCAGGTGAGGCTCAGGTGTGGAACAGAGTCACCAGGTACCAACAATGCCCAGGTGAGGACCAGAGTCACCAGGTCTGCGTGATGCGCAGATAGAATCAGAGTCACCAGTTCCAGGTGAGCCGAAGAAGGAGTCCACAGCAATCAGGTCCAGGTGGGCAACAAATTCACCAGGACTGGGTGAGGCCAGATAGGGACCAGATTCACCAGGTCCAGGTGACTTCCAGGTGGTGACGCGACTTACCAGTTCCGGGTGAGGACCAGGTAAGGACAAGATTCAACAGGTCCACGTGAGGCCCACGTGGGGACCTGTGTCACCAATATGGGTGAGGCCCAGGTGGCAACACCACTCCCCAGGTCCAGGTGAGGCCAACATGCAGGCCACGCAGACGAAACATGTCATGATGATGCCCTGGTTGGGACCAGAGTTACCAGATCCAGGTGAGGCCAACCTGCAGGCCATGCAGTGGCACCATGTCCCGATGATGCCCAGGTAGGGACCAGAGTCACCATGTCCAAATGAGGCCCAGATGGAGCATATTCACTAGGTCCAGGTGAGGCCCAGTTGAGGACCAGAGTCTCCAGATCTGTTTGAGGCCTAGAGGGATACCAGAATCACCTGGTCCAGGTGACATCCAGATGGGGTCCAGAGTCACAAGGTCAGGGTGAGACCCAGAAATTTTCCAGCGTCATCATGTCCAGGTGAGGCTCAGGTGTGGAACAGAGTCACCAGGTACCAACGATGCCCAGGTGAGGAGCAGAGTCACCAGGTCTGCGTGATGCGCAGATAGAATCAGACTCAGGGGACCTGAGTCAGCAGGTATGGGTGAGGCCCAGGTGGCCACCCCACTCACAAGGTCCAGGTGAGGCCAACCTGCATGCCAGAGTCACCAGATCCAGGTGAGGTCCAGGTGGGGACCAGAGTCACCATATCCAGGTGAGGTCCATGTTCAAAGAGAGTCACCAGGTCCAGGAGAGGTCCAGGTGGGGACCAGAGTCACCAGATCCAGGTGAAGTCCAGGTGGGGACCAGAGTCACCAGATCCAGGTGAAGCACAGGTGGGGACCAAAGTCAATAGGTCCAGATGAGGCCCAGGTGAGGACCAGAGTTACCAGGTACAGGTGAGGCCTCGGTGGGGATCAGAAGAAACAGGTACATGTGAGGACGGCTTGGGTACCATGGTCAACAGGTCTACTTGAGGCCCAGGTGTGGAACACAGTGAGCAGGTCCAGGAAGTCCCCAGGGGTGACAAGAGTCACCACGTCCAGGTGAGGCCCACGTGGGGACCAGGATCACCAGGTACATGGGAGGCCATTGAAAGAACCAGAGTCAACACTTTGAGGTCAGGCGTAGGTGGCATTCAGGGTCAGCAGGTCCAAGTCAGGCCAAAGTGGGGTTCACAGTCACTAGGGCACGGTGAGACCCAGAGGGAGACCAGAGTCACCTGGTCCAGGTGAGGTTCAGTTGTGGAACACAGTCACCGGGTCCCAATTTTGCCCACTTGAGGACCATGGTCAACAGGGCCAGGTGAGGCCCAGATGGGGACCGGAGTCCCCAAATCCAGGTGAAGCAAAGGTGGGGAACACAGTCACCAGATACGGGGTAGTCTCAGGTGCAGATCAGAATCACCAGGTCCAGGTGAGGTGCAGGTGGAAACCACACTCACCAGGTCCCGGTGAGGCTCTGATGGGGACCAGAGACACGAGGTACATGAGAATCTAGAAACACTGCAGCCACCAGGTCCACATGATGTCCATGTGGTAACGAGAATCACCAGTTACAGGTGAGGACCAGGTGGCGATCCGACTCCCCTGTCCAGGTGAGACCCAGGTGGAAACAAAGTGTCACCATGTCCAGGTGTGGCCCAGGTGAAGACCAGAGTTAATAGTTCCCGCTGGGTTACTGTTAGTTAACAGAGTACCATATCCTGATGCTAACCAGGAGGGTACCAGAGACACCAGGTCCTGGTGAGGGCCAAGTGGGACCAGAGTCACCAGATCTGGTTGAGGCCTAGAGGGGTACCAGAATCACCTGGTCCAGGTGACATCCAGATGGGGAACAGAGTCACCAGGTCAGGGTGAGGCCCAGAGAGGATCCACAGTCATCATGTCCAGGTGAGGCTCAGGTGTGGAACAGAGTCACCAGGTACCTATGATGCCCAGGTGAGGACCAGAGTCACCAGATATGGGTGTTGCGCAGATAGGATCAGAGTCACCAGATCTAGGTGAGGCGAAGAAAGTGTCCACAGCAAGCAGGTCCAGGTGGGTAACAAAGTCCCCAGGACTGGGTGAGGCCCAGATGGGGACCAGATTCATCAGGTCCAGGTGAGGCCCAGGTGGTGACCAGAGTTCCCGGGTCTGGGAGAGGACGAGGTAAGGACCAGATTCACCAGGTCCAAGAGGCCCACGGGGGGACCTGAGTCACCAGGTATGGGTGAGTCCCAGGTGGCCACCCCACTCACAAGGTCCAGGTGAGGCCAACCTGCATGCCAGAGTCACCAGATCCAGGTGAGGTCCAGGTGGGGACCGGAGTCACCAGGTAAATGTGAGTCTACAAGAACACCACAGTCACCAGGTCCTGGTGTGGTTCATGTGTCAACGAGAGTCACCAGATCCAGGTGAAACCCAGGTGGGGACCACAGTCACCAGGTCCAGATTGAGGCCTAGGTGGGGGGACCACAGTCATGAGGAACATTTAAGGCCAAAGTGTGGAGCAAAGTTATCATGTCCAGGTGAGGCCCAGGTGGGGAAGAGAGTAACCATGTCCCATTGATGCCAGGTGGGAAAAGAGTCACAAGGTCCAGACGAGGCCTAAATGAGGAGTAGATTCACCAGGGCCTGTTGAGGCCCGGTTGAGGTCCAGTGTCCCCAGCTCCGGGTGAGTCCCAGAGGGGGACCAGAGTCACCCGGTTCTGGGCATATCCAGCTGGGGACCAGAGTCACCACGTCAGGGTGAGGCCCAGAAGGGGATGAGAATCACTAGGTCCAGGTGAGGCCCCGATGTGGAACTGAAACCAGGTCCCATGATGCCCATATGAGGACCTGAGTCTCCAGGTCCTGGTGAGGTCCCTGTTGGAACCAGTCAACTCGTGCAGGTGAGGCCCAGGTGGGACCACAGTCACCAGGTCCAGGTGAGGCCCACGTATATAAGAGAGTATCCAGTTGCCAATGATCCCCAGGTTAGGACCAGAGTCAACAGGTCCAGGAGAGGCCCAAATATGGATCAGAGTCATTTTGTTCCAGGTGAGTCCAGATGGATACCACGGAACCAGGTCTAGGAGAGCCCCATATGGGAACCAGAGCCACCAGATCCAGGTGAGTTCCAGGTGGGACCACAGTCACAAGGCCCAGGTTAGGCACAGGTGGCAACAGGATTCACCATGTCCAGCTGAGGCTCAGGTGGCGACCAGTCACCAGATCCAGGTGCGGACCAGCTAAGGACCAGATTCACCAGGCCCAAGTGAAGCCCAAGGGGTGACCAGAGTCACCAGGTAATGGTGAGGCCCAGAGGGGGAACCAGAGTAAACAGTTTAGTTTGAGGCCCAGAATAGGACCAGAGGTCCCTGGTCAAAGTGAGGCCCAGGTGTGGAATATAGTATCCAGGTCCCAATGATGCCTGGGTGAGGACCATAGTCCCTAGGGCATGCAGGCCCAGATGGAGAACAGAATCACTAGGTCCTGGTGAGGCATAGAATAAGACCAGAGTAAGCAGTATCAGGTGAGCCCCTTGTGGGAACCAGAGCAACTCTATCCAGCTGAGTCCCAGATCCATGTGAGGCCCTCGTGAGGACCAGATTCATCAGGTCGTATTGAGGCATAGCTGGGGACAAGAGTCACCAGGTCTGGGTGCGGCCTAGGTGGGGCAAGTTTCAGCAGTTCTGAGTTAGGTCAAAGTGGGGACGAGAGACACCAGGTCCAGGTGAGGCCAATCTGAGGAACAGAGTCACCAGATGCAGGTCAGGTCCAGGTGTGGACCAGAGTCCCCAGATTCAGGTGAAGTCCAGGTCGGGACCAGAGTCACCAGATCCAGGTGAAGCCCAGGTGGGGACCAGAGTCGTTAGGTCCAGATGACTCCCAGAGGAGGACCAGAGTTACCAGGTACACGTGTAGCCCCGGGGGGGATCAGAGGCAACAGGTCCATGTGAGGCCGGCTTGGGAACCATAGTCAACAGGTCTAATTGTGGCCCAGTTATGGAACACAGTAAGCAGGTCCAGGTGAGTCCCCGGTGGTGACAAGTGTCACCACGTCCTGGTTTGGCCCAGGTGGGGTCCAGAATCACCAGGTACAGGGGAGGCCCTTGAAAGAACCAAGTCAACAGTTCGAGGTCAGACGCAGGTGGCAACCAGGGTCAGCAGGTCCAAGTCAGGCTAAAGTGGGGTTCACAGTCACTAGGGCACGTGAGTCCCCAGAGGGGGACCAGAGTGACCTGGTCCAGGTGAGGTCCAGTTGTGGAACACAGTCACCGGGTCCCAATTTGGCCCAGTTGAGGACCATGGTCAACAGGGCCAGGTGAGGCCCAGATGGGGACCGGAGTCACCAGATCCAGATTGAGGCCTAGGTGGTGGGACCAGAGTCATCTGGACAAGTTGATGCCAAAGTGTGGAGCAAAGTTATCATGTCCAGGTGAGGCGCAGGTGGGGAACACAGTAACCATGTCCCATTGATGCCCTTTGGGAAAAGAGTCAGAAGGTCCAGACGAGGCATAAGTGAGGAGTAGAATCATCAGGTCCTGTTGAGGCCCAGTTGAGGACCACTGTCCACAGCTCCAGGTGAGTCCCAGAGGGGGACCAGAGTCATCCGGTTCTGGTGATATCCAGGTGGGGACCATAGTTGCCACGTCAGGGTGAGGCCCAGAGGGGGACGAGAATCACTAGGTCCAGGTGAGGCCGCGATATAGAACTGAGAAACCAGGTCCCATGATGCACATATAAGGACCTGAGTCTCCAGAACCAGGTGAGGTCCCTGTGGGAACCAGTCACCTCGTCCAGGTGAGGCCCAGGTGAGACCACAGTGACCAGGTCAAGGTGAGGCCCAGGTATATAAGAGAGTATCCAGGTCTCTATGATGCCCAGGTAAGCACCAGAGTCAACAGGTGCAGGAGAGGCCCAAATATGGATCAGAGTCATTGAGTTCCAGGTGAGACCAGATGGAGACCACAAGAACCAGGTCCAGGAGAGCCCCATATGGGAACCAGAGCCACCAGATCCAGGTTAGGTTCAGGTGGAACCACAGTCACAAGGTCCAGGTGAGGCACAGGTGGCAACAAGGCTCACCAAGTCCAGGAGAGGCCCAATTGGCGACCAGTCACCAGATCCAGGTGCGGACAATTAAGGACCATATTCACCAGGCCCAAGTGAAGCCCAAGGTGTGACCAGAGTCACCAGGTAAGGGTGAGGCCCAGTGGGGGATTCAGAGTAACCAGTTTAGTTTGGGGCCCAGATTGGGACCAGAGGTCCCTGGTCAAAGTTAGTCCCAGGTGTGGAATAGAGTATCCAGGTCCCAATGATGCCTGGGTGAGGATCAGATTCACTAGGGCCATGCATGCCCAGATGGGGAACAGAATCACTAGGTCCTGGTGAGGCATAGAATAAGACCACAGTCAGCAGTATCAGGTGAGCCCCTTGTGGGAACCAGAGCCACTCTATGCAGCTGAGTCCCAGGTCCATGTGAGGCCCACGTGAGGACCATATTCATCAGATCGAATTGAGGCATAGCTTGGGACAAGAGTCACCAAGTCTGGGTGCGGCCTAGGTGGGGCAAGATTCAGCAGTTCTGAGTTAGGTCAAAGTGGGGACGAGAGACATCATGTCCAGGGGAGGCCAAACTGTGGACCAGAGTCAACAGATCCTGGTGAGGTCCATGTTGGAAAGATAGTGACCAGGTCCAGGAGAGGTCCAGGTGGGGACCAGAGTCACCAGATCCAGGTGAAATCCAGGTGGGGACCAGAGTCACTAGATCCAGGTGAAGCCCAGGTGGGGACCAGAGTCACTAGGTCCAGATGAGACCCAGGTGAGGACCAGTGTTACCAGGTACACGTGAGGCCCCGGTGGGAATCAGAGGCAACAGGTCGATGTGAGGCCGGCTTGGGGACCATGGTCAACAGGTCTATTGAGGCTCAGGTGTGGAACACAGTAACCAGGTCCACGTGAGTTCCCTGTGGTGACAAGAGTCACCAGGTCCCGGTGAGGCCCAGGCGGGCACCAGGATCACCATGTCCAGGGGAGGCCCTTGAAAGAACTAGAGTCAACAGTTCGAGGTCAGGCGCAGGTGGCAACCAGGGTCAGCAGGTCCCAGTCAGGCCAAAGTGGGGTTCACAGTCACTAGGGCACGGTGACACCCAGAGGAGGACCAGAGACACTTGGTCCAGGTGAGGCCACTTGTGGAACACAGTCACCGGGTCCCAATTTTGCCCAGTTGAGGACCATGGTCAACAGGGCCAGGTGAGGCACAGATGGGGACCGGAGTCCCGAAATCCAGGTGAATCCCAGGTGGGGACCACAGTCACCAGATCCAGGGTAGTCTCAGGTGCAGACCAGAATCACCAGGTCCAGGTGAGGTGCAAGTGAAACCAAACTCACCAGGACCCGGTGAGGCCCTGGTGGGGATCAGAGTCACGACGTACATGAGAAGCTAGAAACACTGCAGCCACCAGGTCCACATGATGTCCATGTGGGAACGAGAATCACCAGTTACAGGTGAGGACGAGGAGGGGATCCGACTCACCATGTCCTGGTGAGTCCCAGGTGGGAACCAGTGTCACCATGTTCAGGTGTGGCGCATGTGAAAACCAGAGTTAATAGGTCCGGCTTGGTCACTGATAGTGAACAGGGTAACCATATCTAGATTCTACCCAGGTGGGTACCAGAGACACCATCTCGGTGAGGCCCAGGTGGGACCAGAGACATGAGATCCAGGTGAGGTCCTGATGGGAACCACAGTCACGAGGTCAGGTGAGGTCATGCTTAGAATCAGTGTCACCAGATAAAAGTGTGGCCCAGGTGGTGCCAGAGTCCCCTGGTACAGATGAGGCCAAAGTCAGGACGAGAGTTACCAGGATCAGGTCAGTCCCAGTGGGGAATAGAGTAACCATGTCCCGATGATGCCCAGGTAGAACCAGAGTCACCAGGTCCAGATGAGGCGCAGGTGTGGAGCATGTTCACTAGGTCACGGTGAGGGCCAGTTGAGGAACAGAGTCACCAGGTTAGTTGAAGCCTAGAGGAGTACCAGATTCACCTGGTCTAGGGACACCCAGATGAGGACCAGAGTCACCATGTCATGGTGAGGCCCAGAGGGGATCCAGAGTCATCATGTCCAGGTAGGGCTCAAGTGTGGAACAGATTATCCAGGTCACAATGGACACAGGTGAAGACCAGAGTCAGCAGATCTGGGTGAGGCCCAGTTAGGATCAGAGTCACCAGTTCCAGCTGAGCACATGAAGGAATCCACAGCAATCAGGTCCAGGTGAGCAACAAATTCACCAGGACTGGGTGAGGCCCAGATGGGGACCAGATTCACCAGGTCCAGATGACTTCCAGGTGGTGACCAGACTTACCAGTTCCGGGTGAGGACCAGGTAAGGAGAAGATTCAACAGGTCCACGTGAGGCCCACGTGGGGACCTGTGTCACCAGGTATGGGTGAGGCCCAGGTGGCAACACCACTCCCCAGGTCCAGGTGAGGCCAACATGCAGGCCATGCAGTGGAACCATGTCCCCATGATGCCCAGGTAGGGACCAGAGTCACCAGGTCCAAATGAGGCCCAGATGGAGCATATTCACAAGGTCCAGGTGAGGCCCAGTTGAGGACCAGTGTCTCCAGATCTGGTTGAGGCCTAGAGGGGTACCAGAATCACCTCGTCCTGGTGACATCCAGATGGGGACCAGAGGCATCAGGTCAGGGAGAGGTCCAGATATTTTCCAGAGCATCATGTCCAGGTGAGGCTCAGGTGTGTAACAGAGTCACCAGGTACCAACGATGCCCAGGTGAGGCCCAGAGTCACCAGATCTGGGTGACGCGCAGATAGGATCAGAGTCACCAGTTCCAGGTGAGGCCAAGAAAGTGTCCACAGCAATCAGGTCCAGGTGGGGAACAAATCACCAGGACTGGGTGAGACCCAGATGGGGACCAGATTCACCAGGTCCATATGTGGCCCAGGTGGTGACCAGAGTCCCCGGATCTGGGACAGGACCAGGTAAGGACCAGATTCACCAGGTCCAAGAGGCCCTTGAGGGGACCTGAGTCACCAGGTCTGGGTGAGTCCTAGGTGGGGACAAGTTTCACCAGGTCTGAGTTAGTTCAAAGTCGGGACGAGAGTCACCAGGTCCAGTGAGGCCAAACTGAGGACCAGATTCACCAGATCCAGGTGAGGTCCATGTTGGAAAGAGTGTCAGCAGGTCCAGGAGAGGTCCGGGTGGGAACCAGAGTCACCAGATCCAGGTGGAGCCCTGGTGCGGACCAGAGTCACCAGGTTCAGATGAGGCCAAGTTGTGGACCAGAGATACCAGGTACACGTGAGGCTCAGGGGGAACCAGAGGCAATAGGTCCATGTGAGGCTGGCTTGGGGACCATGGTCAACAGGTCTACGTGAGGGCCAGGTTTGGAACACAGTAACAAGGTTCAGGTGAGTCCCAGGTCGTGACAAGAGTCTCCAGGTCCAGGTGAGACCCAGATGGAAACCAGGATCACCAGGTACAGGGGAGGCCCTTGAAAAAACCAGAGTCAACAGTTCGAGGGGAGGCGCAGGTGGCAACAGAGTCAGCATGACAAATTCAGGCCATAGTGGGGTTCACAGTCACCCGGGCAGGGTGAAACCCCAGAGGTGGACCAGTCACCTCATCCAGGTGAGGTCCAGTTGTGGAACACAGTCACCGGGCCCCAATTATGCCCAGTTGAGGACCATGGTCAACTTGGCCAGGTGAGCCCCAGATGGGGATCAGAGTCACCAGGTCCAAATGAGGCCAGGTGGGGACCACAGTCACCAGATCCAGGATAGTCTCAGGTGCAGACCAGAATCACCAGGTCTGGTGAGGTCCAGGTGGCAACCACACTCACCATGTCCTGGTGAGGCCCTGGTGGGGACCAGAGTCACCAGGTCCATGAGCAGGTAGAAACACTGCAGCCACTATGTCCATATGAGGTCCATGTGGGCACGAGAATCACCAGTTAGAAGTGAGGCCCAGGTGGGGATCAGAATCACCATGTCCAGGTGAGACCCAGGTGGGAACCAGTGTCACCAAGTCCAGTTGTGGCCCAGGTGTAGACCAGAGTTAACAGGTCCAGATGGTCCCTGTTAGGGAAGAGTGAAACCATGTCCTGATGCTACCCAGGTGGGTACCAGAGACACCAGGTCCAGGTGAGGACCAGGTGGGGACCAGAGACATGAGGTCCAGGTGAGGTCTCGGTGGGAACCACAGTCACCAGGTCAGGTGAGGCCATGCTGAGAATCAGAGTCACCAGTTCCAGGTGAGGCCCAGGTGGGGCCAGAGTCACCAGGTACAGAAGAGGCCAAAGTCAGGACCAGAGTTACCAGATCCAGGTGAGTCCCAGTGGGGAATGGAGTAACCATGTCCCAATGATGCCCAAGTAGGGACCAGAGTCACCAGGTCCATATGAGGCCAGGTGGGGAGCATATTCACTAGGTGCAGGTGAGGCCCAGTTTAGGACCAGAGTCACCAGGTCTGGTTGAGGCCTAGAGGGGTACCAGAATCACCTGGTCCAGTGTACATCCAGATGGGGACCAGAGTCACCAGATCACGGAGAGACCCAGAGAGGTTTCAGATTCATCATGTCCAGGTGAGGTTCAGGTGTGGAACAGAGTAACCAGGTCCCAATGATGCCCAGGTGAGGACCAGAGTCACCAGATCTGGGTGACGAACAGAAAGGATCAGAGTCACCAGTTCCAGGTGAGGCCAAGAATGAGTCCACAACAATCAGGTCCAGTTGGGGAACAAAGTCAACAGGACTGGGTGACGCCCGGATGGGGACCAGATTCACCAGGTCCAGGTGAGGCCCAGGTGGTGACCAGAGTCCCCGGGTCTGGGAGAGGACCAGGTAGGGACCAGATTCACCAGGTCCACGAGGCCCACGTGGGGACCTGAGTCACCAGGTATGGGTGAGGCCCAGGTGGCAACCCCACACACGAGGTCCAGGTGAGGCCAACCTGCAGGCTAGAGTCACCAGATCCAGGTGAGGCCCTAGTGGGGACCGGAGTCACCAGGTAAATGTGAGTCTACAAGTACACCACAGTGACCAGGTCCAGGTATGGTTCAGGTGGGAACGAGAGTCACCAGGTCCAGGTGAGACCCAGGTGGGGACCACAGTCACCAGGTCCAGATTGAGGCCTAGGTGGGGGGACCAGAGTCATCAGGACCAGTTGAGGCCAAAGTGTGGAGCCAAGTTATCATGTCCAGGTGAGACCCAGTTGAGGACCAGAGTCACCAGGTCTAGTTGAGGCATACAGGGGTACCAGATTCACCTGGTCTAGGTGACATCCAGATGGGGACCAGAGTCACCACGTCAGGGTGAGGCCCAAAGTGGGCCGAGAATCACTAGGTCCAGGTGAGGCTCCGATGTGGAACTGAGAAACCAGATCCCATGATGCCCATATGAGGACCTGAGTCACCAGGTCCAGGTGAGGTCCCTGTGGGAACCAGTCACCTCGTCCAGGTGAGGCCCGGTGGGACCACAGTCACCAGGTCCAGATGAGGCGCAGGTGGCAACAAGATTCACCAAGACAACAGCTCCTGGTGAGGCCCACTTGGGACCAGAGACATGAGGTCCAGGTGAGGTCCCGAAAGGAACCACAGTCACCAGAGTCATCAGGACCAGCGGAGGCCAACGTGTGGAGCAAAGTTATCATGTCCAGGTGAGGCCCAGGTGGGGAACAGAGTAACCATGTCCCATTGATGCCAGGTGGGAAAAGAGTCACAAGTTCCAGATGAGACCTATGTGAAGAGTCGATTCATCAGGTCCTATTGAGGCCCAGTTGAGGACCAGTGTCCACAGTTCCGGTGAGTCTCAGAGGGGGACCAGAGTCAGCCGGTTCTGGTGATATCCAGGGGGGGACCAGAGTCACCACGGGAGGATGAGGCCCAGAGGGGGACGAAAATCACTAGCTCCAGGTGAGGCCGCGATATGGAACTGAGAAACCAGGTCCCATGATGCCCATATGAGGACCTGAGTCACCAGGTCCAGGTGAGGTCCCTGTGGGAACCAGTCACCTCGTCCAGGTGAGGCCCAGGTGGGACCACAGTCACCAGGTCCAGGTGAGGCCCAGGTATATAAGAGAGTATCCAGGTCCCAATGATGCCCAGGTAAGGACCAGAGTCAACAGGTCCAGGAGAGGCCCAAATATGGATCAGAGTCATTGTGTTCCAGGTGAGGCCAGATGGAGACCACAGGAACCAGGTCCAGGAGAGTCCCATATGGGAACCAGAGCCACCAGATCCAGGTGAGGTCCAGGTGGGACCACAGTCACAAGGTTCAGGTGAGGCGCAGGTGGCAACAGGATTCACCAAGTCCAGGTGAGGCCTAGGTGGCGACCAGTCACCACATCTAGGCGCGGACCAGCTAAGGACCAGATTCACCAGGCCGAAATGAAGCCGAAAGGGTGACCAGAGTCACCAGGTAAGGGTAAGCCCCAGAGGGGGAACCAGAGTAACCAATTTAGTTTGAGGCCCAGAATGGGACCAGAGGTCCCTGGTCAAAGTGAGGCCCAGGTGTGGAATAGAGTATCCAGGGTGAGGATCATTGGGTCCATCACCCAATGATGCCTGGGTGAGGATCAGAGTCACTGGGGCCATGCAGGCCCAGATGGGGAACAGAATCACTAGGTCCTGGTGAGGCATACAATAAGACCACAGTCAGCAGTATCAGCTGAGCCCCTTGCGGGAACCAGAGCCACTCTATCCAGCTGAGTCCCAGGTCCTGATGAGGCTCCCGTGAGGACCAGATTCATTAGGTCGAATTGAGGCATAGCTGGGGACAAGAGTCACCAGGTCTGGGTGCAGCCTAAGTTGGGTAGATTCAGCAGTTCTGAGTTAGGTCAAAGTGGGGACGAGAGACGCCAGTTCCAGGTGAGGCCAAACTGAGTACCAGAGTCACCAGATCCATGTGAGGTCCATGTTTGAAAGAAAGTCAGCAGGTCCGGGAGAGGTTCAGGTGGGGACCAGAGTCTCCAGTTCAAAGTGAGGCCAAAAGGAGTCCACAGAAATCAGGTCCAGGTGGGGAACAAAGTCACCAGGACTGGGTGAGGCCTAGATGGGGACCAGATACACTAGGTCCAGGTGATATCCAGGTGGTGACCAGACTTACCAGTTCCGGGTGAGGACCAGATAAGGACAAGATTCACCAGGTCCAAGTGAGGCCCACGTGGGGACCTGTGTCACAAGGCATAGGTGAGGCCCAGGTGGCAACCCCACTGACCAGGTCCAGGTGAGGCCAACCTGCAGGCCATGCAGAGGAACCATGTCCTGATGATGACCATGTAGGGAACAGACTTACCAGGTCCAAGTGAGGCCAACCTGCAGGCCATGCAGTGGAACCATGTCCCGAAGATGCCGAGGTAGGGACCAGAGTCACCAGGTCCAAAAGAGGCCCAGATGGTGCATATTTACTAGGTCCAAGTGAGGCCCATTTGAGGACCATTGTCACCAGATCTGGTTGAGGCCTAGAAGGGTGCTAGAATCACCTGGTCCAGGTGACATCCACATGGGGACCAGAGTCACCAGGTCAGGGTGAGGCCCAGAGAGGTTCCAGAGTCATCATGTCCAGGTGAGGCTCAGGTGTGTAACAGAGTCACCAGGTCCCAATGATGCCCAGGTGAGGAACAGAGTCACCAGGTCTGGGTGATGCGCAAATAGGATCAGAGTCACCAGATCTTGTTGAGGCCTGGAGGGGTACCAGATTCACCAGATCCAGGTGAGGCACAGGTGGTGACCAGAGTCCCCGTTCTGGGAAAGGACCAGGTAAGGACCAGATTCACCAGGTCCAAGAGGCCCACGTGGGTACCTGAGTCACCAGGTATGGGTGAGGCCCAGGTGGCAATAACACTCACCAGGTCCAGATGAGGCCAACCTGCAGGCCATGTCCTGGAACCATATCCCGATGATGCCCAGGTAGGGAGAAGAGTTACCAGGTCCAGGTGAGGCCAACCTGCATGCCATGCAGTGCAAATATATCCAGATGATGCCCATGTAGAGACCGGACTTACCAGGTCCAGGTGAGGCCAACCTGCAGGCCATGCAGTGGAACCATATCCCGATAATACCCAAGTAGGGACCAGAGTCACCAGGTCCAAATGAGGCCCAGATGGAGCATATTCACTAGGTTCAGGTGAGGCCCATTTGAGGACAAGAGTAACCAGATCTGGTTGGGGCCTAGAGGGGTACCAGTATCACCTGGTCCAGGTGACATCGAGATGGGAACCAGAGTCTCCAGGTCAGAGTGAGGTCCAGAGAGGTTCCAGAGTCATCATGTCCAGGTGAGGCTCAGGTGTGGAACAGAGTCACCAGGTACCAATGATGCCTAGGTGAGGACCAGAGTCACCAGATCTGGGTGACGCGCAGTTAGGATCAGAGTAACCAGTTCCAGGTGAGGCCAAGAAAGAGTCCACAGCAATGAGGTCCAGGTGGGGAACAAAGTCACCAGGACTCGGTGAGGCCCAGATGGGGCCAGATTCACTGGTCCAGGTGATTCCCAAGTGGTGACAAGAGTTACCAGTTCCGGTGAGGACAAGGTAAGGACAAGATTCACTAGGTCCAAGTGAGGCCCACGTCGGGACCTGTGTCACCAGGTATGGGTGAGGCCCAGGTGGCAAACTCACTCACCAGGGCCTGGTGAGGCATAAGTGCAGGCCATGCAGAAGAACCGTGTCCCGATGGTGCCCAGGGAGGGTCCAGAGTTACCAGGTCTAGGTGAGTCCAACCTGCAGGCCATGCAGTGGAATCATGTCCCGATGTTGCCCAGGTAGTGACCAGAGTCACCAGGTACAAATGAGGCCCAGATGGAGCATATTCACTAGGTCCAGGTGAGGCCCAGTTGAGGACCAGAGTCACCAGAACTTGTTGAGGTCTAGAGGGGTACAAGAATCACCTGGTCCAGGTTACATCCAGATGGGGACCAGAGTCACCAGGTCAGGGTGAGGCCCAGAGGGGATCCAGAGTCATCATGTCCAGGTGAGGTTCAGGTGTGGAACAGAGTCACCAGGTACCAATGATGCCCAGCTGAGGACAAGAGCCACCAGATCTGGGTGACGCGCAGATAGGATCAGAGTCTCCAGTTCCAGGTGAGGCCAAGAAGGAGTCCACAGCAATCAGGTCCAGGTGGGGAACAAAGTCACCAGGACTGGGTGAGGCCCAGACCGGACCAGATTCACCAGGTCCATGTGAGGCCCAGGTGTTGACCAGAGTCCCCGGGTCTGGGAGAGGACCAGGTAAGGACCAGATTCACCTCGCCCAAGTGAAGCCCAAGGGGTGACTACAGTCACCAGGTAAGGGTGAGGCCCAGAGGGGAACCACAGTAACCAATTCAGTTTGAGGCCCAGAATGGGACCAGAGGTCCCTGGTCAGAGTGAAGCCCAGGCGTGGAATAGAGTATCCAGTTCCCATATTGTCTGAGAGAGGACCAGAGTCACGAGGGCCATGCAGGCCCAGATGGGGAACAGAATCACTAGGTCCTGGTGAGGCATAGAATAAGACCACAGTCAACAGTATCAGGTTAGCCCCTTGTGGGAACCAGAGCCACTCTATTCAGCTGAGTCCCAGGTCCATGTGAGGCCATCGTGAGGACCAGATTCATCAGGTCGAATTGAGGCATAGCAGGGGACAAGAGTCACCAGGTCTGGGTGCAGGCTAGCTGGGGCAAGATTCAGCAGTTCGGAGTTAGGTCAAATTGGGGACGAGAGACACCAGGTCAAGGTGAGTCCAAACTGAGGACCAGAGTCACCAGATCCAGGTGAGGTCCATGTTGGGAAGAGAGTCACCAGGTACAGGAGAGGTCCAGGTGGGGACTAGAGTCACCATATCCAGGTGAAGTCCAGGTGCGGACCAGAGTCAACAGATCCAGATGAAGCCCAGGTGGGGACCAGACTCACTAGGTCCAGATGAGGTCCAGGTGAGGACCAGAGTTACCAGGTACAGGTGAGGCCCCGGTGGGGATCAGAGGCAACAGGTCCATGTGAGGCCAGCTTGGGGACCATGGTCAACAGGTCTGCTTGAGGCCCAGGTGTGGAACACAGTAAGCAGGTCCAGGTGAGTCCCCGGTGGTGACAAGAGTCACCAAGTCCAGGTGAGGCCCAGGTGGGGACCAGGATCACCAGGTACAGGGGAGGCCCTTGAAAGAACCAGAGTCAACAGTTTGAGGTCAGGCACAGTGGGCAACCAGGGTCAGTAGGTCCAAGTGAGGCAAATGTGGGGTTCACAGTCACTAGGGCACGGTGAGACCCAGAGGGGGACCAGAGTGACCTGGTCCAGGTGAGGTCCAGTTGTGGAACACAGTCACCGGGTCCTAATTTTGCCCAGTTGAGGACCCTGGTCAACATGGCCAGGTGAGGCCCAGAAGGAGACCGGAGTCCCCAAATCCAGGTGAAGCCCAGGTGGGGACCACAGTCACCAGATCCAGTGTAGTCTCAGGTGAAGACCAGAATCACCAGGTCCAGGTGAGGTGCAGGTGTCAACCACACTCAACAGGTCCCGGTGAGGCCCTGGTGGGGACCAGAGTCATGAGGTACATGAGAAGCTAGAAACACCGCAGCCACCAGGTCCACATGATGTCCATGTGGGAACGAGAATCAGAAGTTACAGGTGAGGACCAGGTAGGGATCCGACTCACCATTTCCAGGTGAGACCAGGTGGGAACAAGTTTCACCATGTCCAGGTGTGGCCCAGGTGAAGACCGGAGTTAATAGGTCCGGCTGGGTCACTGTTAGTGAACACTATAACCATATCCTGATGCTACACAGGTGGGTACCAGAGACAACAGGTCCTGGTGAGGCCCAGGTGGGTCCAGAGACATTAGGTCCAGGTGAGGTCCCAATGGGAACCACAGTCACCAGGTCAGGTGAGGCTATGCTTAGCATCAGAGTCACCAGTTACAGGTGAGGCCCACGTGGAGCCAGAGTCACCTGGTACAGAAGAGGCCAAAGTCAGGAAGAGTTACCAAGATCAGGACAGTCCCAGTGGAGAATAGAGTAACCATGTCCCGATGATGCCCAGGTAGAACCAGACCCACCAGGTCCAGATGAGAAGCAGGTGGGGAAGATATTCACGAGGTCCCGGTGAGGCCCAGTTGAGGACCAGAGTCACCAGGTCTAGTTGAGGCCTAGAGGGGTACCAGATTCACCTGGTCTAGGTGACATCCAGATGGGGACCAGAGCCACCATGTCAGGCTGAGGCCCAGAGAGGATCCAAAGTCATCAGGTCCAGGTGAGGCTCAGGTGTGGAACAGAGTATCCAGGTCATAATGGTCCACAGGTGAGGACCAGAGTCAGCAGATCTGGGTGAGGCCCAGTTAGGATCAGAGTCATCAGTTCCAATGAGTCCAAGCAGGAGTGCACAGCAATCAGGTCCAGGTGGGGAACAAATTCACCAGGAATGAATGAGGCCCAATGGGGACCAGATTCACCAGGTCCAGGTGATTCCCAGTGCTGACCAGAGTTTCTAGTTGCATGTGAGGACCAGGTAAGGACCAGATACACCAGGTCCAAGTGAGGCCCACGTGGGGACCTGTGTCACAAGGTATGGGGGAGGGCCAGGTGGCAACCCACTCACCAGGTCCAGGTGAGGCCAAAATGCAGCCCATGCAGAGGAAACATGTCCCGATGATGCCCAGGTAGGGACCAGAGTTACCAGGTCCAGGTGAGACCAACCTGCAGGCCATGCTGTGGAACCATGTCCGGATGATGCCCCGGTAGGGACCAGAGTCACCAGGTCCAAATGAAGCCCAGATGGAGAATATTCACTAGGTCCAGGTGAGGTCCAGTTGAGGGCCAGAGTCACCAGATCTGGTGGAGGCCTAGAGGGGTATCAGAATCACATGTTCCAGGTGACATCCAGATGGGGACCAGAGTCACCAGGTCAGGGTGAGGCCCAGAGTGGTTCCAGAGTCATCATGTCCAGGTTAGCCTCAGGTGTGGAACAGAGTCACCAGGTACCAATGATGCCCAGGTGAGGACCAGAGTCACCAGGTCTTGGTGACGTGCAGATAGGTCAGAGTCACCAGTTCCAGGTGAGGCAAGAAAGAGTCCAGAGCAATCAGGTCCAGGTGGGGAACAAAATCACCAGGACTGGGTGAAGCCCAGATGGGGACAAGATTCAACAGGTCCAGCTGAGGCCCAGATGTTGACCAGAGTCCCTGGGTCTGGGAGAGGACCAGGTAAGGACCAGATTCTCCAGGTCCAAGAGGCCCACATGGAGACCTGATTCACCAGGTTTGGGTGAGGCCCAGGTGGCAACCCTACTCACCGGGTCCAGGTGAGGCCAACCTGCAGGCCAGAGTGACCAGATCCAGGTGAGGCTCTAGTGGGGACCGGAGTCACCAGGTAAATGTGTGTCTACAAGAAAACCACAGTCACCAGGTCCATTTGTGGTTCATGTGGGAAGGAGAGTCACCAGGTCCAGGTGAGACCCAGGTGGGGATCACAGTCACCAGGTACAGATTGAGGCCTAGATTGGGGGAAGAGTGTCATCAGGAGCAGTTGCGGCCAAAGTGTGGAGCATTGTTATCATGTCCAGGTGAGCCCCAGGTGGGGATCAGAGTAACCATGTCCCATAGATGCAGGGTTGGAAGAGTCACAAGGTCCAGACGAGGCCTAAGTGAGGAGTAGATTCACCAGGTCCTGTTCAGGCCCAGTTGAGGGCCAGTGTCCCCAGCTCCGGGGAAGTCCCACAGGGGGACAAGAGTCAGCCGGTTCTGGTGATATCCATGTGGGGACCAGAGTCAGCACGTCAGGGTGAGGCCCAGACTGGGACTAGAATCTCTAGGTCCAAGTGAGGCCCAGATGTGGAACTGAGAAACCAGGTCCCATGATGCCCATATGAGGACCTGAGTCACCAGGTCCTGGTGAGGTCCCTGAAGGAACCAGTCACCTCGTCCAGGTGAGGCCCAGGTGGGAACACAGTCACCAAGTCCAGGTGAGGCCCAGGTATATAAGAGAGTATCCAGGTCCCAATGATGCCCAGGTAAGGACCAGAGTCAACAGGTCCAGGAGAGTCCCAAATATGGATCAGTCATTGTGTTCCAGGTGAGACCAGATGGAGACCACCGGAACAAGGGCCAGGAGAGCTCCATATGTGAACCAGAGCCACCAGATCCAGGTGAGGTCCAGGTGGGACCACAGTCACAAGGTCCAGGTGAGGCGCAGGTGGCAACAGGACTCACGAAGTCAAGGTGAGGCCCAGGTGGCAACCCCACTCACCAGGTCCAGGTGAGGCCAACCTGCAGGCCAGAGTCACCAGATACAGGTGAGACCTTAGTGGGGACCGGAGTCACAAGGTAAAAGTGAGTCTACAAGAACACCACAGTCACCAGGTCCAGGTGTGATTCATGTGGGAACGAGAGTCACCAGTTCCAGGTGAGAACCAGGTGGGGACCACAATCACCAGGTCCAGTTTGAGGCCCGGTGGGGAGCCAGAGTCATCAGGACCAGTTGAAGCCAAAGTGTGGAGCAAAGTTATCATGTACAGGTGAGGCGCAGGTGGGGAACACAGTAACCATGTCCCATTGATGCCAGGTGGGAAAAGAGTCACAAGGTCCAGACGAGGTCTAAGTGAGGAGTAGATTCACTAGGTCCTGTTGAGGCCCAGTTGAGGACCAATGTCCCCAGCTCTGGGTGAGTCCCAGAGGGGGAACAGAGTCACCCGGTTCTGGTGATATCCAGGTGGGGACCAGAGTCACCACGTCAGGGTGAGGCCCAGAGGGGGACGAGAATCACTAGGTCCAGGTGAGGCCCCGATATGGAACTGAGAAACCAGGTCCCATGATGCCCATATGAGGACCTGAGTCACCAGGTCCAGGTGAGGTCCCTGTGGGAACGAGTCACCTCGTCCCAGTGAGGGCCAGGTGGGACCACAGTCACCAGGTCCAGGTGAGGCCCAGTTGTATAAGAGAGTATTCAGCTTCCAAAGATTCCCAGGTAAGGACCAGAGTCAACAGGTCCAGTAGAGGTTCAAATATGGATCAGAGTCATTGTGTTTTTAATGAGGCCAGATGGAGACCAGAGGAACCAGTTACAGGAGAGCCCCATATGGGAACCAGAGCCACCAGACCCAGGTGAGAACCAGGTGGGTCACAGTCACAAGGTTCAGGTGAGGCGCAGGTGGAAACAGGATTCACCGAGTCCAGGTGAGGCCCAGGTGGCGACCAGTAACCACATCCAGGTGCGGACAAGCTAAGGACCAGATTCACCAGGCCCAAGTGAAGCCCAATGGGTGACCAGAATAACCAGGTAAGGGTGAGGCCCAGAGTGGAACCAGAGTAACCAGTTTAGTTTGAGGCCCAGAACGGGACCAGAAGTCCCTGGTCAAATGAGGCACAGGTGTGGAATAGAGTATCCAGGGTAAGGATCATTGGGTCCATCACCCAATGATGCCTGGGTGAGGACCAGAGGCACAGGGCCATGCAGGCCCAGATGGGGAACAGATTCACCAGGTCCAGGTGATTCCCAGGTTGTGACCAGAGTTACCAGTTCTGGGTGAGGACCAGGAAAGGACAAGATTCACCAGGTCCAAGTGAGGCCAACGTGGGGACCTATGTCACTATGCATGTGTGAGGCCCAGGTGGCAACCCCACTCCCCAGATCCAGGTGAGGCCAACCTACAGGCCATGCAGAGGAAGCATGTCTCGATGATGCCGAGGTAGGGACTAGATTTACCAGGTCCAGGTGAGGCCAACCTGCAGGCCATGCTGTGGAACCATGTCCCGATGATTCCCAGGTAGGGACCAGAATCACCAGGTCCAAATGAGGCCCAGATGGAGCATATTCACTAGGTCCAGGTGAGGCCCATTTGAGGACAAGAGTAACCAGATCTGGTTGAGGCCTAGAGGGGTACCAGTATCACCTGGTCCAGGTGACATCGAGATGGGAACCAGAGTCTCCAGGTCAGAGTGAGTCCCAGAGAGGTTCCAGAGTCATCATGTCCAGGTGAGGCTCAGGTGTGAAACAGAGTAACCAGGTACCAATGATGCCCAGGTGAGGACCAGAGTCACCAGATCTGGGTGACGCGCAGATAGGATTAGAGTCACAGGTTCCAGGTGAGGCCAAGAAAGGGTCCACAGCAATGAGGTCCAGGTGGGGAACAAAGTCACCAGGACTGGGTGAGGCCCAGATGGGGACCCGATTCACTGGTCCAGGTGATTCCCAAGTGGTAACCAGAGTTACCAGTTCCGTTGAGGACCAGGTAAGGACAAGATTCACCAGGTCTAAGTGAGGCCCACGTCGGGACCTGTGTCACCAGGTATGGGTGAGGCCCAGGTGGCAAACTCACTCAACAGGGCCAGGGGAGGCATACTTGCAGGCCATGCAGAAGAACGGTGTCCCGATGATGCCCAGGGAGGGTCCAGAGTTACCAGGTCTAGGTGAGTCCAACCTGCCTGCCATGCAGTGGAATCATGTCCCGATGTTGCCCGGGTAGTGACCAGAGTCACCAGGTCCAAATGAGGCCCAGATGGAGCATATTCACTAGGTCCAGGTGTGGCCCAGTTGAGGACCAGAGTCCCCAGAACTTGTTGAGGCCTAGAGGGGTACCAGAATCACCTGGTCCAGGTGACATCCAGATGGGGACCAGAGTCACCAGGTCAGGGTGAGGCCCAGAGTGGATCCAGAGTCATCATGTCCAGGTGAGGCCCTGGTGTTCACCAGAGTCCCCGGGTCTGAGAGAGGACCGGGTAAGGACCAGATTCACCACGCCCAAGTGAAGCCCAAGGGGTGACAAGAGTCACCAGGTAAGGGTGAGGCCCAGAGGGGGAACTAGAGTAACCAGTTCAGTTTGAGGCCCAGAACGGGACCAGAGGTCCCTGGTCAGAGTGAGGCCCAGGCGTGGAATAGAGTATCCAAGTCCCATGATGCCTGGGTGAAGACCAGAGTCACTAGGGCCATGCAGGCCCAGATGGAGAACAGAATCACTAGGTCCTGGTGAGGCATAGAATAAGACCACAGTCAGCAGTATCAGGTGAGCCCCTTGTGGGAACCAGAGCCACTCTATCCCGCTTAGTCCCAGGTCCATGTGAGGCCCACGTGAGAACCAGGTTCATCAGGTCGAATTGAGGCATAGCTGGGGTCAAGAGTCACCAAGACTGTGTGCGTTCTAGGTGGGGCAAGTTTCAGCAGTTCTGCGTTAGGTCAAAGTGTGGACGAGAGACACCAGGTTCAGGTGTGGCCAAACTGAGGACCAGAGTCACCAGATCCAGGTGAGGTCCAGGTGGGGACCAGAGTCACCAGATCCAGGTGAAGCCCAGGCGGGGACCAGAGTCACGAGGTCCAGATGGACCCAGGTGAGGACCAGAGTTACCAGTTACACCTTACGTCCCAGTGGGGATCAGAGGCAACATGTCTATGTGAGGCCGTCTTGGGGACGATGGTAAACAGGTCTACTTGAGGCCCAGGTGTGGAACACAGTAAGCAGGTCCAGGTGATTCCCCGGTGGTGACAAGTGTCATCAAATCCTGGTTTGGCCCAGTTGGGGACCAGAATCACCAGGTACAGTGGAGGCCCTTGAAAGAACCAGAGTCAACAGTTCGAGGTCAGGCGCAGGTGGCAACCAGGGTCAGCAGGTCCAAGTCAGGCCAAAGTGGGGTTCACAGTCACTAGGGAACGTGAGACCCAGAGGGGGACCAGATAGGATTGGTCCTATCTGGTCCAGGTGAGGTCCAGTTGTGGAACACAGTCACCGGGTCCCAATTTTGCCCAGTTGAGGACCATGGTCAACAGGGCCAGGTGAGGCCCAGATGCGGACCGGAGTCCCGAAATCCAGGTGAATCCCAGGTGGGGACCACAGTCACCAGATCCAGGGTAGTCTCAGGTGCAGACCAGAATCACCAGGTCCAGGTGAGGTGCAGGTGAAACCAAACTCACCAGGACTCGGTGAGGCCCTGGTGGGGATCAGAGTCACGAGGTACATGAGAAGCTAGAAACACTGCAGCCAACAGGTCCACATGATGTCCATGTGGGAACGAGAATCACCAGTTACAGGTGAGGACCATGTGGGGATCCGACTCACCATGCCCAGGTGAGTCCCAGGTGGGAACAGTGTCACCATGTCCAGGTGTGGCCCATGTGAAGACAAGAGATAATAGGTCCGGCTTGGTCACTGATAGTGAACAGTGTAACCATATCCTGATGCTACCCAGGTTGGTACCAGAGACACCAGGTCCTGGTGAGGCCCAGGTCGGGCCAGAGACATGAGGTCCAGGTGAGATCCCGATGGGAACCACAGTCACCAGGTCAGGTGAGGCCATGCTTAGGATCAGAGTCACCAGTTACAGGTGAGACCCAGGTCGAGCCAGAGTCACCTGGTACAGAAGAGTCCAAAGTCAGGACCAGAGTTACCAGGATCAGGTCAGTCCCAGTGGGGAATAGAGTAACCATGTCCCGATGATGCCCAGGTAGAACCAGAATCACCAGGTCCAGATGAGGCGCAGGTGGGGAGCATGTTTACTAGGTCCCTCTGAGGCCCAGTTGAGGACCAGAGTCGCCAGGTCTAGTTGAGGCCTAGAGGGGTACAAGATTCACCTGGTCTAGGTGACATCCAGATGGGGACCAGAGGCACCATGTCAGGGTGAGGCCTAGAGGGGATTAAGAGTCATCATGTCCAGGTGAGGCTCAGGTGTGGAGCCGAGTATCCAGATCAAAATGGTCCTCAGGTGAGGACCAGAGTCACCAGATCTGGGTGAGGCCCAGTTAGGATCAGAGTCACCAGTTCCAGGTGAGGCCAAAAAGTTGTCCACAGCAATCAGGTCCAGGTGGGGAACAAAGTCACCAGGACTGGGTGAGGCCCAGATGGGGACCAGATTCACAAGGTCCAGGTTATTCCCAGGTTTTGACCAGAGTTACCAATTCCGGGTGAGGACAAGTTAAGGACGAGATTCACCAGGTCCAAGTGAGACCCACATGGGTACCTGTGTCACAATGTATGTGTGAGGCCCAGATTACCACCCCACTCACCAGGTCCAGGTGAAGCCAACCTGCAGGCCATGCAGAGGAACCATGTCACGATGATGCCCTGGTTGGGACCAGAGTTACCAGATCCAGGTGAGGGCAACCTTCAGGCCATGCAGTGGAAACATGTCCCGATGATGCCGAGGTAGGGACCAGAGTCACCAGGTCCAAATGAAGCCCAGATGGAGCATATTCACTAGGTCCAGGTGAGTCCCAGTTGAGGACCAGAGTCCCAAGATCTGGTTGAGGCCTAGAGGGGTACCAGAGTCACCAGGTCCAGGTGAGACCCAGGTGGGGACCACCGTCACCAGGACCAGATTGAGGCCTAGGTGGGGGGAACAGAGTCATCAGGACCAGTTGAGGCCAAAGTGTGGAGGAAAGTTATCATGTCCAGCTGAGGCCCAGGTGGGGAACAGAGAAACCATGTCCCATTGATGCCAGGTGTGAAAAGAGTCACAAGGTCCAGACGAGGCCTAAGTGAGGAGTAGATTCACCAGGTCCTGTTGAGGACCAGTTGAGGACCAGTGTACCCAGCTCCGAATGAGTCCCAGAGGGGGACCAGAGTCACCCGGTTCTGGTGATATCCAGCTGGGGACCAGAGTCACCACATCAGGGTGACGCCCAGAGTGGGATGAGAATCACTAGGTCCAGGTGAGGCCCCGATGTGGAACTGAGAAACGAGGTCCCATAATGCCCATATGAGGACCTGAGTCACCAGGTCCAGGTGAGGTCCCTGTTGGAACCAGTCAACTCGTCCAGGTGAGGCCCAGGTGGGACCACAGTCACCAGGTCCAGGGGAGGCCCAGGTATATAAGAGAGTATCCAGTTCGCAATGATCCCCAGGTTAGGACTAGAGTCAACAGGTCCAGGAGAGGCCCAAATATGGATCAGAGTCATTGTGTTCCAGGTGAGTCCAGATGGAGACCACAGGAACCAGGTCCAGGAGAGCCCCATATGGTAACCAGAGCCACCAGATCCAGGTGAGTTCCAGGTGGGACCACAGTCACAAGGTCCAGGTGACGCACAGGTGGCAACAAGATTCACCATGTCCAGGTGAGGCCCAAGGGGCGAACAGTCACCACATCCAGGTGCGGACCTGCTAAGGACCAGATTCACCAGGCCCAAGTGAAGCCCAAGGGGTGACCAGAGTCACCATGTAAGGGTGAGGCCCAGAGGGGGAACCAGAGTAACCAGTTTAGTTTGAGGCCCAGAATGGGACCAGAGGTCCCTGGTCAAAGTGAGGCCAGGTGTGGAATAGAGGATCCAGGTCCCAATGATGCCTGGGTGAGGACCAGAGTCACTAGGACCATGCAGGCCCAGATGCGGAACAGAATCACTAGGTCCTGGTGAGGCACAGAATAAGACCACAGTCACCAGTGTCAGGTGAGCCCCTTGTGGGAAGCAGAGCCACTCTATCCAGCTGAGTCCCAGGTCCATGTGAGGCCCACGTGAGGAACAGATTCATCAGGTCGAATTGAGGCATAGCTGGGGACAAGAGTCCCCAGGTCTGGGTGCGGCCTAGGTGGGGCAAGATTCAGCAGTTCTGAGTTAGGTCAAAGTGGGGACGAGAGACACCAGTTCAAGGTGAGGCCAAAGTGAGGACCAGAGTCACCAGATCCAGGTGAGGTCTATGTTGGAAAGAGAGTCACCAGGTCCAGGAGAGGTCCAGGTGGGGACCAGAGTCACCAGAACCAGGTGAAGTGCAGGTGGGGACCAGAGTCAGTAGGTCCAGATGAGGCCTAGGTGAGGACCAGAGTTAACAAGTACACGTGAGGCCCCAGTGGGGATCAGAGGCAACAGGTCCATGTGAGGCCGGCTTGGGGACCATGGTCAACAGGTCTACTTGAGGCCCAGGTGTGGAACACAGTAAGCAAGTCCAGGTGAGTCCTCGGTGGTGACAAGTGTCACCACGTCCACGTGAGGCCCAGGTGGGGACCAGGATCACCAGGTCGAGAGGAGGCCCATGAAAGAACCAGAGTCAACAGTTCGAGGTCAGTCACAGGTGGGAACCAGGGTCAGCAAGTCCAAGTCAGGCCAAAGTGGGGTTCACAGTCACTAGGGCACGGTGAGACACAGAGGGGGACCAGAGTCACCTGGTACATTTGAGGTCCAGTTGTTTAACACAGTCACCGGGTCCAAATTTGCCCAGTTGAGGACCAATTTCAACACGCCAGGTGAGGCCCAGATGGGGTACAGAGTCCCCAAATCCAGGAGAAGCCCAGGTGGGGACCACAGTCACCAGATCCAGGGTAGTCTCAGGTGCAGACCGGAATCACCCCGTCCAGGTGAGGTGCAGGTGGCAACCACACTCACCAGATCCCGGTGAGGCCCTGGTGGGGACCAGAGTCACGAGGTACATGAGAAGCTAGAAACACTGCAGCCACCAGGTCCACATGATGTCCATGTTGGAACGAGAATCACCAGTTACAGGTGAGGACCAGGTGGGGATACGACTCACCATGTCCAGGTGAGACCCAGGTGGGAACCAGTGTCACCATGTCCAGGTGTGGCCCAGGTGAAGACCAGAGTTAATAGGTCCGGCTGGGTCACTGTTAGTGAACAGTGTAACCATATCCTGATCCTACCCAGGTGGGTACCAGAGACACCAGGGCTTGGTGAGGCCAAGGTGGGTCCAGGGACATGAGGTCCAGGTGAGGTCCCGATGGGAACACAGTCACCATGTCAGGTGAGGCCATGCTTAGGATCAGCGTCACCAGTTACAGTTGAGGCCCAGGTGGAGCCAGAGTCACCTGGTACAGAAGAATCCAAAGTCAGGACCAGAGTTACCAGGATCAGGTCTGTCCCAGTGGAGAATAGAGTAACCACGTCCCAGTGATGCCCAGGTAGAACCAGAGACACCAGGTCCAGATGAGGCGCGGCTGGGGAGCATATTCACTAGGTCCCGGTGAGGCCCATTTGAGGACCAGAGTCACCAGTTCTAGTTGAGGCCTAGAGGGGTACCAGATTTACCTGGTCTAGGTGACATCCAGATGGGGACCAGAGTCACCATGTCAGGGTGAGGCCCAGAGGGGATCCAGAGTCATCATGTCCAGGTGAGGCTCAGGTGTGGAACAGAGTATCCAGGTCATAATGGTCCACAGGTGAGGACCAGAGTCACCAGGTCTGTGTGACGTGCAGATAGGATCAGAGTCACCAGTTTCAGGTGAGGCCAAGAAGGAGTCCACAGCAATCAGATCCAGGTGAGTAAGAAAGTCACCAGGACTGGGTGAGGCCCAGATGGGGACCAGATTCACCAGATCCAGGTGATTCCCAGGTGGTGAACAGAGTTACTTGTTCCGGATGAGGACCAGGTAAGGACCAGATTCACCAGGTCCAAGTGAGACACACGTGGGGACCTGTGTCACCATGCATTGGTGAGGGCCAGGTGACATCCCCACACACCAGGTCCAGGTGAGGCCAAACTGCAGGCGATGCAGAGAAACCATGTCCTGATGATGCCCAGGTAGGGACCAGAGTTACCAGGTCCAGGTGAGGCCAACCTGCAGGCCATGCAGTGGAACATATCCCAATGATGCCCAGGAAGGGACCAGAGTCACCAGGTCCAAATGAGGCCCAAATGGAGCATATTCACTAGGCACAGAGGAGGCCCAGTTGAGGACCAAAACACCCGATCTGGTTGAGGGTAGAGGGGTACTAGAATCACCTGGTCCAGGTGACATCCAGATGGGAACCAGAGTCACCAGGTCAGGGTGAGGCCCAGAGAGGTGCCAGAGTCATCCTGTTCAGGTGAGGCTCAGGTGTGGAACAGACACACCAGGTAGCAATGATGCCCAGGTGAGGACCAGGGTCACCAGGTCTGGGTGACGCGCAGATAGGATCAGAGTCACCAGTTCCAGGTGAGGCCAAGAAAGAGTCCACAGCAATCAGGTCCACGTGGGGAACAAAGTCACCAGGCTGGGTGAGGCCCAGATGGAGACCAGATTCACCAGGTACAGGTGAGGCCCAGGTGGTGACCAGAGTCCCCGGGTCTGGGAGAGGACCAGGTAAGGACCAGATTCACTAGGTCCAAGAGGCCCAGGTTGGGACCTGAGTCACCAGGTATGGGTGAGGCCCAGGTTGCAACCACACTCACCAGGTCCAGGTGAGGCCAACCTGCAGGCCCTGCAGAGGAATCATATCCCGATGATGCCCAGGTAGGGACCAGAGTTACAAGGTCCAGGTGAGGCCCATATGGGTAGCATGTTCACTACGTCCAGTTGAGGACAAGGGTCACCAAGTCCTGTTGAGGCCTAGTGGGGTACCAGAATCACTTGGTCTAGGTGACATCCAGATGGGGACCAGAGTCACCATGTCAGGGTGAGGCCCAGAGGGGATCCAGAGTTATCATGTCCGGGTGAGGCTCAGGTGTGGAACAGAGTATCCAGATCATAATGGTCCTCAGTTGAGGACCAGAGTCACCAGATCTGGGTGAGGCCCAGTTTGGATCAGAGTCACAAGTTCCAGGTGAGGCCAAGAAGGTGTCCACAGCAATCAGGTCCTGGTGGGCAACAAATTAACCAGGACTGGGTGAGGCCCAGGTGGTGACCAGAGTCCCAGGGTATGGGAGAGGACCAGGTAAGGACCAGATTCACCAGGTCCAAGAGGACCACGTGGGGACCTGATTCACCATGTATGGGTGAGGCCCAGGTGGGAACCCCACTCACCAGGTCCAGGTGAGGCCAACCTGCAGGCCAGAGTCACCAGATCCAGGTCAGGTTCAGGTGGGGACCAGAGTCACCAGATCCAGGTGAAGTCCAGGTGGGGATCAGAGTCACCAGATCCAGGTGAAGCCCAGGTGGGGACCAGAGTCACTAGGTCCAGATGAGGCGAAGGTGAGGACCAGAGTTGCCAGGTACACGTGAAGCCCCGGTGTGGATCAGAGGCAACAGGTCCATGTGAGGCCGGATTGGGGACCATGGTCAACAGGTCTACTTGAGGCCCAGGTGTGGAACACAGTAAGCAGATCCAGGTGAGTTCCCGGTGGTGACAAGAGTCTCCAGGTCCAGGTGAGGCCCATGTGGGCACCAGGATCACCATGTCCAGGGGACGCCCTTGAAAGGACCAGAGTCAACAGTTCGAGGTCAGGCGCAGGTGGCAACCAGGGTCAACAGGTCCAAGTCAGGCCAAAGTGGGGTTCACAGTCACTAGGGCACGGTAAGACCCAGAGGGGGACCAGAGTCACCTGACCCAGGTGACGTCCAGTTGTGGAACACAGTCACCGGGTCCCAATTTTGCCCAGTTGAGGACCATGGTCAACAGGGCCAGGTGAGGCCCAGATGGCGACCGGAGTCCCCAAATCCAGGTGAAGACCAGGAGGGGACCACAGTCACCAGATCCAGGGTAGTCTCAGGTGCAGACCAGAATAACCAATTCCAGGTGAGTTGCGGGTGGCAACCACACTAACCAGGACCGGGTGAGGCCCTGGTGGGGACCAGAGTTCGAGGTACATGAGGAGCTGGAAACACTGCAGCCACCAGGTCCACATGATGTCCATGTGGGAACTAAAATCACCACTTACAGGTGAGGATCAGCGGGGATCCGACTCACCATGTCCAGGTGAGACCCAAGTGGGCAACAGTGTCACCATGTCCAGGTGTGGCCCAGGTGTAGACCAGAGTTAATAGGTCCGGGTGGGTCACTGTTAGAGAACAGTGTAACCATATACTGATGCTACCCAGGTGGGTACCAGAGACACCAGGTCCTGGTCAGGCCCAGATGGGAGCAGAGTCATGAGGTCCAGTTGAGGTCCCGATGGGAACCACAGTCACCAGGTCAGGTGAGGCCATGCTTAGGATCACAGTCACCAGTTACAGGTGAGGCCCAGGTGGAGCCAGAGTCACCTGGTACAGAAGAGGCCAAAGTCAGGACCAGAGTTACCAGGATCAGGTGAGTCCCAGTGGGGAATAGAGTAACCATGTCCCGATGATGCCCAAGTAGAACCCGAGTCACCACGTCCAGATGAGGCGCAGGTGGGGAGCATATACACTAGGTCCCGGTGAGGCCCAGTTGAGAACCAGAGGCCCCCGGGCTAGTTTAGGCCTAGAGGGTACCAGATTCACCTGGTCTAGGTGACATCCAGACGGGGACCAGAGTCACCATGTCAGGCTGTGACCCAGAGGGGATCCAGAGTCATCATGTCCAGGTGAGGTAAGGTGTGGAACAGAGTATCCAGGTCATAATGGTCCACAGGTGAGGACCAGAGTCACCAGATCTGGGTGAGGCCAGTTAGGATCAGAGTCACCATTTCTAGGTGAGGCCAAGAAGGATTCCACAGCAATCAGGTCCAGGTGTGGAACAAAGTCACCAGGACTGGGTGAGGCCCAGATGGGGACCAGATTCACCAGGTCCAGGCGATTTCCAGGTGGTGACCAGAGTTACCAGTTCCGGGTGAGCACCAGGTAAGGACCAGATTCACAAGGTCCAAGTGAGGCCCACGTGGGAACCTGAGTCACCAGGTATGGTTTAGGCCCAGGTGGCAACCCCACTCACCAGGTCCAGGTGAGGCCACCTGCAGGCCATGCAGAGGAACCATGTCCCTACGATGCCCAGGTAGGGACAGGACTTACCATGTCCAGGTGAGGCCAACCTGCTGGCCGTGCTGTGGAACCATGTCCCTATGATGCCCAGGTAGGGACCAGAGTCACCATGTTCAAATGAGGCCCAGATGGAGCATATTGCCTAGGTCCAGGTGAGGCGCAGGTGAACACCAGAGTCACCAGATCTGGTTCAGGACTATCGGGGTACAGAATCACCTGGTCCAGGTGACATCCAGATGGGGACCAGAGTCATCAGGTCAGGGTGAGGCCCAGAGAGGTTCCAGAGTCAACATGTCCAGGTGAGGCTCAGGTATGGCACAGAGTCACCAGGTCCCAATGATGCCCAGGTGAGGAACAGAGTCACCAGGTCTGGGTACCGCGCAGATAGGATCAGAGTCACGAGACCTTGTTGAGGCCTAGAGGGGTACCAGATTCACCTGGTCCAGGTGAGGCACAAGTCGTGACCAGAGTCCCCGTTCTGGGAAAGGACCAGGTAAGGACCAGATTCACCAGGTCCAAGAGGCCCAAGTGGGGACCTGAGTCACCAGGTATGGGTGAGGCCCAGGTGGTTATAACACTCACCAGGTCCAGGGGAGGCCAACCTGCAGGCCATGCAGTGGAACCATATCCCGATGATGCCCAGGTAGGGAGAAGAGTTACAAGGTCCAGGTGAGGCGAACCTTCATGCCATGCAGTGGAAACATATCCAGATGATGCCCAGGTAGAGACCAGACGTACCAGGTCCAGGTGAGGCCAACCTGCAGGCCATGCAGTGGAACCATATCCTGATGATGCCCAGGTATGGACCAGAGTCACCAGGTCCAAATTTGGCCCAGATGGAGCATATTCACTAGGTACAGGTGAGTCCACTTTGAAGACCAGAGTCACCAGATCTGTTTGAGGCCTAGGGGGTACCAGAATCACCTTGTCCATGTGACATCCAGATGGGGACCAGAGTCACTAGGTCAGGGTGAGGCCCAGAGCGGTTCCAGAGTCAACATTTCCAGGTGAGGCTCAGGTGTGGTAGAGAGTCACCAGGTACCAATGATGCCCAGGTGAGGACAAGAGTCACCCGGTCTGGGTGACGCACAGATAGGATCAGACTCACCAGTCCAGGTGAGGCCAACAAAGGGCACAGCAATCAGGTCCAGGTGGGGAACAAAGTCACCAGGACTGGGTGAGGCCCAGATGGGGACCAGATTCACCAGGTCCAGGTGAGGCCCAGGTGGTGACAAGAGTCCCCGGGTCTAGGGGAGAACCGGGTAAGGACAAGATTCACCAGGTCCAAGAGGCCCACATAGGGACTTGAGTCACCAGGTATGGGTGAGGCCCAGGTGGCAACCCCCCTCACCAGGTCCTGGTGAGACCAACCTGCAGGTCAGAGTCACCAGATCCACGTGAGTCCCTAGTGGGGACCGGATTCACCAGGTAAAAGTGAGTCTACAAGAACGCCAGAGTCACCAGGTCCAGGCGTGGTTCATGTAGGAACGAGACCACAAGGTCCAGGTGAGACCCAGGTGGGGACCACAGTCACCAGGTCCAGGTGTGACCCAGGTGGGGACCACAGTCACCAGGTTCAGTTTGAGGCCTAAGTGGGGGTATCAAAGTCATTAAGACCAGTTGAGGCCAAAGTGTGGAGCAAAGTTATCATGTCCAGGTGAGGCCCAGTGGGAACAGAGTAACCATGTCCCATTGATGCCAGGTGGGAAAAGAGTCACAAGGTCCAGACAAGACCTAAGTGAGGAGTAGATTCACCAAGTCCAGTTGTGCCCAGTTGAGAACCAGTGTCCCAACTCCAGGTGAGTCCCAGAGGGGGAACAGAGTCACGGGATTCTGGTGATATCCAGATGGGGACCAGAGGCACCATGTCAGGCTGAGGCCCAGAGGGGATCCAGCGTCATCATGTCCAGGTGAGTCTCAGGTGTGGAACAGAGTATCCAGGTCATAATGGTCCACAGGTGAGGACCAGAGTCACCAGATCTGGGTGAGTCCCAGTTGGGATCAGAGTCACCCGTTGGTCCAGGTGGGGAACAAAGCCACCAGGACTGGGTGAGGCCCAATGGGGACCAGATTCACCAGGTCCAGATGATTCCCATGTTGTGACCAGACTTACTAGTTCCGAGTGAGGACCAGGTAAGGACCAGATTCACCAGGTCAAAGGGAGGCCCACGTGGGGCCCTGTGTCACAAGGTATGTGGGAGGCCCAGGTGGCAACCCCACTCACCAGGTCCAGGTAAGGCCAACCTACAGGCCATGCAGAGGAACCATGTTCGGTGATGCTCAGGTAGGGACCAGATTTACCAGGTCCAGTTGAGGCCAATCTGCAGGCCATGCAGTGGAACCATGTCCCGATGATGCCCAGGTAGGGACCAGAGTCACCAGGTCCAAATAAGGCCAACCTGGAGCATATTCACTAGGTCCAGGTGATGCCCAGTTGAGGACCAGTTTCACCATATCTGTTTGAGCCTTAGAAGGGTAAGAGAATCACCTGGTCCAGGTGATATCCAGATGGGGAGGAGAGTCACCAGGTCAGGGGGAGGCCCAGAGTGGTTCCAGAGTCATCGGGTCTAGGTTAGGCTCAGGCGTGGAACAGAGTCACCAGGTACCAATGATGCCCAAGTGAGGACCAGAGTCACCAGATCTGGGTGAGGCCCAGATAGGATCAGAGTCACCAGTTGCAGGTGAGGCCAAGAAAGAGTTCACAGCAATCAGGTCCAGGTGGGGAACAAAGTCACCAGACCTGGGTGAGACCCAGATGGGGACCAGATTCACCAGGTCCAGGTGATGCCCCGATGGGGATAGAGTCCCCGGGTCTAGGAAAGGACCAGGTAAGGACCAGATTCACCAGGTCCAAGAGGCTCACGTGGGGACCTGAGTCACCAGCTATGTGTGAGGCCTAGGTGGCAACCCCACTCACCAGGTCTAGGTGAGGCCAACCGGCGGGTCAGAGTAACCAGATCCAGGTGAGGCCCTAGTGGGGCCCGGAGTCACCAGGTACATGTGAGTATACAAGAACACCACAGTCACCAGGTCCAGGTGTGGTTCATGTGGGAACGAGAGTCACCAGGTCCAGGTGAGAACCAGGTGGGGACCACAGTCACCAGGTCCAGATTGAGGCCTAGGTGGGGGGACCAGAGTCATCAGGACCAGTTGAGGCCAAAGAGTGGAGCAAAGTTATCATGTCCAGGTGAGGCCCAGGTGGGGAACAGAGTAACAATGTCCCATTGATGCCAGGTGGGAAAAGCGTCACAAGGTCCAGTCGAGGCCTAAGTGAGGAGTAGATTCACCAGGTCCTATTGAGGCCCAGTTGAGGACCAGTGTCCCCATATCCGGGTGAGTCCCAGAGGGGGACCAGAGTCACCCGGTTCTGGTGATATCCAGGTGGGGACCAGAGTCACCACGTCAGGGTGAGGCCCAGAGGGGGACGAGAATCACTAGGTACAGGTGAGGCCCCGATGTGGAACTGAGAAACCAAGTACCATAATGCCCATATGAGGACCTGAGTCACCAGGTCCAGGTGAGGTCCCTGTGGGTACCAGTCACCTCATCCAGTAGAGGCCGGGGTGGGACCAAAGTCACCAGGTCCAGGTGAGGCCCAGGTATATAAGAGAGTATCGAGGTCCCAATGATTCCCATGTATGGACCATAGTCAACAGGTGCAGTAGAGGCCCAAATATGGATCCGAGTCATTGTGTTCCAGGTGAGGCCAGATGGAGACCACAGGAACCAGGTCCAGGAGAGCCCCATATGGGAACCGGAGCCACCAGATCCAGGTGAGATCCAGGTGGGACCACAGTCACAAGGTCCAGGTGAGGCGCATGTGGCAACAGGATTCACCAAGTCCAGGTGAGGCCCAGGTGGAGACCATTCACCAGATCCTGGTGAGACCAGCTAAGGACCTGATTCACCAGGCCCAAGCGAAGCCAAACGGGTGACCAGAGTCACCAGGTAAGGGTGAGGCCCAAAGGGGAACCAGTAACTAGTTTAGTTTGAGTCCCAGAATGGGACGAGAGGTCATGGTCAATGTGAGGCACAGGTGTGGAATAGAGTATCCAGGTCCTAATAATTCCTGGGTGAGGACCAGAGTCACTAGGGCCATGCAGGCCCAGATGGGAACAGAATCACTACGACCAGGTGAGGCATAGAATAAGACAACAGTCAGCTGTATCAGGTGAGCCCCTTGTGGGAACCAGAGCCACTCTATCCAGCTGAGTCCCAGGTACATGTGAGGCCCACGTGAGGACCAGATTCATCAGGTCGAATTGAGGCATACCTGGGGACAAGAGTCACCAGGTCTGGTTGCGGCCGAGATGGGGCAAGATTCAGCAGTTCTGAGTTAGGTCAAAGTGGGGACGAGGGATGCCAGTCCAAGTGAGGCCAAACTGAGGACCAGAGTCACCAGATGCAGGTCAGGTCCAGGTGTGGACCAGAGTCCCCAGATCCAGGTGAAGTCCAGGTGGGTACCAGAGTCACCAGATCCAGGTGAGGTCCATGTTGGAAAGAGAGTCACCAGGTCCAGGAGAGGTCCAGGTGGGGACCAGAGTCACTAGATCCAGGTGAAGTGCAGGTGGGGACCAGAGTCACCAGATCCAGGTGAAGCCCAAGTGGGGACCAGAGTCACTAGGTCCAGATGAGGCCCAGGTGAGGACCAGAGTTACCAGGTACACGTGAGGCTCCGGTGGGGATCAGAGGCAACAGGTCCATGTGAGGCCGGCTTGGGGACCTTGGTCAACAGGTCTACTTGATGCCCAGGTATGGAACACAGTAAGCAGGTCCAGGTGAGTCCCCGGTGGTGACAAGTGTCACCATGTCCAGGTGAGGCCCAGGTGGGGACCCGGATCACCAGGTAAAGGGGAGGCCCATGAAAGAACCAGAGTCAACAGTTCGAGGTCAGGCGCAGGTGGGAACCAGGGTCAGCAAGTCCAAGTCAGGCCAAAGTGGGGTTCACAGTCACTAGGGCACGGTGAGACACAGAGGGGGACCAGAGTCACATGGTCCAGTTGAGGTCCAGTTGTGGAACACAGTCACCGGGTCCAATTTTCCCGAGTTGAGGACCAATGTCAACACGCCAGGTGAGACCCAGATGGGGACCGGAGTCCCCAAATCCAGGTGAAGCCCAGGTGGGGACCACAGTCACCAGATCCAGGGTAGTCTCAGGTGCAGACCGGAATCACCCCGTCCAGGTGAGGTGCAGGTGGCAACCACACTCACCAGGTCCCGGTGAGGCCCTGGTGGGGAGCAGAGTCACGAGGTACATGAGAAGCTAGAAACACTGCAGCCACCAGGTCCACATGATGTCCATGTGGGAACGAGAATCACCAGTTACAGGAGAGGACCAGGTGGGGATCCGACTCACCATGTCCAGGTGAGACCCAGGTGGGAACCAGTGTCACCATGTCCAGGATGTGTCCCAGGTGAAACCAGAGTTAATAGGTCCGGCTGGGTCACTGTTAGTGAACAGTGTAACCATATCCTGATGCTACCCAGGTGGGTACCAGAGACACCAGGGCTTGGTGAGGCCAAGGTGGGACCAGAGACATGAGGTCCAGGTGAGGTCCCGATGGGAACCACAGTCACCATGTCAGGTGAGGCCATGCTTAGGATCAGAGTCACCAGTTAGAGGTGAGGCCCAGGTGGAGCCAGAGTCCCCTGGTACAGAAGAGGCCAAAGTCAGGACCAGAGTTACCGGAATCAGGTCAGTCCCAGTGGGCAATAGAGTAACCATGTCCCGATGATGCCCACGTAGAACCAGAGTGACCAGGTCAGATGAGGTGCAGGTGGGGAGTATATTCACTAGATCCCGGTGAGGCCCAGTTGAGGACCAGATTCCCCCGGTCTAGTTGAGGCCTAGGGGGGTACCAGATTCACCTGGTCTAGGTGACATCCAGATGGGGACCAGAGTCACCATGTCAGGGTGAGGCCCAGAGAGGTTCCAGAGTCATCATGTCCAGGTGAGGCTCAGGTGTGGAACAGAGTCACCAGGTACCAATGATGCCCAGGTGAGGACCAGAGTCACCAGGTCTGTGTGACGCGCAGATAGGATCAGAGTTACCAGTTTCCGGTGAGGCCAAGAAAAAGTCCACAGCAAACAGGTCCAGGTGGGGAACATAGTCACCAGGACTGGGTGAGGCCCAGATTGGGACCAGATTCACCAAGTTAGGTGAGGCCCAGGTGGTGACCAGAGTTACCAGTTCCAGGTGAGGATCAGGTAAGGACCAGATTCACCAGGTCCAAGTAAGGCCCACATGGGGACCTGTGTCACGATGTATGGGTGAGGCCCAGGTGGCAAACCCTCTCACCAGTTCAAGGTGAGGCCAACCTGCAGGCCATGCCGAGGAACTGTGACCCGATGATGCCCAGGTAGGGACCAGAGTTACCAGGTGTATGTGAGGCCAACCTCCAGGCCATGCAGTGGAACCATGTCCCGATGATGCCCAAGTAGGGACCAGAGTCACCAGGTCCAAATGAGGCCTAGATGGAGCTTATTCACTAGGTCCAGGTGAGGCCCAGTTGAGGACGAGAGGCACCAGAACTGGTTGAGGCCTAGAGGGGTACCAGAATCACCTGGTCCAGGTGACAACCAGATGGGGACCAGAGTCACCAGGTCAGGGTGAGGCCCAGCCAGGTTCCAGAGTCATCATGTCCAGGTGAGGCTCAGGTGTCGAACAGAGTCACCAGGTACCAATGATGCCCAGGTTAGGAGCAGAGTCACCAGGTCTGGGTGACGCGCAGATAGGATCAGAGTCACCAGATCCAGGTGAGGCCAAGAAAGTGTCCTCAGCAATCAGGTCCAGGTGGGGAACAAAGTCACCAGGTCCAGGTGAGGCCCAGATGGAGACCAGATTCACCAGTTCCAGGTGAGGCCCAGGTGGTGACCAGAGTCACCAGGTACCAATGATGCCCAGGTGAGGACCAGAGTCACCAGATCTGGTGACGCGCAGATATGATCAGAGTCACCAGATCCAGGAGAGGCTTTTGTGGGCACCGAATTCACCAGGTAAATATGAGGCTAGAAGGACATCACAGGCCCCAGGTCCAGGTGTGGCTCTTGTGGGAACGAGAGTCACCATGTCCAGGTTAGTCCCAGTTGGGGACCACAGTCACTAGGTCCCGAATGAGGCCTAGATGGCGAGCCCAGAGTCATCAGGGCCATGTGAGGCCAAAGTGTGGAGCAAACTTATCAGGGCCAGGTGAGGCCCAGGTGGGGAACAGAGTACATGTCCAATTATGCCCAGGTGGGCCCCGTGTCACAAGGTCTAGACGAGACCTAAGTGAGGATTATATTCACCAGGTCCTGTTGAGGCCCAGTTGAGGACCAGAGTCCCCAGGTCCGGGTGAGGCCCAAAGGGGGACTAGAGTCACCCGGTGCAGGTTATATCCAAGTGGGTACCAGAGTCACCACGTCAGGGTGAGGCCCAGAGTGGGATGAGAATTACTAGGTCCAGGTGAGGCCCCGAAGTATAACTGAGTAACCAGGTTTCTTGATGCCCATGTGAGGACCAGATTCACCAGGTCCAGGTGTGGTCCCTGTGGGAAGCAGTGACCTCGTCCAGGTGAGAACCAGGTGGGACCACAGTCACCAAGACAGGGTGAGGTTCCGAAGGTGACCAGAGTCACCAGGTCCAGATGAGGCCCAGGTAGAGAGGAGAGTAACCAGTAACCTGTACCAGAAACCAATGATGCCCAGGTAAGGACCAGAGTCACTAGGTACAGGTGAGGCCCAAATATAGATCATAGTCATTTGGTTCCAGGTGAGGCCAGAAGGAGACCTGAGGAACCAGGTCCAGGAGAGCCCCATATGGGAACCAGAGCACCAGAACCAGGTGAGGTCCAGGTGGGGATCACAGTCAAAGGTCCAGGTGAGGCCCAGGTGGCAACAAGATTCACCAAGTCCAGGTGAGACCCAGGTGTTGACCAGGTCCAGGTGAGGAACAGGTATGGACAAGATTCACCAGGTGATTCACCAGGTCCAAGTGAAGCCCAGGGAGAACCAGATTCACCATGTAAGGGTGAGGCCCAGAGGGGGAACCAGAGTATCCAGTTTCAATTGAGGTCCAGAGTGAGACCAGAGGTCCCTGGTCAAAGTTAGGCCCAGGTGTGGAATAAAGTAACCAGGTCACAATGATGCCTAGCTGGAGACCAGAGTCACTAGGGCCATGCAAGGCCCAGATGGGGATCAGAATCACCAGGTCCTGGTGTGGCATAGAAGGAGACCACAGTCACCAGTATCAGGTGAGCCCCATGTGGGAACCAGAGCCACTCTATCCAGCTGAGTCCTAGGTCCATGTGAGGCCCACATGAGGACCAGATTCATCAGGTCGAATTGAGGCATAGGTGAGGACAAGAGTCACCAGGTCTGGGTGAGTCCTAGGTGGGGACAAGTTTCACCAGGTCTGAGTTAGTTCAAAGTCGGGACGAGACTCACCAGGTCCAGTGAGGCCAAACTGAGGACCAGATTCACCAGATCCAGGTGAGGTCCATGTTGGAAAGAGAGTCAGCAGGTCAAGGAGAGGTCCGGGTGGGAACCAGAGTCACCAGATCCAGGTGGAGCCCTGGTGCGGACCAGAGTCACCAGGTTCAGATGAGGCCAAGTTGTGGACCAGAGATACCAGGTACACGTGAGGCTCAGGGGGAACCAGAGGCAATAGGTCCATGTGAGGCTGGCTTGGGGACCATGGTCAACAGGTCTACGTGAGGGCCAGGTTTGGAACACAGTAACAAGGTTCAGGTGAGTCCCAGGTCGTGACAAGAGTCTCCAGGTCCAGGTGAGACCCAGATGGAAACCAGGATCACCAGGTACAGGGGAGGCCCTTGAAAAAACCAGAGTCAACAGTTCGAGGGGAGGCGCAGGTGGCAACAGAGTCAGCATGACAAATTCAGGCCATAGTGGGGTTCACAGTCACCCGGGCAGGGGAAACCCAGAGGTGGACCAGTCACCTCGTCCAGGTGAGGTCCAGTTGTGGAACACAGTAACTGGATCCCAATTATGCCCAGTTGAGGACCATGGTCAACTTGGCCAGGTGAGCCCCAGATGGGGATCAGAGTCACCAGGTCCAAATGAGGCCAGGTGGGGACCACAGTCACCAGATCCAGGGTAGTCTCAGGTGCAGACCAGAGTCACCAGGTCTGGTGAGGTCCAGGTGGCAACCACACTCACCATGTCCTGGTGAGGCCCTGGTGGGGACCAGAGTCACCAGGTCCATGAGAAGGTAGAAACACTGCAGCCACTATGTCCACATGAGGTCCATGTGGGCACGAGAATCACCAGTTAGAAGTGAGGCCCAGGTGGGGATCAGAATCACCATGTCCAGGTGAGACCCAGGTGGGAACCAGTGTCACCATGTCCAGTTGTGGCCCAGGTGTAGACCAGAGTTAACAGGTCCAGATGGGTCCCTGTTAGGGAAGAGTGAAACCATGTCCTGATGCTACCCAGGTGGGTACCAGAGACACCAGGTCCAGGTGAGGACCAGGTGGGGACCAGAGACATGAGGTCCAGGTGAGGTCCCGGTGGGAACCACAGTCACCAGGTCAGGTGAGGCCATGCTGAGAATCAGAGTCACCAGTTCCAGGTGAGGCCCAGGTGGGGCCAGAGTCACCAGGTACAGAAGAGGCCAAAGTCAGGACCAGAGTTACCAGATCCAGGTGAGTCCCAGTGGGGAATGGAGTAACCATGTCCCAATGATGCCCAAGTAGGGACCAGAGTCACCAGGTCCATATGAGGCCCAGGTGGGGAGCATATTCACTAGGTGCAGGTGAGGCCCAGTTTAGGACCAGAGTCACCAGGTCTGGTTGAGGCCTAGAGGGGTACCGGAATCACCTGGCCCAGGTGACATCAAGATGGGTTCCAGAGTCACCAGTTCAGAGTGAGGCCCAGAGGGTTTCCAGAGTCATCATGTCCAGGTGAGGGACAGGTGTGGAACAGATTAACCAGGTCCCAATCATGCCCACGTGAGGACCAGAGTCACCAGATCTGGGTGTGGCCCAGTTAGGATCAGAGTCACCTGTTCCAGGTGAGGCAAAGAAGGAGTTCACAGTAATCAGGTCCAGGTGGGGAACAAAGTCACCAGGACTGGATGAGGCCCAGATGGGGACAGGATTTACCAGGTCCATGTGAGGCCCTGGTGAGGACCGGAGTCACCAGTTAAATGTGAGGCTAGAAGGACACCACAGTCACCAGGTCCAGGTGTGGTTCATGTGGAAACGAGAGTCACCAGGTCCAGGTGAGACCCAGGTGGGGACCACAGTCACTAGGTCCAGATTGAGGCCTCAGTGGGGCCCAGAGTCATCAGGGCCAGGTGAGGCCAAAGTGTGTAGCAAAGTTATCAGGTCCAGGGGAGTCCTACGTGGGAACCAGTCACCTCGTCCAGGTGAGGTCCACAAGAGTAGTGCCTCCAAGCTCAATCCTGCGATTTCCTAGTAATTCCTGTCTTAGTCTGGTGCTACATACTAAGTTCCATACTAGCTAATTGAACCCTGCATCCAACGGCAACTTACATCCGAGAGTTGGGCTCACACGCAGTCCCTCACAGTTCCACACTGCCTGAAGAATGTCTTTCCAACGTCTTCACCAGAGACGCTTGTCAGAAGCTTGTGAGACGCAAGTGGAATAATGCAGGCCTGGAAGCTGTCTCCAGGTGGAGTAGAGTGGTCTTCTTGGAACCTCCTGAGTTAGAATACAGCTGCGTTCTCAGGGCCAGAAGAATGCAGCTAGTTGAAAGCTGGCTTCTAGACATGCTTCCTTGTGAGAGTTGAGGTGAGGGCGGGACCCTCCCGCTACCTGACTGCCTGTAGACATAGGTCCTAACATCCTTATGTTAGGTGCTGGAAGAGGTTGTGAAAAGCATGTAGACGTTTCAGTCTTGTAGCCACGTGTAACTGAGTTCAATACAGCGATTTCCAACAGCCTTGTTCAATTAAAGTGTAGCTAGGTTCTAACTCCCATAAAAGAGTGGCTAGCAGACATCTGCCTGCAAAGCATACAGGCTTCTCAGAGTTGAGCTTATGGCCTGTACCTCCCACAATGTGACGGCCTGTACGGATCGCTTCCACAGCATTCCGTTCTATGCGGGACAGTAGCGGAGTGAGAACCAAGAGTCTGCATTGTCAATTTCGCGAGTACCGGACACCTGCCTCCAAGTGATGCACACTCCTTTGGATGAGCTTATGGCTTGTTCCTCCCACATGCTGACCGCCTGTACCTTTCACTTCGAAAGGACGTCGTTCGATACGGGACACAAGTTTTGTGAGAAGCAAGTGTCTCCTAGCCCAATCCAACGACTTCTGATTAATTCCTCCCTCAGAAGGGAGCTACATACTAACTTCCAAACCTGAGTACCTTGCTGAAAGCTGTCTCTCTGGGGAACTTCCTTCTGTGAGGTGAGCTGACACGCGGTCCTTCCCAGTTCCACGCTGCCTGCAGATACAGTTACGAACATCCTCACTAGACATGTTTGTCAGACGCTCATGGAACGCAAGGGGCAAGCTGCAGGCTTCAACGGTTGTGTCTCCAGGTGCAGTAGAGCTTTATTCATGGAACGACCTGACTTCCAATGCTGTAAAGTTTGGGTTAGGTTACGGGTTAGGGTTAGGGTTAGGGTCCTGTTTAAGCTTAGAGTTAGGGTTAGGGTTAGGGTTAGGGTTAGGGTTAGGGTTCAGGTTAGGGTTAGGGTTAGGTTCAGGGTTAGGGGTAGACTACGGGTTAGGGTTAGGTTTAGGGTTAGGTTACGGATTAGGGTATGGGTTAGTGTTAGTGTTAAGGTTAGGGTAAGGCTTAGGTTTCGGTTTAGGTTTATGGTTAAGGTTAGGGTTAGGTTATGGGTTAGGGTTAATGTTAGGGTACTGTTTAGGTTTAAGGTTAGGTTTAGGAATAGATTACGGGTTAGGGTTAGGGATAGGGTAAGGGTTAAGGTTAGGATTAGGTTAGGGTTAGGGTTAGGATTAGGGATTGGGTTTCGTTAGGTTTAGGGTTGGGGTAAGGTTAGGGTTAGGGTACAGGTTCGAGTTTGGGTTAGGGTACAATTGAGGGTTAGGGTAAGCGTTAGGGTTTGGGTTAGGAATAGGGTACGGGTTAAGGTTAGGTTTAGGGTTAGGTTAAGGGTTAGGTTTAGGGTTAGGGTATGGGATAGGGTTAGGTTTAGGGTTCTGTTTAGCGTTAGCGTTAGGGTTAGGGTTAGGTTACAGGTTAGAGTTATGGTTAGGGTTAGAGTACAGGTTAGGGTTAGAGTTAGAGTTCGGGTTATGTTTAGGGTTCGGGTTAGTGTTAGGTTACGGGTTAGGGTTAGTGTTAGCGTTATGATTAGGGTTCAGTTTAGGCTTAGCTTTAGGGTACAGATTTGGGTTAGGTTACGGATTAGGGTGAGGGTACGGTTTAGAGATATGGTATGGATTACGGTACGGGTTAATGTATGGGTTAGGGTACTGGTAACGGTTAGGGTTTGGGTTAGGGTACAGGATAGGGTTAGGTTTAGGGTTAGTGTTAGGGTTTGGGTTAGGTTACAGATTAGGGTAGTTTTAGGGTGCTGTTTAGGGCTAGGGTTAGGGTTAGGTTTAGGTTACGGGTTAGGGTTAGGGTTAGGATTAGGGTAGGTTAAGGTTAGGGTTAGTGTTAGGGTTAGGTTTCAGTTAGGGTTGGGGTTAGGGGTAGGGTTAGGGTTTAGGGTTAGGGTTAGGGTTAGGGTTAGGTTATGGGTTAGGGTTAGGGTTAGGGTTCGCTTTAGGGTATGGGATACATTTAGGATTACGGGTAGGGAAAGGGTTAGGGTTAGGGTTGGGGTAAGGGTTAGGTTTAGGGTATGGGTTTAGGTTAGGGTTAGGGGTAGGGTATGGGTTTGTTTATGGGTTAGGGTACGGGTACGGTTAAGGGTTAGTGTACGGGTTAGTGTTAGGGTTCGGGTTAGGGAACGGGATAGGATTAGGGTTTGGGTACGGGTTAGGGTACAGGTTAGGGTACAGGTGAGGTTACAGTTTAGGGTTAGGGTACGGGTTAGAGTTAGGGTTCAGGTTAGGTTTGGGTTTATGGTTAGGTTTAGGGTACGGGTTAGGTTTAGGGTTACGGTATGGGTTAGGGTACGGATTAGGGTTAGGGTTAGGGTACGGGTTAGGGTTAGGGTACGGGAGATTTAGTGTAAGAATTAGGGGACGGGTTTGGGTTAGGGTTAGGGTACAGCTTAGGGTTAGGTTTAGGGTTAGGGTTACGGTTAAGGTACACGTTAGGGTTAGGGTTAAGGTACTGTTTAGGGTTAGGGTTAGGGTTAGTTTACGGGTTAGGGTTAGGGTTAGGGTTAGTTTACGTGTTAGGGATAGGGTTAGGGTTAGGTTGAGGGTTAGGTTAGGGTTAGGGTTAGGGTTATGTTTAGAGATAGGGTTAGGATTATGATTAGTGTTAGGGTTAGGTTAGGGGTAGTTTTAGTGTGAGGTTACGGGTAATGGTTAGGGTTAGGGTAGGATACGGATTAGGGTTAGGATATGGGTTACGGTAGTTTTAGGGTTAGGAGTTAGGGTTAGGGTTAGGGTTTGGGTTAGGGTTAGGGTTAGGTTTATGGTTAAGGGTTAGGGTTATGGGTTAGGGGTTCAGATTCAGGTTAAGGTTAGGGGTTAGGGTTAGGGTTAGGGGTTAGGTGTTAGGGTTAGTTTTAGGGTTAGGGTTACGGTTAGGGTTAGGAGTTAGCGTTAGGGTTTGGGTTAGGGTTGGGGGGTTAGGGTTAGGGTACGACTTAGGGTTAGTTTTAGGGTTAGGGTTAAGGTACACGTTAGGTTTAGGGTTACGGTACTGTTTAGGGTAGTGTTAGGGTTAGGTTTAATTTATGGGTTAGGGTTAGGGTTAGGGTTAGTTTACGTGTTAGGGATACGGTTAGGGTGAGGGTTAGGGTTAGGTTAGGGTAAGGTTTAGAGATAGGGTTAGGTTTATGATTAGATTTATGGTTAGGTTTAGGGGTAGTTTTTTGTTAGAGTACGGGTTATGGTTAGGGTTTGGGTAGTGTACGGTATAGGGTTAGGGTACGGGTTAGGGTTAGGTTTAGGGTTAGGATTAGGGTACGGGTTAGGGTTTGTGTTAGGGTACCATTTATGGTTAGTGTACGGGTTATCGTTAAGGTTGGGGTTAGCGTAAGGTTTAGGGCACGGGTTAGGATTAGGGTTAGGGTATTGTTTGAGTTAGGGTCAGGGTTAGATTTAGGTTACGTGTTAGGGTTAGGGTAAGGGGTTAGGGTTAGGATACGGGTTAGGGTTAGTGTATGGGTTAGGGTTGGGGTTAGGGTATGGTTTAGGGTTAGGGTACCGGTAGGGTTAGGGTACGGGTTACGGTTAGGGTTCGGTTAGGGTTAGGGTATGGGTTAGGGTAAGGGTTAGGGTTAGGTTTAGGGTTAAGTGTTGAGGTTAAGGTTATGGATAGCTTTAAGGGTTAGGGGTTAGGTTTTAGAGGTATTGTTAGGGTTAGGGTTAGGGTTAAGTTTTGGGGTTATGGTTAGGGTTAGCGGTTATCGTTAGGGTTAGGGTATTTTTTAATTTTTTTTATTTATTTATGATAGTCACACAGAGAGAGAGAGAGAGAGAGAGAGAGAGAGAGGCAAAGACACAGGCAGAGGGAGAAGCAGGCTCCATGCAACGGGAGCCTGATGTGGGATTCGATCCCGGGTCTCCAGGATCTCGCCCTAGGCCAAAGGCAGGCGCCAAACCGCTGTGCCACCCAGGGATCCCTAGGTTTAGGGTTAAGGGTAGGGATAAGGGTTAGGGTTTGGGTTAGGGTTAGGGTTAAGGGTAGGGTTAAGAGTTAGGGTTAGGGTGAGGCTTAGGGGTTAGGGGTTTGGCTTAGGGTTAAGGGTTAGGTTTTGGGTTAGTGTTAGGGTTAGGGATAGGGTTAAGGGTTAGGGTTAAGGGTTAGGGTTAGGTTTAGGGGTTAGGGTTAGGGTTAGGGGTTAGGGTTAGGGTTAGGTTACGGTTAGGGTTAGGAATTAGGTTTAGGTTTTGGGTTAGGGTTAGAGTTAGCATTAGTGATAAGGGTTAGCGTTAAGGGTTAGGGTTAGGGTTACGGGTAAGGGGTTTGGGTTATGGTTAGGGTTAGGGTTAGGAGTTAGGGGTAAGGGTTATGTTTATGGTTGGAGTTGGGTTTGGTGTTGGGGTTGGTTTTAGGGTTAAGGTTAGGGTTAGAGTTAGGGGTTAGGGTTAGGTTTAGGGATAGGAGTTTGGGTTAGTGTTAGGGTAAGGGGTTAGGGGTTAGCGTTAGGGTTAGGGTTATGGTTAGGGTACGGGTGAGGTTTAGGGTTAGGATATGGGTTAGGGTACGGGTTACGGTACGGGTACGGTTTAGGGTTAGGGTAGGGGTTAGGGTTAGGGTATGGGTTAGGGTTAGGGTGCAGGTTAGCTTTAGGGTGCGTGTAAGATTAGGTTTAAGGTACAGGTTAGGGTTAGGGTATGGGTTAGGGTATGGGTTAGGGTTAGTGTTAGGGTTAGGCTACAGGTTAGGGTTAGGGTTAGGTTAAGGTACAGGATAGGGTTAGGGTTAGGGTACGGGTTAGGGTTAGGTTTAAGGTATAGTTTAGGGTTAGTGTACGGGTCAGGTTTAGGTTACGGGTTATGTTAGTGTATGGGTTAGGGTTAGGGTTAGGTTACGGGTTAGTGTGTGGGTTAGGTTTCGGGTTAAGGTTAGGGTTAGTGTTACGGTTAGTTTTAGGGTTAGTGTTAGGGTGAGGGGTTAGGGTTAGGGTTAGTGTTAGAGGTTAGGGTTAGGGTTAGGTTCAGGTTTAGGGTTAGGGTTAGGGTTAGGGTACGGGTTACGGTTAGAGTACGGGTTGCGGTTAGAGTTAGGGAAAGGGTTAGGTTTAGGGTTAGGGTACTGGTTAGTGTATGGGTTAGGGTTAGTGTACGGGTTAGGGTACAGGTAGGGTTTGGGTATGGTTTAAGGTTAGGATACGGGTTAGGGTTAGGGTATTGGTACGGGTTAGGGTTAGGGTACAGGTTAGGGTTAGTGTAAGGGTTAGGGTTAGGGTTACTGTACGGGATAGGGATAGGTTTAGGGTACGGGTTAGGGTTAGGTTTAGGGTAGGGGTTAGAGTTAGGGTACAGGTTAGGGTTTGGTTTAGGTTATGGGTGAGTGTTAGGGTTAGGGTACAGGTTAGTGTATGGGTTAGGTTTCAGGTTAGGTTTAGGGTTAGGTTTAGAGTTAGGGGTTAGGGTTAGTTTTAGGGTTAGTGTTAGGGTTAGAGTTAGGTTGAGGGGTTAGAGTTAGGGTGAGGTTTAGGTGTAAGGGTTTGATTTAGGGTTAGGGTTAGGGTTAAGTGTTAGGTTTAAGGGTTAGGGATAGGGTTAAGGTTAGGGATTAGGGGTTAGGGGTAGGATTAAGGTTAAGGGTTAGTGTTAAGGGTTAGGTGTTAGGTGTTAGGAGTTAGGGCTAAGGTTAGGGGTTAGGTTTAGGGTTAGTGTAAGTGTTAGTGTTAAGCTAGGGGTTAAGGTTAGTGTTAGGGGTTAGGGTTAGGGTTTGTGTTAGTGTTAGGATTAGGGTTAGTGTTAGGGTTAGGGTTAAGCGTTAGGGTTAAGGGTTAGGGTTAGGTTTAGGGTTAGTGGTTAGGGGTTCAGGTTAGGATTAGGCTAGGAGTAGGGGTTAAGGTTAGGTTTAGGGGTTAGGGTTAGGTTTTGGTTTAGGGTTAGGGGTTAGGGTTTAGGGTTAGCGTTAGGTGTTAGGGTTAGGTTTAGGGTTAGGGGTTAGTATTAGGTTTATGGATAGGTACATGTTAGGGTTAGGGTTAGGATACGGGTTAGGGTACGGGTTAGGGTACGGGTTAGGGTACCAGTTTGTGTTAGAGTACTGGTTAGGGTTAGGGTTAGAGGATGCGTTAGTGTATGGGTTAGGGTACAGGCTTAGGGTTAGGATACGGGTTAGGGTACGGGTTAGGTTACGGGTTAGTGTACTGGTTAGGTTTGGGGTACAGGTTAGTGTTAGGGTAACTGTTAGGGTTAGGGTAGGGGTTAGGGTTAGGGTACGGTTTAACTTTAGGGTTAGTGTTCGGGTTAGGGTTAAGGGTTAGGGTTAAGGGTTAGGGTTAGGATAGGTTTAGTGTTAGGGTTAGGGGTTAGGGGTTAGGGTTAGGGATTTGATTCGATTCGATTCTTTTCGATTTGGATCAATTCGATTCTATTCTTTCAATTCAATTCTTATCTATTCGATTCTTTTCGATTTGATAGATTCTTTTCTATTCGATTCAATTTGATTCGATTCGATTCTTTTCGATTCGATTGATTCGAGTCTTTTTGATTTGATTCGATTCAATTCGATTCTTTTCCATTCGAATTGATTCGATTCTTTTCTATATGATTCGATTCTATTCTTTTCGATTCGATTCTCTTCGATTCGATTCTATTCTTTTCGATTCGATTCGATTTTTTCGATTCGATTCTATTCCTTTCGATTCGATTCGATTTTTTCGATTAGATTCGATTATTTTCGATTTGATTCAATTCGATACGAATCTTTTCAAATTGATTCGATTCTTTTCGATTCGATTCTATTCTTTTCGATTCGATTCGATTCGATTCTTTTCGATTCGATTCAATTCTTTTCGATTCGATTCAACTCAACTCGATTCTTTTCGATTCGATTTTTTCGATTCAATTCTTTTCAATTCGATTCGATTCTTTTCGATTTGATTCTTTTCGTTTCAATTCAATTCGATTCTTTTCAATGTGATTCGATTTGATTCTTTTCGTTTCAATTAGATTCTTTTCGATTTTATTTTATTCTATTCTTTACAATTCGATTCGGTACTGTTCGATTCGATTCTTTGAAATTCAATTCCATTGGAATCGATTCTTTTCTATTCAATTCGATTTGATTCGATACGATTCTTTTCGATTGTGTTTTATTAAATTCTTTTCGGTTCAATTCGATATGATTCGATTCTTTTCGATTCCATCGATACGATTCGATTCTTTTCAATTCAATTCGATTTGATTCTTTTCATTTTGATTCGATTCATTTCTATGCTATTCAATTTGATTCTTTTCAATTCGTTTGATTCGTTTCGATGCTATTCAATTTGATTCTTTTCGATTCGATTCGATTCGTTTCGATTCGATACTTTTTGATTCTATTCGAATCGATTCTTTTCGATTCGTTTTGATTCTTTTTGATGTATTTGATTCGATTCTTTTCGATTCAATTCGATACGATTCGATTCTTTTCGATTCGATTCGATTCTTTTCGGTTTTATTCTATTTGATTCTTTTCAATTCAATTCGATATGATTCGATTCTTTTCGATTCAATGATACCATCCGATTTTTTTCGATTCGATTCGATTCCTTTCTTTTCGTTTCCATTTGATTTTTTTGATTTGATTCGATTATGTTCGATTGGATTCTTTTCGATTCAGTTCGATTCGATACGATTCTTTTCGATTCGATTCGATTCGTTTTGATTCGATTCGATTCTTTTCGATTCAATTCGATTCGACTCTTTTCGATTCAATTAAATACGATTCTATTCTTTTCGATTCAATTCGATTTGATTCTTTTTGATTCGAAACGATTTGATTCGATTCTTTTCGTTTTGATTCGATTCAATTCGATTCTTTTCAATTTGATCTTTTCGATCGATTAGATTCGATTCTTTTCGTTTTGATTCGATTCTTTTCAATTCGATTCAATTCTTTTCACTTCGATTCGATTCTACTCGATTCATTTTGAATCGATTCGATTCTTTTTGATTTGATCTATTTGAGTCTTTTCGATTCAGTTCAAATCGATTCGATTCTTTTCGATTTGATTCGATTCTTTTCCACTCGATGTGATTCGATTCGTTTTGATTTTTTTGATTTGTTTCAATTCGAATCTATTCGATTCTTTTCGATTCAACTCGATTCAATTCGATTCTTTTTGATTCAATTCCACTCGATTCGATTCGATTCTTTTCGATTCGATACACTTCGACTCGATTCTTTTTGATGCGAATCAATTCGATTCTTTTTGATTCGATTCGATTCTATTCTTTTAGATTTGATTCGATACGATTCTTTTCAATTCGATTCAATTCGATACGTTTTGTTTTTTTTTCTTTTTTTAAATTTTTATTTATTTATGATAGTCACAGAGAGAGAAAGAGAGAGAGGCAGAGACACAGGCAGAGGGAGAAGCAAGCTCTATGCACCGGAAGCCCGATGTGGGATTCGATCCCGGGTCTCCAGGATCGCGCCCTGGGCCAAAGCCAGGCGCCAAACCGCTGGGCCACCCAGGGATCCCAATTCGATACATTTTGATTCGTTTCGATTCTCTTTAATTTTCTTGATTCGATCTTTTCAATCGATTTGATTCGATTTGATTCTTTTCGATTTGATTCTTTTCTATTCGATTCTTTTCGATTCGATTTGATTCTTTTCAATTTGATTCGATTCCATTCTTTTCGTTTAGATTCGATTCTTTTTGATTCGATTCAATTCGAATCTTTTCATTTCGATTAGATTCTCTACAATTCGATTCTGTGGATTCGAATCTTTTTGATTCGATTCGATTTGATTCTTTTTGATTCGATTCGATTCGATTCTTTTCAATTCAAATCAATTCAATACGATTCGATTCTATTACTTTTGATTCGATGCAACTTGATTCAATTTTTTTCAAATCGATTTGATTCGATTCGATTATTTTCGATTCGACTCGATTTCATACGATTCAATTACCGATTCAATTCAATTCCAATTATTCTCGTTTTGATTCGATTTGATTCGATTATTTTTTATTCAATTCGATTGAATTATTTTCGATTCTATGTGATTCGATTCGATTCTTTTTGATTCAATCAATTCGATATGATTCTTTTCTATTCGATTCGATTCTTTTCGATATAATTGCATTTGATTCAATTCTTTTCAATTCGATTCGGTTCGATTCTTTTCGATTCGATTTGATTCTTTTCAATACAATTCTATTCTTTTCCATTCGATTCGATTTGATTCTTTTCGATTCGATACGATTCGATTTTTTTCAATTCGATTCAATTCAATTCCATTCTTTTCACTTCGATCTTTTCGATTCGATTCAATTCTTTCTGTTTCGATTCGATTCTTTTCGATTCGATTCAATTCGATTCTTTTCAATTCAATTCGATTCGATTCTTCGTTTCGATTTGATTCTTTTCTATTTTATTTGATTCGATTCATTTCAATTAGATTCGATACTGTTCGATTCGATTCTTTTCGACTCAAGTCGATTGGAATCGATTCGATTATTTTCGATTCATTCGATTCTATTAGATATGATTCTTTTCAATTCGATTTTTTTCGGTTGTGTTCGATTCGATTCTTTTCGATTCGGTTCGATTCGATTCTTTTTGATTCGATTCGATTCTTTTCGATTTGTTTCGATTTTTTCAATTTGTTTCGATTCGAATCTATTCGATTCTTTTCTATTCAATTCAATTCGATTGATTCTTTTCGATTCAATTCGATTGGATTCCATTCCATTCCGTTCGATTCTTTTCGAATCTATTCGATTCTTTTAGATTTGAATCGATACAATTCTTTTCAATTCGATTCGATTCGATTCGTTTTGATTCGTTTCGATCCTCTTTGATTTTTTGATTCGATCTTTTTAATCGATTTGACTCGATTCGATTCTTTTCAATTCAATTCTTTTCGATTCGATTTGATTCTTTTCTATTCGAATCTTTTCGATTCGATTTGATTCATTTCTATTTGATTCGATTCTTTTCGTTTAGATTCGATTCTTTTTGATTCGATTCGATTCGAATCTTTTCGTTTCGATTAGATTCTCTACAATTTGATTCTGTGGATTTAATTCTTTTTGATTCGATTCTATTTGATTCTTTTTGATTCGATTCGATTTGATTCTTTTCAATTCGAATCTATTCAATACAATTCGATTCTATTACTTTTGATTCGATGCAATTTGATTCAATTTTTTTCGAATCGATTTGATTCGATTCGATTATTTTCGATTCGACTCGATTTGATTCGATTATCAATTCAATTCAATTCCAATTATTCTCGATTCGATTCGATTATTTTTTATTCAATTCAATTCAATAATTTTCGATTCGATGCGATTTGATTTGATTCGATTCTCTTCGATTCAATCAATTTGATTTGAATCTTTTCAATTCGATTCGATTCTTTTCGATTCGATTCGATTTGATTCTTTTCAATTCGATTCGATTCTTTTCATTACGATTCAATTCGATTCGATTATTTTCGATTCGATTTGATTCTTTTCGGTTCGATTTGATTTGATTATTTTCGATTCGATTCGATTCGACACTTTTCGTTTCGATTCGATTCTTTTTGATTCGATTTGATTCTTTTCCTTTCGATTAGATTCTCTTCGATTTGATTCTTTTCGATTCAATTCGATTTGATTCTTCTCCATTCGATTCGATTCGATTCTTTTCGATTTGATTCAATAAGATTCTTTTCGTTCCATTCAATTCCGTTCGATTTTATTCTACTTGATTCGATTCAATTCGATTATTTTCAGTTCATTTCTATTCGATTCTTTTCGTTTTGATTCGATTCTTTTCGATTCGATTAGATTCTTTACAATTCGATTCCATTCAATTTGATTCTTTTTGATTCGATTCGATTCGATTGTTTTCGATTCGATTCAATTCTTTCGAATCGATTCGTTTTGATTCTTTTTGATTTGAATCGATACAATTCTTTTCACTTCGATTCGAATCGATTCTCTTCGATTCGATTCGTTTCAATTCTTTTTTATTCTATTCGATTCTATTCGATTTTTTTCGATTCGATTTGATTCGATTCTTTTCGATTCTATTTGATTTGATTCTTATCGATTCGTTTCGATTTGATTCTTTTGGATTCGTTTCGATTTGATTCTTTTCGATTTGATTCGATTCGATTCTTTTGTTTCGATTTGATCTTTTCGATTCGATTCTTTTCGTTACATTCGATTTGATTCTTTTCGTTTCATTTCGATTTTGTTCGATTCCATTCTTTTCGATTCGATTCAATTCGATTCTTTTCTATTCAATTCATTTCGATTCTTTTCGATTCTATTTTTTTTGTTTCGTTTCGATTCGATTCTTTTCGATTCGATTCGATTCAATTTGATTCTTTTAGATTCGATTCGATTTGATTGTTTTCATGTAGATTCGATTCTTTTTGATTCGATTCTTTTCATTTGATTCGATTCTTTTCAGTTTTATCGATTCGATTCTTTTCAGTTCTATACTATTCGAATCGATTCTCTTCTCTTCGATTCGATTCTTTTTGATCCGTTACGATTCTTTCCAATTCGATTCTATTAGATTCTATTCGATTCGAATCTATTCGATTCTTTTTGAATCAATTCAATTCTAATCGATTTTTTTTCAATTCAATTCTTTTCGATTTTATTTTATTCAATTGGATTCGATTGGATTCGATTCGATCCATTTCGATTTGATTAGATTCTTTCCGATTTGGTACGATTCGATTCTTTTCTATTCAATTCAATTCGATTCTTTTCCATTCGATTCGATTCTTTTCAATTCGATTCGATTCTTTTCCATTCGATCTGATTCGATTCGTTTCGATTCTTTTCGATTCGATTCTTTTCGATTCCATTAAATTTGATTCGATTCTTTTCGATTTGATTAGATTCTTTTAGATTCGATTCCATTCAATTCCATTCTTTTTGATTCGATTTGATTGGATTGTTTTCGTTTCGATTCAATTCTTTCGATTCGATTCGATTTGATTCTTTTTGATTCGATTCAATTTTTTTCGATTCGTTTTGATTATTTTCATTTCGATTCGAGTTTTTGTTTCATTTCTTTTCTATTTGATTATTTTCGATTCGAGTTCCTTTCCTTTCGATTCAATTATTTTCGATTCGACTCGATTCTATTCATTTCGATTCGATTTGATTCGATTTATTCTATTCTTCTTGCTTCCATTCGATTCAATTCTTTTGATTTGATGCAATTCGATTCGATTTTTTTTGATTCAATTCTTTTCAATTCGTTTGGTTTCAATTCTAAGAGATTCTTTTCTATTTGATTCGATTAGTTTCTTTTCAATTCTTTTCAATTCAATTCTTTCGATTCGATTCGATTCGATTCATTCGATTCTTTTTGCTTCCATTCAATTCGATTCTTTTGATTTGATGCTATTAGATTCGATTTTTTATTCGATTCTTTCCGATTCGATTTGATTAGAATCGATTAGATTCTTTTCTATTTGATTCATTTCAATTCGATTCTTTTAGATTAGATTCAATTCTTTTCAATTCGACTATTTTCGATTAGATTCATTTGGATTCGATTCTTTTCGATTTGACTTGTTTCGATTCGATTCAATTCTTTTTTATTTGATTTGTTTCGAATCTTTTCGATTCGATTCGATTCGATTTTTTTCATTTCGATACTTTTCATTTCGATTCGATTCAATTCGATCCTTTTTGATTCGATTCTTCTCTTCTCGATTTGATTCTTTTCGATTCGATTCTTTTTTATTCAATTTGATTCGATTCTTTTGTTTCGATTCGATTCAATTCTTTTCCATTCTCTTCGATTCAATTCTATTCTATTCGTTAGATTCGATTCTTTTCGATTCGATTAGATTCGATTCTTTTGATTCGATTACATTCGATTCTATTCTATTCGATTCAAATCTTTTCGATTCTTTTCAATTCGTTTCAATTCTTTTCGATTCTATTCAATACGATTTGATTCGATACTTTTTGATTCGATTCGATTCTTTTTTATTCAATTCTATGCGATTCTTTCAATTCGATTTGATTAGATTGTTTTCGTTTCGATTCGAACCGAAGCTTTTCGATTCGATTTAGTTCAATCTTTTCGTTTCGATTCTTTTAGATTCGATTCTATTCGATTCGATTCTTTTCACTTACATTCGATTTGATTCTTTTGATTCGATGCGATTCAATTATTTTCGTTTTGATTAGATTCGATTCTTTTCGATTCGATTCGATTCTAATCGATTAGATTCTTTTCTATTTGATTAGATTTGATTCAATTATTTTCAATTTGTTTCTTTTCGATTCAATTCTTTTCGATTTGATTCGATTCAATTCGATTTTTTCAATTCGATTCCATTCAATTATATTCAATTCTGTTCGATTCGATTCGATTTGATTTTTTTGATTGTATTCGATTCTTTTCGATTCTATTCTTTTCTATTATATTCAATTTGATTCGATTCTTTTCGATTCGATTCCATTTGATTAGATTCCTTTCAATTCTTTTCGAATCGGTTTGATTCGATTCGATTTTTTTCGATTCGATTCGATTCATTCGATTATTTTTGCTTCCATGCATTCAATTCTTTTGATTCGATGTGATTAGATTAGACTTTTTTCGATTCGATTATTTTCGATTCGTTCGATTCGAATCGATTAGATTCTTTTCTATTTGATTCGATTCGATTCTCTTCGATTCAATTTGATTCTTTTCGATTCAGTTCTTTTCGATTCTTTTTGATTCGATTCGATTTTTTCATTTCGATTCTTTTCGATTTGATTCAATTCGATTCAATTCTTTTCACTTCCATTCGATTCGATTCTTTTGATTCGGTGTGATTCGATTCGATTCTTTTCAATTTGATTCCATTCGATTCCTTTCTTTTTGAATCGAATAGATTCGATTCGTTTCGATTCGATTTGATTCGATTCAATTCTGTTCGATTCGATTCGATTCTTTTTGATTCAATTAGATTCTTTTAGATTCGATTCTTTTCAATTCAATTCTTTTCGATTCGATTTCATTTGATTCGATTTTTTCGATTCGAAATTTTTCGATTCCAATCTAGTCCATTCAACTCGATTCTTTTCGATGCGATTCCATTAATTCGATTCGATTCTTTTCGATTCAATTTGATTCTTTAAGATTCGATTCTTTTTGATTCAATTAGATTCGATTCTTTTGATTTGATTCGATTATTTTCGTTTTGATTCAATTCGATTCTTTTCAATTCGATTCCATTCGATTCTTTCCAATTCGATTAGATTCGATTCTATTCGATTCAATTAGATTGGATTCTTTTTGATTCTTTTCAATTCGATTCTATTCGATTCTTTTCAATTCATATCAATTCGATTCAAGTCGATTCTTTTCAATTTGATTCCATTCGATTCAATTCAATTCTTTTCAATTCTATTCAATACTATTTGATTCGATTCTTTTTGGTTCGATTTGATTCTGTTTTATTCAATTCAATTCGAATTTTTGATTCAATTCGATTAGACTATTTTCGTTTCGATTCGATTCGAAGCTTTTCGAATCTCTTCAATTCGATTCTTTTCGAATCAATTCAATTCAATCTTCACGTGTCCATTCTCTTCATATCGATTCGATCCTTTTTGATTCGATTCTTTTCGATTTGATTCGATTTGATTTTTTTCAATTCACTTCGATTCGATTATTTTCGTTTCGATTCGATAGTTTTTGATTTATTTCTTATCGATTCTTTACTTTTCGATTCGAATTCTATTCTTTTCTAATCGATTCGAGTCGATTTGATTCTTTTCGATTTGATTCGATTCAATTCTTTTTGATATGATTATATTCGATTGATTTCAATTCTTTTCAAATGCATTCGATTTGATTCTTTTGATTCGGTGCTCTTCAATTCGATTTTTTTCAATTTGATTCGATTCGATTTTTTTTCGATTCGATTCTTTTCACTTCCATTTAATTTGATTCTTTTGGTGCGATTCGATTCGATTCTTTTCACTTCCATTTAATTCGATTCTTTTGATTTGGTGCGATTAGATTCAATTCTTTTCACTTCCATTTAATTCGATTGTTTTGATTTGATTCGATTCGATTCAATTTTTTTCGAAATGATTCGATTCTTTTCGATTTGATTCGATTCGATTCTTTCGATATGATTGTTTTCGATTCGAATCTATTTGATTCAAATCGATTCTTTCCCATTCGATTCCATTCAATTCGATTCTATTCGATTCGATTCTTTTCTATTCGATTCGATTAGATTCTTTTCTATTCGATTCCATTCTTTTTGATTCAATTCGATTCGATTCTTTCGATTCGATTCAATTCGATTATTTTCATTTCGATTCGATTTGATTCTTTTCGATATTCTTCTATTTGATTCTTTTCGATTCGATTCGATTCGATTATTTTTGATTCGAATAGATTCGATTCTTTTCGATTCTTTTAAATTCGATTCAATTTGATTCTTTTCCATTTGAATTTATTCGATTCAAATCGATTCTTTTCGATGCAATTCCATTCGATTCGATCGATTCTTTTCGATTCTATTCGAATCGATTCCATTCTTTTTGATTCGATTCAATTCTTTTTTATTCAATTCGATTAGATTCTTTCGATTAGATTTGATTCAATTATTTTCGTTTCAATTCGATTAGACTATTTTCGATTCTCTTCGATTCGATTCGATTTGATTTGATTATATTCGATTCAGTTCAATTCGATTCGATTTTTTTGATTGGATTTGATTCTTTCGATTCTATTCCTTTCAAGAAGATTCAATTAGATTCTATTCTTTTTATTCGATTCGATTAGGTTTGATTCTTTTTTATTCTTTTCGAATCGATTTGATTTGATTCTATTCGATTTTTTTCAATTCGATTCCATTCCATTCTTTTCATTGATTCAATTGTTTGTGATTCAATTCGATTCGATTCTTTTCAATTCGATTCGATTCGATTCTTTTCGATTTGATTTGATTCATTTAGTTCTTTTCACTTCCATTTGATTTGATTCTTTTGATTCGATGCGATACGATTCGATTCGATTTTTTAAATTCAACTCTTTTCGATTCGATTCGATTAGAATCGATTAGATTCTTTTTTATTTGATTCGATTTGATTTGATTCGATTTGATTTGATTCCTTTCGATTCAATTCAATTCTTTTCGATTTGATTACATTCGATTCAATTTTTCGTTTCGATTCTTTTCAATTCGATTCTATTCAATTTAATTCGATTCTTTTCTATTCTATTCGATCGATTCTTTTTTTTAATTTATTTTTTATTGGTGTTCAATTTACTAACATACAGAATAACCCCCAGTGCCCGTCACAAATTGACTCCCACCCCCCGCCCTCCTCCCCTTCTACTACCCCTAGTTCATTTCCCAGAGTTAGCAGTCTTTACGTTCTGTCTCCCTTTCTGATATTTCCCACACATTTCTTCTCCCTTCCCTTATATTCCCTTTAACTATTATTTATATTCCCCAAATGAATGAGAACATATAATGTTTGTCCTTCTCTGACTGACTTACTTCACTCAGCATAATACCCTCCAGTTCCATCCACGGTGAAGCAAATGGTGGGTATTTGTCATTTCTAATAGCTGAGTAATATTCCATTGTATACATAAACCACATCTTCTTTATCCATTCATCTTTCGTTGGACATCGAGGCTCCTTCCAAGGTTTGGCTATCGTGGCCATTGTTGCTATAAACTTCGGGGTGCAGGTGTCCCGGCATTTCATTGCATTTGTCTCTTTGGGGTAAATCCCCAACAGTGCAATTGCTGGGTCGTAGGGCAGGTATATTTTTAACTGTTTGAGGAACCTCCACACAGTTTTCCAGAGTGGCTGCATCAGTTCACATTCCCACCAACAGTGTAAGAGGGTTCCCTTTTCTCCGCATCCTCTCCAAAATTTGTTGTTTCCTGCCTTGTTAATTTGCCCCATTCTCACTGGTGTGAAGTGGTATCTCATTGTGGTTTTGATTTGTATTTCCCTGATGGCAAGTGATGCAGAGCATTTTCTCATGTGCATGTTGGCCATGTCTATGTCTTCCTCTGTGAGATTTCTGTTCATGTCTTTTGCCCATTTCATGATTCAATTGTTTGTTTCTTTGGTGTTGAGTTTAATAAGTTCTTTATAGATCTTGGAAACTAGCCCTTTATCTGATATGTCATTTGCAAATATCTTCTCCCATTCTGTAGGTTGTCTTTGAGTTTTGTTGACTGTATCCTTTGCTGTGCAAAAGCTTCTTATCTTGATGAAATCACAATAGTTCATTTTTGCTTTTGTTTCTTTTGCCTTCGTGGATGTATCTTGCAAGAAGTTACTATGGCCGAGTTCAAAAAGGGTGTTGCCTGTGTTCTTCTCTAGGATTTTGATGGAATCTTGTCTCACATTTAAATCTTTCATCCATTTTGAGTTTGTCTTTGTGTATGGTGAAAGAGAGTGGTCTAGTTTCATTCTTCTGCATGTGGATGTCCAATTTTCCCAGCACCATTTATTGAAGAGACTGTCTTTCTTCCAATGCATAGTATTTCCTCCTTTATCGAATATTAGCTGACCATAAAGTTCAGGGTCCACCTCTGAATTCTCTATTCTGTTCCACTGCTCTATGTGTCTGTTTTTGTGCCAGTACCACACTGTCTTGATGACCACGGCTTTGTAGTACAACCTGAAATCTGACATTGTGATGCCCCCAGATATGGCTTTCTTTTGTAAAATTCCCCTGGCTATTCGGGGTCTTTTCTGATTCCACACAAATCTTAAAATAATTTGTTCTAACTCTCTGAAGAAAGTCCATGGTATTTTGATAGGGATTGCATTAAACGTGTATATTGCCCTGGGTAACATTGACATTTTCACAATATTAATTCTGCCAATCCATGAGCATGGAATATTTTTCCATCTCTTTGTGTCTTCCTCAATTTCTTTCAGAAGTGTTCTATAGATTTGAGGGTATAGATCCTTTACATCTTTGGTTAGGTTTATTCCTGGGTATCTTATGCTTTTGGGTGCAATTGTAAATGGGATTGACTCCTTAATTTCTCTTTCTTCAGTCTCATTGTTAGTGTATAGAAATGCCACTGATTTCTGGGCATTGATTTTGTATCCTGCCATGCTACCAAATTGCTGTATGAGTTCTAGCAATCTTGGGGTGGAGACTTTTGGGTTTTCTATGTGGAGTATCATGTCATTGGCGAAGAGGGAGAGTTTGACTTCTTCTTTGACAATTTCAATGTCTTTAATGTCATTTTGTTGTCTGATTGCTGAGGCTAGGACTTCCAGTACTATGTTGAATAGCAGTGGTGAGAGTGGACATCCCTGTCTTGTTCCTGATCTTAGGGGAAAGGCTCCCAGTGCTTCCCCATTGAGAATGATATTTGCTGTGGGCTTTTCATAGATGGCTTTTAAGATGTCGAGGAACGTTCCCTCTATCCCTACACTCTGAAGAGTTTTAATCAGGAATGGATGCTGTATTTTGTCAAATGCTTTCTCTGCATCCAATGAGAGGATCATATGGTTCTTGGTTTTTCTCTTGCTGATATGATGAATCACATTGATTGTTTTACGGGTGTTGAACCAGCCTTGTGTCCCAGGGATAAATCCTACTTGGTCATGGTGAATAATTTTCTTTTTTTTTTTTTTTTCTTTTTTTTTTTTTATTGGTGTTCAATTTACTAACATACAGAATAACACCCAGTGCCCGTCACCCATTCACTCCCACCCCCCGCCCTCCTCCCCTTCTACCACCCCTAGTTCGTTTCCCAGAGTTAGCAGTCTTTATGTTCTGTCTCCCTTTCTGATATTTCCCACACATTTCTTCTCCCTTCCCTTATTTTCCCTTTCACTATTATTTATATTCCCCAAATGAATGAGAACATATAATGTTTGTCCTTCTCCGACTGACTTACTTCACTCAGCATAATACCCTCCAGTTCCATCCACGTTGAAGCAAATGGTGGGTATTTGTCATTTCTAATAGCTGAGTAATATTCCATTGTATACATAAACCACATCTTCTTTATCCATTCATCTTTCGTTGGACACCGAGGCTCCTTCCACAGTTTGGCTATCGTGGCCATTGCTGCTAGAAACATCGGGGTGCAGGTGTCCCAGCGTTTCATTGCATTTGTATCTTTGGGGTAAATCCCCAACAGTGCTGTTGGATCCTATTGGCCAGTATCTTGTTGAGAATTTTTGCATCCATGTTCATCAGGGATATTGGTCTGTAATTCTCCTTTTTGGCGGGGTCTTTGTCTGGCTTTGGAATTAAGGTGATGCTGGCTTCATAGAACGAATTTGGAAGTACTCCATCTCTTTCTATCTTTCCAAACAGCTTTAGGAGAATAGGTATGATTTCTTCTTTAAACGTTTGATAAAATTCTCCTGGGAAGCCATCTGGCCCTGGACTCTTGTGTCTTGGGAGGTTTTTGATGACTGCTTCAATTTCCTCCCTGGTTATTGGCCTGTTCAGGTTTTCTATTTCTTCCTGTTCCAGTTTTGGTAGTTTGTGGCTTTCCAGGAATGCGTCCATTTCTTCTAGATTGCCTAATTTATTGGCGTATAGCTGTTCATAATATGTTTTTAAAATCGTTTGTATTTCCTTGCTGTTGGTAGTGATCTCTCCTTTCTCATTCATGATTTTATTAATTTGAGTCTTCTCTCTCTTCTTTTTAATAAGGCTGGCTAATGGTTTATCTATCTTATTAATTCTTTCAAGGAACCAAGTCCTGGTTCTGTTGATCTGTTCCACAGTTCTTCTGGTCTCGATTTCGTTGAGTTCTGCTCGAATCTTTAGTTACTCCCTTCTTCTCCTGGGTGTAGGATCTATTTGCTGTTTTTTCTCTAGCTCCTTTATGTGTAAGGTTAGCTTTTGTATTTGAGTTCTTTCCAGTTTTTGAATGGATGCTTGTATTGTGATGTATTTCCCCCTTAGGACTGCTTTTGCTGCATCCCAAAGATTTTGGATGGTTGTATCTTCATTCTCATTAGTTTCCATGAATCTTTTTAATTCTTCCTTAATTTCCTGGTTGACCCTTTCATCTTTTAGCAGGATGGTCCTTAACCTCCACGTGTTTGAGGTCCTTCCAAACTTCTTGTTGTGATTTAGTTCTAATTTCAAGGCATTATGGTCCGAGAATATGCAGGGGACGATCCCAATCTTTTAGTATCGGTTCAGACCCGATTTGTGACCCAATATGTGGTCTATTCTGGAGAAAGTTCCATGTGCACTTGAGAAGAATGTGTACTCAGTTGAGTTTGGATGTAAAGTTCTGTAGATATCTGTGAAATCCATCTGGTCCAGCGTATCATTTAAAGCTCTCGTTTCTTTGGAGATGTTGTGCTTAGAAGACCTATCGCGTATAGAAAGCTAGATTGAAGTCACCAAGTATAAGTGTATTATTATCTAAGTATTTCTTCACTTTGGTTAATAATTGATTTATATATTTGGCAGCTCCCACATTCGGGGCATATATATTCAGGATTGTTAAGTCCTCTTGTTGAATAGATCCTTTAAGTATGATATAGTGTCCCTCTTCATCTCTCACTACAGTCTTTGGGGTAAATTTTAGTTTATCTGATATGAGGATGGCTACCCCTGCTTTCTTTTGAGGACCATTCGAATGGTAAATGGTTCTCCAACCTTTTATTTTCAGGCTGTAGGTGTCTTTCTGTCTAAAATGAGTCTCTTGTAGACAGCAAATAGGTGGGTCCTGCTTTTTTATCCAGTCTGAAACCCTGGGCCTTTTGATGCGGTCATTAAGCCCGTTCAGGTTCAGAATTACTATCGATAGATATGAGTTTAGTGTCATCATGATATCTATTCAGCTCTTGTTTCTGTGGATTGTTCCACTGAACTTCTTCTTAAAGGGGAATTTTAAGAGTCCCCCTTAAAATTTCTTGCAGAGCTGGTTTGGAGGTCACATATTCTTTTAGTTGCTGCCTGTCTTGGAAGCTCTTTATCTCTCCTTCCATTTTGAATGAGAGCCTTGCTGGATAAAGTATTCTTGGTTGCATGTTCTTCTCATTTAGGACCCTGAATATATCCTGCCAGCCCTTTCTGGCCTGCCAGGTCTCTGTGGAGAGGTCTGCTGTTACCCTAATACTCCTCTCCATAAAAGTCAGGGATTTCTTGTCTCTTGCTGCTTTAAGGATCTTCTCTTTATCTTTTGAATTTGCAAGCTTCACTATTAAATGTCGAGGTGTTGAGCGGTTTTTATTGATTTTAGGGGGGGATCTCTCTATTTCCTGGATCTGAATGCCTGTTTCCCTTCCCAGATTAGGAAAGTTTTCAGCTAGAATTTGTTCAAATACATATTATGGCCCTCTGTCCCTTTCGGCACCCTCGGGAACACCAATTAAACGTAGGTTTTTCTTCCTCAGGCTGTTGTTTATTTCCCTTAATCTATCTTCATGGTCTTTTAATTGTTTGTCTCTTTTTTCCTCAGTTTCCCTCTTTGCTATCAACTTGTCTTCTATGTCACTCACTCGTTCTTCCACCTCGTTAACCCTCGTCGTTAGGACTTCTAGTTTGGATTGCATTTCATTCAATTGATTTTTAATTTCTGCCTGATTAGCTCTAAATTCTGCAGTCATGAAGTCTCTTGAGTCCTTTATGCTTTTTTCTAGAGCCACCAGTAGCTGTATAATAGTGCTTCTGAATAGGCTTTCTGACATTGAATTGTAATCCAGATTTTGTAACTCTGTGGGAGAGAGGTCTGTTTCTGATTCTTTCTTTTGAGGTGAGGTTTTCCTTCTAGTCATTTTGCTCAGTGTAGAGTGGCCAAAAGCAAATTGTATTGGGAAAAGGAGAAAAAGAGAGGAGAGAAAGAAGGAAAGAAAAGAGAAAGAAAAAAAAGCAAGAAAAAAAACGAAAAATAGAAAAAGAGAAAGAAAAGAAAGAAAGGAGAAAAAAAGGGGGTGAGGGAAGGAAACAAATCAAAAAGCAAAAAAAAAAAAAAAAAGAACCACGGGGGAGTATCTTCTGATTCTGTGTACTTTAAGTCCCTTGGTTTCCCCTGGAAGTTGTCAGTCTAGCTGGTCTTCTGGGGGAGGGGCCTGCTGTGCTGATTTTCAGGTGTTAGCAGTTGGGGGAGCTGCTGTGCCCCTGCCTGGTGCAGGGCTCCGTGGGGGTTGTTTACCCTGTGAGGCCCCAGGAGCAACAGCCCTAGTGGCGGGGCCAGCTCTGGAAACCTGGATTCAGCTCCGCCAGGAACTCCAGAGCTCTCTGTCTGCAGGGCCTGGAGGCTCCGGGAAGGGCTGCTGATCTGCTCAGCTGGGGCAGGAGCGTCCTCGCTGTCCTGGGACCTCCTGGCCTCTGCCTGGCCCGGGGGGAGGCCGGATCCTGGGCTGTGTCCCGGCGCCCTGTGCTCCGGGGCCTGCGCTGTTGGATTCACGCTCCCGGGCCTCGCAACACCCTCCGTGGAGCCACCGCCCGAGCCTCCTCGAGCTGCTCCTGGAACTGCGCAGCCCGCTCCGCATGGAGCCTCTTCCTCTGCCTGAGCCCCTCCGAGCTGCTCCCAGGGCCGCACAGCCCCCTCTGCGGAGCCGCCGCCCGAGCCCCTCCGAGCTGCTCCGGGTTCCGCCGGGTCCCACGGTGCGCGCTGCAGCCCTTAGGGAGCTCGGCGCACTCTCCTGGGCGAGCAGTTGCTCTGTTACTGTCCCGGGGAGCCCGAGGGCATCCCCGCCCTCCTGGGTCCTGCTCCAACTCCCTGGGGGCCCCTTTCTGCCCGGGAAGGTAGGTGCAGCTCCTGCGTCTCCAGGACGGGGCTCTCCTGTCCTGGGGACACTCGCCCCGGCCTCAGCCCAGCACCTCGCGGGGCCCCTCCCCCTTGGAGGCCTTTGTTTCTTTATTTCTTTTTTCCCCGTTTTCCTACCTTGATAGAAGCGCAAACTCTTCTCACTGTAGCATTCCAGGTGTTCTCTCTTTAATTCTCAGGCTGAATTCATAGATTTTCAGGATAATTTGAAGGTTTTCTAGGTAATTTGGTGGAGACAGGTGATTTGGAGACCCTACTCTTCTGCCATCTTGCCCCTTCCCTCCGTTCGATTCTTTTTGATTCGATTCGATTCCTTTCAATTCGATTCGATTCTTTCTGATTCAATTCGATTCAATTCTTTCGATTCCATTCGATTCCATTTGATTATTTTCGTTTTGACTCGATTCTATTCTTTTCAATTTAATTAGGTTCGATTCTTTTCAATTCGATTAGATTCGATTATTTTCGATTCAATTCATTTCTTTACAATTCGATTCGATTCGATTCTTTTTGATTCGAATCTCTTCGATTCATTTCGATAGTTTTTGATTAGATTTGATTCTTTTCACTTCCATTCGAATCGATTCTTTTGATTCGGTGCGATTCGATTCGATTCTTTTCAATTCTATTCCATTCGATTCCTTTCTTTTCTAATCGAATCAATTCGATTCGTTCCGATTCGATTCAATTCTTTGAGATTCGATTTGATTGGATTCTTTTTTATTTGATTCGATTCTTTTTGATTCAATTCTTTGCGATTCGATTCGATTTTTTGGATTCGAATCTTTTCGATTCCAGTCTACTCCATTCAAATCGATTCTTTTCGATGCGATTCCATTCAATTCGATTTGATTCTTTTCGATTCGATTCGATTTTTTAACATTCGATTCTGTTTTATCCAATTCGATTCGATTCAATAGATTTGATTCGATTATTTTTGTTTCTGTTCAATTCGTTTCTTTTCGATTCTATTCAATTCGATTCTTTTCGATTCGATTAGATTCGATTCTATTCGATTCGATTCAATTCGATTCTTTTCGGTTCGATTCGATTTTTTTCTATTGGATTCGATTCTTTTCGATTCTATTGTTTTCTATTTGATTCGAATACATGATTTTCAATTCGATTCGATTTGATTAGATTTTTTTCTATTTGATTCGATACTTTTCTTTTTTTTTTTTTTGACCTGAATTTTTTTTTTCTTTCTATTTTTTTTTATTGGTGTTCAATTTACTAACATACAGAATAACACCCAGTGCCCGTCACCCATTCACTCCCACCCCCCGCCCTCCTCCCCTTCTACCACCCCTAGTTCGTTTCCCAGAGTTAGCAGTCTTTACGTTCTGTCTCCCTTTCTGATATTTCCCACACATTTCTTCTCCCTTCCCTTATTTTCCCTTTCACTATTATTTATATTCCCCAAATGAATGAGAACATATAATGTTTGTCCTTCTCCGACTGACTTACTTCACTCAGCATAATACCCTCCAGTTCCATCCACGTTGAAGCAAATGGTGGGTATTTGTCATTTCTAATAGCTGAGTAATATTCCATTGTATACATAAACCACATCTTCTTTATCCATTCATCTTTCGTTGGACACCGAGGCTCCTTCCACAGTTTGGCTATAGTGGCCATTGCTGCTAGAAACATCGGGGTGCAGGTGTCCCGGCGTTTCATTGCATTTGTCTCTTTGGGGTAAATCCCCAACAGTGCAATTGCTGGGTCGTAGGGCAGGTATATTTTTAACTGTTTGAGGAACCTCCACACAGTTTTCCAGAGTGGCTGCACCAGTTCACATTCCCACCAACAGTGTAGGAGGGTTCCCTTTTCTCCGCATCCTCTCCAACATTTGTTGTTTCCTGCCTTGTTAATTTTCCCCATTCTCACTGGTGTGAGGTGGTATCTCATTGTAGTTTTGATTTGTATTTCCCTGATGGCAAGTGATGCAGAGCATTTTCTCATATGCATGTTGGCCATGTCTATGTCTTCCTCTGTGAGATTTCTGTTCATGTCTTTTGCCCATTTCATGATTGGATTGTTTGTTTCTTTGGTGTTGAGTTTAATAAGTTCTTTATAGATCTTGGAAACTAGCCCTTTATCTGATATGTCATTTGCAAATATCTTCTCCCATTCTGTAGGTTGTCTTTGAGTTTTGTTGACTGTATCCTTTGCTGTGCAAAAGCTTCTTATCTTGATGAAGTCCCAATAGTTCATTTTTGCTTTTGTTTCTTTTGCCTTTGTGGATGTATCTTGCAAGAAGTTACTATGGCCGAGTTCAAAAAGGGTGTTGCCTGTGTTCTTCTCTAGGATTTTGATGGAATCTTGTCTCACATTTAGATCTTTCATCCATTTTGAGTTTATCTTTGTGTATGGTGAAAGAGAGTGGTCTAGTTTCATTCTTCTGCATGTGGATGTCCAATTTTCCCAGCACCATTTATTGAAGAGACTGTCTTTCTTCCAATGGATAGTCTTTCCTCCTTTATCGAATATTAGTTGCCCATAAAGTTCAGGGTCCACCTCTGGATTCTCTATTCTGTTCCACTGATCTATGTGTCTGTTTTTGTGCCAGTACCACACTGTCTTGATGACCACAGCTTTGTAGTACAACCTGAAATCTGGTATTGTGATGCCCCCAGATATGGTTTTCTTTTTTAAAATTCCCCTGGCTATTCGGGGTCTTTTCTGATTCCACACAAATCTTAAAATAATTTGTTCTAACTCTCTGAAGAAAGTCCATGGTATTTTGATAGGGATTGCATTAAACGTGTATATTGCCCTGGGTAACATTGACATTTTCACAATATTAATTCTGCCAATCCATGAGCATGGAATATTTTTCCATCTCTTTGTGTGTTCCTCAATTTCTTTCAGAAGTGTTCTATAGTTTTGAGGGTATAGATCCTTTACATCTTTGGTGAGGTTTATTCCTAGGTATCTTATGCTTTTGGGTGCAATTGTAAATGGGATTGACTCCTTAATTTCTCTTTCTTCAGTCTCATTGTTAGTGTATAGAAATGCCACTGACTTCTGGGCATTGATTTTGTATCCTGCCACGCTACCGAATTGTTGTATGAGTTCTAGCAATCTTGGGGTGGAGACTTTTGGGTTTTCTATGTAGAGTATCATGTCATCGGCGAAGAGAGAGAGTTTGACTTCTTCTTTGCCAATTTGAATGCCTTTAATGTCTTTTTGTTGTCTGATTGCTGAGGCTAGGACTTCCAGTACTATGTTGAATAGCAGTGGTGAGAGTGGACATCCCTGTCTTGTTCCTGATCTTAGGGGAAAGGCTCCCAGTGCTTCCCCATTGAGAATGATATTTGCTGTGGGCTTTTCATAGATGGCTTTTAAGATGTCGAGGAACGTTCCCTCTATCCCTACACTCTGAAGAGTTTTAATCAGGAATGGATGCTGTATTTTGTCAAATGCTTTCTCTGCATCCAATGAGAGGATCATATGGTTCTTGGTTTTTCTCTTGCTGATATGATGAATCACATTGATTGTTTTACGGGTGTTGAACCAGCCTTGTGTCCCAGGGATAAATCCTACTTGGTCATGGTGAATAATTTTCTTAATGTACTGTTGGATCCTATTGGCCAGTATCTTGTTGAGAATTTTTGCATCCATGTTCATCAGGGATATTGGTCTGTAATTCTCCTTTTTTGGCGGGGTCTTTGTCTGGCTTTGGAATTAAGGTGATGCTGGCTTCATAGAACGAATTTGGAAGTACTCCATCTCTTTCTATCTTTCCAAACAGCTTTAGGAGAATAGGTATGATTTCTTCTTTAAACGTTTGATAAAATTCTCCTGGGAAGCCATCTGGCCCTGGACTCTTGTGTCTTGGGAGGTTTTTGATGACTGCTTCAATTTCCTCCCTGGTTATTGGCCTGTTCAGGTTTTCTATTTCTTCCTGTTCCAGTTTTGGTAGTTTGTGGCTTTCCAGGAATGCGTCCATTTCTTCTAGATTGCCTAATTTATTGGCGTATAGCTGTTCATAATATGTTTTTAAAATCGTTTGTATTTCCTTGCTGTTGGTAGTGATCTCTCCTTTCTCATTCATGATTTTATTAATTTGAGTCTTCTCTCTCTTCTTTTTAATAAGGCTGGCTAATGGTTTATCTATCTTATTAATTCTTTCAAAGAACCAACTCCTGGTTCTGTTGATCTGTTCCACAGTTCTTCTGGTCTCGATTTCGTTGAGTTCTGCTCGAATCTTTATTAACTCCCTTCTTCTCTTGGGTGTAGGATCTATTTGCTGTTTTTTCTCTAGCTCCTTTATGTGTAAGGTTAGCTTTTGTATTTGAGTTCTTTCCAGTTTTTGAATGGATGCTTGTATTGCGATGTATTTCCCCCTTAGGACTGCTTTTGCTGCATCCCAAAGATTTTGGATGGTTGTATCTTCATTCTCATTAGTTTCCATGAATCTTTTTAATTCTTCCTTAATTTCCTGGTTGACCCTTTCATCTTTTAGCAGGATGGTCCTTAACCTCCATGTGTTTGAGGTCCTTCCAAACTTCTTGTTGTGATTTAGGTCTAATTTCAAGGCATTATGGTCCGAGAATATGCAGGGGACAATCCCAATCTTTTGGTATCGGTTCAGACCCGATTTGTGACCCAATATGTGGTCTATTCTGGAGAAAGTTCCATGTGCGCTTGAGAAGAATGTGTATTCAGTTGAGTTTGGATGTAAAGTTCTGTAGATATCTGTGAAATCCATCTGGTCCAGTGTATCATTTAAAGCTCTCGTTTCTTTGGAGATGTTTTGCTTAGAAGACCTATCGAGTATAGAAAGAGCTAGAATGAAGTCACCAAGTATAAGTGTATTATTATCTAAGTATTTCTTCACTTTGGTTAATAATTGATTTATATATTTGGCAGCTCCCACATTCGGAGCATATATATTGAGGATTGTTAAGTCCTCTTGTTGAATAGATCCTTTAAGTATGATATAGTGTCCCTCTTCATCTCTCACTACAGTCTTTGGGGTAAATTTTAGTTTATCTGATATGAGGATGGCTACCCCTGCTTTCTTTTGAGGACCATTCGAATGGTAAATGGTTCTCCAACCTTTTATTTTCAGGCTGTAGGTGTCCTTCTGTCTAAAATGAGTCTCTTGTAGACAGCAAATAGATGGGTCCTGCTTTTTTATCCAGTCTGAAACCCTGCGCCTTTTGATGGGGTCATTAAGCCCGTTCACATTCAGAGTTACTATTGAGAGATATGAGTTTAGTGTCATCATGATATCTATTCAGTCTTTGTTTTTGTGGACTGTTCCACTGAACTTCTTCTTAAAGGGGAATTTTAAGAGGCCCCCTTAAAATTTCTTGCAGAGCTGGTTTGGAGGTCACATATTCTTTTAGTTGCTGCCTGTCTTGGAAGCTCTTTATCTCTCCTTCCATTTTGAATGAGAGCCTTGCTGAATAAAGTATTCTTGGTTGCATGTTCTTCTCATTTAGGACCCTGAATATATCCTGCCAGCCCTTTCTGGCCTGCCAGGTCTCTGTGGAGAGGTCTGCTGTTACCCTAATACTCCTCCCCATAAAAGTCAGGGATTTCTTGTCTCTTGCTGCTTTAAGGATCTTCTCCTTATCTTTGGAATTTGCAAGCTTCACAATTAAATGTCAAGGTGTTGAACGGTTTTTGTTGATTTTAGGGGGGGATCTCTCTATTTCCTGGATCTGAATGCCTGTTTCCCTTCCCAGATTAGGAAAGTTTTCAGCTAGAATTTGTTCAAATACATATTCTGGCCCTCTGTCCCTTTCGGCGCCCTCGGGAACCCCAATTAAACGTAGGTTTTTCTTCCTCAGGCTGTCGTTTATTTCCCTTAATCTATCTTCATGGTCTTTTAATTGTTTGTCTCTTTTTTCCTCAGTTTCCCTCTTTGCTATCAACTTGTCTTCTAGGTCACTCACTCGTTCTTCCACCTCGTTAACCCTCGTCGTTAGGACTTCTAGTTTGGTTTGCATCTCATTCAATTGATTTTTAATTTCTGCCTGATTAGCTCTAAATTCTGCAGTCATGAAGTCTCTTGAGTCCTTTATACTTTTTTCTAGAGCCACCAGTAGCTGTATAATAGTGCTTCTGAATTGGCTTTCTGACATTGAATTGTAATCCAGATTTTGTAACTCTGTGGGAGAGAGGACTGTTTCTGATTCTTTCTTTTGAGGTGAGGTTTTCCTTCTAGTCATTTTGCTCAGCGCAGAGTGGCCAAAAGCAAGTTGTATTGGGAAAAAGAGAAAAAGAGAGGAGAGAAAGAAGGAAAGAAAAGAGAAAGAGAAAAAAAAAGGGAAGAAAAAGAAAAAAAACGAAAAAAAAGAAAAAAAAAAGAAGAAAAAGAGAAAGAAAAAGAAAGGAGAAAAAAAGGGGGTGGGGGAAGGAAAATAAATCAAAAAGCAAAACAAAATAAAAACAAAAACAAAAACAAAAACAAACAAACAAACAAAGAACCACCAGGGAGTATCTTTTGATTCTGTGTACTTTAAGTCCCTTGGCTTCTCCTGGAAGTTGTCAGTCTAGCTGGTGTTCTGGGGGAGGGGCCTGTTGTGCTGATTTTCAGGTGTTAGCAGTTGGGGGAGCTGCTGTGCCCCTGCCTGGTGCAGGGCTCGGTGGGGGTTGTTTACCCCGTGAGGCCGCAGGAGGAACAGCCCCAGTGGCGGGGCAGCTCTGGAAACCTGGATTCAGCACCGGCAGGAACTCCGTCTGCAGGGCCTGGAGGCTCCGGGGCGGGGCCGCTGATCTGCTCAGCTGGGGCAGGAGCGTCCTTGGTGTCCTGGGCCCTCCCGGCCTCTGCCTGTCCCGGGGGAGGCGGGATCCTGGGCTGTGTCCCGGCGCCCTGTGCTCCGGGGCCTGCGCTGTTGGATTCGCGCTCCCGGGCCGCGCAGCCCCCTCCGCGGAGCCGCCGCCCGAGCCCCTCCGAGCTGCTCCTGGAACCGCGCAGCCCCCTCTGCACGGAGCCTCTTCCTCTGCCCGAGCCCCTCCGAGCTGCTCCCGGGGCCGCGCAGCCCCCTCCGCGGAGCCGCCGCCCGAGCCCCTTCAGCTGCTCCGGGTCCCGCCGGGTCCCGCCGTGCGCGCTGCAGCCCTTAGGGAGCTCGGCGCACTCTCCTGGGCGCGCAGTTGCTGTTACTGTCCCCGGGAGCCCGAGGGCATCCCCGCCCTCCTGGGTCCTGCTCCAACTCCCCGCGAGCCCCTCTCCGCCCGGGAAGGTCGGTGCAGCTCCTGCTCCTCCGGGACGGGGCTCTCCTGTCCTGGGGACACTCGCCCCGGCCTCAGCCCGGCTCCTCGCGGGGCCCCTCCCCCTTGGAGGCCTTTGTTTCTTTATTTCTTTTTCCCCGTCTTCCTACCTTGATAGAAGCGCGAACTCTTCTCACTGTAGCATTGCAGCTGGTCTCTCTTTAAATCTCAGGCCGAATTCATAGATTTTCAGGATAATTTGAAGGTTTTCTAGGTAGTTTGGTGGAGACAGGTGATTTGAAGACCCTGCTCTTCCGCCATCTTGCTCCTCCCCCTCCTGATTCGATACTTTTCGATTCGATTCTTTTTGTTTCGATTCAATTGGATTCGATTCTTTTCGATTCGATTCAATTCAATTTTGTTCGATTTGATTCGATTTGATTTTATTCGTTTGATTCGAATCTTTTCGATTTGAATTTTTCAATTCAATTCGATTCTTTTTGATTTGATTCGATTCGACTCTTTTCGATTCGATTCAATTCTTTTCGATTCGATTTGGTTCGATTCGAATCTATTTGATTCAATTCTTTTCGATTCAATTTGTTTCGATTCTTTTTGATTTGATTCTTTTCATTTCGATTCGATTCTTTTCTATTCAATTCTTTTCGATTCTATTCGATTCGATTCTTTTTGATTTAATTCAATTTGATTCTATTGTTTTCATTTGATTCGATTCAATTCATTCGATTCTTTTCGCTTCAATTCGATTCGATTCTTTTTATTCGTTGCGATTCGATTCTTTTGATTCGATGCGATTCGATTCGATTCTTTTCGATTCGATTCGATTAGAATAGATTAGCCTCTTTTCTTTTGGATTCGATTTGATTCGATTTTTTTGGATTCTTTTCGATTCAATTCATTCGATTCTATTATATTCGATATATTTCGATTCGATTCGATTCAATTCGATTTTTTCGATTTGATTCGATTCTTTTCGATTTGATTCTATTCGATTCTTTTCGATTTGATCCTTTTGATTCCTTTGGATTCTATTTGATTCGATTTTTTTCGATTCAATTCTTTTCAACTCAATTCAATTCGTTTCTTTTCGATTCTCTTCGATTCGATTCTTTTCAATTCCATTAGATTCTATTCTTTTCGATTCGATAAGATTCGATTCTTTTCAATTCGTTTCGATTTTTTTCAATTCGATTCAGTTCGATTGGAGTCTTTTCGATTCTTTTTGATTCAATTCAATTCGATTCTTTTTGGTTCGATTCGATTTGATTCTTTTCGATTCGATTCGATTCACATCGATTCTTTCGATTCGATTCGATTCTTTTTTTATGGTAGTCACAGAGAGAGAGAGAGAGGCAGAGACACAGGTAGAGGGAAAAGCAGGCTCCATGCACCGGGAGCCCGATGTGGGATTCGATCCCGGGTCTCCAGGATCATGCCCTGGACCAAAGGCAGGTGCTAAACCGATGCGCCACATAAGGATCACTCAATTCGATTCTTTTTTATTCGAATCTATTCGATTCTTTTTGATTCGATAAGATTCTATTCGATTTTTTTCGATGTGATACGATTATTTCCTTTTCGATCCAATTCTATTAATTTCTTTTTGATTCAATTCGAATCTTTTGGATTCAATTCGATTCCTTTGGATTCGATTATTTTGGATTTGATTCGATTCTTTTTGATTCAAATCGAGTAGATTCTTTTCATTTCGATTCGATTCTTTTCGATTCGAATGTTTTCGAATCAATACGATTCTTTTTGATTTGATTCGATTCTTTTCGTGTCGATTTGATTCTTTTCGATTCGATTCTTTTCTATTTGAATCGATTTGATTCTTTTCATTTCGATTCGATTTGGTTCAATTTGATTCTTTTCGATCAATTCAATTTGTTTTCGATTTGATTCGATTCGATTCTTTTCTATTCTATTCAATTCGATTATTTTCCATTCGATGATACAATTTGATTCTTTTCGATTCGATTCGATACGATTCGATTCTTTTTGATTAGATACACTTCGATTCTTTTTGATTCGTTTCGATTCTTTTCGATTCGATTCAACTCGATTTCATTCTTTTTGATTTGATTCGATTAGAATTTAATCGACTGATTCAATTTGATTCTTTCCTTTTCGGTTCGATTCTTTTCTATTTGATTTTTTTCTATTCAATTCGAATCTTTCAATTCAATTCGATTCGATTCGATTATTGTCGTTTCAAATTGATTCGTTTCAATTCGAGTCTTTTTAATTTGATTCTTTTCGATTCGATTCGATTCGATTCGACTCGATTTCATTCTTTTTGATTCGATTCGACTAGAATTTAATCGACTGATTCAATTTGATTCTTTTCTTTTCGGTTCGATTCTTTTCTATTCGATTTTATTCTATTCAATTCGATTCTTTCAATTCAATTCGATTCGATTCGATTCGATTCTTTTCGTTTCAAATCGATTCGTTTCAATTCGAGTCTTTTCAATTCGATTCTTTGCGATTCGATTCGATTTGATATTTTTAATTCGATTCGAGTCTTTTCGATTCGATTCGATTCTTTTCAATTCGATTCTTTTCGATTCGAGTCTTTTTGATTCGATTCATTTCGATTCGATTCGATTCTTTTCAATTTGATTTGATTCTTTTCCATTTGATCTGATTTGTTTCATTTCGATTCTTTTCGATTAAATTCGATTCTTTTCGATTCCATTAAATTTGATTCGAATCTTTTCGATTCGTTTAGATTCTTTTCGATTTGATTCCATTCAGTTCGATTCTTTTCGTTTCGATTGGATTCTTTTCGATTTGATTCAATTCTTTCGATTCGATTTGATTTGAGTCTTTTCGATTCGATTCAATACGATTCTTTTCATTTCGATTCTAATCCATTCTCTTCGATTCAATTAGTTTCGATTCTATTCGATTTTTTTCGATTCTATTGTATTCGATTCATTTTGAATCATTTCGATTTGATTCTGTTCGAGTGGTTTCTATTAGATTCTTTTCGATTTGATTCAATTCGATTCAAGTCTTTTTGATTCGAGTCTTTTGGACTCGATTCAATTCAATACGATTCTTTTAGATTCGATTCGATTCGATTGTTTTCGTTTCGATTCGACTTTTTTTGATTCGATTCTTTTCGATTCGATTGTTTTCAATTCGATTGATTCGATTCTTTTCAATTCTATGCTATTCAAAGCGATTCTTTTGTATTTGATTCGATTCGATTGTTTTCTTTTTGATTCGGTTCGATTCATTTCTTTTCGATTCGATTCAATTCTTTTCGATTCGATTCTTTTCGATTCGATTTGATTCTTTTCGATTCTATTCTATTCTATTCTTTTCTATTCCATTTGAATCGATTCGTTTGGATTGAATTCGATTCTTTTCGATTCGATTCAATTAGATTCTTTTCGATTGGATTCAATTTGTTTCGATTCGAATCAATTTGATTCTTTTCGATTGGATTCCATTCGATTCTTTTCGATTTGATTCAATTCGATTCTTTTCGATTCTATTCATTTCGATGATTTTCGTTGAGATTAGATTCTTTTCGATTTGATTTTTTTCGGTTCGAGTCGATTCATTTCGCTTATTTTGGTTAGGATCAATTCAATTCGATTCTTTTTGATTTGATTTGATTCTATTCGATTTCTTTCGATTCTATTCTATTGTATTCTTTTCGATTCCATTCCGTTCAATTCGATTCTTTTCGATTCGATTCGATTGTTTTAGATTTGATTCCATTTTTTTCGATTCTATTTGATATGATTCTTTTCGATTCGATTTGATACGATACTTTTTATTTTGATTCGAATCGATTCTCTTCGGTTCGATTCGTTTTGATTCTTTTCGATTCAATTCTATTCGAATTTTTTCGATTGGATTCGATTCGATTCTTTTAGATTCTACTTGATTTGTTTCTTTTCGATTCATTTTGATTCGATTCTTTTTGATTCATGTCGATTCGATTCAATTCTTTTGTTTCGATTCGCTTCTTTTCAATTCGAATCTTTTCGTTACATGGAATTCGATTCTTTTCGATTTGATTCTTTATGATTTTTTTCAACTGGATTCAATTCGATTCTTTTTTTTATGATAGTCACAGAGAGAGTGAGAGAGGCAGAGACACAGGCAGAGGGAGAAGCAGGCTCCATGCACCAGGAGCCCGATGTGGGATTCGATCCCGGGTCTCCAGGATGGCGCCCTGGGCCAAAGGCAGGCGCTAAACCGCTGCGCCACCCAGGGATCCCTCAATTCGATTCTTTTTTATTCGAATCTATTCGATTCTTTTTGATTCGATTTGATTCTATTCGATTTTTTTCGATTTGATTCGATTAGTTCCTTTTTGATTCAATTCAATTCATTTCTATTGATTCAATTCAATTCGATTCTTTTGGATTCGATTCAATTCTTTTGGATTCGATTCTTTTGGATTCGAATCGAGTAGATTCTTTTCATTTCGATCGGATTCATTTCAATTCGATTCTTTTCGATTCGAATGTTTTCGAATCAATTCTATACTTTTTGATTCGATTCGATTCTTTTCGTGTCGATTTGATTCTTTTCGATTCGATTCTTTTCTATTTGAATCGATTCGACTCATTCATTTCGATTCGATTTGATTCAATTCGATTCTTTTCGATCAATTCAATTGGATTGTTTTCGATTTGATTCGATTTGATTCTTTTCTATTCTATTCAATTCGATTATTTTCCATTCGATGATGCAATTGGATTCTTTTCGATTCAAGTCGATACGATTCGATTCTTTTTGATTAGATACAATTCGATTCTTTTCGATTCGAATCTTTTCGAATCAATTCGATACTTTTTGATTCGATTCGATTCTTTTCGTGTCGATTTGATTCTTTTCGATTCGTTTCTATTCTATTTGAATCGATTCGATTCTTTTCATTTTGATTCGATTTGATTCAATTCGATTCTTTTCGATCAATTCAATTTGTTTTCGATTTGATTCGATTCGATTCTTTTCTATACTATTCACTTCGATTATTTTCCATTCGATGATGCAATTGAATTCTTTTCGATTCGAGTTGATACGATTCGATTCATTTTGATTAGATACAATTCGAGTCTTTTCGATTCGATTCGAATCTTTTCGATTCGATTGGACTCGATTTCATTCTTTTTGATTCGATTCGACTAGAATTTAATCGACTGATTCAATTTGATTCTTTTCTTTTCGGTTCGATTCTTTTCTATTCGATTTTTCTCTATTCAATTAGATTCTTTCAATTCAATTCGATTCGATTCGATTCGATTCGATTCTTTTCGTTTCAAATCGATTCGTTTCAATTCGAGTCTTTTCAATTCGATTCTTTTCGATTCGATTCGATTTGATATTTTTAATTGGATTCGAATCTTTTCGATTCGATTCGATTCTTTTTGATTCGATTCATTTCGATTCGATTCGATTCTTTTCAATTCGATTTCATTCTTTTCCATTTGATCTGATTTGTTTCATTTCGATTCTTTTCGAATCAATTCGATTCTTTTCGATTCCATTAAATTTGATTCGATTCTTTTCGATTCGATTAGATTCTTTTCGATTTGATTCCATTCAGTTCGATTCTTTTCGATTCATCAGGACCAGTTGAGTCATCAGTTGAGTCATCAAGACCAGTTGAGTCATCAGGACCAGTTGAGGCCAAAGTGTGGAGCAACGTTATAATGTCCTGGTGAGGCCCAGGTGGGAACAGAGTAACCATGTCCCATTGATGCCAGGTAGGAAAAGAGTCACAAGGTTCAGACGAGTCCTAATTGAGTAGTAGCATCACAGGGTCCTGTTGAGGCCCAGTTGAGGGCCAGTGTCCCCAGCTACGGGTGAGTCCCGGAGGGGGACCAGAGTCACCCAGTTCTGGTGATATCCACGTGGGGACCAGAGTCGCCACGTCACGGTGAGTCGCAGAGGGGGACGAGAATCAGTAGGTCCATGTGAGGCCCCGATGTGGAACTGAGAAACCAGGTCCCATGATGCCCATATGAGGACCTGAGTCACCAGGTCCAAGTGAGGTCCCTGTGGGAACCAGTCACCTCGTACAGGTGAGGCCCAGGTGGGACCACAGTCACCAAGTCCAGGTGAGGCCCCGGTATATAAGAGAGTATCCAGGTCCGAATGATGCCCTGGTAAGGACTAGAGTCAACAGGTCCTGGAGAGGCCCAAATATGGATCAGAGTCATTGTGTTCCAGGTGAGGCCAGATGGAGACCACAGGAACCAGGTCCAGGAGAGCCCCATATGGGAATCAGAGCCACCAGATCCAGGTGAATTCCAGATGGGACCACAGTCACAAGGTCCAGGTGAGGCGCAGGTGGCAACAGGATTCACCACGTCCAGGTAAGGCCCAGGTGGCGACCAGTCACCAGATCCAGGTCGCACCATCTAAGGACCAGATTCACCAGACCCAAGTGAAGCCCAAGGGGTGACCAGAGTCACCAGGTAAGGCTGAGGCCCAGAGGGGAACCAGAGTAACCAGTTTATCTTGAGGCCCAGAATGAGACCAGAGGTCCCTGGTCAAAGTGAGGCATAGGTGTGGAATAGAGTATCCAGGTCCCAATGATGCCTGGGTGTGGACCAGAGAACCCTAGGGCCTTGCAGGCCCAGATGGGGCACAGAATCACTAGGTCCTGGTGAGGCATAGAATAAGACCACAGTCAGCAGTATCATGTGAGCCGCTTGTGGGAACCAGAGCCACTCGATCCAGCTGAGTCCCAGGTCCATGAGAGGCCCAGGTGAGGACCAGATTCATCAGGTCGAATTGAGGCATAGCTGGGCACAAGAGTCACCAGGTCTGGGTGCGGCCTAGGAGGGGCAAGATTCAGCAGTTCTGAGTTAGGTCAAAGTGGGGACGAGAGACACCAGGTCCAGATGAGGCCAAACTGAGGACCACAGTCACCAGATCCAGGTGAGGTCCATGTTGGAAAGAGAGTCAACAGGTTCAGGAGAGGTCCAGGTGGGGACCAGAGTCACCAGATCCAGGTGAAGTCCAGGTAGGGACCAGAGTCACCAGATCCAGGTGAAGCCCAGGTGGGGACCAGGGCCACGAGGTCCAGATGAGGCACAGGTGAGGACCAGACCTACCAGGCAAAGTTGAGGCCCCGGTGGAGATCAGAGGCAACAGGTCCATGTGAGTCCAGCTTGGGGACCATGGTCAACAGGTCTACTTGAGGCCCAGGTGTGGAACACAGTAAGCAGATCCAGGTGAGTTCCCGGTGGTGACATGAGTCACCATGTCGAGGTGAGGCTGAGGTGGGTACCAGGATCACCAGGTCGAGGGAAGGCCCTTGAAAGTTCCGGAGTCAACAGTTCGAGGTCAGGCGCAGGTGGCAACCAGGGTCAGCAGGTCCAAGTCAGGCCAAAGTGGGGTACACAGTCACTAGGGCATGGTGAGACCCAGAGGGGGACCAGAGTCACCTGGTCCAGGTGAGGTCCAGTTTTGGAACACAGTCACCGGGTCCCAATTTTGCCCAGTTGAGGACCATGGTCAACAGGGCCAGAAGAGGCCCAGATGGGGACCGGAGTCCCCAAATCCAGGTGAAGACCAGGTGGGGACCACAGTCACCAGATCCAGGATAGTCTCATGTGCAGACCAGATTCACCAGGTCCAGGTCAGGTGCAGGTGGCAACCACACTCACCAGGTCCCGGTGAGGCCCTGGTGGTGACCAGAGTCACGAGGTACATGAGAATCTAGAAACACTGCAGCCACCAGGTCCACATGATGTCCATGTGGGAACGAGAATCACCAGTTACAGGTGAGGACCAGGTGGGGATCCGACTCACCATGTTCAGGTGAGACCCAGGTGGGAACAAGTGTCACCAGGTCCAGGTGTGGCCCAGGTGAAGACTGGAGTTAATAGGTCCGGCTGGGTCACTGTTAGTGAACAGTGTAACCATATCCTGATGCTACCCAGGTGGGTACCAGAGACACCAGGTCCTGGTGAGGCCCAGGTGGGTCCAGAGACATGAGGTCCAGGTGAGATCCCGATGGGAACCACAGTCTCCAGGTCAGGTGAGGCCATGCTTAGCTTCAGAGTCAATAGTTACAGGTGAGGCCCAGGTGGAGCCAGATTCACCTGGTACAGAAGAGGCCAAAGTGAGGACCAGAGTTACCAGGATCAGGACAGTCCCAGTGGGGAATAGAGTAACCATGTCCCGATGATGCCCAGGTAGAACCAGAGTCACAAGGTCCAGATGAGGCGCAGGTGGGGAGCATGTTCACGAGGTCCCGGTGAGGCCCCGTTGAGGACCAGAGTCACCAGGTCCTGATGAGATGCAGGTGGGGAGCATATTCACTAGGTCCAGGTGATGCCCTGTTGAGGACCAGAGTCACTAGGTCCTGATGAGGCGCAGGTGGGGAGCATATTCACTAGGTCCTGGTGAGGCACAGTTAATAGGTCTGCCTGGGTCACTGTTAGTGAACAGTGTAACCATATGCTGATGCTACCGAGGGGGGGAACCAGAGACACCAGGTCCAGGTGAGGCCCTGGTGGGACCAGAGAAATGAGGTCCAGTTTAGGTCCCGATGGGAACCACAGTCACCAGGTCAGGTGAGGCCATGCTTAGGATCAGAGTCACCAGTTACAGGTGAGGCCCAGGTGGATCCAGATTCACCTGGTACAGAAGAGGCCAAAGTCAGGACCAGAGATACCAGGATCAGGTCAGTCCCAGTGGGGAATAGAGTAACCATGTCCCGATGATGCCCAGGTAGAACCAGAGTCACCAGGTCCAAATGAGGCGCAGTTGGGGAGCATATTCACTAGGTCACGGTGAGGCCCATTTGAGGACCAGAGTCACCAGGTATAGTTGAGGCTTCGAGGAGTACCAGATTCACCTGGTCTAGGTGACATCCAGATGGGGACCATAGTCACCATATCAGGGTGAGGCCCAGAGGGGATCCAGAGTCATCATGTCCAGGTGAGGCTCAGATGTGGAACAGAGTATACAGGTCATAGTGGTCCACAGGTGAGGACCAGAGTCACCAGATCTGGGTGAGGCCCAGTTAGGATCAGAGTCATCAGTTCCAGGTGAACAGAGTCACCAGATCTGGATGAGGCAGAGTTAGGATCAGAGTCAACAGTTCCAGGTGAGGCCAAGAAGGAGTCCACAGCAATTAGGTCCAGGTGGTGAACAAAGTCAGCAGGACTGGGTGAGGCCCAGATGGGGACCAGATTCACCAGGTCCAGATGATTCCCAGGTGGAGACCAGAGTTACCAGTTCTGGGTGAGAACCAGGTAAGGACCAGATTCACCAGGTCCAAGTGAGGCCCATGTGAGGACCTGTTCACCAGGTATGTGTGAGGCCCAGGTGGCAACCCCACTCACCAGGGCCAGGGGAGGCATACGTGCAGGCCATGCAGAGGAACCGTGTCCCGATGATGCCCAGGTAGGGACTAGATTTACCAGGTCTAGGTGAAGCCACCCTGCAGGCCATGCAGTGGAATCATGTCCCGATGTTGCCCAGGTAGTGACCAGAGTCACCAGGTCTGGTGACGCGCACATAGGATCAGAGTCACCAGTTCCAGGTGAGGCAAGAAGGAGTCCACAGCAATCAGGTCCAGGTGGGGAACAAAGTCACCAGGATTGGGTGAGGCCCAGACCGGACCAGATTCACCAGGTCCAGATGAGGCCCAGGTGTTGACCAGAGTCCCCGGGTCTGGGAGAGGACCAGGTAAGGACCAGATTCACCACGCCCAAGTGAACCCAAGGGTGACCAGAGTCACCAGGTCAGGGTGAGGCCCAGAGGGGGAAGCAGAGTAACCAGTTCAGTTTGAGGCCCAAAAAGGGACCAGAGGTCCTTGGTCAGAGTGAGGGCCAGGTGTGGAATAGAGAATCCAGGTCCCATTGATGCCTGGGTGAGGACCAGAGTCACTAGGGCCATGCAGGCCCAGATGGGGAACAGAATCACTAGGTCCTGGTGAGGCATAGAATAAGACCACAGTCAACAGTATCAGGTGAGCCCCTTGTGGGAACCAGAGCCACTCTATCCAGCTGAGTCCCAGGTCCATGTGAGGCCCACGTGAGGACCAGATTCACCAGGTCCAATTGAGGCATAGCTGGGAACAAGAGTCACCAGGTCTGGGTGCGGGCTAGGTGGGGCAAGATTCAGCAGTTCTGAGTTAGGTCAACGTGGGGACCGGAGTCACCAGGACAAGGTGAGTCTACAAGAACACCACAGTCACCAGGTCCAGATTGAAGCCTAGGTGGGGGGACCAGAGTCATCAGGACCAGTTGAGGCCAAAGAGTGGAGCCAAGTTATCATGTCCAGGTGAGGCCCAGTTGAGGACCAGAGTCACCAGTTCTAGTTGAGGCATAGAGGGGTTCCAGATTCACCTGGTCTAGGTGACATCCAGATGGGGACCAGAGTCACCACGTCAGGGTGTGGCCAAAAGTGCGCCAAGAATCACAAGGTCCAGGTGAGGCTCCGATGTGGAACTGAGAAACCAGATCCCATGATGCCCATATGAGACCCTGAGTCACCAGGTCCAGGTGAGGTCCCTGTGGGAACCAGTCACCTCGTCCAGGTGAGGCCCGGTGGGACCACAGTCACCAGGTCCATGTGAGGCGCAGGTGGCAACAAGATTCACCAAGTCCAGGTGAGGCCAGGTGGCGACCAGTCACAAGATCCAGGTGAGGACCAGCTAAGGACCATATTCACCAGGCGCAAGTGAAGCCAAAGGGGTGACCAGAGTGACCAGGTAAGAGTGAGGCCCAGAGGGGGAACCAGAGTAACCAGTTTAGTTTGAGGCCCAGAATGGGACGAGAGGTCCCTGGTCAGAGTGATTCCCAGATGTGGAATAGAGTATCCAGGTCCCAATGATGCCTGGGTGAGGACCAGAGTCACTAGGACCATGTAGGTCCAGATGGGGAACAGAATCACTAGGTCCTGGTGAGGCATAGAATAAAACCACAGTCAGCAGTATCAGGTGAGCCCCATGTGGGAACCAGAGCCACTCTATACAGCTGAGTAGCAGGTCCATATGAGGCCCACGTGAGGACCAGATTCATCAGGTCGAATTGAGGCATAGCTGGGGACAAGAGTCACCAGGTATGGGTGCGGCCTAATTGGGGCAAGATTCAGCAGTTCTGAGTTAGTTCAAAGTGGGGACGAGAGACGCCAGGTCCAGGTGAGGCCAAACTGAGGACCAGAGTCACCAGATCCAGGTGAGGTCCATGTTTGAAAGAGAGTCACCAGGTCCAGCAGAGGTGCAGTTGGGGACCAGAGTCACCAGATACACGTGAAATCCAGGTGGGGACCAGAGTCACCAGATCCAGTTGAAGTCCCGGTGGGGACCAGAGTCACTAGGTCCAGATGAGGCCCAGGTGAGGACCAGAGTTACAAGGTACACGTGAGGCTCGGTGGGGATCTGAGGCAACAGGTCCATGTGAGGCCGGCTTGGGGACCATGTTCAACAGGTCTACTTGAGGCCCAGGTGTGGAACAGAGTAAGCAGGTCCAGGTGAGTCCCCGGTTGGGACAAGTGTCACCACGTCCAGTTGAGGAGCAGGTGGGGACAAGGATCACCAGGTACAGGGGAGGCCCTTGAAAGAACCAGAGTCAACAGTTCGAGGTCTGGCGTAGGTGGCAACCAGGGTCAGCAGGTCCAAGTCAGGCCGAAGTGGGGTTCACAGTCACTAGGGCACGGTGACTCCAAGAGGGGGACCAGAGTGACCTGGTCCAGGTGAGGTCCAGTTGTGGAACACAGTCACCGGGACCCAATTTTGCCCAGTTGAGGACCATGGTCAAAAGGGCCAGGTGAGGCCCAGATGGGGACCGGAGTCCCCAAATCCAGGTTAAGCCCAGGTGGGGACCAGAATAACCAGATACAGGGTAGTCTCAGGTGCAGACCAGAATCACCAGGTCCAGGTGAGGTGCAGCTGCAACCACACTCACCAGGTCCCGGTTAGGCCCTGGTGGGGACCAGAGTCACGAGGTACATGAGAAGCTAGAAACACTGCAGCCACCAGGTCCACATGATGTCCATGTGGGAATGAGAATCACCAGTTACAATTGAGGACCAGGTGGGGATCCGACTCACCATGTCCAGGTGAGACCCTGGTGGGAACCAGTGACACCATGTCCAGGTGTGGCCCAGGTGAAGACCAGATTTAATAGTTCCGGCTGGGTCACTGTTAGTGAACAGTGTAACCATATCCTGATGCTACCCTGGTGGGTACCAGAGACACCAGGTCCTGGTGAGGGTCAGGAGGGACCAGAGACATGAGGTCCAGGTGAGGTTCCATTGGGAACCACAGTCACCAGATGTGGTGAGGCCATGCTTAGGATCAGAGTCACCAGTTAGAGGTGAGGCCCAGGTGGAACCAGAGTCACCTGGGACAGAAGAGGCCAAAGTCAGGACCAGAGTTACAAGGATCAGGTCATACCCAGTGGGGAATAGAGTAACCATGTTCCGATGATGCCCAGGTAGAACCAGAAGCACCAGGTCCAGATGAGGCGCAGGTGGGGAGCATATTCACTAGGTCCCGGTGAGGCCCAGTTGAGGACCAGAATGCCCAGGTCTAGTTGAGGCCGACAGGGATCCCAGATTCACCTGGTCTAGGTGACATCCAGATGGGGACCAGAGTCAACATCTCAGGGTGAGGCCCAGAGAGGATCCAGAGTCATCTGTCCAGGTGAGGCTCAGGTGTGGAACAGAGTATCCAGGTCATAATGGTCCACAGGTGAAGACCAGAGTCACCAGATCCGGGTGAGGCCCACATAGCATCAGACCCACCAGTACCAGGTGAGGCCTAGAAGGTGTCCACAGCAATGAGGTCCCGGTGGGGAACCAAGTCACCAGGACTGGGTGAGGCCCAGATGGGGACCAGATTCACCAGGTCCAGGTGATTCCCAGGTGGTGACCAGACTTACCAGTTCCGGGTGAGGACCAGGTAAGGACAAGATTCACCAGGTCCAAGTGGGCCCACGTGGGGACCTGTGTCACCGGTATGGGTTAGGCCCAGATGGCAACCCCACTCACCAGGTCCAGGGGAGGCCAAACTTCGGGCCATGCAGAGGAACCGTGTCCAGATAATGCCCAGGTGTGGACCAGAGTTACGAGTTGCAGGTGAGGCCCTAATGTGGACCGGAGTCCCCAAGTAAATGTGAGTCTACAAGAACACCACAGTCACCAGGTCCAGGTGTGGTGCATGTGGGAACGGGAGTCACCAGGTCCAGGTGAGGCCCAGGTCGGGACCAGAGTCACAAGGTCCAGATTGAGGCCTAGCTGGGGGGACCAGCGTCATCAGGACCAGTTGAGACCAAAGTGTGGAGCAAAGTTATCATGTCCAGGTGAGGCCCAGGTGGGGAACAGAGTAACCATGTCCCATTGATGCCAGGTGGGAAAAGAGTCACAAGGTCCAGACGAGGCCTAAGTGAGGAGTAGATTCACCAGGTCCTGTTGAGCCCAGTTTAGGACCATTGTCCCCAGCTCTGGGTGAGTCCCAGAGGGGGACGAGAGTCACTGGTTCTGGTGATATCCAGGTGGTGATCAGCGTCACCACCTCAGGGTGAGGCCCAGAGGGGGACGAGAATCACTAGGTCCAGGTGAGGCCCCGATGTGTAACTGAGAAACCAGATCCCATGATGCCCATATGAGGACCTGAGTCACCAGGTCCAGGTGAGGTCCCTGTGGGAACCAGTCACCTCGTCCAGGTGAGGATCAGGTGGGACAACAGTCACCAAGTCCAGGTGAGGCCCAGGTATATAAGAAAGTATCCAGGTCCCAATGATACCCAGGTAAGGACCAGAGTCAACAGGTCCAGTAATGCCCAAATATGGATCAGAGTCATTGTGTTCCAGGTGAGGCCAGATGAAGACCACAGGAACCAGTTACAGGAGAGCCCCATATGGGAACCAGAGCCACCAGATCCAGGTGAGAACCAGGTGGGACCACAGTCACAAGGTCCAGGTGAGCCGCAGGTGGAAACAGGATTCACCGAGTCCAGGTGAGGCCCAGGTGGAGACCAGTCACCAGATCCATGTGAGGACAAGCTAAGGACCAGATTCACCAAGCCCAATGAATCCCAAGGGGTGACCAGAGTCACCAGGTAAGGGTGAGGCCCAGAGGGGGAACCACAGTAACCAGTTTAGTTTGAGGCGAATAATGGGACCAGAGGTCCCTGGTCAGAGTGAGGCCCAGATGTGGAATAGATTATCCAGGTCCCAATGATGCCTGGGTGAGGAGCAAGTCACTAGGACCATGCAGGCCCAGATGGGGAACAAAATCACTCGGTCCGGGTGAGGTATACAATAAAACCACAGTCACCAGTATCAGGTGAGCCCCATGTGGGAACCAGAGCCACTCTATCCAGCTGAGTAGCAGGTCCATGTGAGGCCCACGTGAGGACCAGATACATCAGGTCGAATTGAGGCATAGCTGGGGACAAGAGTCATCAGGTATGGGTGTGGCCTAATTGGGGCAAGATTCAGCAGTTCTGAGTTAGGTCAAAGTGGGGACGAGAGATGCCAGGTCCAGGTGAGGCCAAACTGAGGACCAGAGTCACCAGATCCAGGTGAGGTTCATGTTGGAAAGAGAGTCACCAGGTCCAGCAGAGGTGCAGTTGGGGACCAGTGTCACCAGATCCACGTGAAGTCCAGGTGGGGACCAGATACACCAGATCCAGGTGAAGCCCCGGTGGGGACCAGACTCACTAGGTCCAGATGAGGCCCAGGAGAGGACCAGAGTTACCAGGTACACGTGAGGCCCCGGTGGGGATCAGAGGCAACAGGTCCATGTGAGGCCGGCTTGGGGACCATGGTCAACAGGTCTACTTGAGGCCCAGGTGTGGAACACAGTAAGCAGGTCCAGGTGAGTCCCCGGTGGTGACAACAGGAACCACGTCCAGGTGAGGCCCAGGTGGGGACCAGGATCATCAGGTCCAGGGGAGGCCATTGAAAGAACCAGAGTCAAGAGTTCATGGTCAGGTGCAGGTGGCAACTAGGGTCAGCAGGTCCAAGTCAGGCCAAAGTGGGTTTCACAGTCACTAGGGCACATTGACACGCAGAGGGGGACCAGAGTCACCTGGTCCAGGTGAGGTCCAGTTGTGGAACACAGTCACCTTGTCCCAATTTTGCCCAGTTGAGTACCATGGTCAACAGGGCCAGGTGAGGAGCAGATGGGGACCGGAGTCCCCAAATCCAGGTGAAGACCAGGTGGGGACAGAGTCACCAGATCCAGGGTAGTCTCAGGTGCAGACCAGAATCACAAGGTCCAGGTGAGGTGCAGGTGGCAACCACACTCACCAGGTCCCTGTGAGGCACTGGTGGGGACCAGAGTCACGAGGTACATCAGAAGCTAGCAACACTGCAGCCACCAGGTCCACATGATGTCCATGTGGGAACGAGAATCACCAGTTACAGGTGAGGACCAGGTGGGGATCCGACTCAACATGTCCAGGTGAGTCCCAGGTGGGAACCAGTGTCACCATGTCCAGGTGTGGCCCAGGTGAAGACCAGAGTTAATAGGTCCGGGTGGGTCACTGTTAGTGAACAAGGTCACCATATCCTGATGCTAACCAGGTGGGTACCAGAGACACCAGGTCATGGTGAGGCCCAGGTGGGACCAGAGACCTGAGTTCCAGGGGAGGTCCCGATGGGAACCACAGTCACCAGGTCAGGTGAGGCAATGCTTAGGATCACAGTCACCAGTTACAGGTGAGGCCCAGGTGGAGCCAGAGTCACCTGGTACAGAAGTGGCCAAAGTCAGGACCAGACTTAAAAGGATCAGGTCAGTCCCAGTGGGGAATAGACTAACCATGTCCCGATGATGCCCAGGTCGTACCAGAGTCACCAGGTCCAGATGAGGCGCAGGTGGGGAGCATATTCACTAGGTCCCGGTGAGGCCCAGTTGAGGACGAGTGTCACCAGGTCTAGTTGAGGCCTATAGGGGTACCAGATTCACCTGGTCTAGGTGACATCCAGATGGGGACCAGAGTCACCATGTCAGGGTGAGGCCCAGAGGGGATCCAGAGTCATCATGTCCAGGTGAGGCTCAGGTGTGCAGGAGAGATCCAGGTCATAATGGTCCACAGGTGAGGACCAGAGTCACCAGATCTGGGTGAGGCCCAGTTAGGATCAGAGTCACCAGTTCCAGGTGAGGCCAAGAAGGAGTGCACAGCAATCAGGTCCAGGTAGGGAACAAACTCAGCAGGATTGGGTGAGGCCCAGATCGGGACAAGATTCACCAGGTCCAGGTGACTTCCAGGTGGTGTCCAAACCTACCAGTTCTGGGTGAGGACCAGGTAAGAACAAGATTCAACAGGTCCACGTGAGGCCAACGTGGGGACCTGTGTCACCAGGTATGGGTGAGGCCCAGGTGGCAACACCACTCCCCAGGTCCAGGTGAGGCAAACCTGCAGGCCATGCAGAGGAAACATGTCACGATGATGGCCTGGTTGGGACCAAAGTTACCAGATCCATGTCAGGCCAACCTGCAGGCCATGTAGTGGAACCATGTCCCGATGATGCCCAGGTAGGGACCAGAGTCACCAGGTCCAAATGAGGCCCAGATGGAGCATATTCACTAGGTCCAGGTGAGGCCCAGTTGAGGACCAGAGTCTCCAGATCTTTTTGAGGCCTAGAGGGGTACCAGAATCACCTGGTCCAGGTGACATCCAGATGGGGACCAGAGTCACCAGGTCATGGTGAGGGCCAGAGATTTTCAAGAGTCATCATGTCCAGGTGAGGCTCAGGTGTGGAAAAGAGTCACCAGGTACCAACGATGCCCAGGTGAGGACCAGAGTCACCAGGTCTGGGTGATGCACAGATAGAATCAGAGTCACCAGTTCCAAGTAAGGCCAAGAAAGTGTCCACAGCAATCAGGTCCAGGTGGGGAACAAATCACCAGGACTGGGTGAGACCCAGATGAGACCAGATTCACCAGGTCTAGGTGAGTCCCAGGTGGTGACCAGAGTACCCCGGGTCCAGGAGAGGACCAGGTAAGGACCAGATTCACCAGGTCCAAGAGGCCCACGTGGGGACCTGAGTCACCAGGTATGGATGAGGTCCAGGTGGCAACTGCACTGACCAGGTCCAGGTGAGGCCAACCTGGCCCAGGAGAATTTTATCAAACGTTTAAAGAAGAAATCATACCTATTCTCCTAAAGCTGTTTGGAAAGATAGAAAGAGATGGAGTACTTCCAAATTCGTTCTATGAAGCCAGCATCACCTTAATTCCAAAGCCAGACAAAGACCCCGCCAAAAAAGGAGAATTACAGACCAATATCCCTGATGAACATGGATGCAAAAATTCTCAACAAGATACTGGCCAATAGGATCCAACAGTACATTAAGAAAATTATTCACCATGACCAAGTAGGATTTATCCCTGGGACACAAGGCTGGTTCAACACCCGTAAAACAATCAATGTGATTCATCATATCAGCAAGAGAAAAACCAAGAACCATATGATCCTCTCATTGGATGCAGAGAAAGCATTTGACAAAATACAGCATCCATTCCTGATTAAAACTCTTCAGAGTGTAGGGATAGAGGGAACATTCCTCGACATCTTAAAAGCCATCTATGAAAAGCCCACAGCAAATATCATTCTCAATGGGGAAGCACTGGGAGCCTTTCCCCTAAGATCAGGAACAAGACAGGGATGTCCACTCTCACCACTGCTATTCAACATAGTACTGGAAGTCCTAACCTCAGCAATCAGACAACAAAAAGACATTAAAGGCATTCAAATTGGCAAAGAAGAAGTCAAACTCTCTCTCTTCGCCGATGACATGATACTCTACATAGAAAACCCAAAAGTCTCCACCCCAAGATTGCTAGAACTCATACAGCAATTCGGTAGCGTGGCAGGATACAAAATCAATGCCCAGAAGTCAGTGGCATTTCTATACACTAACAATGAGACTGAAGAAAGAGAAATTAAGGAGTCAATCCCATTTACAATTGCACCCAAAAGCATAAGATACCTAGGAATAAACCTCACCAAAGATGTAAAGGATCTATACCCTCAAAACTATAGAACACTTCTGAAAGAAATTGAGGAAGACACAAAGAGATGGAAAAATATTCCATGCTCATGGATTGGCAGAATTAATATTGTGAAAATGTCAATGTTACCCAGGGCAATATACACGTTTAATGCAATCCCTATCAAAATACCATGGACTTTCTTCAGAGAGTTAGAACAAATTATTTTAAGATTTGTGTGGAATCAGAAAAGACCCCGAATAGCCAGGGGAATTTTAAAAAAGAAAACCATATCTGGGGGCATCACAATGCCAGATTTCAGGTTGTACTACAAAGCTGTGGTCATCAAGACAGTGTGGTACTGGCACAAAAACAGACACATAGATCAGTGGAACAGAATAGAGAATCCAGAAGTGGACCCTGAACTTTATGGGCAACTAATATTCGATAAAGGAGGAAAGACTATCCATTGGAAGAAAGACAGTCTCTTCAATAAATGGTGCTGGGAAAATTGGACATACACATCCAGAAGAATGAAACTAGACCACTCTCTTTCACCATACACAAAGATAAACTCAAAATGGATGAAAGATCTAAATGTGAGACAAGATTCCATCAAAATCCTACAGAAGAACACAGGCAACACCCTTTTTGAACTCGGCCATAGTAACTTGTTGCAAGATACATCCACGAAGGCAAAAGAAACAAAAGCAAAAATGAACTATTGGGACTTCATCAAGATAAGAAGCTTTTGCACAGCAAAGGATACAGTCAACAAAACTCAAAGACAACCTACAGAATGGGAGAAGATATTTGCAAATGACATATCAGATAAAGGGCTAGTTTCCAAGATCTATAATGAACTTATTAAACTCAACAGCAAAGAAACAAACAATCCAATCATGAAATGGGCAAAAGACATGAAGAGAAATCTCACAGAGGAAGACATAGACATGGCCAACATGCATATGAGAAAATGCTCTGCATCACTTGCCATCAGGGAAATACAAATCAAAACTACAATGAGATACCACCTCACACCAGTGAGAATGGGGAAAATTAACAAGGCAGGAAACAACAAATGTTGGAGAGGATGCGGAGAAAAGGGAACCCTCTTACACTGTTGGTGGGGATGTGAACTGGTGCAGCCACTCTGGAAAACTGTGTGGAGATTCCTCAAACAGTTAAAAATAGACCTGCCCTACGACCCAGCAATTGCACTGTTGGGGATTTACCCCAAAGATACAAATGCAATGAAACGCCGGGACACCTGCACCCCGATGTTTCTAGCAGCAATGGCCACGATAGCCAAACTGTGGAAGGAGCCTCGGTGTCCAACGAAAGATGAATGGATAAAGAAGATGTGGTTTATGTATACAATGGAATATTACTCTGCTATTAGAAATGACAAATACCAACCATTTGCTTCAACGTGGATGGAACTGGAGGGTATTATGCTGAGTGAAGTAAGTCAGTCGGAGAAGGACAAACATTATATGTTCTCATTCATTTGGGGAATATAAATAATAGTGGAAGGGAGAAGAAATGTGTGGGAAATATCAGAAAGGGAGACAGAACGTAAAGACTGCTAACTCTGGGAAACAAACTAGGGGTGGTAGAAGGGGAGGAGGGCGGGGGGTGGGAGTGAATGGGTGACGGGCACTGGGTGTTATTCTGTATGTTAGTAAATTGAACACCAATAAAAAAAAAAAAAAAGAAAAAAAGATTCACCAGGTCCAGGTGAGTCCCAGGTGGTGACCAGAGTCCCCGGGTCCAGGAGAGGACCAGGTAAGGACCAGATTCACCAGGTCCAAGAGGCCCACGTGGGGATCTGAGTCACCAGGTATGGGTGAGGCCCAGGTGGCAACCCCACTCAGCAGGTCCAGGTGTGTCAAACCTGCAGGCCACAGTCTCCAGATCCAGGTGAGGCCCTAGTGAGGACCAGAGTCACCAGTTAAATGTGAGTCTACAAGAACACCACAGTCAACAGGTCCTGGTGTGGTTCATGTGGGTACGAGAATCACAAGGTCCAGGTGAGACCCAGGTGGGGACCACAGTCACCAGGTCCAGATTGAGGCCTAGGTGGGGGGACCAGAGTCATCAGGACCAGTTGAGGCAAAAGTGCGGAGCAATGTTATCATGTCCAGGTGAGGCCCAGGTGGGGAACAGAGTAACCATGTCCCATTGATGCCAGGTGGGAAAAGAGTCACAAGGACCAGACGAGGCCTAAGTGAGGAGTAGATTCACCAGGTCCTGTTGATGCCCAGTCTAGGACCAGGGTTCCCAGCTCCGGGTGAGTCCCAGAGGGGGACCAGAGTCACTGGTTCTGGTGATATCCAGGTGGTGACCAGAGTCAACACGTCAGGGTGAGGCCCAGAGCGGAACGAGAATCACTAGGTCCAGGTGAGGCCCCGATGTGGAACTGAGAAACCAGGTCCCATGATGCCCATATGATGACCTGAGTCACCAGGACCAGGTGAGGTCCCTGTGGGAACCAGTCATCTCGTCCAGGTGAGGGTCAGGTGGGACCACAGTCACCAGGTCCAGGTGAGGCCCAGGTATATAAGAGAGTATCCAGTTCCCAATGATGCCCAGGTAAGGACCAGAGTCAACAGGTGCAGGAGAGGCCCAAATATGGATCAGAGTCATTGTGTTCCAGGTGAGGCCAGATGGAGACCACAGGAACCAGTTACAGGAGAGCCCCATATGGGAACCAGAGGCACCAGATCTAGGTGAGAACCAGGTGGGACCATAGTCACAAGGTCCAGGTGAGGCGCAGGTGGAAACAGGATTCACCGAGTCCAGGTGAGGCCCAGGTGGCTACCAGTCACCAGATCCAAGTGAGGACAAGGTAAGCACCAGATTCACCAGGCCCAATGAAGCCCAAGGGGTGACCAGTGTCACCAGGTAAGGGTGAGGCCCAGAAGGGGAACCAGAGTACCAGTTTACTTTGAGGCCCAGAATGGGAACAGAGGTCCCTGTTCAGTGTGACTCCCAGATGTGGAATAGAGTATCCAGGACCCAATGATGTCTGGGTGAGGACCAGAGTCACTAGGGCCATGCAGGCCCAGATGGGGAACAGAATCACTAGGTGCTGGTGAGGCATAGTATAAGACCACAGTCACCAGTATCACGTGAGCCCCTTGTGCGAAAAAGAGCCACTCTATCCAGCTGAGTCCCAGGTCCATGTGAGGCCCACGTGAGGACCAGATTCATCAGGTCGAATTGAGGCATAGCTGGGGACAAGAGTCACAAGGTCTGGGTGCGATCTAGGTGGGGCATGATTCAGCAGTTCTGAGTTAGGTCAAAGTGCGGACGAGAGACACCAGGTCCAAGTGAGGCCAAACTGAGGACCAGAGTCCCCAGATGCAGGTCAGGTCCAGTTGGGGACCAGAGTCACCAGATCCAGGTGAAGTCCCGATGATGCCCAGGTAGAACCCGAGTCACCACGTCCAGATGAGGCGCAGGTGGTGGTATATTCACTAGGTCCCGGTTTGGCCCAGTTGAGGACCAGATCCCCCGGTCTACTTGAGGCCTAGAGTGGTACCAGATTCACCTGGTCTAGGTGATATCCAGATGGGGACCAGAGTCACCATGTCAGGCTGAGGCCCAAAGGGGATCCAGAGTCATCATGTCCAGGTGAGGCTCAGGTGTGGAACAGAGTATCCAGGTCATAATGGTCCTCAGGTGAGGACCTGAGTCACCAGATCTGGGTGAGACCCAGTTAGGTTCAGAGTCACCAGTTCCAGGTGAGACCAAGAAGGTGTTCACAGCAATCAGGTCCAGGTGGGGAACAAAGTCACCCGGATTGGGTGAGGACAAGATGGGGACAAGATTAACAAGATCCAGGTTATTCCCAGGTGGTGACCAGAGTTATCAATTCTGGGTGAGGACCAGGTAAGGACGAGATTCACCAGGTCCAAGTGAGACCCACGTGGGGACCTGTGTCACAATGCATGTGTGAGGCCGAGATTGCCGCCCCACTCACCGGGTCTAGGTGAGGCCAACCTGCAAGCCATGCAGAGGAACCATGTCCCGATGATGCCCAGGTAAGGAACAGAGTTACCAGATCCAGGTGAGGACAACCTGCAGACCATGCAGTGGAACCACGTCCCGATGATGTCCAGGTAAGGACCAGAGACACCAGGTCCAAATGAGGCCCAGATGGAGCAAATTCACTAGGTCCAGGTGAGGCCCAGTTGAAGACCAGAGTCACCAGATTTAGTTGATGCCTAGAGGGGTACCAGAATCACCTCGTCCAGGTGACATGCAGATGGGGACCAGAGTCACCAGGTCAGGGAGAGGCCCAGAGAGGTTCCAGAGTCATCATGTCCAGGTGAGGCTCAGGTGAGGAACAGAGTCACCAGGTACCAATGATGCCCAGGTGAGGACCAGAGTCACCAGATCTGGGAGACGCGCAGATAGGATCAGAGTCACCAGTTCCAGATGAGGCCAAGAAAGGGTCCACAATAAACAGGTCCAGGAGGGGATCAAAGTCACCTGGACTGGGTGAGGCCCAGATGGGGAACAGATTCACCAGGTCCAGGTGAGGCCCAGGTGTTGACCAGAGTCTCCGGGTCTGGGAGAGGACCAGGTAAGGACCAGATTCACCAGGTCCAAGAGGCTCACGTGGGGAACTGAGCCACCATGTATGGTTGAGGCATAGGAGGCAACCCCACTCAAGAGGTCCAGGTGAGGCCAACCAGCAGGCCAGAGTTACCAGATCCAGGTGAGGCCCTAGTGGGGACCGGAGTCACCAGGTAAATGTGAGTCTACAAGAACACCACAGTCACCAGGTCCAGGTGTGGTTCATGTTGGAACGAGAGTCACCAGGTCCAGCTGAGTCCCCGGTGGTGACAAGACTCACCACGTCCTGGTGAGGCCCAGGTGGGGACCAGGATCACTAGGTACAGTGGAGGCCTTTGAAAGAACCAGAGTCAACAGTTCGAGGTCAGGCGCAGGTGGTAACCAGGGTCAGCAGGTTCAAGTCAGGCCAAAGTGGGGTTCACAGTCACTAGGGCACGGTGACACCCAGAGGAGGACCAGAGTGACCTGGTCCAGGTGAAGTCCAGTTGTGGAACACAGTCACCGGGTCCCAAATTTGCCCAGTTGAGGACCATGGTCAACAGGGCCAGGGGAGGCCAATATGGGGACCGGAGTCCCCAAATCCAGGTGAAGCCGAGGTGGGGACCACAGTCACCAGATCCAGGGTAGTCTCAGGTGCAGACCAGAATCACCAGGTCCAGGTTAGGTGCCGGTGGCAACCACACTCACCAGGTTCCGGTGAGGCCATGGTGGGAACCAGAGTCACGAGGTACATGAGAAGCTAGAAACACTGCAGCCACCAGGTCCACATGATGTCCATGTGGGAACGAGAATCACCAGATAGAGGTGAGGACCACTTGGGGATCCGACTCACCATGTCCAGGTGAGACCCAGGTGGGAACCAGTGTCACCATGTCCAGGTGTGGCGCAGGTGAAGAACAGAGTTAATAGGTTTGGCTGTGTCACTGTTAGTGAACAATGTAACCATATCCTGATGCTACGCAGGTGGGTACCAGAGACAACAGCTCCTGGTGAGGCCCAGGTGGGACCAGAGACATGAGGTCCAGGTGAGGTCCCGAAAGGAACCACAGTCACCAGAGTCATCAGGACCAGCGGAGGCCAACGTGTGGAGCAAAGTTATCATGTCCAGGTGAGGCCCAGTTGGGGAACAGAGTAACCATGTCCCATTGATGCCAGGTGGGTAAAGAGTCACAAGTTCCAGACGAGGCCTATGTGAAGAGTCGATTCATCAGGTCCTGTTGAGGCCCAGTTGAGGACCAGCGTCCACAGCTCCGGTGAGTCTCAGAGGGGGACCAGAGTCACCCTGTTCTGGTGATATCCAGGTGGGGACCAGAGTCACCACGTCAGGATGAGGCCCAGAGGGGGACGAGAATCACTAGCTCCAGGTGAGTTCCGATGTGGAACTGAGAAACGAGGTCCCATGATGCCCATTTGAGGACCTGAGTCACCAGGTCCAGGTGAGGTCCCTGTGGGAACCAGTCACCTCGTCCAGGTGAGGCACAGGTGGGACCACAGTCACCAGGTCCAGGTGAGGCCCAGGTATATAAGAGAGTATCCAGGTCCTAATGATGCCCAGGTAAGGACCAGAGTCAACAGGTCCAGGAGAGGCCCAAATATGGATCAGTGTCATTGTGTTCCAGGTGAGGCCAGATGGAGACCACAGGAACCAGGTGCAGGAGAGTCCCATATGGGAACCAGAGCCACCAGATCCAGGTGAGTTCCAGAAGGGTCCACAGTCACAAGGTTCAGGTGAGGCGCAGGTGGGAACAGGATTCACCAAGTCCAGGTGAGGCCTAGATGTCGACCAGTCACCACATCTAGGCGCAGACCAGCTAAGGACCAGATTCACCAGGCCGAATTGAAGCCGAAAGGGTGACCAGAGTCACCAGGTAAGGGTGAGCCCCAGAGGGGGAACCAGAGTAACCAATTTAGTTTGAGTCCCAGAATGGGACCAGAGTTCCCTGGTCAAAGTGAGGCCCAGGTGTGGAATAGAGTATCCAGGGTGAGGATCATTGCGTCCATCACCCAATGATGCCTGGGTGAGGATCAGAGTCACTGGGGCCATGCAGGCCCAGATGGGGAACAGAATCACTAGGTCCTGGTGAGGCATACAATAAGACCACAGTCAGCAGTATCAGCTGAGCCCCTTGCGGGATACAGAGCCACTCTATCCAGCTGAGTCCCAGGTCCAGATGAGGCTCCCGTGAGGACCAGATTCATTAGGTCGAATTGAGGCATAGCTGGGGACAAGAGTCACCAAGTCTGGGTGCAGCCTAAGTTGGGCTAGATTCAGCAGTTCTGAGTTAGGTCAAAGTGGGGACGAGAGACGCTAGTTCCAGGTGAGGCAAAACTGAGTACCAAAGTCACCAGATCCATGTGAGGTCCATGTTTGAAAGAAAGTCAGCAGGTCCGGGAGATGTCCAGGTGGGGACCAGAGTCTCCAGTTCAAAGTGAGGCCAAAAGGAGTCCACAGAAATCAGGTCCAGGTGGGGAACAAAGTCACCAGGACTGGGGGAGGCCTAGATGGGGACCAGATACACAAGGTCCAGGTGATATCCAGGTGGTGACCAGACTTACCAGTTCCGGGTGAGGACCAGGTAAGGACAAGATTCATCAGGTCCAAGTGAGGCCCACGTGGGGACCTGTGTCACCAGGCATAGGTGAGGCCCAGGTGGCAACCCCACTGACCAGGTCCAGGTGAGGCCAACCTGCAGGCCATGCAGAGGAACCATGTCCTGATGATGACCATGTAGGGAACAGACTTACCAGGTCCAAGTGAGGCCAACCTGCAGGCCATGCAGTGGAACCATGTCCCGATGATGCCCAGGTAGGGACCAGAGTCACCAGGTCCAAAAGAGGCCCAGATGGTGCATAATCACTAGGTCCAAGTGAGGCCCATTTGAGGACCATAGTCACCAGATCTGGTTGAGGCCTAGAAGGGTACCAGAATCACCTGGTCCAGTGACATCCACATGGGGACCAGAGTCTCCAGGTCAGAGTGAGGCCCAGAGAGGTTCCAGAGTCATCATGTCCAGGTTAGGCTCAGGTGTGGAACAGAGTAACCAGGTACCAATGATGCCCAGGTGAGGACCAGGGTCACCAGGATTGGGTGACGCGCAGATAGGATCAGTCACAAGTTCCAGGTGAGGCCATGAAAGAGTCCACAGCAATCAAGTCTAGGTGGGGAACAAAGTCACCAGGACTTAGTGAGGCCCAGTGGGGACGAGATTCACCAGGACCAAGTGAGGCCCAGGTGGTGACCAGAGTCCCCGGGTCTGGGAGAGGACCAGGTAAGGACCAGATTCACCAGGTCCAAGAGGCCCACGTGGGGAACTGAGTCACCAGGTATGGGTGAGGTCCAGGTGGCAACCCCACTTAACAGGTCCAGGTGAGGCCAACCTGCAGGCCAGAGTCACCAGGTCCAGGTTAGGCCCTAGGGGGGACCGGAGTCACCAGGTAAAATGAGTCTACAAGAACACCACACTCACCATGCCCAGGTGTTGCTCATGTGGGATCGAGAGTCACCAGGTCCAGGTGAGACCCAGTTGGGCACCACAGTCACCAGGTCCTGATTGAGGCCTAGGTGGGGTGACGAGAGTCATCAGGACCAGTTGAGGCCAAAGAATGGGGCAAAGTTATCTGTCCAGGTGAGGCCCAGGTGGGGAACAGAGTAACCATGTCCCATTGATGCCAGGTGGGAAAAGAGTCACAAGGTCCAGACGAGGCCTAAGTGAAGAGTAGATTCATCAGGTCCTGTTGTGGCCTAGTTGAGGAACAGTGTCCCCAGCTCCGGGTGAGTCTCAGAGGGAGACCAGAGTCACCCGGTTCTGGTGATATCCAGGTGGGGACCAGAGTCACCACGTCAGGGTGATGCCCAGAGGGGGAGGTGAATCACTAGGTCCAGGTGAGGCCCCGATGTGGAACTGAGAAACCAGGTCCCATGATGCCCATATGAGGACCTGAGTCACCAGGACCAGGTGAGGTCCCTGTGGGAACCAGTCACCTCGTCCAGGTGAGGCCAAGGTGACCTCAGTCACCAGGTCCAGGTGAGGCCCAGGGATATAAGAGAGTATCCAGGACCCAATGATGCCCAGGTAAGGACCAGAGTTAACAGGTCCAGGAGAGGCCCAGATATGGGTCAGAGTCATTGTGTTCCAGGTGAGGCCGATGGAGACCACAGGAACCAGGTCCAGGAGAGCCCCATATGGAAACCAGAGCCACCAGATCCTGGTGAGGTCCAGATGGGACCAAAGTCACAAGGTCCAAGTGAGGCGCAGGTGGCAACAGTATTCACCAAGTCCAGGGGAGGCCCAGGTTGCGACCAGTCACCACATCCAGGTGCGTACCACTTAAGGACCAGATTCACCATGCCCAAATGAAGCCCAAGGGGTGACCAGAGTCACTAGGTAAGGGTGAGGCCCAGAGGGGGAACCAGAGTAACCAGTTTAGTTTGAGGCCCAGAATGGGACAAGAGGTCCCTGGTCAAAGTGAGGCCCAGGTGTGGAATAGAGTATCCAGGTCCCAATGATGCCTGGGTGAGGACCAGAGTCACTAGGGCCATGCAGGCCCAGATGGGGAACAGAATCACTAGGTCCTGATGAGGCATAGAATAAGACCACTGTCACCAGTATCAGGTGACCCCTTGTGGGAACCAGAGCCACTCTATCCAGCTGAGTCCCAGGTCCAGCTGAGTGCCAGGTCCATGTGAGGACCACGTGAGGACCAGATTCATCAGGGGGAATTGAGGCATAGGTGGGGACAAGAGTCACCAGGTCGGGATGCGGCCTAGGTGGGGCATGATTCAGCAGTTCTGAGTTAGGTTCAAGTGGGGACGAGAGACACCAGGTCAAGGTGAGGCCAAACTGAGGACCAGAGTCACCAGATCCAGGTGAGGTCCATGTTGGAAAGAGAGTCACCAGGACCAGGAGAGGTCCAGGTGGGGACCAGAGTCACCAGATCCAGGTCAGGTCCAGGTGGAGACCAGAGTCACCACATCCAGGTGAAGTCCAGGTGGGTACCAGAGTCACCAGATCCAGGTGAAGCCCAGGTGGGGACCAGAGTCACTAGGTCCAGATGAGGCGAAGGTGAGGTCCATATTTGCCAGGTACACGTGAAGCCCCTGTGTGGATCAGAGGCAACAGGTCCATGTGAGGCCGGATTGGGGACCATGGTCAACAGGTCTACTTGAGGCCCAGGTGTGGAACACAGTAAGCAGATCCAGGTGAGTTCCCAGTGGTGACAAGAGTCTCCAGGTCCAGGTGAGGCCAATGTGGGCACCAGGATCACCATGTCCAGGGGACGCCCTTGAAAGGACCAGAGTCAACAGTTCGAGGTCAGGCGCAGGTGGCAACCAGAGTCAACAGGTCCAAGTCAGGCCAAAGTGGGGTTCAGAGTCACTAGGGCACGGTGAGACCTAGAGTGGGACCAGAGTCACCTGGTCCAGGTGAGGTCCAGTTGTGGAACACAGTCACCGGGTACCAATATTGCCCAGTTGAGGACCATGGTCAACAGGGCCAGGTGAGGAGCAGATGGGGACCGGAGTCCCCAAATCCAGGTGAAGCCCAGGTGGGGACTACAGTCACCAGATCTAGGGTAGTCTCAGGTGCAGTCCAGAATCACCAGATCCAGGTGAGGTGCAGGTGGCAACCACACTCACCACGTCCCGGTGAGTCCCTGTGGGCTCCAGAGTCACGAGGTACATGAGAAGCTAAAAACACTGCAGCCACCAGGTCCACATGATGTCCATGTGGGAACGAGAATCACCAGTTACAGGTGAGGACCAGGCGGGGATCCGACTCACCATATTCAGGTCAGACCCAAGTGGGTACCAGTGTCACCATGTCCAGGTGTGGCCCAGGTGAAGACCAGAGTCAATAGGTCCTGCTGTGTCACTGTTAGTGAAGAGTTTAACCATATCCTGATGCTACCCAGGTGAGTACCAGAGACACCAGGTCCTGGTGAGGCCCAGGTGGGACCAGAAACTTGAGGTCCAGGTGAGGTCTCGATGGGAACCACAGTCACCAGGTCAGGTGTGGCCATGCTTAGGATCATAGTCACCAGTTAAAGGTGAGGCCCAGGTGGAGCCAGTGTCACCCGGTAGAGAAGACGCCAAAGTAAGGACCAGAGTTACCAGGATCAGTTCAGTCCCAGTGGGGCATAGAGTAACCATGTCCCGATGATGTCCAGGTAGAACCCGAATCACCAGGTCCAGATGAGTCGCAGGTGGGGAGTATATTCACTAGGTCCCGGTGAGGCCCAGTTGAGGACCAGATCACCCGGTCTAGTTGAGGCCTAGAGGGGTACCAGATTCACCTGGTCTAGGTGACATCCAGATGGGTACCAGAGTCACCATGTTTGGCTGAGGCCCAGAGGGGATCCAGAGTCATCATGTCCAAGTGAGTCTCAGGTGTGGTAAAGAGTATCCATGTCATAATGGTCCTCAGGTGAGGACCAGAGTCACCAGGTCTGTGTGACGTGCAGATAGGATCAGAGTCACCAGTTCCAGGTGAGGCCAAGAAGGTGTCCACAGCAATCAGGTCCAGGTGGGGAACAAAGTCACCAGGTCTGGGTGAGGCCAAGATGGGGACCAGATACAAAAGGTCCAGGTGATATCCAGGTGGTGACCAGACTTACCAGTTCCGGGTGAGGACCAGGTAAGGACAAGATTCACCAGGTCCAAGTGAGGCCCACGTGGGGACCTGTGTCACCAGGCATGGGTGAGGCCCAGGTGGCAACCCTACTCACCAGGGCCAGGTGAGGCCAACCTGCAGGCCATGCAGAGGAACCATGTCCCGATGATGCCCAGGTAGGGACCAGAGTCACCAGGTCCAAAAGAGGCCCAGATGGTGCATATTCACGAGGTCCAAGTGAGGCCCGGTTGAGGACCAGAGTCACCAGATCTGGTTGAGGCCTAGAAGGGTACAGAATCACCTGGTCAAGGTGACATCCAGATGGGGACCAGAGTCACCAGGTCAGGGTAAGGCCCAGAGAGGTTCCAGAGTCATCATGTTCAGGTGAGGCTCAGGTGTGGAACAGAGTCACCAGGTCCCAATGATGCCCAGGTGAGGAACAGAGTCACCAGGTCTGGGTGATGCGCAGATAGGATCAGAGTCACCAGAACTTGTTGAGGCCTAGAGGGGTACCAGATTCACCAGCTCCAGGTTAGGCACAGGTAGTGACCAGTGTCCCCGTTCTGGGATAGGACCAGGTATGGACCAGATTCCCCAGGTCCAAGAGGTCCACGTGGGGACCTGAGTCACCAGGTATGGGTGAGGCCCCGGTGGCAATAACACTCACCAGGTCCAGGTGAGGCCAACCTGCAGGCCATGCAGTGGAAACATAGCCCGATGATGCCCAGGTAGGGAGAAAATTACCAGGTCCAGGTGAGGCCAACCTGCAGGCCATGCAGTAGAACAATATCCCTATGATGCCCAGGTATGGACCAGAGTCACCAGGTCCAAATGAGGCCCAGATGGAGCATATTCACTAGGTACAGGTGAGTCCACTTTGAAGACCAGGGTCACCAGATCTGTTAGAGGCCTAGGGGGTACCGGAATCACCTTGTCCATGTGACATCCAGATGGGGACCATAGTCACTAGGTCAGGGTGAGGCCCAGAGCGGTTCCAGAGTCAACATTTCCAGGTGAGGCTCAGGTGTGGTACAGAGTCACCAGATACCAATGTTGCCCAGGTGAGGACAAGAGTCACCCGGTGTGGGTGACGCACAGATAGGATCACACTCAGCAGTCCAGGTGAGGCCAAGAAAGGGCACAGCAATCAGGTCAGGTGGGGAACAAAGTCACCAGGACTGGATGAGGCCCAGATGGGGACCAGATTCACCAGGTCCAGGTGAGGCCCAGGTGGTGACAAGAGTCCCCGGGTCTAGGAGAGGACCGGGTAAGGACAAGATTCACTAGGTCCAAGAGGCCCACGTAGGGACTTGAGTCACCAGGTATGGTTGAGGCCCAGGTGGCAACCCCACTAACCAGGTCCCTGTGAGACCAACCTGCAGGCCAGAGTCACCAGATCCACGTGAGTCCCTAGTGGGGACCGGATTCACCAGGTAAAAGTGAGTCTACAAGAACGCCAGAGTCACCAGGTCCAGGCGTGGTTCATATAGGAAGGAGACCACCAGGTCCAGGTGAGACCCAGGTGGGGACCACAGTCACCAGGTCCAGGTGTGACCCAGGTGGGGACCACAGTCACCAGGTTCACTTTGAGGCCTAGTTGGGGGGATCAGAGTCATCAGGACCAGTTGAGGCCAAAGTGTGGGGCAAAGTTATCATGTCCAGGTGAGGCCCAGTGGGAACAGAGTAACCATGTCCCATTGATGCCAGGTGGGAAAAGAGTCACAAGGTCCAGATGAGACCTAAGTGAAGAGTAGATTCACCAGGTCCAGTTGTGCCCAGTTGAGGACCAGTGTCCCCAGCTCCGGGTGAGTCCCAGAGGGGGAACAGAGTCACCCGATTCTGGTGATATCCAGATGGGGACCAGAGTCACCATGTCAGGCTGGGGCCCAGAGGGGATCCAGCGTCATCATGTCCAGGTGAGTCTCAGGTGTGGAACAGAGTATCCAGGTCATAATGGTCCACAGGTGAGGACCAGAGTCACCAGATCTGGGTGAGGCCCAGTTAGGATCAGAGTCACCCGTTCCAAGTTAGGCCCAAAAGGAGTCTACAGCAATCAGGTCCAGGTGGGGAACAAAGTCACCAGGACTGGGTGAGGCCCAATGGGGACCAGATTCACCAGGTGCAGATGATTCCCATGTTGTGACCAGACTTACTAGTTCCGAGTGAGGACCAGGTAAGGACCAGATTCACCAGGTCAAAGGGAGGCCCACGTGGGGCCCTGTGTCAAAAGGTATGGGGAAGGCCCAGGTGGCAACCCCACTCACCAGGTGCAGGTGAGGCCAACCTGCAGGCCATGCAGAGGAACCATGTCCCGGTGATGCTCAGGTAGGGACCAGATTTACCAGGTCCAGTTGAGGTAAATCTGCAGGCCATGCAGTGGAACCATGTCCCGATGATGCCCAGGTAGGGACCAGAGTCACCAGGTCCAAATAAGGCCCAGATGGAGCATATTCACTAGGTCCAGGTGAGGCCCAGTTGAGGACCAGTTTCACCATATCTACTTGAGTCGTAGAAGGGTACCAGAATCACCTGGTCCAGGAGATATCCAAATGGGGACCAGAGTCACCAGGTCAGGGGGAGGCCCAGAGTGGTTCCAGAGTCATCGGGTCCAGGTGAGGCTCAGGTGTGGAAGAGAGTCACCAGGTACCAATGATGCCCAAGTGAGGACCAGAGTCACCAGATCTGGGTGAGGCGCAGATAGGATCAGAGTCACCAGTTGCAGGTGAGGCCAAGAAAGAGTTCACAGCAATCAGGTCCAGATGGGGAACAAAGTCACCAGACCTGGGTGAGACCCAGATGGGGACCAGATTCACCAGGTCCAGGTGAGGCCCAGGTGGGGATAGAGTCCCCGGGTCACGGAAAGGACCAGGTAAGGACAAGATTCACCAGGTCCAAGAGGCTCACGTGGGGACCTGAGTCACCAGCTATGTGTGAAGCCTAGGTGGCAACCCCACTCACCAGGTCTAGGTGAGGCCAACCGGCGGGCCAGAGTCACCAGATCCAGGTGAGGCCCTAGTGGGGACCGCAGTCACCAGGTAAATGTGAGTCTACAAGAACACCACAGTCCCCAGGTCCAGGTGGGGTTCATGTGGCAAGGAGAGTCAACAGGTCCAGGTGAAACCCAAGTGGGGACCACAGTCACCAGGTCCAGATTGAGGCCTAGGTGGGGGGACGAGGGTCATCAGGACCAGTTGAGGACAAAGTGTGGAGCAAAGTTATCATGTCCATGTGAGGTCCAGGTGGGGACCAGAGTAACCTTGTCCCACTGATGCCAGGTGGGAACTGAGTCACAAGGTCCATACGAGGCCTAAGTGAGGAGTAGATTCACCAGGTCCTGTTGAGGCACAGTTGAGGACCATTGTCGCCAGCTCCGCGTGAGTCCCAGAGGGGGACGAGAGTCACCGGTTCTGGTGATATCCATGTGGTGACCAGAGTCGCCACGTCAGGGTAAGGCCCAGAGGGGGACGAGAATCACTAGGTGCAGGTGAGGCCCCGATGTGGAACTGAGAAACCAGGTCCCATGATGCCCATATGAGGACCTGAGTCACCAGATCCAGGTGAGGTCCCTGTGGGAACTAGTCACCTCGTCCAGGTGAGGCCCAGGTGGGACCACAGTCACCAGGTCCAGGTGAGGCCCAGGTATATAAGAGAGTATCCAGTTCCCAATGATGCCCATATAAAGACCAGAGATAACAGGTCCAGGAGAGTCCCAAATATGGATCAGAGTCATTGTGTTCCAGGTGAAGCCAGATGGAGACCACAGGAACCCGTTACAGGAGAGCCCCATATGGGAACCAGAGCCACCAGATCCAGGTGTGGTCCAGGTGGGTCCACAGTCACAAGGTCCAGGTGACGCACAGGTGGTATCAGGATTCACCAAGTACAGGTGAGGCCCAGGGGGCGAACAGCCACCAGATCCAAGTGAGGACAAGCTAAGGACCAGATTCACCAGGCCCAAGTGAAGCCCAAGGGTTGACCAAGGTCACCAGGTAAGGGTGAGGCCCAGAGGGGGAACCAGAGTAACCAGTTTAGTTTGAGGCCCAGAATGGGACCAGAGGTCCGTGTTCAGAGTGAGGCACAGGTGTGGAATAGAGTATCCAGGTCCCAATGATGCCTGGGTGTGGACCAGAATCACTAGGGCCATGCAGGCCCAGATGGGGAACAGAATCACTAGGTCCTGATGAGGCATAGTATAAGACCACAGTCACCAGTATCAGGTGAGCCCCTTGTGGGAAACAGAGCCATCAATCCAGCTGAGTCCCAGGTCCATGTGAGGCCCACGTGAGAAGCAGATTCATCAAGTCGAATTGAGGCATAGCTGGGGACAAGAGTCACCAGGTCTGGGTGCGGCGTAGTTGGGGCAATATTCAGCAGTTCTGAGTTAGGTCAAAGTGGGGACGAGAGACACCAGATCCAGGTTAGGCCAAACTGAGGACCCGAGTCACGAGATCCAGGTAAGGTCCATGTTGGAAAGAGAGTCAGCAGGACCAGGAGAGGTCCAGGTTTGAACCAGAGTCACCAGATTCAGGTGAAGTCCAGGTGGGGACCAGAGTCATCAGATCCAGGTGAAGCCCAGGTAGGGACCAGAGTCACTAGGTCCAGATGAGGCCCAGGTGAGGACCAGAGTTACCAGGTACACGTGAGGCCCCGGTGAGGATCAGATGCAACAGGTCCATGTGAGGCCGGCTTGGGGACCATGGTCAACAGATCTACTTGAGGCCCAGGTGTGGAACACAGTAACCCTGTCCAGGTGAGTCCCCGGTGGTGAAAAGAGTCACCACGTCCAGGTGAGGCCCAGGTGGAGACCAGGATCACCAGGTACAGGAGAGGCCCTTGAAAGAACCAGAGTAAACAGTTTGAGGTCAGGCGCAGGTGGAAACCAGTGTCAGCAGGTCCAAGTCAGGCCAAAGTGGGGTTCACAGTCACTAGGGCACGGTGACACCCAGACGGGGACCAGAGTCAACTGGTCCAGGTGAGGTCCAGTTGTGGAGCACAGTCACCTGGTCCCAATTTTGCCCAGTTGAAGACCATGGTCAACAGGGCCAGGTGAAGCCCATATGGGGACCGGAGTCCACAAATCCAGTTAAAGCCCAGGTGGGGACCACAGTCACCAGATCCAGGGTAGTCTCAGGTGCAGACCACAATCACCATGTCCAGGTGTGGCCCAGGTGAAGACCAGAGTTAATATGTCCAGCTGGTTCACTGTTAGTGAACAGTGTAACCATATCCTGATGCTATCCAGGTGGGTACCAGAGACACAAGGTCCTGGTGAGGCCCAGTTTGGACCAGAGACATGAGGTCCAGGTGAGGTCCCGATGGGAACCACAGTCACCAGGTCAGGTGAGGCCATGCATAGGATCAGAGTCACCAGTTACAGGTGAGGCCCAGGTGGAGCCAGAGTCACCTGGTGGAGAAGAGGGCAAGTCAGGACCAGAGTTACAAGGATCAGGTCAGTCCCAGTGGGGAATAGAGTAACCATGTCCCGATGATACCCAGGTAGAACCAGAGTCACCAGGTTCAGATGAGGTGCAGGTTTGGAGCATGTTCACTAGGTCCCGGTGAGGCCCAGTTGAGGACCAGGGTCACCAGGTCAAGTTGAGGCCTAGAGTGGTACCAGATTCACCTGCTCTAGGTGACATCCAGATGGGGACCAGAGTCACCATGTCAGGCTGAGGCCCAGAGGGGTTCCATGGTCATCATGTACAGGTGAGGCTCAGTTTTGGAACACAGTATCCAGGTCATAATGGTCCACAGGTGAGGACCAGAGTCACCAGATCTGGGTGAGGCCCAGTTAGGTTCAGAGTCACCAGTTCCAGGTGAGGCCAAGAAGGAGTCCACAGCAATCAGGTCCAGGTGGGGAACAAAGTCACCAGGACTGGGTGAGTCCCAGATGGGGACCAGTTTCACCGGGCCTATGTGATTCCCGGGTGGTAACCAGAGATACCAGTTCCGGGTGAGGACCAGGTAAGGACCAGATTCACCACGTCCAAGTGAGGCCTACGTGGGTTTCTCTGTCACCAGGTATGGGTGAGGCCCAGGTGGCAACCCCACTCACCAGGTCCATGTGAGGCCAACCTGCAGGCCATGCTGTGGAACCATATCCCGATGATGCCCAGGGAGGGACCAGAGTCACCAGGTCCAAATGAGGCCCAGATGGAGCATATTCACTAGGTCCAGGTGAGGCCCAGTTGAGGACCATAGTCTCCAGATCTCGTTGAGGCCTAGAGGGGTACCAGAATCACCTGGTCCAGGTGACATCCAGATGGGGACCAGAGTCACCAGGGCAGGGTGAGACCCAGAGGTTTTCCAGAGTCATCATGTCCAGGTGAGTCTCAGGTGTGGTACAGAGTCGCCAGGTACCAACGATGCCCAGGTGAGGACCAGAGTCACCAGGTCTGCGTGATGCGCAGACAGAATCAGAGTCACTAGTTCCAGGTGATGCCAAGAAAGGGTCTACAGCAATCAGGTTCAGGTGGGGAACAAAGTGACCAGGACTGGGTGAGGCCTAGTTGGGGACCAGATTCACCAGGTCCAGGTGAGGCCCAGTTGAGGACCCGTGTCCCCAGCTCCGGGTGGGTCCCACAGGGGGACCAGAGTCACCCGGTTCCGGTGATATCCAGGTGGGGACCAGAGTCCCCACGTCAGGGTGAGGCCCAGAGGGGGACGAGAATCAGTAGGTCCAGGTGAGGCCCCGATGTGGAACTGAAACCAGGTCTCATGATGCCCATATCAGGACCTGAGTCAGCAGGTCCAGGTGAGGTCCCTGTGGGAACCAGTCACCTCGTCCAGGTGAGGCCCAGGTGGGACCACAGTCACCAGGTCCAGGTGAGGCCCAGGTATATAAGAGTGTATCCAGGTCGCAATTATGCCCAGGTAAGGACCAGAGTCAACAGACCAGGAGAGGCCAAAATATGGATCAGAGTCATTTTGTTCCAGGTGATGCCTGATGGAGACCACAGGAATCAGGTCCAGGAGAGCTCCATATGGGAACCAGAGCCACCAGATCCAGGTGAGGCCCTGGTGGGACCACAGTCACAAGGTCCAGGTGAGGCGCAGGTGGCAACAGGATTCACCAAGTCCAGGTGAAGCCCAGCTGTCGACCAGTCACCAGATCCAAGTGAGGACAAGCTAAGGACCAGATTCACCAGGCCCAAATGAACCCATGGGGTGAGCAGAGTCACCAGGTAAGGGTGAGTCACAGAGTGTGAACCAGAGTAACCAATTTAGTTTGAGGCCCAGAATGGGTCCAGAAGTCCCTAGTCAGAGTGAGGCCCAGGTGTGGAATAGTGTATCCAGGTCCCAAAGATGCCTGGGTGAGGACCAGAGTCACTAGGGCCATGCAGGCCCAGATGGGGACAAATTACTAGGTCCTGGTGAGGCATACAATAAGACCGCAGTCAGCAGTATCATTTGATCCCCTTGCGTGAACCAGAGCCATCAATCCAGCTGAGTCCCAGGTCCATGTGAGGCTCACGTGAGGACCGGATTCATTAGGTCGAATTGAGGCATAGCTGGGGACAAGAGTCACCAGTCTGGGTGCGGGCTAGGTGGGGCAAGATTCAGCAGTTCTGAGTTAGGTCAAAGTGGGGACGAGAGACGCCAGGTCCAGGTGAGGCCAACAGAGGACCAGAGTCACCAGATCCATGTGAGGTTCATGTTGGAAAGAGAGTCACCAGGTCCAAGAGAGGTCCAGGTGGGGACCAGAGTCACCAGATCCAGGTGAAGTCCAGGTGGGGACCAGAGTCACCAGATCCACGTAAAGCCCAGGTGGGGACCAGAGTTACCAGTTCCGGTGAGGACCAGGTATGGACAAGATTCACCAGGTCCAAGTGAGGCCCACGTCGGGACCTGTGTCACCAGGTATGGGTGAGGCCCAGGTGGCAAACCCACTCACCAGGGCCAGGTGCGGCATACGTGCAGGCCATACAGAGGAACCGTGTCCCGATGATGCCCAGGTAGGGACAGGACTCACCAGGTCTAGGTGAGTCCAACCTGCAGGCCATGCTGTGGAACCATGTCCCGATGTTGCCCAGGTAGTGACCAGAGTAACCAGGTCCAAATGAGGCCCAGATGGAGCATATTCACTAGGTCCAGGTGAGGCCCAGTTGAGGACCAGAGTCCCCAGAACTTGTTGAGGCCTAGAGGGGTACCAGAATCACCTGGTCCATGTGACATCCAGATGGGGACCAGAGTCACCAGGTCAGGGTGAGGCTCAGAGTGGGACGAGAATCACTAGGTCCAAGTGAGGCCCCGATGTGGAAATGAGAAACCAGGTCCCATGATGCCCTTATGAGGACCTGAGTCACCAGGTCCAGGTGAGGTCCCTGTGGGAACCAGTCACCTCGTCCAGGTGAGGCCAAGGTGGGACCACACTCACCGGTCCAGGTGAGGCCCAGGTATATAACAGACTATCCAGCTCCCAATGATGCCCAAGTAAGGACCAGAGTCAACAGGTACAGGAGAGGCCCAAATATTGTTCAGAGTCATTGTGTTCCAAGAGGTGCCAGTTGGAGACCACAGGAACCAGGTCCAGGAGAGCCCCATATGGGAACCAGAGCCACCAGATCCAGGTGAGGTCCAGGTGGGACCACAGTCACAAGTTCCAGGTGAGGCCCAGGTGGCAACAGGATTCACCAAGTCCAGGTGAGGCCCAGGTGGCAACCAGTCACCAGATCCAGGTGCGGACCAGCTAAGGAACAGATTCACCAGACCCTAGTGAAGCCCAAGGGGTGACCAGTCACCAGGTAAAGGTGAGGCCCAGAGTGGAACCAGAGTAACCAGTTTAGTTTGAGGCCCAGAATCTGACCAGAAGTCCCTGGTCAAACTGAGGCACAGGTGTGGAATAGAGTATCCAGGGTGAGGATCATTGGGTCCATCACCCAATGATGCCTGGGTGAGGACCAGAGGCACTAGGGCCATGCAGGCCCAGATGGGGAACAGAATCACTAGGTGCTGGTGAGGCATAGAATAAGACCACAGTCAGCAGTATCAGGTGAGCCCATTGTGGGAACCAGAGCCACTCTATCCAGCTGAGTCCCAGGTCCAGGTGAGGCTCCCGTGAGGACCAGATTCATTAGGTCGAATTGAGGCATAGCTCGGGACAAGAGTCACCAGGTCTGGGTGCAGCCTAAGTTGGGCTAGATTAAGCAGTTCTGAGTTAGGTCAAAGTGGGGACGAGAGACGCCAGTTCCAGGTGAGGCCAAACTGAGTACCAGAGTCACCAGATCCATGTGAGGTCCATGTTTGAAAGAAAGTCACCAGGTCCGGGAGAGATCCAGGTGGGGACCAGAGTCACCTGGTCCAGGTGAGGCCCAGTTGAGGACCAGTTTCACCATATCTGGTTCGGCTTAGAAGGGTACCAGAATCACCTGATCGAGGTGATATCCAGATGGGGACCAGAGTCACAAAGTCAGGGTGAGGCCCAGAGTGGTTCCAGAGTCATCGGGTCCAGGTGAGGCTCAGGTGTGAAACAGAATCCTCAGGTACCAATGATGCCCAGGTGAGGACCAGAGTCACCAGATCTGGGTGACACGCAGACAGGATCAGAGTCACCAGTTCCAGGTGACGCCAAGAAGGCGTCCACAGCAATCAGGTCCAGGTGGTGAAGAAAGTCACCAGGACTTGGTGAGGCCCAGATTTGGACCAGATTCACCAGGTCCACGTTATTCCCAGGTGGTGACCAGAGTCCTCTTGTCTGGGAGAGGACCAGCTAAGGACCAGATTCAACAGGTCCAAATGAGGCCCACGTGGGGACCTGAGTCACCAGCTATTTGTGAGGCCCAGGTGGCAACCCCACTCCCCAGGTCCAGGTGAGGCCAACGTGCAGGCCAGAGTCACCAGATGCAGGTGAGGTCCAGGTGGGGACCAGAGTCACCAGATCCAGATGAGGTCCATGTTCAAAGAGAGTCACCAGGTCCAGGAGAGGTCCAGGTGGGGACCAGAGTCACTAGATCCAGGTGAATCCAGTTGGGGACCAGAGTAACCAGATCCAGGTGAAGCAAGGTGGGCCCAAAGTCAATAGGTCCAGATGAGGCCCAGAGTTACCAGGTATACTTGAGGCCCCGGTGGGGATTAGAAGCAAAAGGTCCATGTGAGGCCGGCTTGGGGATCATGGTCAACAGGTCTACTTGAGGCCCAGGTGTGGAACACAGTAAGCAGGTCCAGGAAGTCCCCGGGGGTGACAAGAGTCACCACGTCCAGGTGAGGCCCACGAGGGGAACAGGATCACCAGGTACACGGGAGGCCATTGAAAGAACCAGAGTCAACACTTCGAGGTCAGGCGTAGGTGGCAACCAGGGTGAGCAGGTCCAAGTCAGGCCAAAGTGGGGTTCACAGTCACTAGGGCACGGTGACACCCTGAGGGGGACCAGAGTCACCTGGTCCAGGTGAGGTTCAGTTGTGGAATACAGTCACCGGGTCCCAATTTTGCCCAGTTGAGGACCATGGTCAACAGGGCCAGGTGAGGCCCAGATGGGGACCGGAGTCCCGAAATCCAGGTGAATCCCAGGTGGGGACCACAGTCACCAGATCCAGGGTAGTCTCAGGTGCAGACCAGCATCACCAGGTCCAGGTGAGGTGCAGGTGAAACCAAACTCACCAGGACTCGGTGAGGCCCTGGTGGGGATCACAGTCACCAGATCCAGGGTAGTCTCAGGTGCAGACCACAATCACCATGTCCAGGTGTGGCCCAGGTGAAGACCAGAGTTAATATGTCCAGCTGGTTCACTGATAGTGAACAGGGTAACCATATCCTGATGCTACCCAGGTGGGTACCAGAGACACCAGGTCCTGGTGAGGGCCAAGTGGTACCAGAGTCACCAGATCTGGTTGAGGCCTAGAGGGGTACCAGAATCACCTGGTCCAGGTGACATCCTGATGGGGACCAGAGTCACAAGGTCAGGGTGAGGCCCAGAGGGGATCCAGAGTCATCAAGTCCAGGTGAGGTTCAGGTGTGGAACAGAGTCACCAGGTACCAATGATGCCCAGGTGAGGACCAGAGCCACCAGACCTGGGTGACGCACAGATAGGATCAGAGTCTCCAGATCCAGGTGAGGCCAAGAAGGAGTCCACAGCAATCAGGTCCAGGTGGGGAACAAAGTCACCAGGACTGGGTGAGGCCCATACCGGACCAGATTCACCAGGTCCAGGTGAGGCCCATGTGTTAACCAGAGTCCCCGATTCAGGGAGAGGACCAGGTAAGGACCAGATTCACCACGTGCAAGTGAAGCCAAAGGGGTGACTAGAGTCACCAGGAAAGGGTGAGGCCCAGAGGGGGAACCAGAGTAACCAGTTCAGTTTGAGGCCCAGAATGGGACCAGAGGTCCCTGGTCAGAGTGAGGCCCAGGCGTGGAATAGAGTATCCAGGTCCCATGACGCCTGAGTGTGGACCAGAGTCACTAGGGCCATGGAGGCCCAGATGGGGAACAGAATGACTAGGTCCTGGTGAGGCAGAGAATAAGACCACAGTCAACAGTATCAGGTTAGCCCCTTGTGGGAACCAGAGCCACTCTATCCAGCTGAGTCCCAGGTCCATGTGAGGCCCACGTGAGGACCAGATTAATCAGGTGGAATTGAGGCATAGCTGGGGACAAGAGTCACCAGGTCTGGGTGCGGGCTAGGTGGTGCAAGATTCAGCAGTTCTGAGTTAGGTCAAATTGGGGACGAGAGACACCAGGTCCAGGTGAGGCCAAAATGAGGATCAGAGTCACCAGATCCAGGTGAGGTCCATGTTGGAAAGAGAGTCATCAGGTCCAGGAGAGGTCCAGGTGGGACCAGAGACACCAGATCCAGGTGAAGACCAGGTGCAGACCAGAGTCACCAGATCCAGGTGAATCCCTGGTGGGGGCCAGACTCACTAGGTCCATAAGAGGCCCAGGTTAGGACCAGAGTTACCAGGTACAGGTGAGGCCCCGGTGGGAATCAGAGGCAACAGATCCATGTGAGGCCGGCTTTGGGACCATGGTCAACAGTTCTACTTGAGGCCCAGGTTTGGAACACAGTAAGCAGATCCAGGTGAGTCCCCGGTGGTGACAAGAGTCACCACGTCCAGTTGAGGCCCAGGTGGGGACCAGGATCACCAGGTACAGGGGAGGCCCTTGAAAGAACCAGAGTCAACATTTCGAGGTCAGGCGCCGGTGGCAACCAGGGTCAGTAGGTCCAAGTCAGGCCAATGTGTGGTTCACAGTCACAAGGGTACGGTGAGACCCACAGGGGAACCAGAGTCACCTGGTCCAGTTGAGGTCCAGTTGTGGAACACAGTCAGCGGGTCCAAATTTTGCCTAGTTGAGGACCATGGTCAACATGACCAGGTAAGGCCAAGAAGGGGACCGGAGTCCCCAAATCCAGGTGAAGACCAGGTGGGGACCACAGTCACCATATCCAGGGTAGTCTCAGGTGCAGACCAGAATCCCCAGGTCCAGGTGAGGTGCAGGTGGCAACCACATTCACCAGGTCCCGGTGAGGCCCTCGTGGGGACCAGAGTCACGAGGTACATGAGAAGCTAGAAACACCGCAGCCACCAGGTCCACATGATGTCCATGTGGGAACGAGAATCACCAGTTACAGGTGAGGACAAGGTGGGGATCCGACTCACCATGTCCAGGTGAGACCCAGGTGGGAACAAGTGTCACCATGTCCAGGTGTGGCCCAGGTGAAGACCGGAGTGAATAGGTCCGGCTGGGTCACTGTTAGTGAACAGTGTAACCATATCCTGATGCTACCCAGGTGGGTACCAGAGACAATAGGTCCTGATGAGGCCGAGGTCGGTCCAGAGACATTAGGTCCAGGTGAGGTCCCAATGGGAACCACAGTCACCAGGTCAGGTGAGGCTATGCTTAGCATCAGAGTCACCAGTGACAGGTGAGGCCCACGTGGAGCCAGAGTCACCTGGTACAGAAGAGGCCAAAGTCAGGACCAGAGTTACCAGGATCAGGACAGTCCCAGTGGGGAATAGAGTAAGCATGTCCCGATGATGCCCAGGTAGAACCAGAGCCACCAGGTGCAGATGAGGCGCAGGTGGGGAGCATATTCACGAGGTCCCCGTGAGGCCCAGTTGAGGACCAGAGTCACCAGGTCTAGTTGAGGCCTAGAGGAGTACCAGATTCACCTGGTCTAGGTGACATCCAGATGGGGACCAGATTCACCATGTCAGGCTGAGGACCAGAGGGGATCCAGAGTCATCAGGTCCAGGTGAGGCTCAGGTGTGGAACAGAGTATCCAGGTCATAATGGTCCACAGGTGAGGACCAGAGTCAGCAGATCTGGGTAAGGCCGTGTTAGGATCAGAGTCATCAGTTCCAATGAGGCCAAGAAAGAGTGCACAGCAATCAGGTCCAGGTGGGGAACAAAGTCACCAGGACTGGGTGAGGCCCAGATGAGGACCAGATTCACCAGGTCCAGGTGAGGCCCAGGTGGTGACCAGAGTCCCCGGTCTGGGGGAGGACCAGGTAAGGACCAGATTCACCAGGTCCAAGAGGCCCCTGTGGGGACTTGAGTCACCAGGTATGGGTGAGGCCCAGATGGCAACCCCACTCACCAGGTCCAGGTGAGGCCAAGCTGCAGGTCAGAGTCACCAGATACAGGTGAGACCTTAGTGGGGACCGGAGTCACAAGGTAAAAGTGAGTCTACAAGAACACCACAGTCACCAGGTCCAGGTGTGATTCATGTGGGAACGAGAGTCACCAGTTCCAGGTGAGACCCAGGTGGGGACCACAGTCACCAGGTCCAGTTTGAGGCCAGGTGGGGAGCCAGAGTCATCAGGACCAGTTGAGGCCAAAGTGTGGAGCAAAGCTATCATGTCCAGGTGAGGCGCAGGTGGGGAACAGAGTAACCATGTCCCATTGATGCCAGGTGGGAAAAGAGTCACAAGGTCCAGACGAGGTCTAAGTGAGGAGTAGATTCACCAGGTCCTGTTGTGGCCCAGTTGAGGACCAATGTCCCCAGCTCTGGGTGAGTCCCAGAGGGGGAACAGAGTCACCCGGTTCTGGTGATATCCAGGTGGGGACCAGAGTCACCACGTCAGGGTGAGGCCCAGAGGGGGACGAGAATCAGTAGGTCCAGGTGAGGCCCCGATGTGGAAGTGAGAAACCAGGTCCCATGATGCCCATATGAGGACCTGAGTCACCAGGTCCAGGTGAGGTCCCTTTGGGAACGAGTCACCTCGTCCCGGTGAGGGCCAGGTGGGACCACAGTCACAAGGTCCAGGTGAGGCCCAGTTGTATAAGAGAGTATCCAGCTCCCAAAGATGCCCAGGTAAGGACCAGAGTCAACAGGTCCAGTAGAGGTTCAAATATGGATCAGAGTCATTGTGTTTGGTGAGGCCAGATGGAGACCAGAGGAACCAGTTACAGGAGAGCCCCATATGGGAACCAGAGCCACCAGACCCAGGTGAGAACCAGGTGGGACCACAGTCACAAGGTCCAGGTGAGGCGCAGGTGGAAACAGGATTCACCGAGTCCAGGTGAGGCCCAGGTGGCGACCAGTCACCAGATCCAAGTGAGGACAAGCTAAGGACAAGATACCACAAGCCCAATGAAGCCCAAGGGGTGACCAGAGTCATCAGGTATGGGTGAGGCCCAGAGGGGGAACAGGAGTAACCAGTTTAGTTTGAGGCCCAGAATGGGACCAGAGGTCCATGGTTAGAGTGAGTCCCAGATGTGGAATAGAGTATCCAGGTCCCAATGATGCCTGGGAGAGGACCAGAGTCACTAGGACCGTGCAGGCCCAGATGGGGAACAGAATCACTAGGTCCTGGTGAGGCATAGAATAAGACCACAGTCACCAGTATCAGGTGCGCCCCATGTTGGAACCAGAGCCACTCTATCCAGCTGAGTAGCAGGTCCATGTGAGGCCCACGTGAGGACCAGATTCATCAGGTCGAATTGAGGCATAGCTGGGGACAAGAGTCACCATGTCTGGGTGCGGCCTAGGTGGGGCAAGATTCAGCAGTTCTGAGTTAGGTCAAAGTGGGGACGAGAGACGCCAGGTCCAGGTGGGGCCAAACTGAGGACCAGAGTCACCAGATCCAGGTGAGGTCCATGTTTGAAAGAGAGTCACCAGGTCCAGCAGAGGTGCAGTTGGGGACCAGAGTCACCAGATCCACGTGAAGTCCTGGTGGGGAGCAGAGTCACCTGATCCAGGTGAAGCTCAGGTGGGGACCAGAGTCACTAGGTCCAGTTGACACCCAGGTGAGGACCAGAGTTACAAGGTACACATTAGGCCCCGGTGGGGGTCAGAGGCAACAGGTCCATGTGAGGCCGGCTTGGGGACCATGGTCAACAGTTCTACTTGAAGCCCAGGTGTGGAACACAGTAAGCAGGTACAGGTGAGTCCCAGGTTGGGACAAGTGTCACCACGTCCAGTTGAGGAGCAGGTGGGGAGAAGGATCACCAGGTACAGGGGAGGCCCTTGAAAGAACCAGAGTCAACAGTTCGAGGTCTGGAGTAGGTGGCAACCAGGGTCAGCAGGTGCAAGTCAGGCCAAAGTGGGGTTCACAGTCACTAGGGCACGGTGACACCCAGAGGGGGACCAGAGTGACCTGGTCCAGGTGAGGTCCAGTTGTGGAACACAGCCACCGGGTCCCAATTTGGCTCAGTTGAGGACCACGGTCAAAAGTGCCAGGTGAGGCCCAGATGGGGACCGGAGTCCCCAAATCCAGGTGAAGCTCAGGTGGGGACCAGAGTCACTAGATCCAGGGTAGTCTCAGGTGCAGACCAGAATCACCAGGTCCAGGTGAGGTGCAGGTGGCAACCACACTCACCAGGTCCCGGTGAGGCCCTGGTGGGGACCAGAGTGACGAGGTACATGAGAAGCTAGAAACACTGCGGCAACCAGGTCCACATCATGTACATGTGGGACCGAGAATCACCAGTTACAGGTGAGGACCGGGTGGGGATCCGACTCACAATGTCCAGGTGAGACCCTGGTGGGAACCACTGACACCATGTCCAGGTGTGGCCCAGGTGAAGACCAGATTTAATAGTTCCGGCTGGGTCACTGTTAGTGAACAGTGTAACCATATCCTGATGCTACCCTGGTGGGTACCAGAGACACCAGGTCCTTGTGAGGGTCAGGAGGGACCACAGACATGAGGTCCAGGTGAGGTTCCATTGGGAACCACAGTCACCAGGTCTGGTGAGGCCATGCTTAGGATCAGAGTCACCAGTTAGAAGTACGGCCCAGGTGGAGCCAGAGTCACCTGGGACAGAAGAGGCCAAAGTCAGGACCAGAGTTACAAGGATCAGGTCAGTCCCAGTGAGGAATAGTGTAACCATGTCCCGATGATGCCCAGGTAGAACCAGAGTCACCAGGTCCAGATGATGTGCAGGTGGGAAGCATATTCACTAGGTCCCGGTGAGGCCCAGTTGAGGACCAGAATGCCCAGGTCTAGTTGAGGCCTAGAGGGGAACCAGATTCACCAGGTCTTGGTGACATCCAGATGGGGACCATAGTCACCATGACAGGGTGAGGCCCAGAGGGGATCCAGAGTCATCATGTCCAGGTGAGGCTCAGGTGTGGAACAGAGTATCGAGGTCATAATGGTCCACAGGTGAAGACCAGAGTCACCAGATCTGGGTGAGGCCCACATAGCATCAGACGCACCAGTACTAGGTGAGGTCAAGAAGGAGTCCACAGCAATCAGGTCCCGGTAGGGAAAAAAGTCACCAGGACTGGGTGAGGCCCAGATGGGGACCAGATTCACCAGGTCCAGGTGATTCCCAGGTGGTGACCAGAGTTACCAGTTCCGGATGAGGACCAGGTAAGGTCCAGATTCACCAGGTCCAAGTGAGGCCCACGTGGGGTCCTGTGTCACCGGTATGGGTGAGGCCCAGATGGCAACCCCACTCACCAGGTCCAGGGGAGACCAACTTTCGGGCCATGCAGAGGAACCGTGTCCCGATAATGCCCAGGTAGAGACCAGAGTTTCGAGTTGCAGGTGAGACCCTAATGGGGACCGGAGTCACCAGGTAAATGTGAGTCTACAAGAACACCACAGTCACCATGTCCAGGTGTGGTTCATGTGGGAACAAGAGTCACCAGGTCCAGGTGAGACCCAGGTGGGGACCACAGTCACCAGGTCCAGATTGAGGACTAGGTGGGGGACCAGAGTGATCAGGACCAATTGAGGCCAAAGTGCGGAGCAAAGTTATCATGTCCAGGTGAGGCCCAGGTGGGGAAGAGAGTAACCATGTCCCATTGATGCCAGGTGGGAAAAGAGTCACAAGGTCCAGACGAGGCCTAAGTGAGGAGTAGATTCACCAGGTCCTGTTGAGGCCCGGTTGAGTACCAGTGTCCCCAGCTCCGGGTGAGTCCCAGAGGGGGATCAGAGACACCCGGTTCTGGGCATATCCAGCTGGGGACCAGAGTCACCACGTCAGGGTGAGGCCCAGAAGGGGATGAGAATCACTAGGTCCAGGTGAGGCTCCGATGTGGAACTGAAACCAGGTCCCATGAGGCCCGTATGAGGACCTGAATCACTAGGTCCAGGTGAGGTCCCTGTTGGAACCAATCAACTCGTCCAGGTGAGGCCCAGGTGGGACCACAGTCACCAGGTCCAGGTGAGGCCCACGTATATAAGAGAGTATCCAGTTGCCAATGATCCCCAGGTTAGGACCAGAGTCAACAGGCCCAGGAGAGGCCCAATATGGATCAGATTCACTATGTTCCAGGTGAGTCCAGATGGATACCACGGGAACCAGGTCCAGGAGAGCCCCATATGGGACCCAGAGCCACCAGATCCAGGTGAGTTCCAGGTGGGACCACTGTCACAAGGTCAGGTGAGGCACAGGTGGCAACAGGATTCACCATGTCTAGCTGAGGCCCAGGTGGCGACCAGTCACCAGATCCAAGTGCGGACCATCTATGGACCAGATTCACCAGGCCCAAGTGAAGCCCAAGGGGTGACCAGAGTCACCAGGTAAGGGTGAGGCCCAGAGGGGAACCAGAGTAACCAGTTTAGTTTGAGGCCCCGAATTGGGCCAGTGGTCCCTGGTCAAAGTGAGGCCCAGGTGTGGAATAGAGTATCCAGGTCCCAATGATGCCTGGGTGAGGACCAGAGTCACTAGGGCCATGCAGGCCCAGATCAGGAACAAAACCTCTAGGTCCTGGTGAGGCACAGAATGAGACCACAGTCAGAAGTATCAGGTGAGCCCCTTGTGGGAACCAGAGTCAGTGTATCCAGATGAGTCCCAGGTGATGTGAGGCCCACGTGAGGACCAGATTCATCAAGTCAAATTGAGGCATAGCTGTGGACAAGAATCACCTGGTCTGGGTGCGGCCTAGGTGGGGCAAGATTCAGCAGTTCTGAGTTAGGTCAAAGTGGGGAAGAGAGACACCAGGAACAGGTGAGTCCAAACTGAAGACCAGAGTCACCAGATCCAGGTGAGGTCCATGTTGGAAAGAGAGTCACCAGGTCCAGGAGAGGTCCAGGTGGGGACCAGAGTCACCAGATCCAGGTGAAGTCCAAGTGGGGACCAGAGTCACCAGATCCAGGTGAAGCCCAGGTGGGGACCAGAGTCACTAAGTTCAGATGAGGTCAAAGTGGGGACCAGAGATACCAGGTACAAGTGAGGCCCCGGTGTGGAGCTGTGGCAACAGGTCCATGTGAGGCCGTCCTGGGGACCATGGTCAACAGGTCTACTTGAGGCCCAGGTGTGGAACACAGTAAGCAGGTCCAGGAGAGTCACGGGTGGTGACAAGTGTCACCACGTCCAAGTGAGACCCAGGTGGGGACCAGGATCACCAGGTCGAGGGGAGGCCTTTGAAAAACCAGAGTCTACAGTTTGAGGTCAGGCGCAGGTGGCAACCAGTATCAGCAGGTCCAAGTCAGGCCAAAGTGAGGTTCACAGTCACTAGGGCACGGTGAGACCCACAGGGTGACGACAGTCACCTGGTCCAGGTGAGGTCCAGTTGTGGAACATAGTCACCGGGTCCCAATTTTGCCCAGTTGAGGACCATGGTCAACAGGGCCAGGTGAGGCCCAGATGGAGCCCGGAGTCCCCAAATCCAGGTGAAGCCCAGGTGGGGGCTACAGTCACCAGATCCAGGGTAGTCTCAGGTGTAGACCAGAATCACCAGGTCCAGGTGAGGTGCAGGTGGCAACCACACTCACCAGTTACCGGTGAGGCCCTGGTGGGGACGAGATCCACGAGGTATATGAGAAGCTAGAAACACTGCAGCCACAAGGTCCACATTATGTCCATGTGGGAAAGAAAATCACCAGTTACAGGTGAGGACCAGGTGGAGATCCGACTCACCATGTCCAGGTGAGTCCCAGGTTGGAACCAGTGTCACCATGTCCAGGTGTGGCCCAGGTGAAGACCAGAGTTAATAGGTCCGGCTGGGTCACTGTTAGTGAACAGGGTCACCATATCCTGATGCTACCCTGGTGGGAACCACAGAAACCAGGGTCTGGTGAGGCCCAGGTGGGCCCAGAGACATGAGGTCCAGAAGAGGTCCCGATGGGACCCACAGTCACCAGGTCAGGTGAGGCCATGCATAGGATCAGAGTCACCAGTTACAGGTGAGGCCCATGTTGAGCCAGAGTCACCTGGAACAGAAGAGGCCAAAGTCAGGACGAGAGTTACCAGGATCAGGTCAGTCCCAGTGGGGAATAGAGTAACTATGCCCCGAGGATGCCCAGGTAGAACCAGAGTCACCAGGTCCAGATGAGGCGCAGGTGGGGAGCATATTCACTCGGTCCCGGTGAGGCCCAGTTGCGGACCAGAGTCACCAGGTCTATTTGAGGACTAGAGGGGTACCAGATTCACCTGGTCTAGGTGACGTCCAGATGGGGACCAGAGTCACCATGTCAGGGAGAGGCCCAGAGCGGATACAGAGTCATCATCTCCAAGTGAGGCTCAGGTGTGGAACGGAGTATCCAGATCATAATGGTCCACAGGTGAGGACCAGAACACCAGATCTGGGTGAGGCCAAGTTAGGATCACACTCACTACTTCCAGGTGAGGCCAAGAAGGTGTCCACAGCAATCAGGTCCAGGTGGGGAACAAAGTCACCAGGATAGGGTGAGGCCTAGATTCGGACCAGATTCACCAGGTCCAGGGGATTCCCAAGTGGTGACCAGAGTTAACCGTTCCAGGTGAGGACCAGGTAAGGACCAGATTCACCAGGTCCAAGTGAGGCCCACGTGGGTGCATGGGTCACCAGGTACAGGGGAGGCATAGCTGGGGACAAGAGTCACCAGATCTGGGTGCGGCCTACGTGGCTCAGGTGGAAAACCCAATCACCAGGTCCAGGTGAGGCCAACCCTTGGACCATGCAGAGGAACCGTGTCCCGATGATGTCCATGTAGGGACCAGAGTTACCAGGTCCTGGTGAGTCCAACCTGTAGGCCATGCAGTGTAACCATGTCCCGATGATGCCCAGGAAGGGACCAGAGTCACCAGGTCGAGATGAGGCGCAGGTGGGGAGCATATTCACTAGGTCCCGGTGAGGCCCAGTTGAGGACCAGAGTCACCAGGTATAGTTGAGGCCTCGAGGGGTACCAGATTCACCTGGTCTAGGTGACATCCAGATGGGGACCAGAGTCACCATGTCAGGCTGAGGCCCAGAGAGGTTCCAGAGTCATCATGTCCAGGTGAGTCTCAAGTGTGGAACAGAGTATCCAGGTCATAATGGTCCACAGGTGAGGACCAGAGTCACCAGATCTGGGTGAGGCCCAGTTAGGATCAGAGTCACCAGTTCCAGGTGAGGCCAAGAAGGAGTCCACAGCAATCAGATCCAGGTGGGGAACAAAGTCAGAAGGACTGGGTGAGACCCAGATGGGGAACAGATTCACCAGGTCCTGGTGATTCCCAGGTTGTGACCAGAGTTACCAGTTCTGGGTGAGGATCAGGAAAGGACAAGATTCACCAGGTCCAAGTGAGGCCAACGTGGGGACCTATGTCACTATGCATATGTGAGGCCCAGGTGGCAACCCCACTCCCCAGGTCCAGGTGAGGCCAACCTACAGGCCATGCAGAGGAAGCATGTCCCGATGATGCCCAGGTAGGGACTAGATTTACCAGGTCCAGGTGAGGCCAACCTGCAGGCCATGTAGTGGAACCATGTCCCAATGATGCCCAGGTAGGGACCAGAGTCACCAGGTCCAAATGAGGCCCAGATGGAGCATATTCACTAGGTCCAGGTGAGGCCCATTTGAGGACAAGGGTAACCAGATCTTGTATAGGCCTAGAGGGGTACCAGTATCACCTGGTCCAGGTGACATCGAGATGGGAACCAGAGTCTCCAGGTCAGAGTGAGGCCCAGATAGGTTCCAGAGTCATCATGTCCAGGTGAGGCTCAGGTGTGGAACAGAGTAACCAGGTACCAATGATGCCCAGGTGAGGACCAGAGTCACCAGATCTGGGTGACGCGCAGATAGGATCAGAGTAAACAGTTCCAGGTGTGTCCAAGTAAGAGTCCACAGCAATGAGGTCCAGGTGGGGAACAAAGTCACCAGGACTGGGTGAGGCCCAGATGGGGACCAGATTCACTGGTCCAGGTGATTCCCAAATGGGGACCAGAGTTACCAGTTCCGGTGAGGACCAGGTAAGGACAAGATTCACCAGGTCCAAGTGAGGCCCACGTCGAGACCTGTGTCACAAGGTATGGGTGAGGCCCAGGTGGAAAACCCACTTACCAGGGCCAGGTGTGGCATACGTGCAGGCCATGCAGAAGAACCATGTCCCGATGATGCCCAGGGAGGGTCCAGAGTTTCCAGGTCTAGGTGAGTCCAACCTGCAGGCCATGCAGTGGAATCATGACCCGATGTTGCCCAGGTAGCGACCAGAGTCACCAGGTCCAAATGAGGCCCAGATGGAGCATATTCACTAGGTCCAGGTGAGGCCCAGTTGAGGACCAGAGTCACCAGAGCTTGTTGAGGCCTAGAGGGGTACCAGAACCACCTGGTCCAGGTGACATTTAGATGGGGACCAGATCACCACGTCAGGGTGAGCCCCAGAGTGGATCCAGAGTCATCATGTCCAGGTGAGGCCCAGGTGTTGACCAGAGTTCCCGGGTCTGGGAGAGGACCAGGTAAGGACCAGATTCACCATGCCCAAGTGAAGCCCAAGGTTTGACGAGAGTCACCAAGTAAGGGTGAGACCCAGAGGGGGAACAAGAGTAACCAGTTCAGTTTCAGGCCCAGAATGGGACCAGAGGTCCCTGGTCAGAGTGAGGCCCAGGCGTGGAATAGAGTATACAGGTCCCATGATGCCTGGGTGAGGACCAGAGTCACTAGGGCCATGCAGGCCCAGATGGGGAACAGAATCACTAGGTTCTGGTGAGGCATAGAATAAGACCACAGTCAGCAGTATCAGGTGAGCCCCTTGTGGGAACCAGAGCCACTCTATGCAGCTGAGTCCCAGGTCCATGTGAGGCCCACGTAAGATCCAGATTCATGAGGTCGAATTGAGGCATAGCTGGCGTCAAGAGTCACCAGGTCTGGGTGCGGCCTAGGTGGGGAAAGATTCAGCAGTTCCGCGTTAGGTCAAAGTGGGGACGAGAGACACCAGGTTCAGGTGTGGCCAAAATGAGGACCAGAGTCACCAGATCCAGGTGATGTCCATGTTGGAAAGAGAGTCACCAGGTCGATGAGAGGTCCATGTGGGGACCAGAGTCACCAGATCCAGGTGAAGTCCAGGTGGGGACCAGAGTCACCAGATCCAGGTGAAGCCCAGGTGGGGACCAGAGACACTAGGTCCACATGAGGCCCAGGTGAGGACCAGAATTACCAGGTACACGTGAGGCCCTGGTGAGGATCAGAGGCAACGGGTCCATGTGAGGCCGGCTTGGGGACCATGGTCAACAGATATACTTGAGGACCAGGTGTGGAACATAGTAACCAGGTCCAGGTGAGTCCCCGGTGGTGACAAGAGTCACCACGTCCAGGTTAGGCCTAGTTGGGGACCAGGATCACCAGGTCCAGGGTAGGCCCTTGAAAGAACCAGAGTCAACATTTCGACGTCGGGCGCAGGGGGCAACCAGGGTCAGCAGGTCCAAGTCAGGCCACAGTGGGATTCACAGTCACTAGGGCACGGTGACACCCATAGGGGGACAAGAGTCACCTAAGGTCCAGTTGTGGAACACAGTCACCGGGTCCCAATTTTGCCCAGTTGAGGACCATGGTCTACAGGGCCAGGTAAAGCCCAGATGGGGACCGGAGTCCCCAAATCCAGGTGAAGACCATGTGGGGACCACAAACACCAGATGCAGGGTAGTCTCAGGTGCAGACCAGAATCACCAGGTCCAGGTGAGGTGCAGGTGGCAACCACACTCACTAGGTCCCCGTGAGGCCCTGGTGGGGACCAGAGTGACGAGGTACATGAGAAGGTAGAAACACTGCAGCCACCAGGTCCACATGATGTGCATGTGGGAACGAGAATCACCAGTTACAGGTGAGGACCAGGTGGGGATCCGACTCACCATTTCCAGGTGAGACCCAGGTGGGAACAAGTGTCACCATGTCCAGGTGTGGCCCAGGTAAAGACCAGAGTTAATAGGTCCGGCAGGGTCACTGTTAGTGAACAGTGTAACCATATCCTGATGCTACCCTGGTGGGTACTAGAAACACCAGGTCCTGGTGAGGCCCAGGTGGGACCAGAGACATGAGGTCCAGGGGAGGTCCCAATGGGAACCACAGTTACCAAGTCAGGTGAGGCCATGCTTAGGATCAGAGTCACCAGTTACAGGTGAGGCCCAGGTGGAGCCAGAATCACCTGGTACAGAAGTGGCCAAAGTCAGGACGAGAGTTACCAGGATCAGGTCAGTCCCAGTGGGGAATAGAGTAACCATGTCCCGATGATGCCCGGGTAGAACCAGAGTCACCAGGTCCACATGAGGCTCAGGTGGGGAACATATTTACTAGGTCCCGTTGATTCCCACTTGAGGACCAGTGTCACCAGGTCTAGTTGAGCCCTAGAGGGGTACCAGATTCACCTGGTCTACGTGACATCCAGATGGGGACCAGAGTCACCATGTCAGGGTGAGGCTCAGAGGGGATCCGGAGTCATCATGTCCAGGTGAGTCTCAGGTGTGGAAGAGAGTGTCCAGGTCATAATGGTAGACAGGTGAGGACCAGAGTCATCAGATCTGGGTGAGGCCCAGTTAGGATCAGAGTCACCAGTTCCAGGTGAGGACAAGAAGGTGTCCACAGCAATCAGGTCCAGGTGGGGAACAAAGTCACCAGGACTGGGAGAGGCCCAATGGGGACCACAGTCACCAGGTCCAGATTGAGGCCTAGGAGGGGACCAGAGTCATCAGGACCAGTTGAGGCCAAACTGTGGAGCAATGTTACCTTGTAGAGGTGAGGCCAAGGTGCGGAACAGAGTAACCATGTCCCATTGATGCCAGGTGGGAAAAGAGTCACAAGGTCCAGACGAGGCCTAAGTGAGGAGTAGATTCACCAGGTCCTGTTGAGGCCAAGTTGAGGACCAGTGTCTCCAGCTCCGGGTGAGTCCCAGAGGGGGACCAGTGTCACCCGGTTCTGGTGATATCCAGGTGGGGACCAGAGTGGGACAAGAATCACTAGGTGCAGGTGAGGCCCCGATGTGGAACTGAGAAACCAGGTCCCATGATGCCCATATGAGGACCTGAGTCACCAGGTCCAGGTGAGGTCCTTGTGGGAACCACTCACCCCGTCCAGGTGAGGCCCAGGTGGGACCACAGTCAGCAGGTCCAGGTGAGGCCCAGGTATATAAGAAAGTATCCATCTCCCAATTATGCCCAGGTAAGGACCAGAGTCTACAGGTCCAGGAGAGGCCCAAATATGGATCAGAGTCATTGTGCTCCAGGTGAGGCCAGATGGAGACCACAGGTACCAGGACCAGGAAAGCCCCATAGGGGAACCAGAGCCACGAGATCCAGGTGAGGACCAGGTGGGACCACAGTCACAAGGTCCACTTGAGGCGCAGGTGGCAACAGGATTCACCAACTCCAGGTGAGGCCCAGGTGGCGACCAGTCACCAGATCCAGGTGCGGACCAGATAAGGACTAGATTCACCAGGTCCAAGTGAAGCCCAAGGGGTGACCAGAATCACCAGGTAAGGGTGAGGCCCAGAGGGGAAACCAGAGTAACAAGTTTAGTTTGAGGCCCAGAATGGGACCAGAGGTCCCTGGTCAAAGAGAGGCCCAGGTGTGGAATAGAGTATCCAGGTCCCAATGATGCCTGGGTGAGGACCAGAGTTACTAGAGCCATGCAGGCCCTGATAGGGAACAGAATCACTAGGTCCTGGTGAGGGATAGAATAAGACCACAGTCAGCAGTATCAGGGGAGCCCCTTGTGGGAACCAGAGCCACTCTATCCAGCTGAGTCCCAGGTCCAAGTGAGGCCCACGTGAGGAAGATTCATCAGATCGAATTGAGGCATAGCTGGGGACAAGAGTCACCAGGTCTGGGTGCGGCCTAGGTGGGGCAAGATTCAGCAGTTCTGAGTTAGGTCAAAGTGGGCACAAGAGACACCAGGTCCAGGTGAGGCCAAACTGAGACCAGAGTCACCAGATCCAGGTGAGGTCCATGTTGGAAAGAGAGTCACCAGGTTCAGGGGAGGTCCAATTGGGGACCAGAGTCTCCAGATTCAGGTGAACTCCAGGTGGGGACCAGAGTCACCAGATCCAGTGAAGCCCAGGTGGGGACCAGAGTCACTAGGTCCACATGAGGCCCAGGTGAGGACCAGAGATACCAGGTACAGGTGAGGCCCCGGTGGGGATCAGAGGAAACAGGTCGATGTGAGGCCGGCTTGGGGACCATGGTAAACAGGTCTACTTGAGGCCCAGGTGTGGAACACAGTAACCAGGTCCAGGTGAGTCCCCGGTGGTGAAAAGAGTCTCCACGTCCAGGTGAGGCCCAGATGGGGACCAGGATCACCAGGTCCAGGGGAGGCCCTTGAAAGAACCAGAGTAAACAGTTCGAGGTCAGGAGCAGGTGGCAACCAGTGTCAGCAGGTCCAAGTCAGGTCAACGTGGGGTTCACAGTCACTAGGGCACGGAGAGACCCAGAGGGGGACCAGAGTCACTTGGTCCAGGTGAGGTCCAGGTGTGGAACACAGTCACCGGGTCCCAAATTCGCCAAGTTGAGGACCATGGTCAACAGGGCCAGGTGAGGCCCAGATGGGGACCGGAGTCCCCAAATCGAGGTGAAGCCCAGGTGGGGACCACAGTCACCAGATCCAGGGTATTCTCAGGTGCAGACCCGAATCACCATGTCCAGGTGAGGTGCAGGTGGCAACCACACTCACCAGGTCCCGGTGAGGCCCTGGTGGGGACCAGAGTCACGAGTTACATGAGTAGCTAGAAACATTGCAGCCACCAGGTCCACATGATGTCCATGTGGGAACGAAAATCACCAGTTACAGGTGAGGACCAGGTGGGGATCCGACTCACCATGTCCAGGTGAGACCCAGGTGGGAACCAATTTCACAATGTCCAGGTGTGGCCCAGGTGAAGACAAGAGTTAATAGGTCCGGCTGGGTCACTGTTAGTGAACAGTGTAACCATATCCTAATGATATCCAGGTTGGGACCAGAGACTCCAGGTCCTGGTGAGGCTCAGGTGGGACCCGAGACATGAGGTCCAGGTAAGGTCCCGATGGGAACCACAGTCATAAGGTCAGGTGAGGCCATGCTTAGGATCAGAGTCACCAGTTACAGGTGAGGCACAGGTGGAGCCAGAGTCACCTGGTACAGAAGAGGCCAAAGTCAGGACCAGAGTTACCACGATGAGGTCAGTCCCAGAGGGGAATGGAGGAACCATTTCCCGATGATGCCCAGGTAGAAACAGAGTCACCAGTTATAGATGAGACGCAGTTGGGGAGCATGTTCACTAGGTCCCGGTGAGGCCCATTTGAGGACCAGAGTCACCAGGTCTAGTTGAGGCCTAGAGCGGTATCAGATTCACCTGGTCTAGGTGACATCCAGATGGAGACCAGAGTCACCATGTCAGGGTGAGGCCCAGAGGGGATCCGGAATCATCATGTCCAGGTGAGTCTCAGGTGTGGAACGGAGTATCCAGATCATAATGGGCCACAGGTGAGGACCAGAGTCACCAGATCTGGGTGAGGCCCAGTTAGGTTTAGAGTCACCAGTTCCAGTTGAGGCCAAGAAGGAGTCCACAGCAGTCAGGTCCAGGTGGGGAACAAAGTCACCAGGACTGAGTGAGGACCAGATGGGGACTAGATTCACCAGGTCCAGGTCATTCCCAGGTGGTGACCAGAGTTACCAGTTCCGGGTGAGGACCAGGCAAGGACTAGATTCACCAGGTCCAAGTGAGGCCCACGTGGGGACCTGTGTCACCAGGCATGTGTGAGGCCCAGGTGGCAAGCCCACTGACCAGGTCCAGCTGAAGCCAACCTGCAGGCCATTCAGAGGAACCATGTCCCGATGATGACCTGGTAGGGACCAGACTTACCAGGTCCATGTGAGGTCAACCTGCAGGCCATGCAGTGGAACCATGTCCCGATGATGCCCAGGTAGGGACCAGAGTCACCAGGTCCAAATGAGGCCCAGATGGAGCTTATTCACTAGGTCCATGTGAGGCCCAGTTGAGGATCAGAGTCACCAGATTTGGTTGAGGCCTAGAGGGGTACCAGAATCACCTGGTCCAGGTGACATCCAGATGGGGACCAGAGTCACCAGGTCAGGGTGAGGCCCAGAGAGTTCCACAGTCATCATGTCCAGGTGAGGCTCAGGTGTGCAACAGAGTCAGCAGGTACCAATGAAGCCCAGGTGAGGACCAGAGTCACCGGGTCTGGGTGACGCGCAGATAGGATCAGAGTCACCAGTTCTAGGTGAGGCCAAGAAGGAGTCCACAGCAATCAGGTCAGGTTGGGAACAAAGTCACCAGGACTGGGTGAGTCTCAGATGGGGACCAGATTCACCAGGTCCAGGGGAGGCCCAGGGAGTGACCAGAGTCCCCTAGTCTAGGAGAGGACCAGGAAAGGATCAGATTCACCAGGTCCAAGAGGCTCACGTGGGGACCTGAGCCACCAGGTATGGGTGAGGCCCAGGTGGCAACCCCACTCAAGAGGTCCAGGTGAGGCCAACCAGCAGGCCAGAGTTACCAGATCCAGGTGAGTCCCTAGTGGGGACCGGAGTCACCAGGTAAATGTGAGTCTACAAGAACACCACAGTCACCAGGTCCAGGTGTGGTTCATGTGGGAACGAGAGTCACCAGATCCAGTTGAGTCCCCGGTGGTGACAAGACTCACCACGTCCAGGTGAGTCCCAGCTGGGGATCAGGATCACCAGGTACAGTGGAGGCCCTTGAAAGAACCAGAGTCAACAGTTCGAGGTCAGGCGCAGGTGACAACCAGGGTCAGCAAGTCCAAGTCACGCCAAAGTGGGGTTCACAGTCACTAGGGAACGGTGAGACCAAGAGGAGGACCAGAGTCACCTGGACCAGGTGAAGTCCAGTTGAGGAACACAGTCACCGTGTCCCAAATTTGCCCAGTTGAGGACCATGGTCAACAGGGCCAGGGGAGGCCAATATGGGGACCGGAGTCCCCAAATCCAGGTGAAGCCCAGGTGGGGACCACAGTCACCAGATCCAGGGTAGTCTCAGGTGCATACCAGAATCACCAGGTCCAGGTGGGGTCAGGTGAAACCACACTCACCAGTACACGGTGAGGCTCTGGTGGGAATCAGAGTCACGAGGTACATGAGAAGCTAGAAACATGGCAGTCACCAAGTCCACAGGATGTCCATGTGGGAACGAGAATCACCACTTACAGGTGAGGACCATGTGGGGATCCGACTCACCATGTCCAGGTGAGACCCAGGTGGGAACCAGTGTCACCATGTCCAGGTGTGGCCCAGTTGAAGACCAGAGTTAATATGTCCGGCTGGGTCACTGATAGTGAACAGGGTAACCATATCCTGATGCTACCCAGGTGGGTACCAGATACACCAGGTACTGGTGAGGCCCAGGTGGGACCAGAGACATGAGGTCCAGGTGAGGTCCCATGGGAACCACAGTTACCAGGTCTGGTGAGGCAATGCATAGGATCAGAGTCACCAGTTACAGGTGAGGCCCAGGTGGAGCCAGAGTCACCCGGTAGAGAAGAGGCCAAAGTCAGGACCAGAGTTACCAGGATCAGGTCAGTCCCAGTGGGGAATAGAGTAACCATGTCCCGATGATACCCACGTAGAACCAGAGTCACCAGGTCCAGATGAGGTGCAGGTTTGGAGCATGTTCACTAGGTCCCGGTGAGGCCCAGTTGAGGAACAGGGTCACCAGGTCAAGTTGAGGCCTAGAGTGGTACCAGATTCACCTGGTCTAGGTGACATCCAGATGGGGACCAGAGTCACCATGTCAGGCTGAGACCCAGAGGGGATCCATGGTCATCATGTCCAGGTGAGGTTCAGTTTTGGAACACAGTATCCAGGTCATAATGGTCCACAGGTGAGGGCCAGAGTCACCAGATCTGGGTGAGGCCCAGTTAGGTTCAGAGTCACCAGTTCCAGGTGAGGCCAAGAAGGAGTCCACAGCAATCAGGTCCAAGTGGGGAACAAAGTCACCAGGACTGGGTGAGGCCCAGATGGGGACCAGTTTCACCGGGACCATGTGATTCCCTGGTGGTGACAGAGATACCAGTTCCGGGTGAGTACCAGGTATGGACCAGATTCACCAGGTCCAAGTGAGACCCACGTGGGTACCTGTGTCACAATGTATGTGTGAGGCCCAGATTACCACCCCACTCACCAGGTCCAGGTGAGGCCAACCTGGAGGCCATGAAGAGGAACCATGTCCCGATGATGCCCAGGTAGGGACTAGCGTCACCAGGTCCAAATGAGGCCCAGATGGGGTATATTCACTAGGTCCAGGTGAGGCCCAGTTGAGGACCAGAGTCAACAGATCCACATGAGGTCCATGTTGGAAAGGAGTCATCAGGTGTAGGAGAGGTCCTGGGGTGGACCAGAGTCACCAGATCCAGGTGAAGTCCAGGTGGGGACCTGAGTCACCAAATCCAGGTGAAGCCCAGGTGGAGACCAGAGTCTCTAGGACCAGATGAGGCCCAGGTGAGGACAGGAGTTACCAGGTACACGTGAGGCCCTGGTGGGAATCAGACGCAACAGGTCCATGTGAGGCCGGCTTGGGGACCATGGTCAACAGGTCTACTTGAGGCCCAGGTATGGAACACAGTAAGCAGGTCCAGCTGAGTTCCCGGTGGTGACAAGAGTCACCACGTCCAGGTGAGGCCCAGGTGGGGACCAGGATCACCAGGTACAGGGAAGGCCCTTGAAAGAACCAGAGTCAACAGTTCGAGGTTAGGCGCAGGTGCAACCAGGGTCAGCAGGTCCAAGTCAGGGCAAAGTGGGGTTCACAGTCACTAGGCACAGTGAAACCCAGAGAGGGACCAGATTCACCTGGTCCAGTTGAGGTCCAGTTTTGGAACACAGTGACCGGGTCCCAATATTGCCCAGTTGAGGACCATGGTCAACAGAGCCAGGTGAGGCCCAGATGGGGACAGGAGTCCAAATATCCAGATGAAGACCAGGTGGGGACCACAGTCACCAGATCCAGGGTAGTCTCAGGTGCAGACCATAATCACCAGGTCCAAGTGAGGTGCAGGTGGCAACCACATTCCCCAGGACCCAGTGAGGACCTGGCGGGGACCAGAGTCACAAGGTACATAAGAAGCTAGAAACATTGCAGTCACCAGGTCCACATGATGTCCATGTGGCCCGGAGAATCAGCAGTTACACGTGAGGACCAGGTGGGAATCCGACTCACCATGTCAAGTTGAGACCAGGTGGGATCCAGTGTCACCATGTCCAGGTGTGGCCCAGGTGAAGACCAGAGTTAATAGGTCCGGCTGGGTCACTGTTAGTGAACAGGGTCACCATATCCTGATGCTACCCAGGTGGGTACCGGAGACACCAGGTCCTGGTGAGGCCCAGGTGGGTCCAGAGACATGAGGTCCAGGTAAGATCCCGATGGGAACCACAGTCACCAGGTCAGGTGAGGCCATGCTTAGGATCAGAGTTACCAGTTACAGGTGAGGCCCAGGTGGAGCCAGAGTGACCTGGTACAGAAGAGGCCAAAGTCAGTACCAGAGTTACTAGGATCAGGTCAGTCCCTTTGGGGAATAGAGTAACCATGTCCCGATGATGCCCAGATAGAACCCGAGTCACCACGTCCAGATGAGGCGCAGGTGGGGAGCATGTTCACTAGGTCCATCTGAGGCCCAGTTGAGGACCAGAGTCACCAGGTCTGGTTGAGGCCGACAGGGGTCCCAGATTCTCTGGTCTAGGTGACATCCTGATGGGGACCAGAGTCACCATGTCAGAGTGAGGCCCAGAGAGGATCCAGAGTCATCATGTCCAGGTGAGGCTCAGGTGTGGAACAGAGTATCCAGGTCATAGTGGTCCACAGGTGAGGACCAGAGTCACCAGACCTGGGTGAGGCCCAGTTAGGATCAGAGTCACCAGTTTCAGGTGAGGACCAAAAGGAGTCCACAGCAATCAGGTCAAGGTGGGGAACAAAGTCACCAGGACTGGGTGAGGCCCAGATGGCGACCAGATTCTCCAGGTCCAGGTGATTCCCAGGTGGTGACCAGAATTACCAGATTCACCAAGTCCAAGAGGCCCACGTGGGGACGAGTTTCACCAGATATGGGTGAGGCCCAGGTTGCCACCCCACTCACCGGGTACAGGTGAGGCCAACCTGCAGGCCATGCAGAGGAACCATGACTCGATGATGCCCATGTAGACATCAGAGTTACCAGGTCCAAATGAGGCCCAGATGGAGCAAATTCACTAGGTCCACGTGAGGCCCAGTTCAGGACCAGAGTCACCAGATCTGCTTGATGCCTAGAGGTGTACCAGAATCACCTGGTCCAGGTGACATCCACATGGGGACCAGAGTCACCAGGTCACGAAGAGGCCCAGAGAGGTTCCAGAGTCATCATGTCCATGTGAGGCTCAGGTGAGGTACAGAGTCACTAGGTACCAATGATGCCCAGGTGAGGACCAGAGTCACCAGATCTGGGTGACGAGCAGATAGGTTCAGAGTCACCAGTTCCAGGTGAGGCCAAGAAACTGTCCACAGCAATCAGGTCCAGGTGGGGAACAAAGTCACCAGGACTGGGTGAGGCCCAGATGGGGACCAGATTCACCAGGTCCAGGTGATTCCCAGGTGGTGACCAGAGTTACCAGTTCCGGCTGAGGATCAGGTAAGGACCAGATTCACCAGGTCCAAAAGAGGCCCACGTGGGGACCTGTGTCACCGGTATGGTTGAGGCCCAGGAGGCAACCCCACTCACCAGGTCAAGGTGAGGCCAACCTGCCGGCCAGAGTCACCAGATCCAGGTGAGGACCTAGTCGGGACTGGAGTCACCAGGTAAATGTGAGTCTACAAGAACACCACAGTCACCAGGTCCAGGTGTGGTTCATGTGGGAACGAGAGTCACCAGGTCCAGGTGAGACCCATGTGGGGACCACTGTCACCAGGTCCAGATTGAGGCCTGGTGGGGGGTCCAGAGTCATCTGGATCATCTGAGGCCGAAGTGCGGAGCACAGTTATCATGTCCAGGTGAGGCCCAGGTGGGGAACAGAGTAAACATGTCCCATTGATGCCAGGTGGGAAAAGAGTCACAAGGTCCAGACGAGGCCTAAGTGAGGAGTAGATTCACCAGGTCCTGTTGAGGCCAAGTTGAGGACCAGTGTCCCCAGCTCTGGTTGAGTCCCAGACGGGGACCAGAGTCACCCGGTTCTGGTGATATCCAGGTGGGGACCAGAGTCACCATGTCAGGGTGAGGCCCAGAGGGGGAAGAGAATCACTCGGTCCAGGTGAGGCCCCGATGTGGAACTGAGAAACCAGGTCCCATGATGCCCATATGAGGACCTGAGTCACCAGGTCCAGGTGATGTCCCCGTGGAAACCAGTCACCACGTCCAGGTGAGGCCCAGGTGGGACCACAGTCAACAGGTTCAGGTGAGGCCCAGGTATATAAGAGAGTATCCAGGTACCAATGATGCCCAGGTAAGGACCAGAGTCAACAGGTCCAGGAGAGTCCCAAATATGGATACGAGTCATTGTGTTCCAGGTGACGCCAGATGGATACCACAGGAACCAGGTCCAGGAGAGCCCCATATGGTAACCAGAGCCACCAGATCCAGGTGAGGTCCAGGTGGGACCACAGTCACAAGGTCCAGGTGAGGCGCAGGTGGCAACAGGATTCACCAAGTCCAGGTGAGGCCCAGCTGGCGAGCAGTCACGAGATACAGGTGCGGACCACCTAAGGTCCAGATTCACCAGGCCCAAGTAGAGCCCAGGGAGTGACCACAGTCACCAGGTAAGGGTGAGGCCCAGAGGGGGAACCAGATTAACCAGTTTAGTTTAGGGCCCAGAATGGGACCAGAGATCGCTGGTCAAAGTGAGGTCCAGGTATGTAATAGAGTATCCAGGTCCCAATGAAGCCTGGGTGAGGACCAGAGTCACTAGGGCCATGCAGTCCCAGATGGGGAACCGAATCACTAGGTCCTGGTGAGGCATAAAATAAGACCACAGTCAGCAGTATCAGGTGAGCCCATTGTGGGAACCAGAGCCACTCTACCCTGCTGAGTCCCAGGTCCATGTGAGGCCCACGTGAGGACCAGATTCATCAGGTCGAATTGAGACAGCTGGAGACAAGAGTCACCAGGTCTAGGTGCGGCCTATGTGGGGCCAGGTTCAGTGTTCTGAGTTAGGTCAAAGTGGGGACGAGAGACACCAAGTCCAGGTGAGGCCAAACTGAGGACGAGAGTCACCAGATCCAGGTGAGGTCCATGTTGGAAAGAGAGTCACCAGGTCCAGGAGAGGTCCTGTTGGGGACCAGAGTCACCAGATCCAGGTGAAGTCCAGGTGGGGACCAGAGTCACCAGATCCAGGTGAAGCCCAGGTGGGAACCAGAGTCACTAGGTCCAGATGAGCCCCAGGTGAGGACCAGAGTTACCAGGTACACGTGAGGCCCCGGTGGAATTCAGAGGAAACAGGTCCATGTGAGGCCGGCTTGGGGACCATGGTCAACAGGTCTACTTGAGGCCCAGGTGGGGAACACAGTAACCAGGTCCAGGTGAGTCCCCGGTGGTGAAAAGAGGAACCACGTCCAGGTGGCGCCCAGGTGGGGACCAGGATCACCAGGTCCAGGGGAGGCTATTGAAAGAACCAGAGTCAACAGTTCGAGGTCAGGCGCAGGTGGCAACCAGGGTCAGCAGGTCCAAGACAGGCCAAAGTGGGTTTCACAGTCACTAGGGCACATTGACACCCAGAGTGGAACCAGAGTCACCTGGTCCAGGTGGGGTCCAGTTGTGGAACACAGTCACCGTGTAAAAATTTTGCCCAGTTGAGGACCATGGTCAACAGGGCCAGGTGAGGCCCAGATGGGGACCGGAGTCCCCAAATCCAGGTGAAGACCAGGTGGGGTCCAGAGTCACCAGATCCAGGGTAGTCTCAGGTGCAGACCAGAATCACAAGGTCCAGGTGAGGGGCAGGTGGCAACCACACTCACCAGATCCCTGTGAGGCCCTGGTGGAGACCAGAGTCACGAGGTACATGAGAATCTAGAAACACTGCAGCCACCAGGTCCACATGATGTCCATGTGGGAACGAGAATCACCAGTTACAGGTGAGGACCAGGTGGGGATCCGACTCACCATGTCCAGGTGAGTCCCAGGTGGGAACCAGTGTCACCATGTCCAGCTGTAGCCCAGCTGAAGACCAGAGTTAATAGGTCCGGCTGGGTCACTGTTAGTGAACAGGGTCACCATATCCTGATGCTACCCAGGTGGGTACCAGAAACACCAGGTCCTGGTGAGGCCCAGGTGGGACCAGAGACATGAGGTCCAGGTGAGGTCCCGATGGGAACCACAGTCACCAGGTCAGGTGAGGTCATGCTTAGGATCACAGTCACCTGTTAGAGGTGAGGCCCAGGTGGAGCCAGAATCACCTGGTACAGAGGAGACCAAAGTCTGGACCTGAGATAACAGGATCAGGTCAGTCCCAGTGGGGAATAGAGTAATCATGTCCCGATGATGCCCAGGTAGAACCAGAGTCATCAGGTCCAGATGAGGCGCAGGTGAGGAGCATATTCACTAGGTCCCGGTGAGGCCCAGTTGAGGACCAGAGTCACCAGGTCTAGTTGAGGCCTAGAGGGGTACCAGATTCACCTGGTCTAGGTGACATCCAGATGGGGACCAGAGTCAGCATGTCAGGGTGAGGCCCAGAGAGGATCCAGAGTCCTTATGTCCAGATGAGGCTCAGGTGTGGAACAGAGTATCCAGATCATAATGGTCCACAGGTGAGGACCAGAGTTACGAGATCTGGGTGGGGCCCTGTTAGGATCAGAGTCACCTGTTCCAGGTGAGGCCAAGAAGGAGTCCACAGCAATCAGGTCCAGGTGGGGAACAAAGTCACCAGGACTGAGTGAGGCCCAGATGGGGGCCAGATTCACCAGGTCCAGGTGAGGCCCAGGTGGTGACCAGAGTCCGCGGGTCTGAGGAGGACCAGGTAAGGACCAGATTCACCAAGTGTAAGAGGCCCACGTGGGGACCTGAGTAACCATGTATGAGTGAGGCCCAGGTTTTAACCCCACTCACCAGGTCCAGGTGAGGCCAACCTGCAGGCCAGAGTCACCAGATCCAGGTGAGGCCCTAGTGGGTACCGGAGTCACCAGGTAAATGTGAGTCTACAAGAACACCACAGTCCCCAGGTCCAGATGGGGTTAATGTGGCAAGGAGAGTCAACAGCTCCAGGTGAAACCCAGGTGGGGACCATAGACACCAGGTCCAGATTGAGGCCTAGGTGGGGGGACGAGGGTCATCAGGACCAGTTGAGACCAAAGTGTGGAGCAAAGTTATCATGTCCATGTGAGGTCCAGGTGGGGACCATAGTAACCTTGTCCCATTGATGCCAGGTGGGAAATGAGTCACAAGGTCCATACGAGGCCTAAGTGAGGAGTAGATTCACCAGATCCTGTTGAGGCACAGTTGAGGACTAGTGTCTCCAGCTCTGCGTGTGTCCCAGAGGGGGACCAGAGTCACCGGTTCTGGTGATATCCAGGTGGTGACCAGAGTCACCACGTCAGGGTGAGGCCCAGAGTGGGACGAGAATCACTAGGTGCATGTGAGGCCCCGATGTGGAACTGAGAAACCAGGTCCCATGATGCCCATATGAGGACCTGAGTCACTAGATCCAGGTGAGGTCCCTGTGGGAACCAGTCACCTCGTCCAGGTGAGGCCCAGGTGGGACCACAGTCACCAGGTTCAGTTTAGGCCCAGGTATATAAGAGAGTATCCAGGTCCCAATGATGCCCATGTAAAGACCAGAGTTAACAGGTCCAGGAGAGGCCCAAATATGGATCAGAGTCATTGTGTTCCAGGTGAGGCCAGATGGAGACCACAGGAACCAGTTACAGGAGAGCCCCATATGGGAACCAGAGCCACCAGTTCCAGGTGTGGTCCAGGTGGGACCACAGTCTCAAGTTCCAGGTGACGCGCAGGTGGCAACAGGATTCACCAAGTACAGGTGAGGACCAGGTGGCGAACAGTCACCAGATCCAAGTGTGGACAAGCTAAGGACCAGATTCACCAGGCCCAAGTGAAGCCCAAGGGGTGACCAGAGTCACCAGGTAAGGGTGAGGCCCAGAGGGGGAACCAGAGTAACCAGTATAGTTTGAGGCCCAGAATGGGACCAGTGGTCACTGGTCAGAGTGAGGCCCAGGTGTGGCATAGAGTATCCCGGTCCCAATGATGCCTGTGTGAGGACCAGATTCACTAGGGCCATGCAGGCCCATGTGGGGAACAGAATCACTAGGTCCTGGTGAGGCATAGTATAAGACCACAGTCACCAGTATCAGGTGAGCCCCTTCTGGGAAACAGAGCCACTCAATCCAGCTGAGTCCCAGGTCCATGTGAGCCCCACGTGAGGAGCAGATTCATCAAGTCGAATTGAGGCATAGCTGGGGACAAGAGTCACCAGGTCTGCATGCGGCCTAGGTGGGGCATTATTCAGCAGTTCTGAGTTAGGTCAAAGTGGGGACGAGAGACACCAGGTCCAGGTGAGGCCAAACTGAGGACCAGAGTCACCAGATCCAGGTAAGGTCCATGCTGGAAAGAGAGTCAGCAGGACCAGGAGAGGTCCAGGTGGAGACCAGAGTCATCAGATCCAGGTGAAGCCCAGGTAGGGACCAGAGTCACTAGGTCCAGATGAGGCCCAGGTAAGGACCAGAGTTACCAGGTACACGTGAGGCCCCGGTGAGGATCAGAGGCAACTGGTCCATGTGAGGCCGTCTTGGGGACCATGGTCAACAGATCTACTTGAGGCCCAGGTGTGGAACACAGTAAGCAGATCCAGGTGAGTCCCCGGTGGTGACAAGAGTCACCACGTCCAGGTGAGGCCAAGGTGGGGACCAGGATCAACAGGTACAGGGGAGTCCCTTGAAAGAACCAGAGTAAACAGTTCGAAGTCAGGCGCAGGTGGAAACCAGTGTCAGCAGGTCCAAGTCAGGCCAAAGTGGGGTTCACAGTCACTAGGGCACGGTGACACCCAGAGGGGGACTAGAGACACCTGGTCCATTTGAGGTCCAGTTGTGGAACACAGTCACCGGGTCCCAATTTTGCCCAGATGAGGACCGGGTTCAACAGGGCCAGGTGAAGCCCGGATGGGGATTGGAGTCCCCAAATCCAGGTGAAGACCAGGTGGGGACCAGAGTCATCAGATCCAGGGTAGTCTCAGGTGCAGACCACAATCACCATGTCCAGATGTGGCCCAGGTGAAGACCAGAGTTAATATGTCCAGCTGGTTCACTGTTAGTGAACAGTGTAACCATATCTTGATGCTATCCAGGTGGGTACCAGAGACACAAGGACCTGGTGAGGCCCAGGTTGGACCAGATACATGAGGTCCAGGTGAGGTCCCGATGGGAACTACAGTCACCAGGTCAGGTGAGGCCATGCATAGGATCAGAGTCACCAGTTACAGGTGAGGCCCAGGTGGAGCCAGAGTCACCTGGTAGAGAAGAGGCCAAAGTCAGGACCAGAGTTACCAGGATCAGGTCAGTCCCAGTGGGGAATAGAGTAACCATGTCACGATGATACCTAGGTAGAACCAGAGTCAACAGGTCCACATGAGGCGCATTTTTGGAGCATGTTCACTAGGTCCCGGTGAGGCCCACTTGAGGAACAGGGTCACCAGGTCAAGTTGAGGCCTATAGTGGTACCAGATTCACCTGGTCTAGGTGACATCCAGATGGGGACGAGAATCACCATGTCAGGCTGAGGCCCAGAGGGGTTCCAAGGTCATCATGTCCAGGTGAGTCTCAGGTGTGGAACAGTGTATCCAGGTCATAATGGTCCACAGGTGAGGACCAGAGTCACCAGATCTGGGTGAGGCCCACTTAGGTTCAGAGTCACCAGTTCCTGGTGAGGCCAAGAAGGAGTACACAGCAATCAGGTCCAGGTGGGGAACAAAGTCACCAGGACTGGGTGAGGCCCAGATGGGGACCACTTTCACCGGGCCCATGTGATTCCCTGGTGGTGACCAGAGATACCAGTTCCGGGTGAGGACCAGGTAAGGACCAGATTCACCAGGTCCAAGTGAGGCACACGTGGGTTTCTCTGTCACCAGGTATGGGTGAATCCCAGGTGGCAACCCTACTCACCAGGTCCAGGTGAGGCCAACCTGCAGGCCATGCAGAGGAACCATGTCCCGATGATGCCCAGGGTGGGGCCAGAGTCACCAGGTCCAAATGAGGCCCAGATGGAGCATATTAACTAGGTCCATGTGAGGCCCAGTTGAGGACCATAGTCACCAGACCTGGTTGAGGCCTAGAGGGGTACCAGAATCACCTGTCCAGGTGACATCTAGATGGGGACCAGAGTCACCAGGTCAGGGTGAGGCCAAGAGAGGTTCCAGAGTCATCAAGTCCAGGTTAGGCTCAGGTGTGGAACAGAGTCACCAGGTACCAATGATGCCCAGGTGAGGACCAGGGTCACCAGGATTGGGTGACGTGCAGATAGGATCAGTCACAAGTTCCAGGTGAGGCCATGAAAGAGTCCACAGCAATCATGTCCAGGTGGGGAACAAAGTCACCAGGACTTGGTGAGGCCCAGTGGGGACGAGATTCACCAGGACCAAGTGAGGCCCAGGTGGTGACCAGAGTCCGCGGGTCTGGGAGAGGACCAGGTAAGGACCAGATTCACCAGGTCCAAGAGGCCCACGAGGGGAACTGAGTCACCAGGTATGGGTGAGGTCCAGGTGGCAACTCCACTCAACAGGTCCAGGTGAGGCCAACCTGCAGGACAGAGTCACCAGGTCCAGGTTAGGCCCTAGTGGGGAACGGAGTCACCATGTAAAATGAGTCTACAAGAACACCACAGTCACCATGTCCAGGGTTTGTTCATGTGGGAACGAGAGTCACCAGGTCCAGGTGAGACCCAGGTTGGGACCACAGTCACCAGGTCCTGATTTAGGCCTAGGTGGGAGGACCAGAGTCATCAGAACCAGTTGAGGCCAAAGAATGGAGCAAAGTTATCATGTCCAGGTGAGGCCCAGGTGGGGAACAGAGTAACCATGTCCCATTGATGCCAGGTGGGAAAAGAGTCACAAGGTCTAGACGAGGCCTAAGTGAGGAGTAGATTCACCAGGTCCTGTTGAGGCCCAGTTGAGGAATAGTGTCCCCAGCTCCGGGTGAGTCTCAGTGAGGGACCAGAGTCACCCGGTTCTGGTGATATCCAGGTGGTGACCAGAGTCACCACGTCAGGGTGAGGCCCAGAGGGCGACGAGAATCACTAGGTCCAGGGGAGGCCGCTATGTGGAACTGAGAAACCAGGTCCCATGATGCCCATATGAGGACCTGAGTCACCAGGTCCAGATGAGGTCCCTGTGGGAACCAGTCACCTCGTCCAGGTGAGGCCCAGGTGGGACCACAGACACCAGGTCCAGGTGAGGCCCAGGTATATAATAGAGAACCCAGGTCCCAATGATGCCCAGGTAAGCACCAGAGTTAACAGGTCCAGGAGAGGCCCAGATATGGATCAGAGTCATTGATTTCCAGTTGAGGCCAGATGGAGACCACAGGAACACGGACCAGGAGAACCCCATATGGGAACCAGAGCCACCAGATCCAGGTTAGTTTCAGGTGGGACCACAGTCACAAGGTCCAGGTGAGGCGCTGGTTGCAACAGGATTCACCAAGTCCAGGAGAGGCCCAGTTAGCGACCAGTCGCAGATCCAGGTGAGGACCAGCCAAGGACCAGATTCACCAGGCCCAAGTGAAGCCCAAGGGGTGACCAGAGTCACCACGTAGGGGTGAGGCCCAGAGGGGGATCCAGAGTAACCAGTTTAGTTTGGGACCCAGAATGGGACCAGAGGTCCCTGGTCAAAGTGAGGCCCAGGAGTGGAATAGAGTATCCAGGTCCCAATGATGCCTGGGTGTGGACCAGAGTCACTACGGCCATGCAGGCCCAGATGGGGAACAGAATCACAAGGTCCTGGTGAGGCATAGAATAAGAACAGAGTCACCAGTATCAGGTGAGCCCTTTGTGGGAAAGAGAGCCACTCTATCCAGCTGAGTCCCAGGTCCATGTGAGGCCCACGTGAGGACCAGATTCATCAGGTCGAATTGAAGTATAGCTGGGGACAAGAGTCACCAAGTCTGGGTGCGGTCTAGGTGGGACAAGATTCAGCAGTTCTGAGTTAGGTCAAAGTGGGGACGAGAGACATGAGGTCCAGGTGAGGCCAAACTGAGGACCAGAGTCACCAGGTACACGTGAGGTCCATGTTGGAAACGAGTCACCAGGTCCAGGAGAGGTCCTGGGGTGGAACAGAGTCACCAGATCCAGGTGAAGTCCAGGTGGGGACCAGAGTCACTAGGTCCAGATGAGGCCCAGGTGAGGACCAGATTTACCAGGTACACGTGAGGCCCCGGTGGGGTTCAGAGGCAACAGGTCCATGTGAGGCCGACTTGGGGACCATGGTCAACAGGTCTACTTGAGGCCCAGGTGTGGAACACAGTAAGAAGGTCCAGGTGAGTCCCCGGTGGTGACAAGAGGAACCACATCCAGGTGAGGCCCAGGTGGGGACCAGGATCACCAGGTCCAGGGGAGGCCATTGAAAGAACCAGAGTCAACAGTTCGAGGTCAGTCGCAGGTGGCAACCAGGGTAAGCAGGTCAAAGTCAGGCCAAAGTGAGGTTCACAGTCACTAGGGCACGGTGAGACCCAGAGGGGCCCAGAGTCACCTGGTCCAGGTGAGGTCCAGTTGTGGAACACAGTCACCGGGTCCCAATTTTGCCCAGTTAAGGACCATGGTGAACAGGACCAGGTGAGGCCCAGATGGGGACAGGAGTCCCTAAATCCAAGTGAAGACCAGGTGGGGACCAGAGTCACCAGATCCAGGGTAGTCTCAGGTGCAGACCAGAATCACAAGGTCCAGGTGAGGTGCAGGTGGCAACCACACTCACCAGGTCCCTGTGAGGCCCTGGTGGGGACCAGAGTCACGAGGTACATGAGAAGCTAGAAACACTGCAGCCACCAGGTCCACATGATGTCCATGTGGGAACGAGAATCCCCAGTTACACGTGAGGATCAGTTGGGGATCCGACTCACCATGTCCAGGTGAGTCCCAGGTGGGAACCAGTGTCACCATGTCCAGGTGTGGCCCAGGTGAAGACCAGAATTAATAGGTCCGGCTGGGTCACTGTTAGTGAACAGTGTAACCATATCCTGATGCTACCCAGGTGGGAACCACAGACACCAGGTACTGGTCAGGCCCAGGTGGGACCAGAGACATGAGGTCCAGGTGAGGTCCCGATGGGAACCACAGTCACCAGGTCAGGTGAGGCCATGCTTACGATCACAGTCACCAGTTACAGGTGAGGCCCAGGTGGAGCCAGAATCACCTGGTACAGAAGAGGCCAAAGTCCGGACCTGAGTTACCAGGATCAGGTCACTCCCAGTGGGGAATAGAGTAACCATGTCCTGATGATGCCCAGGTAGAACCAGAGTCATCAGGTCCAGATGAGGCGCTGGTGGGGAGCATATTCACTGGGTCCCGGTGAGGCCCAGTTGAGGACCAGAGTCACCAGGTCTAGTTGAGGCCTAGAGGGTACCAGATTCACCTGGTCTAGGTGACATCCAGATGGGGACCAGAGTCACCATGTCAGGGTGAGGCCCAGGGAGGATCCAGAGTCCTCATGTCCAGATGAGGCTCAGGTGTGGAACAGAGTATCCAGATCATAATGGTCCACAGGTGAGGACCAGAGTCACCAGATCTGGGTGGGGCCCAGTTAGGATCAGAGTCACCAGTTCCAGGTGAGGCCAAGAAAGAGTCCACAGCAATCAGGTCCAGGTGGGGAACAAAGTCACCAGGACTGAGTGAGGACAAGATGGGGACCAGATTCACCAGGTCCAGGGGATTCCCATGTGGTGACCAGAGTTACCAGTTCCGGGTGAGGACCAGGCAACGACTAGATTCACCAGGTCCAAGTGAGGTTCACGTGCGGACCTGTGTCACCAGGCATGGGTGAGGCCCAGGTGGCAAGCCCACTGAACAGGTCCAGGTGAGGCCAACCTGCAGGCCATTCAGAGGAACCATGTCCCAAAGATGACCAGGTAGGGACCTGACTTACCAGGTCCAAATGAGGCCAACCTGCAAGCCATGCAGTGGAACCATGTCCCGATGATGCCCAGGTAGGGACCAGAGTCACCAGGTCCAAATGAGGCCCAGATGATGCATATTCACTAGGTCCAGGTGAGGCCCAGTTGAGGACCAGAGTCACCAGATTTGGTTGAGGCCTACAGGGGTACCAGAATCACCTGGTCCACGTGACATCCAGATTGGGACCAGAGTCACCAGGTCAGGGTGAGTCCCAGAGTGTTCCAGAGTCATCATGTACAGGTGAGGCTCAGGTGTGCAACAGAGTCAGCAGGTACCAATGATGCCCAGGTGAGGACCAGAGTCACCAGGTCTGGATGACGCGCAGATAGGATCAGAGTCACCAGTTCTAGGTGAGGCCAAGAAGGAGTCCACAGAATTCAGGTCCTGGTGGGGAACAAAGTCACCAAGACTGGGTGAGTCTCAGATGGGGACCAGATCAGCAGGTCCAGGGGAGGCCCAGGTAGTGACCAGAGTCCCCTGGTCTAGGAGAGGACCAGGAAAGGATCAGATTCACCAGTTTCAAGAGCCCCACGTGGGGACCTGAGTCACAAGGTACGGGTGAGGCCCAGGTGGCAACCCCACTCACCAGGTCCAGGTGAGGCCAACCTGCAGGCCATGAAGAGGAACCATGTCCCGATGATACCCAGGTAAGGACGAGAGATACCATATCCAGGTGAGGCCAACCGGCAGGCCATGCAGTGGAACCCTGTCCCGATGATGCCCAGGTGGGGACTAGAGTCACCATGTCAGGGAGAGGCCCAGAGAGTTTCCAGATTCATCATGTCCAGGTGAGGATCAGGTGAGGAACAGAGTCACCAGGTACCAATGATGCCCAAGTGAGGACCAGAGTTACCAGATCTGGGTGACGCGCAGATAGGTTCAGAGTCACCAGTTCCAGGTGAGGCCACTAAAGAGTCCACAGCAATCAGGTCCAGGTGGGGAACAAAGTCACCAGGACTGGGTCAGGCCCAGATGGGGACCAGATTCACCAGGTCCATGTGAGGCCCAGTTGAGGACCAGTGTCCCCAGCTCCGGGTGGGTCCCAGAGGGGGACCAGAGTCACCCGGTTCCGGTGATATCCAGGTGGGGACCAGAGTCACCACGTCAGGGTGAGGCCCAGAGTGGGACGAGAATCACTAGCTCCAGGTGAGGCCCCGATGTGGAACTGAAACCAGGTCCCATGATGCCCATATGAGGACCTGAGTCAGCAGGTCCAGGTGAGGTCCCTGTGGGAACGAGTCACCTCGTCCAGGTGAGGCCCAGGTGGGACCACAGTCACCAGGTCCAGGTGAGGCCCAGGTATATAAGAGTGTAAGCAGTTCGCAATTATGCCTAGGTAAGGAGCAGAGTCAACAGTCCAGGAGAGGCTCAAATATGGACCAGAGTCATTTTGTTCCAGGTGATGCCTGATGGAGACCACAGGAATCAGGTCCAGGAGAGCCCCATATGGGAACCAGAGCCACCAGATCCAGGTGAGTTCCTGGTGGGACCACAGTCACAAGGTCCAGGTGAGGCGCAGGTGGCAACAGGATTCCCCAAGTCCAGGTGAGGCCCAGCTGGCGACCAGTCACCAGATCCAAGTGAGGACAAGCTAAGGACCAGATTCACCAGGCCCAAATGAAGCCCATGGGGTGACCAGAGTCACCAGGTAAGGGTGAGTCCCAGAGGGGGAACCAGAGTAACCAGTTTAGTTTGAAGCCCAGAATGGGTCCACAGGTCTCTAGTCAGAGTGAGGCCCATGTGTGGAATAGTGTATCCATGTCCCAATGATGCCTGGGTGAGGACCAGGGTCACTAGGGCCATGCAGGCCCAGATGGGGACAAATCACTAGGTCCTGGTTAGGCATAGAATAAGACCACAGTCAGCAGTATCATTTGATCCCCTTGCGTGAACCAGAGCCACTCTATCCAGCTGAGTCCCAGGTCCATATGAGGCTCACGTGAGGACCAGATTCATTAGGTCGTATTCAGGCATAGCTGGGGACAAGAGTCACCAGGTCTGGGTGCGGGCTAGGTGGGGCAAGATTCAGCAGTTCTGAGTTAGGTCAAAGTGGGGACGAGAGACGCCAGGTCCAGGTGAGGCCAAACTGAGGACCAGAGTCAACAGATCCAGGTGAGGTCCATGTTGGCAAAAGAGTCACCAGGTCCAAGAGAGGTCCAGGTGGGGACCAGAGTCACCAGATCCAGGTGAAGCCCAGGTGGGGACCAGAGTCACCAGATCCACGTGAAGCCCAGGTGGGGACCAGAGTCACTAGGTCCCAATGAGGCCCTGGTGAGGACCAGAGTTACCAGGTACACGTGAGGCCCCGGTGGGGATCAGAGGCAACAGGTCCATGTGAGGCCGGCTTGGGGACCATGGTCAACAGGTCTACTTGAGGCCCAGGTGTGGAACACAGTAAGCAGGTCCAGGTGAGTCCCCGTTGGTGAAAAGAGTCACAATGTCCAGGTGAGTCCCAGGTGGGGACCAGGATCACCAGGTACAGTTGAGGCCCTTGAAAGAACTAGAGTCTTCTGGCACAAAAACAGACACATAGATCAGTAAAACAGAATAGAGAATCCAGAAGTGGACCCTGAACTTTATGGGCAACTAATATTCGATAAAGGAGGAAAGACTATCCAGTGGAAGAAAGACAGTCTCTTCAATAAATGGTGCTGGGAAAATTGGACATCCACATGCAGAAGAATGAAACTAGACCACTCTCTTTCACCATACACAAAGATAAACTCAAAATGGATGAAAGATCTAAATGTGAGACAAGATTCCATCAAAATCCTAGAGAAGAACACAGGCAACACCCTGTTTGAACTCGGCCATAGTAACTTCCTGCAAGATACATCCACGAAGGCAAAAGAAACAAAAGCAAAAATGAACTATTGGGACTTCATCAAGATAAGAAGCTTTTGCACAGCAAAGGATACAGTCAACAAAACTCAAAGACAACCTACAGAATGGGAGAAGATATTTGCAAATGACATATCAGATAAAGGACTAGTTTCCAAGATCTATAAAGAACTTATCAAACTCAACACCAAAGAAACAAACAATCCAATCATGAAATGGGCAAAAGACATGAACAGAAATCTCACAGAGGAAGACATAGACATGGCCAACATGCACATGAGAAAATGCTCTGCATCACTTGCCATCAGGGAAATACAAATCAAAACCACAATGAGATACCACCTCACACCAGTGAGAATGGGGAAAATTAACAAGACAGGAAACAACCAATGTTGGAGAGGATGCGGAGAAAAGGGAACCCTCATACACTGTTGGTGGGAATGTGAAATGGTGCAGCCACTCTGGAAAACTGTGTGGAGGTTCCTCAAACAGTTAAAAATATACCTGCCCTACGACCCAGCAATTGCACTGTTGGGGATTTTCCCCAAAGAGACAAATGCAATGAAACGCCGGGACACCTGCACCCCGATGTTTATAGCAGCAAGGGCCACGATAGCCAAACAGTTGAAGGAGCCTCGGTGTCCAACGAAAGATGAATGGATAAAGAAGATGTGGTTTATGTATACAATGGAATATTACTCAGCTATCAGAAATGACAAATACCCACCATTTGCTTCAACGTGGATGGAACTGGAGGGTATTATGCTGAGTGAAGTAAGCCAGTCGGAGAAAGACAAACATTATATGTTCTAATTCATTTGGGGAATATAAATAATAGTGAAAGGGAATATAAGGGAAGGGGGAAGAAATGTGTGGGAAAAATCAGAAAGGGAGACAGAACGTAAAGACTGCTAACTCTGGGAAACGAACTAGGGGTGGTAGAAGGGGAGGAGGGCGGGGGTGGGAGTGAATGGGTGACGGGCACTGGGGGTTATTCTGTATGTTAGTAAAGAGAACACCAATAAGAAAAAATAAATTAAAAAAAAAAAAAAAGAAAAAAGAAAGAACCAGAGTCAACAGGTCGAAGTCAAGCGCAGGTGGCAACCAGGGTCAGCAGGTCCAAGTCAGGCCAAAGTGCGGTTCACAGTCATTAGGGTACGGTGAGAACCAGAGGGGGACCAGAGTCACCTGGTCCAGGTGAGGTCCATTTGTGGAAAACAGTCACCGGGCCCCAAATGTGCCCAGTTGGGGACCATGGTCAACAGGGCCAGGTGAGGCCCAGATGGGGACCGGAGTCCCCAAATCCAGGTGAAGACCATGTGGGGACCACAGTCACCAGATCCAGGGTAGTCTCACGTGCAGACCAGAATCACCATGTCTAGGTGAGGTGCAGGTGGCAACCACACTCACCAGATCCCGTTGAGGCCCTGGTGGGGACCAGAGTCACGAGGTACATGAGAAGCTAGAAACACTGCAGCCACTAGGTCCACAGGATGTCCATGTGGGAACGAGAATCACCAGTTACAGGTGAGGAACAGGTGGGGATCCGACTCACCATGTCCAGGTGAGACCCAGGTGGGAACGAGTGTCACCATGTCCAGGTGTGACCCAGGTTAAGACCAGAGTTAATAGGTCCGGCTGGGTCACTGTTAGTGAACAGTGTAACCATATCCTGATGCTACCCTGGTGGGTACCAGAGACACCAGGTCCTGGTGAGGCCCAGGTGGGACCAGAGACATGAGGTCCAGGTGAGGTCCCGATGGGAACCACAGTCACCAGGTCAGGTGAGGCCATGCTTAGGATCAGAGTCACCAGTTACTGGTGAGGCCCAGGTGGAGCCAGAGTCACCTGGTACCGAAGAGGCCAAAGTCAGGACCAGAGTTACCAGGATCAGGTCACTCCCAGTGGGGAATAGAGTAACCATGTCCCGATGATGCGCAGGTAGAACCAGAGTCACCAGGTCCAGATGAGGAGCAGCTGGGGAGCATATTCTCTAGGTCTCGGTGAGCCGCACTTGAGGACCAGACTCCCCAGGTCTAGTTGAGGCCTAGAGGGGTACCAGATTCACCTGGTCTAGGTGACATCCAGATGTGGAGCAGAGTCACCATGTCAGGGTGAGCCCCAGAGGGGATCCAGAGTCATCATGTCCAGGTGAGGCTCAGGTGTGGAACAGAGATCCAGGTCATAATGGTCCACAGGTGAGGACCAGAGTCACCCGATCTGGGTGAGGCCCAGTTAGGATCAGAGTCACCAGTTCCAGGTGAGGCCAAGAAGGAGTCCACAGCAATCAGGTCCAGGTGGGGAACAAAGTCACGAGGACTGGGTGAGGCCCAGATGGGGACCAGATTCACCAGGTCCAGGTAATTCCCAGGGTGTGACCAGAGTTACCAGTTCCGGGTGAGGACCAAGTAAGGACCAGATTCACCAGGTCCAAGTGAGGCCCACGTGGGTACCTGTTTCACCAAGCATGGGTGAGGCCCAGGTGGCAACCCCACTCCCCTGGTCCAGGTGAGGGCAACCTGCAGGCCATGCTGTGGAACCACGTCCCGATGATGCCCAGGGAGGGGCCAGAGTCACCAGGTCCAAATGAGGCCCAGATGGAGCATATTCACTAGGTCCATGTGAGGCCCAGTTGAGGACCATAGTCACCAGACCTGGTTGAGGCCTAGAGGGGTACCAGAATCACCTGTCCAGGTGACATCCAGATGGGGACCAGAGTCATCAGGTCAGGGTGAGGCCAAGAGAGGTTCCAGAGTCATCATGTCCAGGTTAGGCTCAGGTGTGGAACAGAGTCACCAGGTACCAATGATGCCCAGGTGAGGACCAGGGTCACCAGGTTTGGGTGACGCGCAGATAGGATCAGTCACCAGTTCCAGGTGAGGCCATGAAAGAGACAACAGCAATCAGGTCCAGTTGGGGAACAAAGTCACCAGGACTTGATGAGGCCCAGACGGGACGAGATTACCAGGACCAAGTGTGGCCCAGGTAGTGACCAAAGTCCCCGGGTCTAGGAGAGGACCAGGTAAGGACCAGATTCACCAGGTCCAAGAGGCCTACGTGGGGAACTGAGTCACCAGGTATGGATGAGGTCCAGGTGTCAACTGCACTGACCAGGTCCAGGTGAGGCCAACCTGCAGGCCAGAGTCACCAGGTCCAGGTTAGGCCCTAGTGGGGACCGGAGGCACCATGTAAAATGAGTCTACAAGAACACCACAGTCACCATGTCCAGGGTTTGTTCATGTGGGAACGAGAGTCACCAGGTCCAGGTGAGACCCAGGTGGGGACCACAGTCACCAGGTCCTGATTTAGGCCTAGGTGGGGGGACCAGAGTCATCAGGACCAGTTGAGGCCAAAGAATGGAGCAAAGTTATCATGTCCAGGTGAGGCCCAGGTGGGGAACAGAGTAACCATGTCCCATTGATGCCAGGTGGGTAAAGAGACACAAGGTCCAGACGAGGCCTAAGTGAGGAGTAGATTCACCAGGTCCTGTTGAGGCCCAGTTGAGGAATAGTGTCCCCAGCTCCGGGTGAGTCCCAGTGAGGGACCAGAGTCACCCGGTTCTGGTGATATCCAGGTGGGGACCAGAGTCACCACGTCAGGGTGAGGCCCAGAGGGGGAGGTGAATCACTAGGTCCAGGGGAGGCCCCGATGTGGAACTGAGAAACCAGGTCCCATGATGCACATATAAGGACCTGAGTCACCAGGCCCAGGTGAGGTCCCTGTGGGAACCAGTCACCTCGTCCAGGTGAGGCCCAGGTGGGACCACAGTCACCAGGTCCAGGTGAGGCCCAGGTATATAATAGAGTACACAGGTCCCAATAATCCCCAGGTAAGGACCAGAGTTAACAGGTCCAGGAGAGGCCCAGATATGGATCAGAGTCATTGTGTTCCAGGTGAGGCCAGATGGAGACTACAGGAACACGGACCAGGAGAGCCCCATATGGGAACCTGAGACACCAGATCAAGGTGAGGTCTAGGTGGGACCACAGTCACAAGGTCCAGGTGACGCGCAGGTAGCAACAGGATTCACCAAGTCCAGGTGAGGCCCAGGGGGCGACCAGTCGCCAGATCCAGGTGAGTACCAGCCAAGGACCAGATTCACCAGGCCCAAGTGAAGCCCAAGGGGTGACCAGAGTCACCAGGTAAGGGTGAGGCCCAGAGGGGGAACCAGAGTAACCAGTTTAGTTTGAGGCCCAGAGTGGGACCAGAGGTCCTGGGTCAGAGTGAGGCACAGGAGTGGAATAGAGTATCCAGGTCCCAATGATGCCTGGGTGATGACAAGAGTCACGAGGGCCATGCAGACCCAGATGGGGAACAGAATCACTAGGTCCTGGTGAGGCATAGAATAAGACCACAGTCAGCAGTATCATTTGAGCCCCTTGCGGGAACCAGAGCCACTCTATCCAGCTGAGTCCCAGGTCCATGTGAGGCCCACATGAGGACCAGATTCATCAGGTCGAAGTGAGGCATATCTGGGGAGAAGAGTCACCAGGTCTAGGTGCGGCCTAGGTGGGGCAAGATACATCAGTTCTGAATTAGGTCAAAGTGTGGACGAGAGACACTAGATCCAGGTGAGGCCAGACTGAGGACCAGAATAACCGGATCCAGACGAGGTCCATTTTGGAAAGAGAGACACCAGGTCCAGGAGAGGTCCAGGTGGGGACCAGATTCACCAGATCCAGGTGAAGTCCAGGTGGGGACCAGGGTCACCAGATCCAGGTGAAGCCCAGGTGGGGACCAGAGTCACTAGGTCCAGATGAGGCCCAGGTGAGGACCAGTATTACCAGGTACACGTGAGGCCCCGGTGGGGATCAGAGGCAACAGGTCCATGTAAGGCCGGCGGGGACCATGGTCAACAGGTCTATTTAGGCCCAGGTGTGGAACACAGTAACCAGGTCCCGGTGAGTGTCCTGTGGTGACAAGAGTCACCAGGTCCCGGTGAGGCCCATGTGGGCCCCAGGATCACCATGTCCAGGGAAGGCCCTTGAAAGTACCAGAGTCAACACTTCGAGGTCAGGCGTAGGTGGCAACCACGGTGAGCAGGTCCAAGTCAGGCCAAAGTGGGGTTCACAGTCACTAGGGCATGGTGAGATCCAGAGGGGGCCAGAGTCACTTGGTCCAGGTGAGGTCCAGTTGTGGAACACAGTGACCGGGTCCCAATTTTGCCCAGTTGAGGACCATGGTCAACAGGGCCAGGTGAGGCCCAGATGGGGACCGGAGTACCGAAATCCAGGTGAAGCCCAGGTGGGGACCACAGTCACCAGATCCAGGGTAGTCTCAGGTGCAGACCAGAATCACCAGGGCCAGGTGAGGTGCAGGTGGCAAACACACTCACTAGGTCCAGGTGAGGCCCTGGTGGGGACCAGAGTCACGAGGTGTATGAGAAGCTAGAAACACTGCAGCCACCAGGTCCACATGATGTCCATGTGGGAACGAGAATCACCAGTTACAGGTGAGGACCAGGCGGGGATCCGACTCACCATGTCCAGGTGAGACCCAAGTGGGAACCAGTGTAACCATGTCCAAGTGTGGCCCAGGTGAAGACCAGAGTTAATAGGTCTGGCTGGGTCACTGTTAGAGAACACTGTTAGAGAACCCCAGAGAGGTTCCAGAGTCATCATGTCCAGGTGAGGCTCAAGTGTGGAACAGAGGCACCAGGTACCAATGATGCCCAGGTGAGGACCAGAGTCACCAGGTCTGGGTGACGCGCAGATACGATCAGAGTCACCAGTTCCAGGTGAGGCCAAGAAAGAGTCCACAGCAATCAGGTCCAGGTGGGGAACAAAGTCACCAGGACTGGGTGAGGCCCAGATGGGGACCAGAATCACCAGGTCCCGGTGAGGCCCAGGTGGTGACCAGAGTCACCAGGTCCTGATTGAGGCCTAGGTGGGGGGACGAAAGTCATCAGGACCAGTTGAGGCCAAATAATGGAGCAAAGTTATCATGTCCAGGTGAGGCCCAGGTGGGGAACAGAGTAACAATGTCCCATTGATGCCAGGTGGGAAAAGAGTCACAAGGTCCAGATGAGGCCTAAGTGAAGAGTAGATTCATCAGGTCCTGTTGAGGCCTAGTTGAGGACCAGTGTCCACAGCTCCAGGTGAGACTCAGAGGGGGACAAGAGTCACCAGGTTCTGGTGATATCCAGGTGGGGACCAGAGTCAACACGTCAGGGTGAGGCCCAGAGCGGGACGAGAATCACTAGGTCCAGGTGAGGCCCCTATGTGGAACTGAGTAACCAGGTCCCATGATGCCCATATGAGGACCTGAGTCACCAGGTCCAGGTGAGGTCCCTGTGGGAACCACTCACCTCATCCAGGTGAGGCCAAGGTGGGACCTCAGTCACCAGGTCCAGGTGAGGCCCAGCTATATAAGAGAGTATCCAGGTCCCAATGATGCCCAGGTAACTACCAGAGTCAACAGGTGCAGGAGAGGCCAAATATGGATCAGAGTCATTGTGTTCCAGGTGAGTCCAGATGGAGACAACAGGAACGAGGTCCAGGAGAGCCCCATATGGGAACCAGAGCCACCAGATCCAGGTGAGGTCCAGGTAGGACCACAGTCACAAGGTCCAAGTGAGGCCCAGGTGGCAACAGGATTCACCAAGTCCAGGAGAGGCCCAGGTTGAGACCAGTCACCAGATCCAAGTGCGGACCACCTAAGGACCAGATTCACCAACCCAAATGAAGCCCAAGGGGTGACCAGAGTCACCAGGTAAGGGTGAGGCCCAGAGGGGGAACCAGAGTAACCAGTTTAGTTTGAGGCCCAGAATGGGACCAGAGGTCCCTGGTCAAAATGAGGCCCAAGTGTGGAATAGAGTATCCAGGTCGCAATGATGCCTGGGTGAGGACCAGAGTCACTAGGGCCATGCAGGCCCAGATGGGGAACAGAATCATTAGGTCCTGATGAGGCATAGTATAAAACCACAGTCACCAGTATCAGGTGACCCCTTGTGGGAACCAGAGCCACTCTATCCAGCTGAGTTCCAGGTCCAGCTGAGTGCCAGGTCCATGTGAGGCCCACGTGAGGACCAGATTCATCAGGTGGAATTGAGGCATAGGTGGGGACAAGAGTCACCAGGTCTGGATGCGGCCTAGGTTGGGGCAAAGTTCAGCAGTTCTGAGTTAGGTTCAAGTGGGGACGAGAGACACCATGTCCAGGTGAGGCCAAACTGAGGACCAGAGTCACCAGATCCAGGTGAGGTCCATGTTGGAAAGAGAGTCACCAGGTCCAGGAGAGGTCCAGGTGGGGGCCAGAGTCAACGGATCCAGGTAAGTCCAGGTTGGGACCAGAGTCACCATATCCAAATAGGCCCAGGTGAGGACCAGAGTTACCAGGTTCACGTGAGGCCCCGGTGGGGATCAGAGGCAACAGGTCCATGTGAGGCCGGCTTGGGGACCATGGTCAACAGGTCTACTTGAGGCCCAAGTGTGGAACACAGTAACCAGGTCCAGGTGAGTCCCAGGTGGTGACCAGAGTCCCCGAGTATGGGAGAGGACCAGGTAAGGACCAGATTCACCAGGTCCAAGAGGCCCACGTGGGGACCTGAGTCACCAGGTATGGGTGAGGCCCAGGTGGCAACCCCACTAACCATGTCCAGGTGAGGCCAACCTGCAGGCCAGAGTCACCAGATCCAGGTGAGGCCCTAGTGGGGACTGCAGTCACCAGGTAAATGTGAGTCTACAAGAACACCACAGTCACCAGGTCCAGGTGTGGTTCATGTTGGAACGAGATTCCCCAGGTTCAGGTGAGACCCATGTGGGGACCACAGTCACCAGGTCCAGATTGAGGCCTGGTCGGGGGACCAGAGTCATCTGGACCCTTTGAGGCCGAAGTGCCGAGCACAGTTATCATGTCCAGGTGAGGCCCAGGTGGGGAACAGAGTAACCATGTCCCATTGATGCCAGGTGGGAAAAGAGTCACAAGGTCCAGACGAGGTCTAAGTGAGGAGTGGATTCACCAGGTCCTGTTGAGGCCAAGTTGAGGACCAGTGTCCCCAGCTCTGGTTGAGTCCCAGACGGGGACCAGAGTCACCGTTTCTGGTGATATCCATGTGGGGACCAGAGTCACCACGTCAGGGTGAAGCCCAGAGGGGGACGAGAATCACTAGGTCCAGGGGAGGCCCCGATGTGGAACTGAGAAACCAGGTCCCATGATGCCCATATGAGGACCTGAGTCACCAGGTCCAGGTGATGTCCCTGTGAGAACCAGTCACCTCGTCCAGGTGAGGCCCAGGTGGGACCACAGTCAACAGGTCCAGGTGATGCCCAGGTATATAAGAGACTATCAATGTACCAATGATGCCCAGGTAAGGACCAGAGTCAACATGTCCAGGAGAGGCCCAAATATGGATCAGAGTCATTGTGTTCCAGGTGAGGCCAAATGGATACCACAGGAACCAGGTCCAGGAGAGCCCCATATGGTAACCAGAGCCACCAGATACAGGTGAGGTCCAGGTGGGACCACAGTCACAAGGTCCAGTGAGGCGCAGGTGGCAACAGAATTCACGAAGTCCAGGTGAGGCCCAGATGGTGAGCAGTCACGAGATACAGGTGCGGACCACCTATTGTCCAGATTAACCAGGCCCAAGTGAAGCCCAAGGGGTGACCAGAGTCACCAGGGAAGGGTGAGGCCCAGAGTGGAACCAGAGTAACCAGTTTAGTTTGAGGCCCAGAATGGGACCAGAGGTCCCTGGTCAAAGTGAGGCCCAGGTGTGGAATAGAGTATCCAGGTCCCAATGATGCCTGGGTGAGGACCATAGTCACTAGGGCCATGCAGGCCCAGATGGGGAACAGAATCACTAGGTCCTGGTGAGGCATAGAATAAGACCAGAGTCAGCAGTATCAGGTGAGCCCCTTGTGGGAACCAGAGCAACTCTATGCAGCTGAGTCCCAGGTCCATGTGAGGCCCACGTGAGGACCAGATTCATCAGGACTTATTGAGGCATAGCTGGGGACAAGGGTCACCAGGTCTGGGTGCGGCCGAAGTGGGGCAAGATTCAGCAGTTCTGAGTTAGGTCAAACTGGGAACGAGAGACACCAGGTCCAGGTGAGGCCAAACTGAGGACCAGAGTCACCAGATGCAGGTCAGGTCCAGGTGTGGACCAGAGTCACCAGATCCAGGTGAAGTCCAGGTGGGGACCAGAGTCGCTAGGTCCAGATGTCTCACAGATGAGGACCAGAGTTACCAGGTACACGTGTAGCCCCGGGGGGGGATCAGAGGCAGCAGGTCCATGTGAGGGTGGCTTGGGGACCATAGTCAACAGGTTTAATTGAGGCCCAGTTATGGAACACAGTATGCAGGTCCAGGTGAGTCCCCGGTGGTGACAAGTGTCACCACGTCCTGGTTTGGCCCAGGTGGGGACCAGAATCTCCAGGTACAGTGGAGGCCCTTGAAAGAACCAAGTCAACAGTTCGAGGTCAGGTGCAGGTGGCAACCAGGGACAGCATGTCCAAGTCAGGCTAAAGTGGGGTTCACAGTCAGTAAGGCACGTGAGTCCTAGAGGGGGACCAGAGTGACCTGGTCCAGGTGAGGTCCAGTTGTGGAACACAGTCACCGGGTCCCAGTTTTGCCCAGTTGAGGACCATCGTCAACAGGGCCAGGTGAGGCCCAGATGGGGACCGGCGTCCCCAAATCCAGGTGAAGCCCAGGTGGGACCACAGTCACCAGATCCAGGGTAGTCTCAGGTGCAGTCCACAATCACCAGGTCCAGGTGAGGTGCAGGTGAAAACACACTCACCAGTACACAGTGAGGCCCTGGTGGGGATCAGAGTCACGAGGTACATGAGAAGCTAGAAACACTGCAGCCACCAGGTCCACATGATGTCCAGGTGGGAACGAGAATCACCACTTACAGGTGAGGACCATGTGGGGATCCGACTCACCATGTCCAGGTGAGACCCAGGTGGGAACCAGTGTCACCATGTCCAGGTGTGGCTCAGGTGAAGACTAGAGTTAAGAGGTCCGGCTGGGTCACTGATAGTGAACAGGGTAACCATATCCTGATGCTAACCAGGTGGGTACCAGATACACCAGGTACTGGTGAGGCCCAGGTGGGAACAGAGACATGAGGTCCAGGTGAGGTCCCATGGGAACCACAGTCACCAGGTCTGGTGAGGCCATGCTTAGGATGAGAGTCACCAGTTACAGGTGAGGCCCAGGAGGAGCCAGAGTCACCTTGTACAGAAGAGGCCAAAGTCAGGACCTGAGTTACCAGGATCAGTTCAGTCCCAGTAGGGAATAGAGTAACCATGTCCTGATGATGCCCACATCAGATGACCAGAGTCACCATGTCCAGATGATACGCAGTGGGGATTATTTTCACTATGTCCCAGTGAGGCCCAGATGAGGACTAGAGTCACCAGGTCAAGTTGAGGCCTAGAGGGGTACCAGATTCACCTGGTCTAGGTGACATCCAGATGGGGACCAGAGTCACCATGTCAGGGTGAGGCCCAGAGGGGATCCAGAGTCATCAAGTTCAGGTGAGGCTCAGGTGTGGAATAGTATATCCAGGTCCTAATGGTCCACAGGTGAGGACCAGAGTCACCAGATCTGGGTGAGGCCCAGTTAGGATCAGAGTCACCAGTTCCAGGTGAGGCCAAGAAGGAGTCCACAGCAATCAGGTCCATGTGAGGAACAAAGTCACCAGGACTGGGTGAGGCCCAGATGGGGACCAGATTCACCAGGTCCAGGTGATTCCCAGGTGGTGACCAGAGTTACCAGTGCTGGGTGAGGACCAGGTAAGGACCAGATTCACCAGGTACAAGTGAGTTCCATCTGGGGACCTGTGTCACCAGATATGGGTGAGGCCCAGGTGGCAACCCCACTCACCAGGTCCAGGTGAGACCAAAATGCAGGCCATGGAGAGGAACCATGTCCTGATGATGCCCAGGTAGGGACCAGAGTTACCAGGTCCAGGTGAGGCCAACCTGTAGGCCATGCAGTTGAACCATGTCCTGATGGTGCCCAGGTAGGGACCAGAGTCACCAGGTCCAAATGAGGCCCATATGGAGCATATTTTCTAGGTCCAGGTGAGGTCCAGTTGAGGGCCAGAGACACCAGATCTGGTGGAGGCCTAGAGGGGTATCAGAATCACATGGTCCAGGTGACATCCAGATGTGGACCAGAGTCACCAGGTAAGTGTGAGGCCCAGAGAGATTCCAGAGTCATCATGTCCAGGTGAGGCTCATGTGTGGAACAGAGTTACCAGGTACCAATGGTGCCCAGGTGAGGACCAGAGTCACCAGGTCTTGGTGACGCGCAGATAGAATCAGAGTCACCAGTTTCAGGTGAGGCGAAGAAAGTTTCCACAACAATCAGGTCCAGGTGAGGAACAAAATCACCAGGACTGGATGAGGCCCAGATGGGGACAAGATTCAACAGGTCCAGATAAGGCCCAGATGTTGACCAGAGTCCCCGGGTCTGGGAGAGGACCAGGTAAGGACCAGATTCACCAGATGCAAGAGGCCCACATGGGGACCTGGGTCGCCAGGTTTGGGTGCGGCCCAGGTGGCAACCCTACTCACCAGGTCCAGGTGAGGCCAACCTGCAGGCCAGAGTCACCACATCCAGGTGAGGCTCTACTGGGGACCGGAGTCACCAGGTAAATGTGAGTCTACAAGAACACCACAGTCACCAGGTCCAGGTGTGGTTCATGTGGGAACGAGAGTCACCAGGTCCAGGTGAGACCCAGGTGGGGATCACAGTCACCAGGTCCAGATTGAGGCCTAGGTGGGTGGAACAGTGTCATCAGGAGCAGTTGAGGCCAAAGTGTGGAGCATAATTATCATGTCCAGGTGAGGCCCAGGTGGGGAACAGAGTAACCATGTCCCATTGATGCCATGTTGGAAGAGTCTAAGGTCCAGATGAGGCCTAAGTGAGGAGTAGATTCACCAGGTCCTCTTGAGGCCCAGTTGAGGGCCAGTGTCCCCAGCTCTAGGGGATTCCCAGAGGGGTACAGGAGCCACCCGGTTCTGCTGATATCCAGGTGGGTACCAGAGTCAGCACGTCAGGGTGAGGCCCAAGGGGGACGAGAATCTCTAGGTCCAGGTGAGGCCCCTATGTGGAACTGAGAAACCAGGTCCCATGATGCACATATGAGGACCTGAGTCACCAGGCCCCGGTGAGGTCCCTGAAGGAACCAGTCACCTCGTCCAGGTGAGGCCCAGGTGGGACCACAGTCACCAGGTCCAGGTGAGGCCCAGGTATATAAGAGAGTATCCAGGTCCCAATGATGCCCAGGTAAGGACCAGAGTCAACAGGTGCAGGAGAGGCCCAAATATGGATCAAAGTCATTGTGTTCCTGGTGAGGCCAGATGGAGAACACAGGAACCAGTTACAGGAGAGCCCCATATGGGAACCAGAGCCCCCAGATCCAGGTGAGAACCAGGTGGGACCACAGTCACAAGGTCCAGGTGAGGCGCAGGTGGAAACAGGATCCACCATGTCCAGGTGAGGCCCAGGTGGCGACCAGTCACCAGATCCAAGTGAGGACAAGCAAAGGACCTGATTCACCAGGCCCAATGAAGCCAAGGGGTGACCAGTGTCACCAGGTAAGGGTGAGGCCCAGAGGGGGAACCAGAGTAACCAGTTTAGTTTGAGGCCCAGAATGGGAACAGAGGTCCCTGTTCAGTGTGAGTCCCAGATGTGGAATAAAGTATCCAGGACCCAATGATGCCTGGGTGAGGACCAGAGTGCCGAAGGCCATGCAGGCCCAGATGGAGAACAGAATCACTAGGTGCAGGTGAGGCATAGAATAAGACCACAGTCACCAGTATCAGGTGAGCCCCTTGTGGGAACCAGAGCCACTCTCTCCAGCTGAGTCCCAGGTCCATGTGAGGCCCACGTGAGGACCAGATTCATCAGGTCGAACTGAGGCATAGCTGGGGACAAGAGTCACCAGGTCTGGGTGCCGTCTAGGTGGGGCATGATTCAGCAGTTCTGAGTTAGGTCAAAGTGGGGACAAGAGACACCAGGTCGAGGTGAGGCCAAACTGAGGACCAGAGTTACCAGATCCAGGTGAGGTCCATGTTGGAAAGAGAGTCACCAGGTCCGGGAGAGGTCCAGGTGGAGACCAGAGTCACCAGATCCAGGTGAAGCCTAGGTGGGGACCAGAGTCACTAGGTCCAGATGAGGTCTAGGTGAGGACCAGAGTTACCAGGTACACGTGAGTCCCCGGTGATGATCAGAGGCAACAGGTCCATGTGAGGCCGGCTTGGGGATCATGGAAAACAGATCTACTTGAGGCCCAGGTGTGGAACACAGTAAGCAGGTCCAGGTGAGTCCCCGGTGGTGACAAGTGTCACCACGTCCAGGTGAGGCCCAGGTGGGGCCGAGGATCACCAGTTCCAGGGCAGGATCTTGCAAGAACCAGAGTCAACATTTCGAGGTCAGGCGAGGGTGGCAACCAGGTTCAGCAGGTCCAAGTCAGGCCAAAGTGGGTCTCACAGTCATTAGGGCACATTGACACCCAGAGGGGGACCAGAGTCACCTGGTCCAGGTGAGGTCCAGTTGTGGAACACAGTCACCGGGTACCAATTTTGCCCAGTTGTGGACCATGGTCAACAGGGCCAGGTGAGGCCCAGATGGGGACCGGAGTTCCCAAATCCAGGTGAAGCCTAGGTGGGGACCACAGTCACAAGATCAAGGGCAGTCTCAGGTGCAGACCAGAATCACCATGTCCAGGTATGGCCCAGGTGAAGAGCAGAGTTAATAGGTCCGGCTGGGTCACTGTTAGTGTACAGTGTAACCATATCCTGATGCTACCCAGGTGTGTACCAGAGACACCAGGTCCTGGTGAGGACCAGGTCGGACCAGAGACATGAGGGCCAGGTGAGATCCCGATGGGAACCACAGTCACCATGTCAGGTGAGGCCATGCTTAGGATCAGAGTCACCAGTTACAGGTGCGGCCCAGGTCGAGCCAGAGTCACCTGGTACAGAATAGGCCAAAGTCAGGACCAGAGTGACCAGGATCAGGTCAGTCCCAGTGGGGAATAGAGTAACCATGTCCCGATGATGCCCAGGTAGAACCAGAGTCACCAGAGCCAGATGAGGCGCAGGTGGGGAGCATGTTCACTAGGTCCCTGTGAGGCCCAGTTTAGGACCAGAGTCACCAGGTCTAGTTGAGGCCTAGAGGGGTACAGATTCACCTGTTCTAGGTGACATCCAGATTGGGACCAGAGTCACCATGTCAGGGTGAGGCCCAGAGGGGATTAAGAGTCATCATGTCCAGGTGAGGCTCAGGTGTGGAACCGAGTATCCAGATCATAATTGTCCTCAGGTGAGGACCAGAGTCACCAGATCTGGGTGAGGCCCAGTTAGGATCAGAGTCACAAGTTCCAGGTGAGGCTAAGAAGGAGTCCACAACAATGAGGTCCAGGTTGGCAACAAATTCACCAGGAATGGGTGAGGCCCAGATGGGGACCAGATTCACAAGGTCCAGGTGACTTACAGGTCTTGACCAGACTTACCAGTTCCGGGTGAGGACCAGGTAAGGACAAGATTCAACAGGTCCACGTGAGGCCCACGTGGGGATCTGTGTCACCAGGTATGGGGGAGCCCCAGGTGGCAACCCCACTCCCCAGGTCCAGGTGAGGACAACATGCAGGCCATGGAGAGGAACCATGTCACAATGATGCCCTGGTTGGGACCAGAGTTACCAGATCCAGGTGAGGCAAACCTTCAGGCCATGCAGTGGAACCATGTCCCGATGATGCCCAGGTAGGGACCAGAGTCACCAGGTCCAAATGAGGCCCAGATGCAGCATATTCACTAGGTCCAGGTGAGGCCCAGTTGAGGACCAGAGTTTCCAGATCTGGTTGAGGCCTAGAGGGGTATCAGAATCACATGGTCCAGGTGACATCCAGATGGGGACCAGAGTCACCAGGTCAGGGTGAGGCCCAGAGAGTTCCAGAGTCATCATGTCCAGGTGAGGCTCAGGTGTGCAACAGAGTCAGCAGGTACCAATGATGCCCAGGTGAGGACCAGAGTCACCAGGTCTGGGTGACGCGCACATAGGATCAGAGTCACCAGTTCTAGGTGAGGCCAAGAAGGAGTCCACAGCAATCAGGTCCAGGTGGGGAACAAAGTCACCAGGACTGGGTGAGTCTCAGATAGGGACCAGATTCACCAGGTCCAGGGGAGGCCCAGGTAGTGACCAGAGTCCTCTGGTCTAGGAGAGGACCAGGAAAGGATCAGATTCACCAGGTCCAAGATCCCCACACGGGGACCTGAGTCAAAACGTATGGGTGAGGCACAGGTTGCAACCCCACTTACCAGGTCCAGGTGAGGCCAACCTGCAGGCCATGAAGAGGAACCATGTCCGGATGATGCCCAGGTAGGGACCAGAGTTACCAGGTCCAGGTGAGTGCAACCTGCAGGCCATGCAGTGGAACCATGACCCGATGATGCCGAGGTAGTGACCAGAGTCACCAGGTCCAAATGAGGCCCAGATGGAGCATATTCACTAGGTCCATGTGAGGCCCAGTTGAGGACCATAGTCACCAGACCTGGTTGAGGCCTAGAGGGGTACCAGAGTCACCTGTCCAGGTGACATCCAGATGGGGACAAGAGTCACCAGGTCAGGGTGAGGCCAAGAGAGGTTCCAGAGTCATCATGTCCAGGTTAGGCTCAGGTGTGGAACACAGTCACCAGGTACCAATGATGCCCAGGTGAGGACCAGGGTCAACAGGTTTGGGTGACGCGCAGATAGGATCAGTCACCAGTTCCAGGTGAGGCCATGAAAGAGTCCACAGCAATCAGGTCCAGGTGGGGAACAAAGTCACCAGGACTTGGTGAGGCCCAGTGGGGACGAGATTCACCAGGAACAAGTGAGGCCCAGGTGGTGACCAGAGTCCCCGGTTCTGGGAAAGGACCAGGTAAGGACCAGATTCACCAGGTCCAAGAGGCCCACTTGGGGAACTGAGTCACCAGGTATGGGTGAGGTCCAGGTGGCAACCCCACTCAACAGGGCCAGGCGAGGCCAACCTGCAGGACAGAGTCACCAGGTCCAGGTTAGGCCCTAGTGAGGACCCGAGTCACCAGGAAAAATGAGTCTACAAGAACACCACAGTCACCATGTCCAGGTGTTGTTCATGTGGGAAAGAGAGTCACCAGGTCCAGGTGAGACCCAGGTGGGGACCACAGTCACCAGGTCCTGATTTAGGCCTAGGTGGGGGGACGAGAGTCATCAGGACCAGTTGAGGCCAAAGAATGGAGCAAAGTTATCATGTCCAGGTGAGGCCCAGGTGGGGAACAGAGTAACCATGTCCCATTGATGCCAGGTGGGAAAAGAGTCACAAGGTCCAGACGAGGCCTAAGTGAGGAGAAGATTCAGCAGGTCCTGTTGAGGCCCAGTTGAGGAATAGTGTCCCCAGGTCCGGGTTAGTCCCAGTGAGGGACCAGAATAACCGGGTTCTGGTGATATCCAGGTGGGGACCAGAGTCACCACGTCAGGGTGAGGCCTAGAGGGGGAGGAGAATCACTAGGTCCAGGGGAGGCCCCGATGTGGAACTGAGAAACCAGGTCCCATATGCCCATATTAGGACCTGAGTCACGAGGTCCAGGTGAGGTCCCTGTGGGAACCAGTCACCTCGTCCAGGTGAGGCCCAGGTGGGACCACAGTCACCAGGTCCAGGTGAGGCCCAGGTATATAATAGAGTACCCAGGTCCCAATGATGTCCAGGTAAGGACCAGAGTTAACAGGTCCAGGAGAGGCCCAGATATGGATCAGAGTCATTGTGTTCCAGGCGAGGCCAGATGGAGACCACAGGAACACGGACCAGGAGATCCCCAAATGGGAACCAGAGCCACCAGATCCAGGTGAGGTCCAGGTGGGACCACAGTCACAAGGTCCAGGTGACGCGCAGGTGGCAACAGGATTCACCATGTTCAGCTGAGGCCCAGGGGGCGACCAGTCGCCAGATCCATGTGAGGACCAGCCAAGGACCAGATTCACCAAGCCCATGTGAAGCCCAAGGGGTGACCAGAGTCACCAGGTAAGGGTGAGGCCCAGAGGGGGAACCAGAGTAACCAGTTTAGTTTGAGGCCCAGAATGGGACCAGAGGTCCCTGGTCAGAGTGAGGCACAGGTGTGGAATAGAGTATCCAGGTCCCAATGATGCCTGGATGAGGACTAGAGTCACGAGGGCCATGCAGACCCAGATGGGGAACAGAATCACTAGGTCCTGGTGAGGCATAGAATAAGACCACGTTCAGCAGTATCATTTGAGCCCCTTGCGGGAACCAGAGCCACTCTATCCAGCTGAGTCCCAGGTCCATGTGAGGCCCAGGTGAGACCCAGATTCATCAGGGCGAAGTGAGGCATAGCTGGGGAGAAGAGTCACCAGGTCTAGGTGCGGCCTAGGTGGGGCAAGATTCATAAGTTCTGAGTTAGGTCAAAATGGGGACGAGAGACACTAGATCCAGGTGAGGCCAGAATGAGGACCAGAATAACCGGATCCAGGTGAGGTCCATTTTGGAAAGAGAGTCACCAGGTCTAGGTGAGGCCCAGGTGGTGACCAGAGTCCCCGGGTCTGGGAGAGGACCAGGTAAGGTCCAGATTCACCAGGTCCAAGAGGCACACGTGGGGACCTGAGTCACCAGGTATGGGTGAGGCCCTGGTGGCAAACCCTACTCACCAGATCCAGGTGAGGCCAGCCTGCAGGCCAGAGTCACCAGATCCATGTGAGGACCTAGTGGGGACCGGAGTCACCAGGTAAATGTGAGTCTACAAGAACACCACAGTCACCAGGTCCTGGTGTGGTTCAAGTGGGAACGAGAGTCACCAGGTCCAGTTGAGACCCAGGTGGGGACCACAGTCACCAAGTCCAGATTGAGGCCTCGGTGGGGGGACCAGAGTCATCAGCACCATTTGAGGCCAAAGTGCGGAGCAAAGTTATCATGTCCAGGTGAGGCCCAGGTGGGGAACAGAGTAACCATGTCCCTTTGATGCCAGGTGGGAAAAGAGTCACAAGGTCCAGACGAGGCCTAAGTGAGGAGTTGATTCAGCAGGTCCTGTTGAGACCCAGTTGAGGACCAGTGTCCCCAGCTCTGGGTGAGTCCCGGAGGGGGACCAGAGTCACCCGGTTCTGGTGATAACCACGTGGGGACCAGAGTCACCACGTCAGGGTGAGGCGCAGAGGGGGATGAGAATCACTAGCTCCAGGTGAGGCCCCAATCTGGAACTGAGAAACCAGGTCCCATGATGTCCATATGAAGACCTGAGTCACCAGGTCCCGGTGAGGTCCCTGTGGAACCAGTCACCTCATCCAGGTGAGGCCCAGGTGGGACCACAGTCACCAGGTCCAGGTGAGGCCCAGGTATATGAGAGTATCTAGGTCCCAATGATGCCCAGATAAGGACCAGAGTCAACAGCTCCAGGAGTGTCCCAAGTATGGATCCGAGTCATTGTGTTCCAGGTGAGGCCAGATGGAGACCACAGGAACCAGGTCCAGGAGAGTCCCATATGGGAACCAGAGACACCAGATCCAGGTGAGGTCCAGGTCGGACCACAGTCACAAGGTTCAGGTGAGGCGCAGGTGGCAACAGGATTCACCAAGTCCAGGTGAGGCCCAGCTGGCGACCAAATCCAGGTGCGGACCAGCTAAGGACCAGATTCACCAGGCCCAAGTGAAGCCCAAGGGGTGACCAGAGTCACCAGGGAAGGGTGAGGCCCAGAGTGGAACCAGAGTAACCAGTTTAGTTTGAGGCCCAAAATGGGACCAGAGGTCCCTGGTCAAAGTGAGGCCCAGGTGTGGAATAGAGTATCCAGGTCCCAATGATGCCTGGGTGAGGACCAGAGTCACTAGGGCCATGCAGGCCCAGATCAGGAACAGAACCTCTAGGTCCTGGAGAGGCATAGAATAAGACCACAGTCAACAGCATTAGGTGAGCCCCTTGTGGGAACCAGAGCCAGTCTATCCAGATGAGTCCCAGGTGATGTGAGGCCCACGTGAGGACCAGATTCATCAAGTCGAATTGAGGCATAGCTGTGGACAAGAGTCACCTGGTCTGGGTGCGGCCTAGGTGGGGCAAGATTCAACAGTTCTGAGGTAGGTCAAAGTGGGGAAGAGAGACACCAGGAACAGGTGAGTCCAAACTGAAGACCAGATTCACCAGATCCAGGTGAGGTCCATGTTGGAAAGAGAGTCACCAGGTCCAGGAGAGGTCCAGGTGGGACCCGAGTCAGCAGATCCAGGTGAAGCCCAGGTGGGGACCAGAGTCACTAAGTCCAGACGAGGTCAAGGTGGGGACCAGAGATACCAGGTACAAGTGAGGCCCCGGTGGGGAGCAGTGGGAACAGGTCCATGTGAGGCCGTCCTGGGGAACATGGTCAAAAGGTCTACTTGTGGCCCAGGTGTGGAACACAGTAAGCAGGTCCAGGAGAGTCCCCGATGGTGACAGGTGTCACCACGTCCAAGTGAGACCCAGGTGGGGACCAGGATGACCAGGTCGAGGGGAGGACTTTGAAAAACAAGAGTCTACAGTTTGAGGTCAGGCGCAGGTGGCAACCAGTATCAGCAGGCCCAAGTCAGGCCATAGAGGGGGTTCACAGTCACTAGGGCACGGTGAGACCCAGAGGGGGACCAGAGTCACCTGGTCCAGGTGAGGTCCAGTTGTGGAACACAGTCACCGGGTCCCAATTTTGCCCAGTTGAGGACCATGGTCAACAGGGACAGGTGAAGCCCAGATGGAGACCGGAGAACCCAAATCCAGGTGAAGCCCAGGTGGGGACCACAGTCACCAGATCCAGGGTAGTCTCAGATGTAGACCAGAATCACCAGGTCCAGGTGAGGTGCAGGTGGCAACCACACTCACCAGGTCCCGGTGAGGCCCTGGTGGGGACCAGAGTCACGAGGTATATGAGAAGCTAGAAACACTGCAGGCACAAGGTCCACATTATGTCCATGTGGGAATGAAAATCACCAGTTACAGGTGAGGACCAGGTGGGGATCTGACTCACCATGTCCAGGTGAGTCCCAGGTGGGAACCAGTGTCACCATGTCCAGGTGTGGCCCAGGTGAAGACCAGAGTTAATATGTCCGGCTGGGTCACTGTTAGAGAACAGTGTAACCATATCCTGATGCTACCCAGGTGGGAACCACAGAAACCAGGTCCTGGTGAGGCCGAGGTGGGCCCAGAGACATGAGGTCCAGGAGAGGTCCCGATGGGAACCACAGTCACCAGGTCTGGTGAGGCCATGCTTAGGATCAGAATCACCAGTTACAGGTGAGGCCCATGTTGAGCCAGAGTCACCTGGTACAGAAGAGGCCAAAGTCAGGACCAGAGTTACAAGGATCAGGTCAGTCCCAGTGGGGAATAGAGTAACCATGCCCCGATGATGCCCAGGTAGAACCAGAGTCACCAGGTCCAGATGAGGCGCAAGTGGGGAGCATATTCACTCGGTCCCAGTGAGGCCCAGTTGCGGGTCAGTGTCACCAGGTCTAGTTGAGGACTAGAGGGGTACCAGTTTCACCTGGTCTAGGTGACATACAGATGGGGAGCATAGTCACCATGTCAGGGTGAGCCCCAGAGGGGATCCAGAGTCATCATGTCCAAGTGAGGCTCAGGTGTGGAACGTAGTATCCAGATCATAATGGTCCACAGGTGAGGACCAGAGTCCCCAGATCTGGGTGAGACCAAGTTAGGATCACACTCACTACTTCCAGGTGAGGCCAAGAAGGTGTCCACAGCAATCAGGTCCAGGTGGGAACAAAGTCACCAGGATAGGGTGAGGCCCAGATGGGGACCAGATTCACCAGTTCCAGGTGACTTCCAGGTGGTGACCAGTCTTACCAGTTCCGGATGAGGACCAGGTAAGGATAAGATTCAACAGGTCCACGTGACGCCCACGTGGCGACCTGTGTCACCAAGTATGGGTGAGGCCCAGGTGGCAACCCCACTCCCCAGGTCCAGGTGAGGCCAACATACAGGCCATGCAGAGGAAACATGTCACGATGATGCCCTGGTTGGCTCCAGAGTTACCAGATCCAGGTGAGGCCAACCTGCAGGCCATGCAGTGGAACCATGTCCCGATGTTGCCCAGGTAGGGACCAGAGTCACCAGGTCCTAATGAGGCCCAGATGGAGCATATTCACTAGGTCCAGGTGAGGCCCAGTTGAGGACCAGAGTCTCCAGATCTGGTTGAGGCCTATAGGGGTACCAGAATCCTCTGGTCCAGGTGACATCCAGATGGGGACCAGAGTCACCAGGTCAGGGTGAGACCCAGAGATTTTCCAGAGTCATCATGTCCAGGTGAGGCTCAGGTCTGGAACTGAGGCAACAAGTACCAACGATGCCCAGGTGAGGACCAGAGTCACCAGGTCTGCGTGATGCGCAGATAGAATCAGAGTCACTAGTTCCAGGTGAGGCCAAGAAAGAGTCCACATCAATCAGGTCCAGGTGGGGAACAAATCACCAGGACTGGGTGAGACCCAGATGGGGACCAGATTCACCAGGTCCATGGGAGTCCCAGGTGGTGACCAGAGTCCCCGGGTCCGGGAAGAACCAGGTAAGGAACAGATTCACCAGGTCCAAGAGCCCAACGTGGGGACCTGAGTCACCAGGTATGGGTGAGGCCCAGGTGGCAACCCCACTCACCAGGTCCAGGTGAGGCCAACCTGCAGGCCAGAGTCTCCCGATCCAGGTGAGGCCCTAGTGGGGACCGAAGTCACCAGGTAAATGTGAGTCTACAAGAACACCACAATCACCAGGTCCTGGTGTGGTTCATTTGGGAACAAGAGTAGCCAGGTCCAGGTGAGACCCAGGTGGGGACCACAGTCACCAGGTCCAGATTGAGGCCTAGGTGGGGGGACCAGAGTCATCAGGACCAGTTGAGAACAAAGTGCGGAGCAAAGTTATCATGTCCAGGTGAGGTCCAGGTTGGGAACAGAGTAACCATGTCCCATTGATGCCAGGTGGGAAATGAGTCTCAAGGTCCATACGAGGCCTAAGTGAGGGTTAGATTCACCAGTTCCTGTTGAGGCACAGTTGAGTACCAGTGTCGCCAGCTCCGCGTGAGTCCCAGAAGGGGACCAGAGTCACCGGTTCTGGTGATATCCAGGTGATGACCAGAGTCACCACGTCAGGGTGAGGCCCAGAGGGGGACGAGAATCACTAGGTCCAGGTGAGGTCCCGATGTGGAACTGAGAAACCAGGTCCCATGATGCCCATATGAGGACCTGAGTCACCAGGTCCAGGTGAGATCCCTGTGGGAACCAGTCACCTCGTCCAGGTGAGGCCCAGGTGGGACCACAGTCACCAGATCCAGGTGAGGCCCAGGTATATAAGTGAGAGTCCAGGTCCCAATGAGGCCAGGTAAGGACCAGAGACAACAGATCCAGGATAGGCCCAAATATGGATCAGAGTCATTGTGTTCCAGGTGAGGCCAGATGGAGACCACAGGAACCAGTTACAGGAGAGCCCCATATGGGACCAGAGCCACCAGATCCAGGTGAGAACCAGGTGGGACCACAGTCACAAGGTCCAGGTGAAGCGGAGGTGGAAACAAGATTCACCGAGTCCAGGTGAGGCCCAGGTGGCGACCAGTCACCAGATCCAAGTGAGGACAATCTAAGGACCAGATTCACCAAGCCCAATGAAGCCCAAAGGGTGACCAGAGTCACCAGGTAAGGGTGAGGCCCAGAGGGGGAACCAGAGTAACCAGTTTAGTTTGAGGCCAAGAATGGGACCAGAGGTCCCTGGTCAGAGTGAGTCCCAGATGTGGAATAGAGTATCCAGGTCCCAATGATGCCTGGGTGAGGACCAGAGTCACTAGGGCCAAGGAGGCCCAGATGGGGAACAGAATCACTAGGTCCTGGTGAGGCATAGAATAAGACCACAGTCACCAGTACCAGGTGAGCCCCTTGTGGGAACCAGAGCCACTCTATGCAGCTGAGTCCCAGGTCCATGTGAGGCCCACTTGAGGACCAGATTCATCAGGTCGAATTGAGGCATAGCTGGGGACAAGAGTCTCCAGGTCTGGGTGCGGTCTAGATAGGGCATGATTCAGCGGTTCTGAGTTAGGTCAACGTGGGGACTAGAGACACCAGGTCCAGGTGAGGCCAAACTGAGGACCAGAGTCACCAGATCCAGGTGAGGTCCATGTTGGAAAGAGAGTCACCAGGTCCGGGAGAGGTCCAGGTAGGGACCAGAGTCACCAGATCCAGGTGAAGTCCATGTGGGGACCAGAGTCACCAGATCCAGGTGAAGCCCAGGTGGGGACCAGAGTCACTAGGTCCAGATGAGGCCCAGGTGAGGACCAGAGTTACCAGGTACACGTGAGGCACGGGTGATGATCAGAGGCAACAGGTCCATGTGAGGCCGGCTTGGGGACCATGGTCAACAGATCTACTTGAGGCCCAGGTGTGGAAAACAGTAAGCAGGTCCAGGTGAGTCCCTGGTGGTGACAAGAGTCACACGTCCAGGTGAGTCCCAGATGGTGACCAGGATCACCAGGTCCAGGGGAGGACCTTGCAAGAACCAGAGTCAACAGTTCGAGGCCAGGCGCAAGTGGCAACCAGGGTCAGCAGGTCCAAGTCAGGCCAAAGTGGGGTTCACAGTCACTAGGGCACGATGAGACCCAGAGGGGGACCAGAGTCACCTGGTCCAGGTGAGGTCCAGTTGTGGAACACAGTCACCAGTTCCCAATTTTGCCCCATTGAGGACCATGGTCTACAGGGCCAGGTGAGGCCCAGATGGGGACCGGTGTACCCAAGTCAAGGTGAAGCCCAGGTGGGGACCACAGTCACCAGATCCAGGAAAGTCTCAGGTACAGACCAGAATCACCATGTCCACGTGTGGCCCAGGTGAAGAGCAGAGAAAATATGTCCGCCTGGTTCACTGTTAGTGAAGAGTGTAACCATATCCTGATGCTACCCAGCTTGGTACCAGAGACACCAGGTCCTGGTGAGGCCCAGGTGGGACCAGAGACATGAGGTCCAGGTGAGATCCCGATGGGAACCACAGTCACCAGGTCAGGTGAGGCCATGCTTAGCATCAGAGTCACCAGTTACAGGTGAGACCCAGGTGGAGCCAGAGTCACCAAGTAGAGAAGACGCCAAAGTCAGGTCCAGAGTTACCAGGATCAGTTCAGTCCCAGTGGGGAATAGAGTAACCATGTCCCGATGATGCCCAGGTAGAACCAGAGTCACCAGGTCCAGATGAGGCACAGGTGGGGAGCATATTCACTAGGTCCCGTTGAGGCCCATTTGAGGACCAGTGTCGCCAGGTCTAGTTGAGGCCTAGAGGGGTACCAGATTCACCTGGTCTAGGTGACATCCAGATGTGGACCAGAGTCACCAGGTCAGGGTGAGGCCCAGAGGGGATCCAGAGTCATCATGTCCAGGTGAGGTTCAGGTGTGGAATAGAGATCCAGGTCATAATGATCCACAGGTGAGGACCAGAGTCACCAGATCTGTGTGTCGCGCAGATAGGATCAGAGTCACCAGTTTCAGGTGAGGTCAAGAAAGAGTCCACAGAATCCGGTCCAGGTGGGGAACAAAGTCACGAGGAGTGGGTGAGGCCCAGATGGGGACCAGATTCACTAGGTGCATGTGATTCCCAGGTGGTGACCAGAAATACCAGTTCCGGGTGATTACAAGGTAAGGACGAGATTCACCAGGTCCAAGTGAGACCCACGTGGTACCTGTGTCACCAAGCATGGGTGAGGCCCAGGTGGCAACCCGACTCTCCAGGTCCAGGTGAGGCCAAACTGCAGGACATGCAGAGGAACCATGTTCCGATGATGCCCATGTAGGGACTAGAGTTAGCAGGTCCAGGTGAGGCCAACCTGCAGGCCATGCAGTGGAACCATGTCCCGATGATGCCCAGGTAGGGACCAGAGTCACCAGGTCCAAATGAGGCCCAGATGGAGCAAATTCACTAAGTCCAGTTGAGGCCCAGTTCAGGACCAGAGTCAATAGATCTGCTTGATGCCTAGAAGGGTACCAATATCACCTGGTCCAGGTGACATTCAAATGGGGAGCAGAGTCACCAGGTCATGAAGAGGCCCAGAGTGGTTCCAGAGTCATCATGTCCAGGTTAGGCTCAAGTGTGGAACAGAGTCACCAAGTACCAATGATGCCCAGGTGAGGACCAGAGTCACCAGGTATGGGTGACACGCAGATAGGATCAGAGTCACCAGTTCCAGGTGAGGCTAAGAAAGAGTCCACAGCAATCAGGTCCAGGTGGGGAACAAAGTCACCAGGACTGGGTGAGGCCCAGATGGGGACCAGATTCACCAGGTCCAGGTGAGGCCCAGGTGGTGACCAGAGTCTGCGGGTCTGGGAGAGGACCAGGTAAGGACCAGATTCACCAGGTCCAAGAGGCCCAGGTGGGGACCTGAGTCACAAGGAATGGGTGAGGCCCATGTGGCAACCCCACTCAACAGTTCCAGGTGAGGCCAAGCTGCAGGCCAGATTCAACAGATCCAGGTGAGGCCCTAGTGGGTACCAGAGTCACCAGGTAAATGTGAATCTACAAGAACACCACAGTCACCAGATCCAGGTGGGGTTCATGTGGGAAAGAGAGTCACCAGGTCCAGGTGAGACCCAGGCGGGGACAACGGTCACCAGGTCCAGATTGAGGCCAAGGTGGGGGGACCAGAGTCATCATGACCAGTTGAAGCCAAAGTGTGGGGCAAAGTTATCATGTCGAGGTGAAGCCCAGGTGGGGAAGAGAGTAACCAAATCCCATTGATGCCAGGTGGGAAAAGAGTCACAAGGTCCAGACGAGGCCTAAGTGAGGAGTAGATTCACCAGGTCCTGTTGATGCCCAGTTGAGTGCCAGTGTCCCCAGCTCCTGGTGAGTCCCAGACGGGGACCAGAGTTACCCGCTTCTGGTGATATCCAGGTGGGGACCAGAGTCACCACGTCAGAGTGAGGCCCAGAGTGGAACGAGAATCACTAGGTCCAGGGGAGGCCCCGATGTGGAACTGAGAAACCAGGTCCCATAATGTCCATATGAGAACCTGAGTCACCAGGTCCAGGTGAGGTCCCTGTGGGAACCAGTCACCTCATCCAGGTGAGGCCCAGGTGGGACCACAGTCACCAGGTCCAGGTGAGGCCCAGGGATATAAGAGTGTACCCACGTCCCCATGATGCCCAGGTAAGTACCAGAGTCAACAGGTCCAGGAAAGGGCAAAATGGAACAGAGTCATTGTGTTCCAGGTGAGGCCAGATGGAGACCACAGGAACCAGGTCCAGGAGAGCCCCATATGGGAACCAGAGCCACCAGATCCAGGTGAGGTCCAGGTGGGACCACAGTCACAAGGTCCCGGTGAGGCGCAGGTGGCAACAGGATTCACCAAGTCCAGGAGAGGCCCAGGTGGCGACCAGTCACCAGACCCAGGTTCGAACCATCTAAGGACCAGATTCACCAGGCCCAAGTAAGCCCAAGGGTTGACCAGAGTCACCAGGTAAGGGTGAGACCCAGAGGGGGAACAAGAGTAACCAGTTTAAATGAGGCCCCGAATTGGACCAGAGGTCCCTGGTCAAAGTGAGACCCAGGTGTGGAATAGAATATCCAGGTCCCAATGATGGCTGATTGAGGACCAGAGTCACTAGGGACATGCGGGCCCAGATGGGGAACAGAATCACTAGGTCCTGATGAGTCATAGAATAAGACCACAGTCAGCAGTATCAGGTGAGCCCCTTGTGGAAAGCAGAGCCACTCTATCCAGCTGAGTCCCAGGTCCATGGGAGGCCCACGTGAGTAACATATTCATCAGGTCGAAATGAGGCATAGTTGGGGACAAGAGTCACCAGGACTGGGTGCGGCCTAGGTGGGGCAATTTTCAGCAGTTCTGAGTTAGGTCAATGTGGGGACGAGAGACGCCAGGTCCAGGTGAGGCCAAACTGAGGACCAGAGTCACCATATCCAGTTGAGGTCCATGTTGGAAAGAGAGTCACCAGGTCCAGGAGAGGTCCAGGTGGGGACTAGAGTCACCAGATCCAGGTGAAGCCCAGGTGGGGATCAGAGTCACTAGGTCCAGATGAGGCCCAGGTGAGGACCAGAGTTATCAGGTACACATGAGGCCCCGGTGGGGATCAGAGGCCACAGGTCCATGTGAGGCCGTCTTGGGGACCATGGTCAACAGATCTACTTGAGGCCCAGGTGTGGAACACAGTAAGCAGGTCCAGGTGAGTCCCCAGTGGTGACAAGAGTGACCACGTCCAGGTGAGACCCAGGTGGGGACCAGGATCATCAGGTACATGGGAGGCCATTGAAAGAACCAGAGTCAACACTTCGAGGTCAGGCGTAGGTGGCAACCAGGGTCAGCAGGTCCAAGTCAGGCCAAAGAGGGGTTCACAGTCACTAGGGCACGGTGAGACCCAGAGGGGGACCAGAGTCACCTGGTTCAGGTGAGGTTCAGTTGTGGAACACAGTCACCGGGTCCCAATTTTGCCCAGTTGAGGACCATGGTCAACAGGGCCAGGTGAGGCCCAGATGGGGACCGGAGTCCCCAAATCCAGGTGAAGCCCAGGTGGGAAACACAGTCACCATATCCGGGGTAGTCTCAGGTGCAGATCAGAATCACCAGGTCCAGGTGAGGTGCAGGTGGCAACCACACTCACCAGGTCCCGGTGAGGCCCTGGTGGGGACCAGAGACACGAGGTACATGAGAAGCTAGAAACACTGCAGCCACCAGGTCCACATGATGTCCACGTGGGAACGAGAATCACCAGTTACAGGTGAGGACCAGGTGGGGATCCGACTCACCATGTCCAGGTGAGTCCCAGGTGGGAACCAGTGTCACCATGTCCAGGTGTGGACCATGTGAAGCCCAGAGTTAATAGTTCCCGCTGGGTCACTGTTAGTTAACAGAGTACCATATCCTGATGCTAACCAGGTGGGTACAAGAGACACCAGGTACTGGTGAGGCCCAGTTGAGGACCAGAGTCACCAGATGTGGTTGAGGACTAGAGGGGTACCAGAATCACCTGGTCAAGGTGACATCCAGATGGGGACCAGAGTCTCCAGGTCAGGGTGAGGCCCAGAGAGGTTCCAGAGTCATCATGTCCAGGTGAGGCTCAGGTGTGTAACAGAGTCACCAGGTACCAATGATGCTCAGGTGAGGACAGAGTCACCAGGTCTGGGTGACGCGCAGATAGAATCAGAGTCACCAGTTCCAGGTGAGGCCAAAAAAGTGTCCACAGCAATCAGGTCCAGGTGAGGAACAAAGTCACCAGGACTGGGTTTGGCCCAGATATGGACCAGATTCACCAGGTCCAGGTGAGGCCCAGGTGGTGACCAGAGTCCCCGGGTCTGGGAGAGGTTCAGGTAAGGTCCAGATTCACCAGGTCCAAGGGGCCCACGAGGGGACCTGAGTCACCAGGTATGGGTGAGGCCCTGGTGGCAAACCCTACTCACCAGGTCCAGGTGAGGTCAACCTGCATGTCAGAGTCACCAGATCCAGTTGAGGCCCTAGTGGGGACCGGAGTCACCAGGTAAATGTGAGTCTACAAGAACACCACAGTCACCAGGTCCAGGTGTGGTTCATGTGGGAACGAGATTCACCTGGTCCAGTTGAGACCCAGGTGGGGACCACAGTCACCAAGTCCAGATTGAGGCCTAGGTGGGGGGACCAGAGTCATCAGCACCAGTTGAGGCCAAAGTGCGGAGCAATGTTATCATGTCCATGTGAGGCCAAGTTGGGGAACAGAGTAACCATGTCCCATGATGCCAGGTGGGAAGGAGTAACAAGGTCCAGACGAGGCCTAAGTGAGGAGTAGATTCACCACGTCCTCTTGAGGCCCAGTTGAGGACCAGTGTCCCCAGCTACGGGTGAGTCCCGGAGGGGGACCAGAGTCACCCGGTTCTGGTGATATCCAGGTGGGGACCAGAGTCACCACGTCAGGGTGAGGCCCAGAGGGGGACGAGAGTCACTAGCTCCAGGTGAGGCCCCAATGTGGAACTGAGAAACCAGGTCCCATGATGTCTGTATGAAGACCTGAGTCACCAGGTCCCGGTGAGGTCCCTGTGGGAACCAGTCACCTCATCCAGGTGAGGCCCAGGTGGGACCACAGTCACCAGGTCCAGGTGAGGCCCAGGTATATGAGAGTATCCAGGTCCCAATGATGCCCAGGTAAGGACCAGAGTCAACAGGTCCAGGAGTGTCCCAAATATGGATCCGAGTCATTGTGTTCCAGGTGAGGCCAGATGGAGACCACAGGAACCAGGTCCAGGAGAGTCCCATATGCGAACCAGAGCCACAAGATCCAGGTTAGGTCCAGGTGGGACAAAGTCACATGGTTCAGGGGAGGCGCAGGTGGCAACAGGATTCACCAAGTCCAGGTGAGGCCCAGCTGGCGACCAGATCCATGTGCAGACCAGCTAAGGACCAGATTCACCAGGCCCAAGTGAAGCCCAAGGGGTGACCAGAGTCACCAGGTAAGGGTGAGGCCCAGAGGGGAACCAGAGTAACCAGTTTAGTTTGAGGCCCCGAATTGGGCCAGAGGTCCCTGGTCAAAGTGAGGCCCATGTGTGACCATGTCAGGGTGAGGCCCAGAGGGGATCCAGAGTCATCATCTCCAAGTGAGGCTCAGGTGTGGAACGGAGTATCCAGATCATAATGGTCCACAGGTGAGGACCAGAGTCACCAGATCTGGGTGAGGCCAAGTTAGGATCACACAAAACCACTTCCAGGTGAGGCCAAGAAGGTGTCCACAGCAATCAGGTCCAGGTGGGGAACAAAGTCACCAGGATAGGGTGAGGCCCAGATGGGGACCAGATTCACCAGGTCCAGGTGATTCCCAGGTGGTGACCAGATTTAACCGTTCCAGGTGAGGACCAGGTAAGGACCAGATTAACCAGGTCCAAGTGAGGCCCACGTGGGTTCATGGGTCACCAGGTACAGGGGAGGCATAGCTGGGCACAAGAGTCACCAGATCTGGGTGCGGCCTAGGTGGCTCAGGTGGAAACCCCAATCACCAGGTCCAGGTGAGGCCAACCCTTGGGCTATGCAGAGGAACCGTGTCCCGATGATGCCCATGTAGGGACCAGAGTCACCAGGTCCTGGTGAGTCCAACCTGTAGGCCATGCAGTGTAACCATGTCCCGATGATGCCCAGGGAGGGACCAAAGTCACCAGGTCCAAATGAGGCCCAGATGGAGCATATTCACTAGGTCCCGTTGAGGCCCAGTTGAGGACCAGAGTCACCAGATCTGGTTGAGGCCCAGAGGGGTACCAGAATCACCTGGTACAGGTGACATCCAGATGGAGACCAGAGTCACCAGGTCAGGGTGAGGCACAGAGAGGTTCCAGAGTCATCATGTCCATGTGAGGCCGTCTTGGGGACCATGGTAAACAGGTCTACTGAGGGCAAGGTGTGGAACACAGTAAGCAGATCCAGGTGAGTCCCCGGTGGTGACAAGAGTCACCACGTCCAGGTGAGGCCGAGATGGGGACCAGAATCACCAGGTACAGGAAAGGCCCTTGAAAGAAACAGAGTCAACAGTTTGAGGTCAGGCGCAGGTGGCAACCAGGGTCAGCAGGTCCTAGTCAGGCCAAAGAGGGGTTCACAGTCACTAGGACACGGTGAGACCCAGAGGGGTACCAGAGTCACCTGGTCAGGTGAGGTCCAGTTGTGGAACAAAGTCACTGGGTCCCAATTTACCCAGTTGAGGACCATGGTCAACAGGGCCAGGTGAGGCGCAGATGGGGATCGGAGACCAAAATCCAGGTGAAGCCCAAGTGGGGACCACAGTCACCAGATCCAGTGTAGTCTCAGGTGCAGACCAGAATCACCAGGTCCAGGTGAGGTGCAGGTGGCAACCACACTCACCAGGACCCGGTGAGGTCCTGGTGGGGACCAGAGTCACGAAGTACATGAGAAGCGAGAAATACTGCAGCCACCAGGTCCACATGATGACCATGTGGGTACGAGAATCACCAGTTACAGGTGAGGACCAGGTGGGGATACGACTCACAATATCCAGGTGAGACCAAGGTGGGAACCAGTGTCACCATGTCCAGGTGTGGCCCAGGTGAAGACCAGAGTTAATAGGTCCGGCTGGGTCACTGTTAGTGAACAGTGTAACCATATGCTGATGCTACCCAGGGAGGTAACAGAGACACCAGGTCCAGGTGAGGCCCAGGTGGGACCGGAGAAATGAGGTCCAGTTTAGTTCCCGATGGGAACCACAGTCACCAGGTCAGGTGAGGCCATGCTTAGGATCAGAGTCACCAGTTACAGGTGAGGCCCATGTGGAGCCAGAGTCACCTGGTACAGAAGAGGCCAAAGTCAGGACCAGAGTTACCAGGATCAGGTCAGTCCCAGTGGGGAATAGTGTAACCATGTCCCGATGATGCCCAGGTAGAACCAGAGTCAACGGGTCGAGATGAGGCGCAGGTGGGGAGCATATTCACTAGGTCCCGGTGAGGCCCAGTTGAGGACTAGAGTCACCAGGTATAGTTGAGGCCTCAAGGAGTACCAGATTCACCTGGTCTAGGTGACATCCAGATGGGGACCAGAGTCACCATGTCAGGGTGAGGCCCAGAGTAGATCCAGAGTCATCATGTCCAGGTGAGTCTCAGGTGTGGAACAGAGTATCCAGGTCATAATGGTCCACAGGTGAGGACCAGAGTCACCAGATCTGGGTGAGGCCCAGTTAGGATCAGAGTCACCAGTTCCAGGTGAGGCCAAGAAGGAGTCCACAGCAATCAGATCCAGGTGGGGAACAAAGTCAGAAGGACTGGGGGAGACCCAGATGGGGAACAGATTCACCAGGTCCAGGTGATTCCCAGGTTGTGACCAGAGTTACCAGTTCTGGGTGAGGATCAAGAAAGGACAAAATTCACCAGGTCCAAGTGAGGCAAACGTGGGGACCTATTTCACTATGCATATGTGAGGCCCAGGTGGCAACCCCACTCCCCAGGTCCAGGTGAGGCCAACCTACAGGCCATGCAGAGGAACCATGTCCCGATGATGCCCAGGTAGGGACTAGATTTGCTAGGTCCAGGTGCGGCCAACCTGCAGGCCATGCAGTGGAACCATGTCCCGATGATGCCCAGGTAGGGACCAGAGTCACCAGGTCCAAATGAGGCCCAGATGGAGCATATTCACTAGGTCCAGGTGAGGCCCATTTGAGGACAAGGGTAACCAGATCTGGTTGAGGCCTAGAGGGGTACCAGTATCACCTGGTCCAGGTGACATCGAGATGGGAACCAGAGTCTCCAGGTCAGAGTGAAGCCCAGATAGGTTCCAGAGTCCTCATGTCCAGGTGAGGCTCAGCTGTGGAACAGAGTCACCAGGTACCAATGATGCCCAGGTTAGGACCAGAGTCACCAGATCTGGGTGACGCGCAGATAGGATCAGAGTAACCAGTTCTAGGTGAAGCCAAGTAAGCGTCCACAGCAATCAGGTCCAGGTGGGGAACAAAGTCACCAGGACTGGGTGAGGCCCAGATGGGGACCAGATTCACTGGTCCAGGTGATTCCCAAGTGGTGACCAGATTTACCAGTTCCGGTGAGGATCAGGAAAGGACAAGATTCACCAGGTCCAAGTGAGGCCCACGTCGGGACCTGTGTCACCAGGTATGGGTGAGGCCCAGGTGGAAAACCTACTCACCAGGGCCAGGTGAGGCATAGGTGCAGGCCATGCAGAAGAACCATGTCCCGATGATGCCCAGGGAGGGTCCAGATTTTCCATGTCCAGGTGGGGCCAACCTGCAGGCCATGCAGTGGAACCATGTCCCGATGATGCCCAGGTAGTGACCAGAGTCACCAGGTCCAAATGAGGCCCAGATGGAGCATATTCACTAGGTCCAGGTGAGGCCCAGTTGAGGACCAGAGTCACCAGATCTTTTTGAGGCCTAGAGGGGTACCAGAATCACCTGGTCCAGGTGACATCTAGATGGGGACCAGAGTCACCAGTTCAGGGTGAGCCCCAGAGTGGATCCAGAGTCATCATGTCCAGGTGAGGCCCAGGTGTTGACCAGAGTCCCCGGGTCTGGGAGAGGACCAGGATACGGACCAGATTCACCATGCCCAAGTGAAGCCCAAGGGTTGACCAGAGTCACTAAGTAAGGGTGAGACCCAGAGGGGGAACAAGAGTAACCAGTTCTGTTTCAGGCGCAGAATGGGACCAGAGGTCCCTGGTCAGAGTGAGGCCCAGGCGTGGAATAGAGTATCCAGGTCCCAATGATGCCTGGGTGAGGACCAGAGTCACTAGGGCCATGCAGGCCCAGATGGGGAACAGAATCACTAGGTCCTGGTGAGGCATAGAATAAAACCACAGTAGGCAGTATCAGGTGAGCCCCTTGTGGGAACCAGAGCCACTCTATCCAGCTGAGTCCCAGGTCCATGTGAGGCCCACGTAAGAACCAGATTCATGAGGTCGAATTGAGGCATAGCTGGGGTCAAGAGTCACCAGGTCTGGGTGCGGCATAGGTGGGGCAAGATTCAGCAGTTCTGCATTAGGTCAAAGTGGGGACGAGAGACACCAGGTTCAGGTGTGGCCAAATTGTGGACCAGAGTCACCAGATCCAGGTGATGTCCATTTTGGAGAGAGAGTCACCAGATCCAGGTGAGATCCATGTTGGAAAGAGAGTCACCAGGTCGAGGAGAGGTCCAGGTGGGGACCAGAGTCACCAGATCCAGGTGAAGTCCAGGTAGGGACCAGAGTCACCATGTCAGGGTGAGGCCCAGAGGGGATCCGGAATCATCATGTCCAGGTGAGTCTCAGGTGTGGAACAGAGTATCCAGGTCATAATGGTCCACAGGTGAGGACCAGAGTCACCAGATCTGGGTGAGGCCCAGTTAGGATCAGAGTCACCAGTTCCAGGTGAGGCCAAGAAGGAGTCCCCAGCAATCAGGTCCAGGTGGGGAACAAAGTCACCAGGACTGAGTGAGGACCAGATGGGGACTAGATTCACCAGGTCCAGGTCATTCCCAGGTGGTGACCAGAGTTACCAGTTCCGGGTGAGGACCAGGCAAGGACTAGTTTCACCAGGTCCAAGAGAGGCCCACGTGGGGACCTGTGTCACCAGGCATGGGTGAGGCCCAGGTGGCAAGCCCACTGACCAGGTCCAGCTGAAGACAACCTGCAGGCCATTCAGAGGAACCATGTCCCGATGATGACCAGGTAGGGACCAGACTTACCAGGTCCAAGAGAGGCCAACCTGCAGGGCATGCAGTGGAACCATGTCCCGATGATGCCCAGGTAGGGACCAGAGTCACCAGGTCCATGTGGCCCAGATGGTGCATATTCACTAGGTCCAGGTGAGGCCCAGTTGAGGACCAGAGTCACCAGATTTGGTTGAGGCCTAGAGGGGTACCAGAATCACCTGGTCCAGGTGACATCCAGATGGGGACCAGAGTCACCAGGTCAGGGTGAGGCCCCGAGAGTTCCAGAGTCATCATGTCCAGGTGAGGCTCAGGTGTGCAACAGAGTCAGCAGGTACCAATGATGCCCAGGTGAGGACCAGAGTCACCAGGTCTGGGTGACGCGCAGATAGGATCAGAGTCACCAGTTCTAGGTGAGGCCAAGAAGGAGTGAACAGCAATCAGGTCCAGGTGGGGAACAAAGTCACCAGGACTGGGTGAGTCTCAGATGGGGACCAGATTCAGCAGGTCCAGGGGAGGCCCATGGAGTGACCAGTGTCCCCTGGTCTAGGAGAGGACCAGGAAAGGATCAGATTCACCAGGTCCAAGAGCCCCACGTGGGGACCTGAGTCACAAGGTATGGGTGAGGCCCAGGTGGCATCCACACTCACCAGGTCCAGGTGAGGCCAACCTGCAGGCCATGCAGTGGAACCATGACCCGATGATGCTGAAGTAGTGACCAGATTTACCAGGTCCAAATGAGGCCCAGATGGAGCATATTCACTAGGTCCAGGTGAGGCCCAGTTGAGGACCAGAGTCACCCGATCTGGTTGAGTCCTAGAGGAGTACCAGAATCACCTGGTCCAGGTGACATCCAGATGGGGACCAGAGTCACCAGGTCAGGGTGAGACCCAGAGAGGTTCCAGAGTCATCATGTCCAGGTGAGGCTCAGGTGTGGAACAGAGTCACCAGGTACCAATAACTCCCAGGTGAGGACCAGAGTCACCAGATCTGGGAGACGCGCATATAGGATCAGAGACACCAGTTCCAGGTGAGGCCAATAAAGGGTCCACAGCAATAAGGTCCAGGTGGGGAACAAAGTCACCAGGACTGGGTGAGGCCCAGATGGGGACCAGATTCACCAGGTCCAGGTGAGTCCCAGGTGGGACCACAGTCATCAGGTCCAGGTGAGGCCCAGGTATATAAGAGAGTATCCAGGTCCCAATGATGCCCAGGTGGAACCAGAGTCACCAGGACCATATGAGGCGCAGGAGGGGAGCATATCCACTAGGTCCCGGTGAGGCCCAGTTGAGGACCAGAGTCACCAGGTCTAGTTGAGGCCTAGAGGGGTACCAGATTCACCTGGTCTAGGTGACATCCACATGGGGACCAGAGTCACCATGTCAGGGTGAAGTCCAGAGGGGATCCAGAGTAATCATGTCCAGGTTAGGCTCAGGTGTGGAACAGAGTATCCAGATCATAATGGTCCACAGATGAGGACCAGTGTCACCAGATCTGGGTGAGGCCCAGTTAGGATCAGAGTCACCAGTTCCAGGTGAGGCCAAGAAGGAGTCCACAGCAATCAGGTCCAGGTGGGGAACAAAGTCACCAGGACTGGGTGAGGCCCAGATGGGGACCAGATTCACCAGGTCCAGGTTATTCCCAGGTGGTGAACAGACTTACCAGTTCCGGGTGACTACCGGGTAAGGACCAGATTCAACAGGACAAAATGAGGCCCACGTGGGGACCTGAGTCACCAGGTATTGGTGAGGCCAGGTGGCAAAGCACTCCCCAGGTCCAGTTGAGGCCAACCTGCAGGCCAAGAAGAGGAACCATGTCCCGATGATACCCAAGTAAGGACGAGAGTTACCACATCCAGGTGAGGCCAACCTGCAGGCCATGCATTGGAACCATGTCCCGATGATGCCCAGGTAGGGACTAGAGTCACCAGGTCAGGGAGAGGCCCAGAGAGGTTCCAGAGTCATCATGTCCAGGTGAGGCTCAGGTGAGGAACAGAGTCACCAGGTACCAATGATGCCCAGGTGAGAACCAGAGTCACCAGATCTGGGTGACGCGCAGATAGGTTCAGAGTCACCAGTTCCAAGGGGAGGCCAAGAAAGAGTCCACAGCAAGCAGGTCCAGGTGGGGAACAAAGTCACCAGGACTGGGTGAGGCCCAGATGGGGACCAGATTCACCAGGTCCAGGTGAGGCCCAGTTGATGACCAGTGTCCCCAGCTCCGGGTGGGTCCCAGAGGGGGACCAGAGTCACCCGGTTCCGGTGATATCCAGGTGGGGACCGGAGTCACCAAGTCAGGGTGAGGCCCAGAGGGGGACGAGAATCACTAGCTCCAGGTGAGGCCCCAATGTGGACTGGAACCAGGTCCCATGATGCCCATATGAGGACCTGAGTCACCAGGACCAGGTGAGGTCCCTGTGCGAACCAGTCACCTCGTCCAGGTGAGGCCCAGGTGGGACCACAGTCACCAGGTCCAGGTGAGGCCCAGGTATATAAGAGTGTATCCAGGTCGCAATGATGCCCAGGTAAGGACCAGAGTCAACAGTCCAGGAGAGGCCCAAATATGGACCAGAGTCATTTTGTTCCAGGTGATGCCTGATGGAGACCACAGGAATCAGGTCCAGGAGAGCCCCATATGGGAACCAGAGCCACCAGATCCAGGTGAGGTCCTGGTGGGCCCACAGTCACAAGGTCCAGGGGAGGAGCAGCTGGCAACAGGATTCACCAAGTCCAGGTGATGCCCAGCTGGCGACCAGTCACCAGATCCAAGTGAGGACAAGCTAAGGACCAGATTCACCAGGCCCAAATGAAGCCCATGGGGTGACCAGAGTCACCAGGTAAGGGTGAGTCCCAGAGGGGAAACCAAAGTAACCAGTTTAGTTTGAGGCCCAGAATGGGTCCAGAGGTCCGAAGTCAGAGTGAGGCCCATGTGTGGAATAGTGTATCCAGGTCCCAATGATGCCTGGGTGAGGACCAGAGTCACTAGGGCCATGCAGGCCCAGATGGGGAAGAGAATCACTAGGTCCTGGTGAGGCATAGAATAAGACCACAGTCAGCAGTATCAGGTGAGCCCCTTGTGGGAACCAGAGTCAGTGTATCCAGCTGAGTCCCAGGTCCACGTGAGGCCCACGTGAGGACCAGATTCATCAGATCGAATTGAGGCATAGCTGGGGACAAGCGTCACCAGGTCTGGGTGCGGCCTAGGTGGGACAAGATTCAGCAGTTCTGAGTTAGGTCAAAGTGGGCACAAGAGACACCAGGTCCAGGTGAGGCCAAACTGAGACCAGAGTCACCAGATCCAGGTGAGGTCCATGTTGGAAAGAGAGTCACCAGGTTCAGGAGAGGTCCAGTTGGGGACCAGAGTCACCAGATCCAGGTGAACACCAGGTGGGGACCAGAGTCACCAGATCCAGTGAAGCCCAGGTGGGGACCAGAGTCACTAGGTCCAGATGAGGCCCAGGTAAGGACCAGAGATACCAGGTACACGTCAGGCCCCGGTGGGGATCAGAGGCATCAGGTCGATGTGAGGCCGGCTTGGGGACCATGGTCAACAGGTCTTCTTGAGGCCGAGGTGTGGAACACAGTAAGCAGGTCCAGGTGAGTCCCCGGTGGTGAAAAGAGTCACCACGTCCAGGTGAGGCCCAGTTGGGGACCAGGATCACCAGGTCCAGGGGAGGCCCTTGAAAGAACCAGAGTCAACAGTTCGAGGTCAGGAGCAGGTGGCAACCAGGGTCAGCAGGTCCAAGTCAGGTCAAAGTGGGGTTCATAGTCACTAGGGCACGGTGAGACCCAGAGGGGGACCAGAGTCACTTGGTCCAGGTGAGGTCCAGGTGTGGAACACAGTCACCGGGTCCCAAATTCGCCCAGTTGAGGATCATGGTCAACAGGGCTAGGTGAGGCCCAGATGGGGACCGGAGTCCCCAAATCGAGGTGAAGCCCAGGTGGGGACCTCAGTCACCAGATCCAGGGTAGTCTCAGGTGCAGACCAGAATCACCATGTCCAGGTGAGGTGCAGGTGGCAACCACACTCACCAGGTCCCGGTGAGGCCCTGGTGGGGACCAGAGTCACGAGGTACATGAGTAGCTAGAAACATTGCAGCCACCAGGTCCACATGATGTCCATGTGGGAACGAAAATCATCAGTTACAGGTGAGGACCAGGTGGGGATCCGACTCACCATGTCCGGGTGAGTCCCAGGTGGGAACCAGTGTCACCATGTCCAGGTGTGGCCCAGGTGAAGACAAGAGTTAATAGGTCCGGCTGGGTCAATGTTAGTGAACAGTGTAACCATATCCTAATGATAACCAGGTTGGGACCAGAGACACCAGGTCCTGGTGAGGCCCAGGTGGGACCCGAGACATGAGGTCCAGGTGAGGTCCCGATGGGAACCACAGTCACCAGGTCAGGTGAGGCCATGCTTAGTATCAGAGTCACCAGTTACAGGTGAGACCCAGGTGGAGCCAGCGTCACCTGGTACAGAAGAGGCCAAAGTCAGGACCAGAGTTACCACGATGAGGTCAGTCCCAGTGGGGAATAGAGTAACCATGTCCCGATGATGCCCAGGTAGAAACAGAGTCACCAGTTATAGATGAGGCGCAGTTGGGGAGCATGTTCACTAGGTCCCGGTGAGGCCCATTTGATGACCAGAGTCACCAGGTCTAGTTGAGGCCTAGAGCGGTATCAGATTCACCTGGTCTAGGTGACATCCAGATGGGGACCAGAGTCACCATGTCAGGGTGAGGCCCAGAGGTGATCCGGAATCATCATGTCCAGGTGAGTCTCAGGTGTGGAACAGAGTGTCCAGGTCATAATCGTCCACAGGTGAGGACCAGAGTCACCAGATCTGGGTGAGGCCCAGTTAGGATCAGAGTCACCAGTTCCAGGTGAGGCCAAGAAGGAGTCCACAGCAATCAGGTCCAGGTGGGGAACAAAGTCACCAGGACTGAGTGAGGACCAGATGGGGACTAGATTCACCAGGTCCAGGTCATTCCCAGGTGGTGACCAGAGTTACCAGTTCCGGGTGAGGACCAGGCAAGGACTAGATTCACAGGTCCAAGTGAGGCCCACGTGGGGACCTGTGTCAACAGACATGGGTGAGGCCCAGGTGGCAAACTCACTGACCAGACCCAGCTGAAGCCAACCTGCAGGCCATTCAGAGGAACCATGTCCCGATGATGACCAGGTAGGGACCAGACTTACCAGGTCCAAGAGAGGCCAACCTGCAGGCCATGCAGGGGAACCATGTCCCGATGATGCCCAGGTAGGGACCAGAGTCACCAGGTCCATGTGGCCCAGATGGTGCATATTCACTAGGTCCAGGTGAGGCCCAGTTGAGGACCAGAGTCACCAGATTTGGTTGAGGCCTAGAGGGGTACCAGAATCACCTGTTCCATGTGACATCCAGATGGGGACCAGAGTCACCAGGTCAGGGTGAGACCCAGAGAGGTCCAGAGTCATCATGTCCAGGTGAGGCTCAGGTGTGGAACAGAGTCACCAGGTACCAATAACTCCCAGGTGAGGACCAGAGTCACCAGATCTGGGAGACGCGCATATAGGATCAGAGTCAATAGTTCCAGGTGAGGCCAAGAAAGGGTCCACAGCAATCAGGTCCAGGTGGGGAACAACGTCACCAGGACTGGGTGAGGCCCAGATGGGGACCAAATGCACGAGGTCCAGTTGAGGCCCTGGTTTGACCACAGTCATCAGGTCCAGGTGAGGCCCAGGTATATAAGAGAGTATCCAGGTCCCAATGAGGCCCAGGTAGAACCAGAGTCACCAGCTCCAAATGAGGCGCAGGAGGGGAGCATAACCACTAGGTCCCGGTGAGGCCCAGTTGATGATCACAGTCACCCGGTCTAGTTGAGGCCTAGAGGGGTACCAGATTCACCTGGTCTAGGTGACATCCACATGGGGACCAGAGTCACCGTGTCAGGGTGAGGTCCAGAGGGAATCCAGCGTAATCATGTCCAGGTGAGGCTCAGGTGTGGAACAGAGTATCCAGATCATAATGGTCCACAGGTGAGGACCAGTGTCACCAGATCTGGGTGAGGCCCAGTTAGGATCAGAGTCACCAGTTCCAGGTGAGGCCAAGAAGGAGTCCACAGCAAACAGGTCCAGGTGGGGAACAAAGTCACCAGGACTGGGTGAGGCACAGATGGGGACCAGATTCACCAGGTCCAGGTTATTCCCAGGTGGTGAACAGACTTAACAGTTCCGGGTGACGACCAGTTAAGGACCAGATTCAACAGGTCCAAATGAGGCCCACGTGGGGACCTGAGTCACAAGGTATTGGTGAGGCCAGGTGGCAGGGCACTCCCCAGGTCCAGGTGAGGCCAACCTGCAGGCCATGCAGAGGAACCATGTCCCCATGATACCCAGGTAAGACGAGAGTTACCACATCCAGGTGAGGCCAACCTGCAGGCCATGCAGTGGAACCATGTCCCAATGATGCCCAGGTAGGGATTAGAGTCACCAGGTCAGGGAGAGGCCCAGAGAGGTTCCAGAGACATCATGTCCAGGTGAGGCTCAGGTGAGGAACAGAGTCACCAGGTACCAATGATGCCCAAGTGAGGACCAGATTCACCAGATCTGGGTGACGCGCAGATAGGTTCAGAGTCACCAGTTCCAGGTGAGGCCAAGAAAAAGTCCAGAGCAATCAGGTCCAGGTGGGGAACAAAGTCACCAGGACTGGGTGAGGCCCAGATGGGGACCAGATTCACCAGGTCCAGGTGAGGCCCAGTAGAGGAACAGTGTCCCCATCTCCGGGTGGGTCCCAGAGGGGGACCAGAGTCACCCGGTTCCGGTGCTATCCAGGTGGGGACCAGAGTCACCACGTCAGGGTGAGGCCGAGAGGGGGACGAGAATCACTAGCTCCAGGTGAGGCCCCGATGTGGAACTGAAACCAGGTCATATGATGCCCATATGAGGACCTGAGTCTGCAGGTCCAGGTGAGGTCCCTGTGGTTACCAGTCACCTCGTCCAGGTGAGGCCCAGGTGGGACCACAGTCACCAGGTCCAGGTGAGGCCCAGATATATAAGAGTGTAACCAGGTCGCAATTATGCCCAGGTAAGGAGCAGAGTCAACAGTCCAGGAGAGGCTCAAATATGGAACAGAGTCATTTTGTTCCAGGTGATGCCTGATGGAGACCACAGGAATCAGGTCCAGGAGCGCCCCATATGGGAACCAGAGCCACCAGATCCAGGTGAGGTCCATGTTGGAAAGAGAGTCACCAGGTCCAGGAGAGGTCCAGGTGGGGACCAGAGTCACCAGATACAGGTGAAGCCCAGGTGGGGACCAGAGTCACTAGGTCCAGATGAGGCCTAGGTGAGTACCAGAGTTACCAGGTACACGTGAGGCCCCGGTGGGGATCAGAGGCAACAGGTCCATGTGAGGCCGGCTTGGGTACCATGGTCAACAGGTCTACTTGAGGCCCAGGTGTGGAACACAGTAAGCAGGTCCAGGTGAGTCCCCGATGGTGACAAGAGTCACCACGTCCAGGTGAGGCCCAGGTGGGGACCAGGATCAATAGGTACAGGGGAGGCCCTTGAAAGAACCAGAGTAAACAGTTCGAGGTCAGGCGCAGGTGGAAACCAGTGTCAGCAGGTCCAAGTCAGGCCAAAGTGGGGTTCAGAGTCACTAGGGCACGGTCACACCCAGAGGGGGACCAGAGTCACCTGGTCCAGGTGAGATCCAGTTGTGGAACACAGTCACCGGGTCCCAATTTTGCCCAGTTGAGGACCATGGTCAACAGGGCCAGGTGAAGCCCAGATGGGGACCGGAGTCCCAAAATCCAGGTGAAGCCCAGGTGGGGACCACAGTCACCAGATCCAGGGTAGTCTCAGGTGCAGACCACAATCATCATGACCAGGTGTGGCCCAGGTGAATACCAGAGTTAATAGTTCCGGCAGGGTCACTGTTAGTGAACACTGTAACCATATCCTGATGCTACCCAGGTGGGTACCAGAGACACCAGGTCCTGGTAAGGCCCAGGTGGAACCAGAGACATGAGGTCCAGGTGAGGTCCCGATGGGAACCACAGTCACCAGGTCAGGTGAGGTCATGCATAGGATCAGAGTCACCAGTTACAGGTGAGGCCCAGGTGGAGCCAGAGTCACCTGGTAGAGAAGACGCCAAAGTCAGGACCAGAGTTACCAGGATCAGGTCAGTCCCAGTGGGGAATAGAGTAACCATGTCCCGATGATACCCACGTAGAACCAGAGTCAACAGGTACAGATGAGGCGCAGGTTTGGAGCATGTTCACTAGTCCCGGTGAGGCCCAGTTGAGGACAGGGTCACCAGGTCAAGTTGAGGCCTAGAGTGGTACCAGATGCACCTGGTCTAGGTGACATCCAGATGGGGACCAGAGTCACCATGTCAGGCTGAGACCCAGAGGGGATCCAGAGTCATCATGTCCAGGTGAGGCTCAGGTGTGGAACACAGTATCCAGGTCATAATGGTCCACAGGTGAGGACCAGAGTCACCAGATCTGGGTGAGGCCCAGGTAGGTTCAGAGTCACCAGTTCCAGGTGAGGCCAAGAAGGAGTCCACAGCAGTCAGGTCCAGGTGGGGAACAAAGTCACCAGGACTGGGTGAGGCCCAGATGGGGACCAGTTTCACCGGGCCCATGTGATTCCCTGGTGGTGACCAGAGATACCAGTTCCGGGTGAGGACCAGGTAAGGACCAGATTCACCAGGTCCAAGTGAGGCCCACGTGGGTTTCTCTGTCACCAGGTATGGGTGAATCCCAGGTGGCAACCCCACTCCCCAGGTCCAGGTGAGGGCAACCTGCAGGCCATGCAGAGGAACAATGTCCCGATGATGCCCAGGTTGAGACCAGAGATACCAGGTGCAGGTGAGGCCAACCTGCAGGCCAAGAAGTGGAACCATATCCCGATGATGCCCAGGTAGGGCCCAGAGTCACCAGGTTCAAATGAGGCCCAGATGGAGCATATTCACTAGGTCCAGGTGAGGCTCACTTGACAATCACAGTCACCAGATCTGGTTGAGTCCTAGAGGGGAAGCAGAATCACCTGGTCCACGTGACCTCCACAATGGGACCAGCCTCACCAGGTCAGGCTGAGGTTCAGAGAGGTTCCAGAGTCATAATGTCCTGGTGAGGCTCTGGTGTGGAACAGAGGCACCAGGTACCAATGATGCCCAGGTGAGGACCAGAGTCACCAGGTCTGGGTGACGCGCAGATACGATCAGAGTCACAAGTTCCAGGTGAGGCCAAGAAAGAGTGCCCAGCAATCAGGTCCAGGTGGGGAACAAAGTCACCAGGACTGGGTGACGCCCAGATGGGGACCAGAATCACCAGGTCCAGGTGAGGCCCAGGTGGTGACCAGAGTCCCTGGGTCTGGGAGAGGCCAGGTAAGGACCAGATTCACCAGGTCCAAGAGGCCCACGGGGGGACCTGAGTCACCAGGTATGGGTGACGCCCAGGTGTCAACCCCACTCACCAAGTCCAGGTGAGGCTAACCTGCAGGCCAGAGTCACCAGATCCAGGTGAGGCCATAGTGGGGAACGGAGTCACCAGGGAAATGTGAGTCTACAAGAACACCACAGTCACCAAGTCCAGGTGTGGTTCATGTAGGAACGAGAGTCACCAAGTCCAGGGGCGACCCAGGTGGGGACCACAGTCACCAGGTCCTGATTGAGGCTTAGGTGGGGGACCGAGAGTCATCAGGACCAGTTGAGGACAAAGAATGGAGCAAAGTTATCATGTCCAGGTGAGGCCCAGGTTGGGAACAGAGTAACCAAGTCCCATTGATGCCAGGTGAGAAAAGAGTCACAAGGTCCAGACGAGGCCTAAGTGAAAGTAGATTCATCAGGTCTTGTTGAGGCCCAGTTGAGGACCAGTGTCCACAGCTCCGGGTGAGTCTCAAAGGGGGACCAGAGTCACCCGGTTCTGGTGATATCCAGGTGGGGACCAGAGTCACCACGTCAGGGTGAGGCCCAGAGGGGGAGGTGAATCACTAATTCCAGGTGAGGCCCCGATATGGAACTGAGAAACCAGGTGCCATGATGCCCATATGAGGACCTGAGTCACCAGGACGAGGTGAAGTCCCTGTTGGAACCAGTCACCTAATCCAGGTGAGGTCAAGGTGGGACCTCAGTCACCAGGTCCAGGTGAGGCCCTATATAATAGAGTACCCAGGTCCCAATGATGCCTGTTAACGAGAGTTAACAGGTCCAGGATAGGCCCAGATATGGATCAGAGTCATTGTGTTCCAGGTGAGGCCAGATGGAGACCACAGGAACACGGACCAGGAGAGCCCCATATGGGAACCTGAGCCACCAGATCAAGGTGAGGTCTAGGTGGGACCACAGTCACAAGGTCCAGGTGACGCGCAGGTGGCAACAGGATTCACCAAGTCCAGGTGAGGCCCAGGGGGCGACCAGTCGCCAGATCCAGGTGAGTACCAGCCAAGGACCAGATTCATCAGGCCCAAGTGAAGCCCAAGGGGTGACCAGAGTCACCAGGTAAGGGTGAGGCCCAGAGGGGGAACCAGAGTAACCAGTTTAGTTTGAGGCCCAGAATGGGACCAGAGGTCCCGGGTCAGAGTGAGGCACAGGTGTGGAATAGAGTATCCAGGTCCCAATGATGCCTGGGTGAGGACAGGAGTCACGAGGGCCATGCAGACCCAGATGGGGAACAGAACCTCTAGGTCCTGGTGAGGCATAGAATAAGACCACAGTCAGCAGTATCATTTGAGCCCCTTGCGGGAACCAGAGCCACTTTATCCAGCTGAGTCCCAGGTCCATGTGAGGCCCAGGTGAGGACCAGATTCATCAGGTCGAAGTGAGGCATAGCTGGGGAGAAGAGTCACCAGGTCTAGGTGCGGCCTAGGTGGGGCAAGATACATCAGTTCTGAGTTAGGTCAAAGTGTGGACGAGAGACACGAGATCCAGGTGAGGCCAGACTGAGGACCAAAATAACCGGATCCAGACGAGGTCCATTTTGGAAAGAGAGACACCAGGTCCAGGAGAGGTACAGGTGGGGACCAGATTCACCAGATCCAGGTGAAGTCCAGGTGGGGACCAGGGTCACCAGATCCAGGTGAAGCCCAGGTGGGGACCAGAGTCACTAGGTCCAGATGAGGCCCAGGTGAGGACCAGAGTTGCCAGGTACACGTTTGGCCCCGGTGGGGATCGGAGGCAACAGGTCCATGGGAGGCCGGATTGGGGACCATGGTGAACAGGACTACTTGAGGCCCAGGTGTGGAACACATTAAGCAGGTCCAGGTGAGACCCCGGTAGTGACAAGAGTCACCTCGTCCAGGTGAGGCCCAGGTGGGACCACAGTCACCAGGTCCAGGTGAGGCCCAGATATATAAGAGTGTAACCAGGTCGCAATTATGCCCAGGTAAGGAGCAGAGTCAACAGTCCAGGAGAGGCTCAAATATGGAACAGAGTCATTTTGTTCCAGGTGATGCCTGATGGAGACCACAGGAATCAGGTCCAGGAGCGCCCCATATGGGAACCAGAGCCACCAGATCCAGGTGAGGTCCATGTTGGAAAGAGAGTCACCAGGTCCAGGAGAGGTCCAGGTGGGGACCAGAGTCACCAGATCAAGGTGAAGTCCAGGTGGGGACCAGAGTCACCAGATCCACGTGAAGCCCAGGTGGGGACCAGAGTCACTAGGTCCCGATGAGGCCCAGGTGAGGACCAGAGTTACCAGGTACACGTGAGGCCCCGGTGGGGATCAGAGGCAACGGGTCCATGTGAGGCCGGCTTGGGGACCATGGTCAACAGGTCTACTTGAGGCCCTGGTGTGTAACACAGTAAGCAGGTCCAGGTGAGTCCCCGGTGGTGACAAGAGTCACCACGTCCAGGTGAGTCCCAGCTGGGGACCAGGATCACCTGGTACAGGGGAGGCCCTTGAAAGAACCAGAGTCAACAGGTCGAATTCAAACGCAGGTGGCAACCAGGGTCAGCAGGTCCATGTCAGGCCAAAGTGGGGTTCACAGTCATTAGGGCACAGTGAGACCCAGAGGGGGACCAGAGTCACCTGGTCCAGGTGAGGTCCATTTGTGGAACACAATCACCGGGCCCCAATTTTGCCGAGTGAGGACCATGATCAACAGGGCCAGGTGAGGCCCAGATGGGGACTGGAGTCCCCAAATCCAGGTAAAGCCTAGTTGGGGACCACATTCACCATATCCAGGGTAGTCTCAGGTCCAGACCAGAATCACCAGTTCCAGGTGAGTTGCCGGTGGCAACCACACTCACCAGGTCCCGGTGAGGCCCTGGTGGGGCCCAGAGTGACGAGGTACATGAGAAGCTATAAACACTGCATCCACCAGGTCCACATGATGTCGATGTGGGAACGAGAATTACCAGTTACAGGTGTGGCCCAGATGGGGACCGGAGTCCCCAAATCCTGGTGAAGACCAGGTGGGGACCACAGTCACCAGATCCAGGGTAGTCTCAGGTGCAGACAAGAATCACCAGGTCCAGGTGTTGTGCAGGTGGCAACCACACTCACCAGGTACCGTTGAGGCCCTGGTGGGGACCAGAATCACGAGGTACATGAGAAGCTAGAAACACTGCAGCCACCAGGTCCACATGATGTGCATGTGGGAACGAGAATCACCAGTTACAGGTGAGTACCAGGTGGGGATCCGACACAGCATGTCCAGGTGAGACCCAAGTGGGAACCAGTGTCACCTTGTCCAGGTGTGGCCCAGGTGAAGACCAGAGTTAATAGGTCCAGCAGGGTCACTGTTAGTGAACAGTGCAACCATATCCTGATGCTACCCTGGTGGGTACCAGAGTCACCAGGTCCTGGTGAGGCCCAGGTGCGACCAGAGACATGAGGTCCAGGTGAGGTCCCGATGGGAACCACAGTCACCAGCTCTGGTGAGGCCACGCTTTGGATCAGAGTCACCAGTTACTGGTGAGGCCCAGGTGGAGCCAGAGTCACCTGGTCAGAAGAGGCCAAAGTCTGGACCAGAGTTACCAGGATCAGTTCAGTCCCAGTGGTGAATAGAGTAACCATGTCCCGATGATGCCCAGGTAGAACCAGAGTCACCAGGTCCACATGAGGAGCAGGTGGGGAGCATATTAACTAGGTCTCGGTGAGGCCCAGATGAGGACCAGAATACCCAGGTCTAGTTGAGGCCTAGAGGGGTACCAGATTCACCTGGTCTAGTTGACATCCAGATGGGGACCAGAGTCACCATGTCAGGGTGAGACCCGGAGGGGATCCAGAGTCATCATGTCCAGGTGAGGCTCAGGTGTAGAACAGAGATCCAGGTCATAATGGTCCACAGGTGAGGACGAGAGTCACCAGATCTTTGTGAGGCCCAGTTAGGATCAGAGTCACCAGTTCCAGGTGAGGCCAAGAAGGAGTCCACAGAAATCAGGTCCAGGTGGGGAACAAAGTCACGAAGACTGGGTGAGGCCCAGATGGGGACCAGATTCACCAGGTCCAGGCTATTCCCAGGTGGTGACCAGAGTTACCAGTTCCGGGTGATTACAAGGTAAGGACCAGTTTCACCAGGTCCAGGAGAGGTGCAGGTGACAACCACACTCACCAGGTCCCGGTGAGGCCCTGGTGGGGACCAGAGTGACGAGGTACATGAGAAGCTAGAAACACTGCAGCCACCAGGTCCACATGATGTGCATGTGGGAACGAGAATCAGCAGTTACAGGTGAGGACCAGGTGGGGATCCGACTCACCATTTCCAGGTGAGACCCAGGTGGGAACTAGTGTCACCATGTCCAGGTGTGGCCCAGGTAAAGACCAGAGTTAATAGGTCCGGCAGGGTCACTGTTAGTGAACAGTGTAACCATATCCTGATGCTACCCTAGTGGGTACCAGAAACACCAGGTCCTCGTGAGGCCCAGGTGTGACCAGAGACATGAGTTCCAGGGGAGGTCCCAATGGGAATCACAGTCACCAGGTCAGGTGAGGCCATGCTTAGGATCAGAGTCACCAGTTACAGGTGAGGCCCAGGTGGAGCCAGAGTCACCTGGAACAGAAGTGGCCAAAGTCAGGACCAGACTTACCAGGATCAGGTCACTCCCAGTGGGGAATAGAGTAACCATGTCCCGATGATGCCCAGGTAGAACCAGAGTCACCAGGTCCACATGAGGCTCAGGTGGGGAACATATTTACTAGGTCCCGGTGAGTCCCACTTGAGGACCAGTGTCACCAGGTCTAGTTGAGGCCTAGAGGGGTACCAGATTCACCTGGTCTACGTGACATCCAGATGGGGACCAGAGTCACCATGTCAGGGTGAGGCCCAGAGGGGATCCGGAGTCATCATGTCCAGGTTAGTCTCAGGTGTGGAACAGAGTATCCAGGTCATAATGGTCCACAGGTGAGGACCAGAGTCACCAGATCTGGGTGAGGCCCAGTTAGGATCAGAGTCACCAGTTCCAGGTGAGGCCAAGAAAGAGTCCACAACAATCAGGTCCAGGTGGGGAAAAAAGTCACCAGGACTGGCAGAGGCCCAATGGGGACCAGATTCACCAGGTCCAGGTGATTCGCTGGTGCTGACCAGATTTACTAGTTCCGGGTGAGGACCAGGTAAGGAACAGATTCACTAGGTCCAAGTGAGGCCCAATTGCGGACCTGTGTCACCAGGTATGGGTGAGGCCCAGGTGGCAACCCCTCTCACCAGGTTCAGGTGAGGCCAACTTGCAGGCCATGCAGTGGAACCGTGTCCGATGATACCGAGATAGGTTCCAGAGTTACCAGGTCCAGGTGAGGCCAACCTGTAGGCCATGCTGTGGAACCATGTCCCGATGATGCCCAGGGAATTACCAGAGTCGCCTGGTCCAAATGAGGCCCAAATGGAGCATATTCACTAGGTCCAGGTGAGGCTCAGTTGAGGACTAGAGTCACCAGATCTGGTTGAGGCCTAGAGCGGTACCAGAATCACCTGGTCCAGGTGACATCCAGATGGGGACCAGAGTCACCAGGTCAGAGTGAGGCCCAGAGATTTTCCAGAGTCATCATGTCCAGGTGAGGCTCAAGTGTGGAACAGAGTCACCAGGTACCAACGATGCCCAGGTGAGGACCAGAGTCACCAGGTCTAGGTGATGCGCCGATAGAATCAGAGTCACCAGTTCCAGGTGAGGCCAAGAAAGAGTCCTCAGCAATCAGGTCCAGGTGGGGAATAAATCACCAGGACTGGGAAAGACCCAGATGGGGACCAGATTCCCCAGGTCCAGTTGAGTCCCAGGTGTTGACCACAGTCCCCAGCTCCGGGAGAGGACCAGGTAAGGACCAGATTCACCAGACCATAGTGAAGCCAAAGGGGTGACCAGAGTCACCAGGTAAGGGTGAGGCCCAGAGAGGAACCAGAGTAACCAGTTTAGTTTGAGGCCCAGAATGGGACTAGAAGTCCCTGGTCAAAGTCAGGCACAGGTGTGGTATAGAGTATCCAGGGTGAGGATCATTTGGTCCATCACCCAATGATGTCTGGGTGAGGACCAGAGGCACTAGGGCCATGCAGGCCCAGATGGGGAACAGAATCACTACGTCCTGGTGAGGCATAGAATAAGACCACAGTCAGCAGTATCAGGTGTGCCCCTTGTGGGAACCAGAGCCACTCTATCCAGCTGAGTCCCAGGTACATGTGAGGCACACGTGAGGACCAGATTCATCAGGTCGAATTGAGGCATAGCTGGGGACAAGAGACACCAGGTCTGGGTGCGGGCTAGGTGGGGCAAGATTCAGCAGTTCTGAGTTAGGTCAAAGTGGGGACGAGAGACACCAAGTCCAGGTGAGGCCAAACTGAGGACCAGAGTCTCCAGATCCACATGAGGTCCATGTTGGAAAGGAGTCACCAGGTCCAGGAGAGGTCCTGGGGTGGACCAGAGTCACCAGATCCAGGTGAAGTCCAGGTGGGGACCAGAGTCACTAGGTCCAGATGAGGCCCAGGTGAGGACCAGAGTTACCAGGTACACGTGAGGCCCCGGTGGGGATCAGAGGCAACATGTCCATGAGTCTGGCTAGGGGACCATGGTCAACAGGTCTACTTGAGGCCCAGGTGTGGAACACAGTAAGCAGGTCCCGGTGAGTCCCCGGTGGTGACAAGAGTCACCACGTCCAGGTGAGGCCCAGGTGGGGACCAGGATCACCAGGTCCAGGGGAGGCCCTTGAAAGAACCAGAGTCAACAGTTCGAGGTCAGGCGCAGGTGGCAACCAGGGTCAGCAGGTCCAAGTCAGGCCAAAGTGGGGTTCACAGTCACTGGGGCACGGTGACACCCAGAGAGGGACCAGAGTCACTTGGTCCAGGAGAGGCCACTTGTGGAACACAGTCACCGGGTCCCAATTTTGCCCAGTTGAGGACAACCCCACTCACCAGGTCCAGGTGTGGCAAACCTGCAGGCCATGCCGTGATAGCATATTCCGATGATGCCCAGGTAGGGACCAGAGTCACCAGGTCCAAATGAGGCCCAGATGGGGTATATTCACTAGGTCCAGGTGAGGCCCAGTTGAGGACCAGAGTCACCAGATCACCTTGAGCCCCAGAGGAGTACCAGAATCACCTGGTCCAGGTGACATCCAGATGGGGACCAGAGTCACCAGGTCAGAGTGAGTCCCAGAGAGGTTCCAGAGTCATCATGTCCAGGTGAGGCTCAGGTGTGGAACAGAGTAACCAGGTATCAATGATGCCCAGGGGAGGATCAGAGTCACCAGATCTGGGAGACGCACAATAGGATCAGAGTCACCAGTTCCACGTGAGGCCAAGAAAGCGTCCACAGCAATCAGGTCCATGTGGGAACAAAGTCACCAGGACTGGGGGAGGCCCAGATGGGGACTAGATTCACCAGTTCCTGCTGAGGCCCAGGTGGTGACCAGAGTCCCCGGGTCTGTGAGAGGACCAGGTAAGGACCAGATTCACAAAGTCCAAGAGACCAACGTGAGGACCTGAATCACCAGGTGTGGGTGAGGCCCAGGTGGCAACCCCACTCACCAGGTCCAGGTGAGGCCAACCTGCAGGCCAGAGTCACCAGATGCGGGTGAGACACTTGTGGGTACCGGACTCACCAGGTAAATGTGAGTCTACAAGAACACCACAGTCACCAGGTCCAGCTGCGGTTCATGTGGGAACGAGAGTCACCAGGTCCAGGTGAGACCCAGGTGGGGACCACAGTCTCCAGGTCCTGATTGAGGCCTAGGTGGGGGGACCAGAGTCATCAGGACCAGTTGAGGCCAAAGTGCGGAGCAAAGTTATCATGTCCAGGTGAGGACCAGGTGGGGAACAGAGTAACCATGTCCCATTGATGCCCGGTGGGAAAAGAGTCAGAAGGTCCAGACGAGGCATAAGTGAGGAGTAGAATCATCAGGTGTTGTTGAGGCCCAGTTGAGGACCACTGTCCACAGCTCCAGGTGAGTCCCAGACGGGGACCAGAGTCACCCGGTTCTGGTGATATCCAGGTGGGGACCAGAGTCACCACGTCAGGGTGAGGCCCAGAGGGGGACGAGAATCACTAGGTCCAGGTGAGGCCGCGATATGGAACTGAGAAACCAGGTCCCATGATGCACATATAAGGACCTGAGTCACCAGGTCCAGGTGAGGTCCCTGTGGGAACCAGTCACCTCGTCCAGGTGAGGCCCAGGTGTGACCACAGTGACCAGGTCAAGGTGAGGCCCAGGTATATAAGAGAGTATCCAGGTCTCTATGATGCCCAGGTAAGGACCAGAGTCAACAGGTGCAGGAGAGTCCCAAATATGGATCAGAGTCATTGAGTTCCAGGTGAGACCAGATGGAGACCACAGGAACCAGGTCCAGGAGAGCCCCATATGGGAACCAGAGCCACCAGATCCAGGTTAGGTTCAGGTGGGACCACAGTCACAAGGTCCAGGTGAGGCACAGGTGGCAACAAGACTCACCAAGTCCAAGAGAGGCCCAGGTGGCGACCAGTAACCAGATCCAGGTGCGGACAATTAAGGACCAGATTCACCAGGCCCAAGTGAAGCCCAAGGGGTTACCAGAGTCACCAGGTAAGGGTGAGGCCCAGAGGGGGATTCAGAGTAACCAGTTTAGTTTGGGGCCCAGATTGGGACCAGAGGTCCCTGGTCAAAGTGAGTCCCAGGTGTGGAATAGAGTATCCACTTCCCAATGATGCCTGGGTGTGGACCAGAGTCACTAGGGCCATGCAGGCCCAGATGGGGAACAGAATCACTAGGTCCTGGTGAGGCATAGAATAAGACCACAGTCAGCAGTAACAAGTGAGCCCCTTGTGGGAACCAGAGCCACTCTATCCAGCTGAGTCCCAGGTCCATGTGAGGCCCACGTGAGGACCAGATTCATCAGGTCGAATTGAGGCATAGCTGCGGACAAGAGTCACCAGGTCTGTGTGGGGGCTAGGTGGGGCATGATTCAGCACTTCTGAGTTAGGTCAAAGTGGGGACGAGAGACACCAGGTCCAGGTGAGGCCAAACTGAGGACCAGAGTTACCAGATCCATGTGAGGTCCATGTTGGAAAGAGAGTCACCAGGTCCGCGAGAGGTCCAGGTGGGGACCAGAGTCACCAGATCCAGGTGAAGTCCAGGTGGGGACCAGAGTTACCAGATCCAGGTGAAGCCCAGGTGAGGACCAGAGTCACCAGATCCAGATGAGGCCCAGGTGAGGACCAGAGTTACCAGGTACACGTGAGGCCCCGGTGGGGATCAGAGGCAACAGGTCAAAGTGAGGCCGGCATAGGGACCATGGTCAACAGGTCTAATTGAGGCCCAAGTGTGGAACACAGTAACCAGGTCCAGGTGAGTCCCAGGTGGTGACAACAGTCACCACGTCCAGTTGAGGCCCAGGTGGGGATCAGGATCACCAGGTCCAGGGGAGGACTTTGCAAGAACCAGAGTCAACAGTTCGAGGTCAGGCGCAGGTGGCATCCAGGGTCAGCAGGTCCTATGCAGGCCAAAGTGGGTTTCACAATCACTAGGGCACGCTGAGACCCAGAGGGGGACCAGAGTCACCTGGTCCAGGTAAAGTCCAGTTGTGGAGCACAGTCACCGGGTCCCAATTTTTCCCAGTTTACGACCATGGTCAACAGGGCCAGGTGAGGCCCAGATGGGGACTGGAGTCCCCAAATCCAGGTGAAGCCCTGGTGGGGACCACAGTCACCATGTTCAGGTGAGACCCAGGTGCAGACCAGAATCACCATGTCCAGGTGTGTCCCAGGTGAAGAACAGAGTTAATACTTCCGGCAGGGTCACTGTTAGTGAACACTGTAACCATATCCTGATGCTACCCAGGTGGGTACCAGAGACACCAGGTCCTGGTGACGCCTAGGTGGGACCAGAGACATGAGGTCCAGGTGAGGTCCCGATGGGAACCACAGTCACCAGGTCAGGTGAAGCCATGCTTAGGATAAGAGTCACCAGTTACAGGTGAGGCCCAGGTGGAGCCAGAGTCACGTGGTACAGAAGAGGCCAAAGTCAGGACCAGAGTTACCAGAATCAGGTCAGTCCCAGTGGGGAATAGAGTAACCATGTCCCGATGATGCCCAGATAGAACCAGCGTCACCAGGTCCAGAGGAGGCGCAGGTAGGGAGCATATTCACGAGGTCCCGGTGAGGCCCATTTGAGGACCAGAGTCACCAGGTCTAGTTGAGGCCTAGAGGGGTACCAGATTCACCTGGTCTAGGTGACATCCAGATGGGGACCAGAGTCACCATGTCAGGGTGAAGCCCAGAGAGGATCCAGAGTCATCATGTCCACGTGAGGCTCAGGAGTGGAATAGAGTATTCAGGTCATAATGGTCCACAGGTGAGGACCAGAGTCACCAGATCTGGGTGAGGCCCAGTGATGTTCAGAGTCACCAGTTCCAGGTGAGGCCAAGAAGGAGTCCACAGCAATCAGGTCCAGGGGGGAACAAAGTCACCAGGACTGGGTGAGGCCTAGAAGGGTACCTGATTCACCAGGTCCATGTGAGGTTCAGGTGCGGACCTGATTACCCGTTCTGGGAGAGGACCAGGTAAGGACAAGATTCAACAGGTCCACGTGAGGCCCACGTGAGAACCTGAGTCACCAGGTATGGGTGAGGCCCAGGTGGCCACCCCACTCACCAGGTCCAGGTGAGGCCAACCTGCAGGCCATGCAGAGAAACCATGTCACGATGATGCCCTGGTTGGGACCAGAGTTACCAGATCCAGGTGAGGCCAACCTTCAGGCCATGCAGTGGAACCATGTCCCGATGATGCCCAGGTAGGGACCAGAGTCACCAGGTCCAAATGAGGCCCAGATGGAGCATATTCACTAGGTCCAGGTGAGGCCCATTTGAGGACCAGCGTCCCCAGATCTGGTTGAGGCCTGGAGTGGGACCAGAATCACCTGGTCCAGGTGACATCCAGATGGGGAGCAGAGTCACCAGGTCAGGCTGAGGTTCAGAGAGGTTCCAGAGTCATCATGTCTTGGTGAGGCTCAGGTGTGGAACAGAGGCACTAGGTACCAACGATGCCCAGGTGAGGACAAGAGTCACCAGGTCTGGGTGATGCGCAGATAGAATCAGAGTCACCAGTTCCAGGTGAGGCCAAGAAAGAGTGCACAGCAATCAGGTCCAGGTGGGGAACAAAGTCACTAGGACTGGGTGAGGCCCAGATGGGGACCAGAATCACCAGGTCCAGGTGAGGCCCAAGTGGTGACCAGAGTCCCCAGCTCCGAGAGAAGACCAGGTAAGGACCAGATTCACCAGGTCCAAGAGGCCCACGTGGGGACCTGACTCACCAGGTATGGGTGACGCCCAGGTGTCAACCCCACTCACCAGGTCCAGGTGAGGCCAACCTGCAGGCCAGAGTCTCCAGATCCAGGTGAGGCCCTAGTGGGGACCAGAGTCACCAGGTAAATGTGAGTCTACAAGAACACCACAGTCACCAGGTCCAGGTGTGGTTCATGTGGGAACGAGAGTCACCAGGTCCAGGTGAGACCCAGGTGGGGACCACAGTCACCAGGTCCAGATTGAGGCCTAGTTAGGGGGACCAGAGTCATCAGGACAAGTTGATGCCAAAGTGTGGAGCAAAGTTATCATGTCCACGTGAGGCCCAGGTGGGGAACAGAGTAACCATGTCCCATTGATGCCAGGTGGGAAAAGAGTCACAGGTCCAGACGAGGCCCAAGTGAAGAGTAGATTCACCAGGTCCTGTTGAGGCCCAGTTGAGGAGCAGTGTCCCCAGCTCCGGGTGGTCCCAGAAGGGGACCAGTGTCACCCAGTTCTGGTGATATCCAGGTGGGGACCAGAGTCAACACGTCAGGGTGAGGCCCAGAAGGGGACCAGAATCACTAGGTCCAGGTTTGGCCCCGATGTGGAACTGAGAAACCAGGTCCCATGATGCCCATATGAGGACCTGAGTCACCAGGTCCAGGTGAGGTCCCTGTGGGAACCAGTCACCTCGTCCAGGTGAGGCCCAGGTGGGACCACAGTCACCAGGTCCAGGTGAGGCTCAGGTATATAAGAGAGTATCCAGGTCCCAATGATGGCCAGGTAAGGACCAGAGTCAACAGGTCCAGGAGAGGCCAAAATATGGATCACAGTCATTTTGTTCCAGGTGATGCCTGATGGAGACCACAGGAACCAGGTCCAGAAGAGCTCAATATGGGAACCAGAACCACCAATCCAGGTGAGGTCCAGGTAGGACAACAGTCACAAGGTCCAGGTGAGGCGCAGGTGGCAACAGGATTCACCAGGTCCAGGTGAGGCTCATGTGGCGACCAGTCACCAGATCCAGGTGAGGACCAGCTAAGCACCAGATTCACCAGGCCCAAGTGAAGCCCAAGAGGTGACCAGAGTCACCAGGTAAGGGTGAGGCCCAGAAGGGGAACCAGAGTAACCAGTTTAGTTTGACGCCCAGAATGGGACCAGAGGTCCGTGGTCAGAGTGAGTCCCAGGTGTGGAATAGAGTATCCAGGTCCCAATGATGCCTGGGTGAGGACCAGAGTCACTAGGGCCATGCAGGCCCAGATGGGGAACAGAATCACTAGGTCCTGGTGAGGCATAGAATAAGACCACAGTCAGCAGTATCAGTTGAGGCCAAAGTGTGGAGCAAAGTTATCATGTCCAGGTGAGGCCCAGGTGGGGAACAGTGTAACCATGTCCCATTGATGCCAGGTGGGAAAACAGTCACAGGTCCAGACGAGGCCTGAGTGAGGAGTAGATTCACCAGGTCTTGTTGAGGCCCAGTTGAGGACCAGTGTCCCCAGCTCCGGGTGAGTCCCAAAAGGGGACTAGAGTCACGCGGTTCTGGTGATATCCAGGTGAGGACCAGACTCACCACCTCAGGGTGAGGCCCAGAGTGGGACGAGAATCACTAGGTCCAAGTGAGGCCCCGATGTGGAAGTGAGAAACCAGGTCCCATGATGCCCATATGAGGACCTGAGTCACCAGGTCCAGGTGAGCTCGCTGTGGGAACCAGTCACCTCGTCCAGGTGAGGCCCAGGTGGGACCACAGTCACCGGTCCAGGTGAGGCCCAATTATAACAGAGTATCCAGTTCGCAATGATCCCCAGGTTAGGACCAGAGTCAACAGGTACAGGAGAGGCCCAAATATTGTTCAGAGTCATTGTGTTCCAAGTGAGGCCAGTTGGAGACCACAGGAACCAGGTCCAGGAGAGCCCCATATGGGAACCAGAGCCACCAGATCCAGGTGAGGTCCAGGTGGTACCACAGTCACAAGGTCCAGGTGAGGCACAGGTGGCAACAGGATTCACCAAGTCCAGGTGAGGACCAGGTGGCGACCAGTCACCAGATCCAGGTGCGGACCAGCTAAGGACCAGATTCACCAGACCCTAGTGAAGCCCAAGGGGTGACCAGAGTCACCAGGTAAGGCTGAGGCCCAGAGGGGAACCAGAGTAACCAGTTTAGTTTGAGGCCCAGAATGGGACCAGAGGTCCCTGGTCAAAGTGAGGCCGGGTGTGGAATAGACTATCCAGGTCCCAATGATGCCTGGGTGAGGACCAGAGGCACTAGGGCCATGCAGGCCCAGATGGGGAACAGAATCACTACGTCCTGGTGAGGCATAGAATAAGACCACAGTCAGCAGTATCAGGTGTGCCCCTTGTGGGAACCAGAGCCACTCTATCCAGCTGAGTCCCAGGTCCATGTGAGGCCATCGTGAGGACCAGATTCATGAGGTCGAATTGAGGCATAGCTGGGGACAAGAGTCACCAGGTATGGGTGTGGCCTAATTGGGGCAAGATTCAGCAGTTCTGAGTTAGTTCAAAGTGGGGACGAGAGACGCCAGGTCCAGGTGAGGCCAAAATGTGGACCAGAGTCACCAGATCCAGGTGAGGTCCATGTTGGAAAGAGAGTCACCAGGTCCAGGAGAGGTCCAGGTGGGGACCAGAGTCAACGGATCCAGGTAAGTCCAGGTGGGGACCTGAGTCACCAGATCCAGGTGAAGCCCAGATGGAGACCAGAGTCTCTAGGACCAGATGAGGCCCAGGTGAGGACAGGAGTTACCAGGTACACGTGAGGCCCCGGTGGGGATCAGAGGCAACAGGTCCATGTGGGCCGGCTTGGGGACCATGGTCAACAGGTCTACTTGAGGCCCAGGTGTGGAACACAGTAAGCAGGTCCAGGTGAGTCCCCGGTGGTGACAAGAGTCACCAGGTCCAGGTGAGGCCCAGGTGGGGACCAGGATCACCAGCTACAGGGGAGGTCCTTGAAAGAACCAGAGTCAACACTTCGAGGTTAGACGCAGGTAGCAACCAGGGTCAGCAGGTCGAAGTCAGGCCAAAGTGGATTTCACCGTCACTAGGCACGGTGAGACCAAGAGGGGGACCAGAGTCATCTGGTCCAGGTGACGTCTAGTTTTGGAACACAGTCACCGGGTCCCAATTTTGCCCAGTTGAGGACCATGGTCAACAGGGCCAGGTGAGGCCCAGATGGGGACCGGAGTCCAAATATCCAGGTGAAGCCCAGGTGGGGACCACAGTCACCAGATCCGGGGTAGTCTCAGGTGCAGACCATAATCACCAGGTCCAAGTGAGGTGCAGGTGGCAACCACATTCCCCAGGACCCAGTGAGTCCCTGGCGGGGACTAGAGTCACAAGGTACATGAGAAGCTAAAAACACTGCAGCCACCAGGTCCACATGACGTCCATGTGGGCCGGAGAATCAGCAGTTACACGTGAAGACCAGGTGGGGATGCGACTCACCATGTCAAGTTGAGACCCAGGTGGGATCCAGTGTCACCATGTACAGGTGTGGCCCAGGTGAAGACCAGAGTTAATAGGTCCGACTGGGTCACTGTTAGTGAACAGTGTAACCATATCCTGATGCTACCCAGGTGGGTACCGGAGACACCAGGTCCTGGTGAGGCCCAGGTTGGACCAGAGACATGAGGTCCAGGTAAGATCCCGATGGGAACTACAGTCACCAGGTCAGGTGATGCCATGCTTAGGATCAGAGTTACCAGTACAGGTGAGGCCCAGGTAGAGCCAGAGTGACCTGGTACAGAAGAGGCCAAAGACAGGACCAGAGTTACTAGGAACAGGTCAGTCCCATTGGGGAATAGAGTAACCATGTCCCGATGATGCCCAGGTAGAACCCGAGTCACCACGTCCAGATGAGGCGCAGGTGGGGAGCATGTTCACTAGGTCCCGGTGAGGCCCATTTGAGGAACAGAGTCACCAGGTCTAGTTGAGGCCTAGAGCGGTATCAGATTCACCTGGTCTAGGTGACATCCAGATGGGGACCAGAGTCACCATGTCACGCTGAGCCCCAGAGGGGATCCAGCGTCATCATCTCCAGGTGAGTCTCAGGTGTGGAACAGAGTATCCAGGTCATAATGGTCCACAGGTGAGGACCAGAGTCACCAGATCTGGGTGAGTCCCAGTTAGGATCAGAGTCACCCGTTCCAGGTGAGGCCCAAAAGGAGTCCACAGCAATCAGGTCCAGGTGGGGAACAAAGTCACCAGGACTGGGTGAGGCCCAAAGGGGACCAGATTCACCAGGTCCAGATGATTCCCATGTTGTGACCACACTTACTAGTTCCGAGTGAGGATCAGGTAAGGGCCAGATTCACCAGGTCAAAGGGAGTCCCACGTGTGGATAGAGTCCCCGGGTCTGGGAAAGGACCAGTAAGGACCAGATTCACCAGGTCCAAGAGGCTCACGTGGGGACCTGAGTCACCAGCTATGTGTGAGGCCTAGGTGGCAACCCCACTCACCAGGTCTAGGTGAGGCCAACCGGCGGGCCAGAGTCACCAGATCTAGGTGAGGCCCTAGTGGGGACTCGAGTCACCAGGTACATGTGAGTATACAAGAACACCACAGTCACCAGGTCCAGGTGTGGTTCATGTGGGAACGAGAGTCACCAGGTCCAGGTGAGACCCAGGTGGGGACCACAGTCACCAGGTCAGGTGAGGACATGCTTAGGATCAGAGTCACCAGTTACAGGTGAGGCACAGTTGGAGCCAGAGTCACCAAGTAGAGAAGACGCCAAAGTCAGGTCCAGAGTCACCAGGATCAGGTCAGTCCCAGTGGGGAATAGAGTAACCATGTCCCGATGATGCCCAGGTAGAATCCGAGTCACCACGTATAGATGAGTCGCAGGTGGAGAGTATATTCACTAGGTCCCGGTGAGGCCCAGTTGAGGACCAGATTCCCCCAGTCTAGTTGAGGCCTAGAGTGGTACCAGATTCACCTGGCCTAGGTGACATCCAGATGGGGACCAGAGTCACCAGGTCAGGGTGAGGCCCAGAGAGGTTCCAGAGTCATCATGTCCAGGTGAGGCTCAGGTGTGGAACAGAGTCACCAGGTACCAATGATGCCAGGTGAGGACCAGAGTCACCAGGTCTGTGTGACGCGCAGATAGGATCAGAGTCACCAGTTTCAGCTGAGGTCAAGAAAGAGTCCACAGCAATCAGGTCCAGGTGGGGAACAAAGTCACCAGGACTGGGTGAGGCCCAGATGGGGACCAGATTCACTAGGTGCATGTGATTCCCAGGTGGTGACCAGAAATACCAGTTCCGGGTGAGCACCAGGTAAGGACGAGATTCACCAGGTCCAAGTGAGACCCACGTGGGGACCTGTGTCACATTGCATGTGTGAGGCCCAGGTTGCCACCCCACTCACCAGGTCCAGGTGAGGCCAACCTGCAGTCCAAGCAGAGAAACCATGTCTCGATGATGCCCAGGTAGACATCAGAGTTACCAGGTCCAGGTGAGGCTAACCTGCAGGCCATGCAGTGGAACCATGTCCCGATGATGCCCAGGTAGGGACCAGAGTCACCAGGTCCAAATGAGGACCAGATGGAGCAAATTCACTAGGTCCAGTTGAGGCCCAGTTCAGGACCAGAGTCACCAGATCTGCTTGATGCCTAGAGGGGTACCAGAATCACCTGGTCCAGGTAACATCCACATGGGGACCAGAGTCACCAGGTCACGAAGAGGCCCAGAGGGGATCCAGAGTCATCAGGTCCAGGTGGGGACCACAGTCACCAGGTCCAGATTGAGGCCTAATGGGGGGACAAGAGTCATCAAGACCAGTTGATGCCAAAGTGCGGAACAAAGTTATCATGTCCAAGTGAGGCCCAGGTGGGGAACAGAGTAACCATGTCCCATTGATGCCTGGTGGGAAATGAGTCACAAGGTGCAGACGAGGCCTAAGTGAGGAGTAGATTCAACAGGTCCTGTTGAGGCCCAGTTGAGGACCAGTGTCCCCAGCTCCGGGTAAGTCCCAGAGGGGGACCAGAGTCACCCGGTTCTGGTGATATCCAGGAGGGGACCAGAGTCACCACGTCAGGGTTAGGCCCAGAGGTGTACGAGAATCACTAGGTCCAAGTGAGGCCCCGATCTGGAATTGAAACCAGGTCCCATGATTCCCATATGAGGACCTGAGTCACCAGGTACAGGTGAGGTCCCTGTGGGAACCAGTCACTTCGTCCAGGTGAGGCCCAGGTGGGACCACAGTCAACAGGTCCAGTTGAGGCCCAGGTATATAAGTGAGTATCCAGGTCCCAATGATGCCCAGGTAAGGACCAGATTCAACAGGTCCAGCAGAGGCCCAAATATGGATCAGAGTCATTTTGTTCCAGGTGAGGCCAGATGGAGACCACAGGAACCAGGTCCAGGAGAGCCCCATATGGGAACCAGAGCCACGTGATCCAGGTGCGGTCCAGGTGTGACCAGAGTCACAATGTCCAGGTGAGGCGCAGGTGGCAACAGGATTCACCAAGTCCAGGTGAGGCCCAGGTGGCAACCAGTCACCAGATCCAAGTGAGGACAAGCTAAGGACCAGATTCACCAGGCCAAATGAAGCCCAAGGGGTGACCAGAGTCACCAGGTAAGGGTGATTCCCAGAGGGAGAACCACAGTAACCAGTTTAGTTTGAGGCCCAGAATGTGACCAGAGGTCCCTAGTCAGAGTGAGGCCCAGGTGTGGAATAGTGTATCCAAGTCCCAATGATGCCTGTGAGGACCAGAGTCACTAGGGCCAGGCAGGCACAGATGGGGAACAGAATCACTAGGTCCTGGTGAGGCATAGAATAAGACCACAGTCAGCAGTATCATTTGAGCCCCTTGCGGGAACCAGAGCCACTCTATCCAGCTGAGTCCCAGGTGATGTGAGGCTCACGTGAGGACCAGATTCATTAGGTCGAAATGAGGCATACCTGGGGACAAGAGTCACCAGGTCTGGTTACGGCCTAGGTGGGTCAAGATTCAGCAGTTCTGAGTTAGGTCAAAGTAGGGACGAAAGACGACAGGTCTAGGTGAGGCCAAACTGAAGACCAGAGTCACCAAATCCATCTGAGGTCCATGTTGGAAGAGAGTCTCCAGGTCCAAGAGAGGTCCAGGTGGGGACCAGAGTCACCAAATCCAGGTGAAGTCCAGGTGGGGACCAGAGTCACGAGATCCAGGTGAAGTCCAGGTGGGGACCAGAGTCACCAGATCCAGGTGAAGCCCAGGTGGGGACCAGAGTCACTAGGTCCACATGAGGACCAGGTGAGGACCAGAGTTACCAGGTACACATGAGGCCCCGGTGGGGATCAGAGGCAACAGGTCCATGTGAGGCCGGCTTGGGGACCATGGTCAACAGGTCTACCTGAGGACCTGGTGTGGAACACAGTAAGCAGGTCCAGGTGAGTCCCCGGTGGTGACAAGAGTCACCACGTCCAGGTGAGTCCCAGGTGGGGACCAGGATCACCAGGTACAGGGGAGGCCCTTGAAAGAACCAGAGTCAACAGGTCGAAGTCAAGCACAGGTGGCAACCAGGGTGAGCAGGTCCAAGTCAGGCCAAAGTGGGGTTACAGTCATTAGGGCACGGTGAGACCCAGAGGGGGACCAGACTCACCTGGTCCAGGTGAGGTCCATTTGTGGAACACAGTCACCGAGCCCCAATTTTGCCGACTGTGGACCATGATCAACATGGCCAGGTGAGGCCCAAATGGGGACCGGAGTCCCCAAATCCTGGAAAAGACCAGGTGGGGACCACAGTCACCAGATCCAGGGTAGTCTCAGGTTCAGACCAGAATAACCAGGTCCAGGTGTTGTGCAGGTGGCAACCACACTCACCAGGTACCGTTGAGGCCCTGGTGGGGACCAGAGTCACGAGGTACATGAGAAGCTAGAAACACTGCAGCCACCAGGTCCACATGATGTCCATGTGGGAACGAGAATCACCAGTTACAGGTGAGGACCAGGTGGGGATCCGACACAGCATGTCCAGGTGAGACCCAAGTGGGAACCAGTGTCACCATGTCCAGGTGTGGCCCAGGTGAAGACCAGAGTTAATAGGTCCAGCAGGGTCACTGTTAGTGAACAGTGCAACTATATCCTGATGTTACCCTGGTGGGTACCAGAGTCACCAGGTCCTGGTCAGGCCCAGGTGGGACCAGAGACATGAGGTCCAGGTGAGGTCCCGATGGGAACCACAGTCACCAGGTCTGGTGAGGCCACGCTTTGGATCAGAGTCACCAGTTACTGGTGAGGCCCAGGTGGAGCCAGAGTCACCTGGTCAGAAGACGCCAGAGTCTGGACCAGAGTTACCAGGATCAGTTCAGTCCCAGTGGTGAATAGAGTAACCATGTACCGATGATGCCCAGGTAGAACCAAAGTCACCAGGGCCAGATGAGGAGCAGGTGGGGAGAATATTCACTAGGTCTCGGTGAGGCCCAGATGAGGACCAGAATACCCATGTCTAGTTGAGGCCTAGAGAGGTACCAGATTCACCTGGTCCAGGTGACATCCAGATGGGGACCAGAGTCACTATGTCAGGTTGAGCCCCGGAGGGGATCCAGAGTCATCATGTCCAGGTGAGCCTCAGGTGTAGAACAGAGATCCAGGTCAAAATGGTCCACAGGTGAGGACCAGAGTCACCAGATCTGTGTGAGGCCCAGTTAGGATCAGAGTCACGAGTTCCAGGTGAGGCCAAGAAGGAGTCCACAAAAATCAGGTCCAGGTGGGGAACAAAGTCACCAGGACTGGGTGAGGCCCAGATGGGGACCAGATTCACCAGGTCCAGGTGAGGCCCAGGTTGTGACCAGAGTCTGCGGGTCTGGGAAAGGACCAGGTAAGAACCAGATTCACCAGGTCCAAGAGGCCCAGGTGGGGACCTGAGTCACAAGGAATGGGTGAGGCCCATGTGGCAACCCCACTCAACAGATCCACGTGAGGCCAAGCTGCAGGCCAGATTCACCAGATCCAGGTGAGTTCCTAGTGGGGACCAGAGTCACCAGGTAAATGTGAATCTACAAGAACACCACAGTCACCAGATCCAGGTGGGGTTCATGTGGGAACGAGAGTCACCAGGTCCAGGTGAGACCCAGGCGGGGACTACGGTCACCAGGTCCAGATTGATGCCAAGGTGGGGGGACCAGAGTCATCATGACCAGTTGAAGCCAAAGTGTGGGGCAAAGTTATCATGTCGAGGTGAAGCCCAGGTGGGGAAGAGTGTAACCAAGTCCCATTGATGCCACGTGGGAAAAGAGTCACAAGGTCCAGACGAGGCCTAAGTGAGGAGTAGATTCACCAGGTCCTGTTGATGCCCAGTTGAGTGCCAGTGTCCCCAGCTCCGGGTGAGTCCCAGAGGGGGACCAGAGTTTCCCGGTTCTGGTGATATCCAGGTGGGGACCAGAGTCACCACGTCAGAGTGAGGCCCAGAGTGGAACGAGAATCACTAGGTCCAGGGGAGGCCCCGATGGGGAACTGAGAAACCAGGTCCCATAATGTCCATATGAGGACCTGAGTCACAAGGTCCAGGTGAGGTCCCTGTGGGAACCAGTCACCTCATCCAGGTGAGGCCCAGGTGGGACCACAGTCACCAGGTCCAGGTGAGGCCCAGGTATATAAGAGTGTACCCACGTCCCAATGATGCCCAGGTAAGTACCAGAGTCAACAGGTCCAGGAGAGGGCAAATATGGAACAGAGTCATTGTGTTCCAGGTGAGGTCAGATGGAGACCACAGGAACCAGGACCAGGAGAGCCCTATATGGGAACCAGAGCCACCAGATCCAGGTGAGGTCCACGTGGGACCACAGTCACAAGGTCCCGGTGACGCGGAGGTGGCAACAGGATTCACCAAGTCCAGGAGAGGCCCAGGTGGCGACCAGTCACCAGATCCTGGTTCGGACCATCTAAGGACCAGATTCACCAGGCCCAAGTGAAGCCCAAGGGTTGACCAGAGTCACCAGGTAAGGGTGAGACCCAGAGGGGGAATAAGAGTAACTAGTTTAGTTTGAGGCCCCGAATTGGACCAGAGGTCCCTGGTCAAAGTGAGACCCAGGTGTGGAATAGAGTATCCAGGTCCCAATGATGGCTGAGTGAGGACCAGAGTCACTAGGGCCATGCAGGCCCAGATGGGGAACAGAATCACTAGGTCCTGATGAGTCATAGAATAAGACCACAGTCAGCAGTATCAGGTGAGCCCCTTGTGGAAAGCAGAGCCACTCTATCCAGCTGAGTCCCAGGACCATGGGAGGCCCACGTGAGTAACATATTCATCAGGTCGAAATGAGGCATAGCTGGGGACAAGAGTCACCAGGACTGGGTGCGGCCTAGGTGGGGCAAGATTCAGCAGTTCTGAGTTAGGTCAATGTGGGGACGAGAGACGCCAGGTCCAGGTGAGGCCAAACTGAGGACCAGAGTCACCATATCCAGTTGAGGTCCATGTTGGAAAGAGAGTCACCAGGTCCAGGAGAGGTCCAGGTGGGGACTAGAGTCACCAGATCCAGGTGAAGCCCAGGTGGGGATCAGAGTCACTAGGTCCAGATGAGGCCCAGGTGAGGACTAGAGTTATCAGGTACACGTGAGGCCCCGGTGATGATCAGAGGCCACAGGTCCATGTGAGGCCGGCTTGGGGACCATGGTCAACAGATCTACTTGAGGCCCAGGTGTGGAACACAGTAAGCAGGTCCAGGTGAGTCCCCAGTGGTGACAAGAGTGACCACGTCCAGGTGAGACCCAGGTGGGGACCAGGATCATCAGGTCCCGGGGAGTCCTTTGAAAGAACCAGAGTCAACAGTTCGAGGTCAGGCGCAGGTGGCAACCAGGGTCAGGAGGTCCAATTCAGGCCAAAGTGGGGTTCACAGTCACTAGGGTATGGTGAGACCCAGAGGGGGACCAGAATCACTTGGTCCAGGTGAGGCCCAGTTGAGGACCAGTTTCACCATATCTGGTTCGGCTTAGTAGGGTACCAGAATCACCTGATCGAGGTGATATCCAGATGGGGACCAGAGTCACCAGGTCAGGGTGAGGCCCAGAGTGGTTCCAGAGTCATCGGGTCCAGGTGAGGCTCAGGTGTGGCACAGAATCACCAGGTACCAATGATGCCCAGGTGAGGACCAGAGTCACCAGATCTGGGTGACACGCAGATAGGATCAGAGTCACCAGTTCCAGGTGACGCCAAGAAGGCGTCCACAGCAATCAGGTCCAGGTGGTGAAGAAAGTCACCAGGACTTGCTGAGGCCCAGATTTGGACCAGATTCACCAGGTCCAGGTTATTCCAGGTGGTGACCAGGGTCCTCGGGTCTGGGAGAAGACCAGCTAAGGACCAGATTCAACAGGTCCAAATGAGGCCCCTGTGGGGACCTGAGTCACCAGCTATGTGTGAGGCCTAGGTGGCAACCCCACTCCCCAGGTCCAGGTGAGGCCAACCTGCAGGCCAGAGTCACCAGATGCAGGTGAGGTCCAGATGGGGACCAGAGTCAACAGATCCAGGTGAGGTCCATCTTCAAAGAGAGTCACCAGGTCCAGGAGAGGTCCAGGTGGGGACCAGAGTCAGCAGATCCAGGTGAAGTCCAGGTGGGGACGAGAGTCACCAGATCCAGGTGATGCACAGGTGGGGACCAAAGTCAATAGGTCAAGATGAGGCCCAGGTGAGGACCAGAGTTACCAGGTACACGTGAGGCCCCGGTGGGGATCAGAAGCAACAGGTCCATGTGAGGCCGGCTTGGGGACCAAGGTCAACAGGTCTACTTGAGGCCCAGGTGTGGAACACAGTAAGCAGGTCCAGGAAGTCCCCGGGGGTGACAAGAGTCACCACGTCCAGGTGAGGCCCACGTGGGGACCAGGATCACCAGGTACACGGGAGGCCATTGAAAGAACCAGAGTTAACACTTCGAGTCAGGCGTAGGTGGCAACTAGGGTCAGCAGGTCCATGTCAGGCCAAAGTGGGGTTCACAGTCACTAGGGCACGGTGAGACCCAGAGGGGGACCAGAGTCACCTGGTTCAGGTGAGGTTCAGTTGTGGAACACAGTCACCGGGTCCCAATTTTGCCCAGTTGAGGACCATGGTTAACAGGGCCAGGTGAGGCCCAGATGGGGACCGGAGTCCCCAAATCCAGGTGAAGCCCAGTTGGGGAACACAGTCACCAGATCCGGGGTAGTCTCAGGTGCAGATCAGAATCACCAGGTCCAGGTAAGGTGCAGGTGGAAACCACACTGACCAGGTCCCGGTGAGGCCCTGGTCGGGACCAGAGACACTAGGTACATGAGAAGCTAGAAACACTGCAGCCACCAGGTCCACATGATGTCCACGTGGGAACGAGAATCACCAGATAGAGGTGAGGACCAGGTGGCGATCCGACTCCCCATGTCCACGTGAGACCAAGGTGGAAACAAGCGTCACCATGTCCAGGTGTGGCCCAGTTGAAGACCAGAGTTAATAGTTCCCGCTGGGTCACTGTTAGTTAACAGAGTACCATATCCTGATGCTAACCAGGTGGGTACCAGAGACACCAGGTCCTGGTGAGGGCCAAGTGGGACCAGAGTCACCAGATCTGGTTGAGGTCTAGAGGGGTACCAGAATCACCTGGTCCAGGTGACATCCAGATGGGGACCAGAGTCAACAGGTCAGGGTGAGGCCCAGAGAGGATCCACAGTCATCATGTCCAGGTGAGGCTCAGGTGTGGAATAGAGTCACCAGGTACCTATGATGCCCAAGTGAGGACCAGAGTCACCATATATGGGTGATGCGCAGATAGGATCAGAGTCACCAGATCTAGGTGAGGCAAAGAAAGTGTCCACAGCAAGCAGGTCCAGGTGGGGAACAAAGTCCCCAGGAGGGGGTGAGGCCCAGATGGGGTTCAGATTCACCAGGTCCAGGTGAGGCCCAGGTGGTGACCAGAGTTCCCGGGTCTGGGAGAGGACGAGGTAAGGACCAGATTTACCAGGTCCAAGAGGACCACGGGGTGACCTGAGTCACCAGGTATGGGTGAGGCCCAGGTGGCCATCCCACTCACAATTCCAGGTGAGGCCAACCTGCATGCCAGAGTCACCAGATCCAGGTGAGGCCCTAGTGGGGACCGGAGTCACCAGGTAAATGTGAGTCTACAAGAACACCACAGTCACCAGGTCCTGGTGTGGTTCATGTGTGAACGAGAGTCACCAGGTCCAGGTGAGACCCAGGTGGGGACCACAGTCACCAGGTCCAGATTGAGGCCTAGGTGGGGGGAACAGAGTCATGAGGAACATTTGAGGCCAAAGTGTGGAGCAAAGTTATCATGTCCAGGTGAGGCCCAGGTGGGGAAGAGAGTAACCATGTCTCATTGATGCCAGGTGGGAAAAGAGTCACAAGGTCCAGACGAGGCCTAAGTGAGGAGTAGATTCACCAGGTCCTGTTGAGGCCCGGTTGAGTACCAGTGTCCCCAGCTCCGGGTGAGTCCCAGAGAGGGATCAGAGTCACCCGGTTCTGGGCATATCCAGCTGTGGACCAGAGTCACCACGTCAGGGTGAGGCCCAGAAGGGGATGAGAATCACTAGGTCCAGGTGAGGCCCCGATGTGGAACTGAAACCAGGTCCCATGATGCCCGTATGAGGACCTGAATCACCAGGTCCTGGTGAGGTCCCTGTTGGAACCAATCAACTCGTCCAGGTGAGGCCCAGGGGGGACCACAGTCACCAGGTCCAGGTGAGGCCCACGTATATAAGAGAGTATCCAGTTGCCAATGATCCCCAGGTTAGGACCAGAGTCAACAGGCCCAGGAGAGGCCCAAATGTGGATCAGATTCATTATGTTCCAGGTGAGTCCACATGGTTACCACAGGAACCAGGTCTAGGAGATCCCCATATGGGACCCAGAGCAACCAGATCCAGATGAGTTCCAGGTGGGACCACAGTCACAAGGTCCAGGTGAGTCACAGGTGGCAACAGGATTCACCATGTCCTGCTGAGGCCCAGGTGGCGACCAGTCACCAGATCCAAGTGCGGACCATCTATGGACCAGATTCACCAAGCCCAAGTGAAGTCAAAGGGGTGACCAGAGTCACCAGGTAAGGGTGAGGCCCAGAGGGGGAACCAGAGTAACCAGTTTAGTTTGAGGCCCAGAATGGGACCAGAGGTCCCTGGTCAAAGTGCGGCCCAGGTGTGGAATAGAGTATCCAGGTCCCAATGATGCCTGGGTGAGGACCAGAGTCACTAGGGCCATGCAGGCCCAGACGGGGAACAGAATCACTAGGTCCTGGTGAGGCATAGAATAAGACCAGAGTCAGCAGTATCAGGTGAGCCCCTTGTGGGAACCAGAGCAACTCTATCCAGCTGAGTCCCAGGTCCATGTGAGGCCCACGTGAGGACCAGATTCATCAGGTCGTATTGAGGCATAGCTGGGGACAAGAGTCACCAGGTCTGGGTGCGGCCTAGGTGGGGCAAGATTCAGCAGTTCTGAGTGTGGTCAAACTGGGGACGAGAGACACCAGGTCCAGGTGAGGCCAAGAGGACCAAGGTCACCAGATACAGGTGAGGTCCATGTTGTAAAGAGGGTCACCAGGTCCAGGAGAGGTCCAGGGGGGACCAGAGTCACCAGATCCGGGTGAAGTCCAGGTTGGGATCAGAGTCACCATATCCAAATTGGCCCAGGTGAGGACCAGAGTAACCAGGTTCACGTGAGGCCCCGGTGGGGATCAGAGGCAACAGGTCCATGTGAGGCCGGCTTGGGGACCATGTTCAACAGGGCTACCGAGGTCCAGGTGTGGAACACAGTATGCAGGTCCAGGTGAGTCCCCGGTGGTGACAAGTGTCACCACGTCCAGGTGAGGCCCAGGTGGGGACCAGGCTCACCAGGTACAGGGGAGGCCCTTGAAAGAATCAGAATCAACATTTCGAGGTCAGGCGCAGGTGGCAACCAGGGTCAGCAGGTCCGAGTCAGGCCAAAGTGGGGTTCACAGTCACTAGGGTACGGGGAGACACAGAGGGGGACCAGAGTCACCTGGTCCAGGTGAGGTCCAGTTGTGGAACACAGTCACCGGGTCCCAATTTTGCCCAGGTTTGTGCCATGGTCAACAGGGCCAGGTGAGGCCCAGAGGGGACCGGAGTCCCCAAATCCAGGTGAAGCCCAGGTGGGTACCACAGTCACCAGATCCAGGGTAGTCTCAGGTGCAGACGAGCATCCCAGGACCAGGTGAGGTGCAAGTGGCAACCACACTCACCAGGTCCCGCTGAGGTCCTGGTGGGGACCAGAGTCACGAGGTACATGAGGAGTAGAAACACTGCAGCCACCAGGTCCACATGATGTCCACGTGGGAACGAGAATCCCCAGTTACACGTGAGGACCAGGTGGGGATCCGACTCACCATGTTCAGGTGAGACCCAGGTGGGAACCAGTGTTACCATGTCCAGGTGAAGACCAGAGTTAATAGGTCCAGCTGGAACACTGTTAGTGAACAGTGTAACCATATCCTGATACTACCCAGGTGGGTACCAGAGACACCAGGTCCTGGTGAGGCCCAGGTGGGACCAGAGACATGAGTTCCAGGTGAGGACCCATGGGACCACAGTCACCAGTCAGGTGAGGCCATGCTTAGGATCAGAGTCACCAGTTACAGGTGAGGCCCAGGTGGAGCCAGAGTCACCTGGTACTGAAGAGGCCAAAGTCAAGACCAGAGTTACCAGGATCAGGTCAGTCCCAGTGGGGAATAGAGTAACCATGTCCCGATGATGCCCAGGTAGAACCAGAGTCACCAGGTCCAGATGAGGCGCGGGTGGGGAGCATATTCACTAGGTCTCGGTGAGTTCCCAGTTGAGGGCCAGAGTCAACAGGTCTAGTTGAGGCCTAGAGGGGTACAAATTTCACCTGGTCTAGGTGACATCCAGATGGGGACCAGAGTCACCATGTCAGGGTGAGGCCCAGAGGGGATCCAGAGTCATCATGTCCATGTGAGGCTCAGGTGTGGAACAGAGTATCCAGGTCGTATTGGTCTTCAGGTGAGGACTAGAATCACCAGATCTGGGTGAGGTCCAGTTAGGATCAGAGTCAGCAGTTCCAGGTGAGACCAAGAAGGAGTCCACAGCAATCAGGTCCAGGTTGGGAACAAAGTCACCAAGACTGGGTGAGGCTCAGATGGGGACCAGATTCACCAGGTCCAGGTGATTCCCAGGTGGTGACCAGAGTTACCAGTTCCAGGTGAAGACCAGGTAAGGACCAGATTCACCAGGTCCAAGTGAGGCCCAAGTGGGGACTTTTGTCCAGGTATGGGTGAGGCCCAGGTGGAAATCCCACTCACCAGGTCCAGGTGAGGCCAACGTGCAGGCCATACAGTGGAACCACGTCCCGATGATGCCCACGTAGGGACCAGACTTACAAGGTCCAGGTGAGGCCAACCTGCAGGCTATGCAGTGGAACCAGGTCCCAATGATGCCCAGGTAGGGACCAGAGTCACCAGGTCCAAATGAGGCTCAGATGGAGCATATTCACTAGGTCCAGGTGAGGCCCAGTTGAGGACCAGAGTCAGCAGATCTGGTTGAGGACTAGAGGGGTACCAGAATTACCTGGTCCAGGTGACATCCAGATGGCGAACAGAGTCTCCAGGTCAGTGTGAGGCCCAGAGAGGTTCCAGAGTCATCATGTCCAGGTGAGGCTCAGGTGTGGAACAGAGTCACCAGGTACCAATGATGCCCATGTGAGGACAGAGTCACCAGGTCTGGGTGACGCGCAGATAGAATCAGAGTCACCAGTTCCAGGTGAGGCCAAGGAAGAGTCCACAGCAATCAGGTCCAGGTGAGGAACAAAGACACCAGGACTGGGTGAGGCCCAGATAGGGACCAGAGTCACCAGGTCCAGGTGAGGCCCAGTTGGGGACCAGAGTCCCCGGGTCTGGGAGCGGACCAGGTAAGGTCCAGATTCACCAGGTCCAAGAGGCCCACGAGGGGACCTGAGTCACCAGGTATGGGTGAGGCCCTGGTGGCAAACCCTACTCACCAGGTCCAGGTGAGGTCAACCTGCAGGTCAGAGTCACCAGATCCAGGTGAGGCCCTAGTGGGGACCAGAGTCACCAGGTAAATGTGAGTCTATAAGAACACCACAGTCACCAGGTCCAGGTGTGGTTCATGTGGGAACGAGAGTCACCAGGTCCAGGTGAGACCCAGGTGGGGACCACCGTCACCAGGACCAGATTGAGGCCTAGGTGGGGGGAACAGAGTCATCAGCACCAGTTGAGGCCAAAGTGTGGAGCAAAGTTATCATGTCCAGATGAGGCCCAGGTGGGGAACAGAGTAACCATGCCCCATTGATGCCAGGTGGGAAAACAGTCACAAGGTCCAGACGAGGCCTAAGTGAGGAGTAGATTCACCAGGTCCTGTTGAGGCCCGGTTGAGGACCAGTGTCCCCAGCTCCGTGTGAGTCCCGGAAGGGGACCAGAGTCAGCCGGTTCTGGTGATATCCAGGTGGGGACCAGAGTCACCAAGTCAGGGTGAGGCCCAGAGGGGGACGAGAATCACTAGGTCCAGGTGAGGCCACGATGTGGAACTGAGAAACCAGCTCCCATGATGCCCATATGATGACCTGAGTCACCAGGTCCCGGTGAGGTCCCTGTGGGAACCAGTCACCTCATCCAGCTGAGGCCCAGGTGGGACTACAGTCACCAGGTCCAGGTGAGGCCCAGGTATATAAGAGAGTATCTAGTTCGCAATGATCCCCAGGTTAGGACCAGAGTCAACAGGTCCAGGAGAGTCCCAAATATGGATCAGAGTCATTGTTTTCCAGGTGAGGCCAGATGGAGACCACAGGAACCAGGTCCAGGAGAACCCCATATGGTAACCAGAGCCACCAGATCCAGGTGAGGTCCATGTTGGAAAGAGAGTCACCAGGTCCAGGAGAGGTCCAGGTGGGGACCAGAGTCACCAGATCCAGGTGAAGTGCAGGTGGGGACCAGAGTCACCAGATCCAGGTGAATCCCAGGTGGGTACCAGAGTCACTAGGTCCAGATGAGGTCTAGGTGAGTACCAGAGTTACCAGGTACATGTGAGGCCCCGGTTGGGATCAGAGGCAACAGGTCCATGTGAGGCAGGCTTGGGGACCATGGTCAACAGGTCTACTTGAGGCCCAGGTGTGGAACATAGTAAGCAGGTCCAAGTGAGTCCTCAGTAGTGACAAGTGTCATCACGTCCAGGTGAGGCCCAGGTGGGGACCAGGATCACCAGGTAAAGGGGAGGCCCATGAAAGAACCAGAGTCAACATTTCGAGGTCAGTCGCATGTGGGAAGGAGGGTCAGCAAGTCTAAGTCAGGCCAAAGTGGGGTTCTCAGTCACTAGGGCATGGTGAGACACAGAGGGGGACCAGAGTCACCTGGTCCTGTTGAGGTCCAGTTGTGGAACTCGGTCACCGGGTCCAATTTTGCCCAGTTGAGGACCAATGTCAACACGCCAGGTTAGGCCCAGATGGGGACCGGAGTCCCCAAATCCAGGTGAAACCCAGGTGGGGACCACAGTCACCAGATCCAGGGTAGTCTCAGGTGCAGACCGGAATCACCAGGTCCAGGTGAGGTGCAGGTGGCAACCACACTCACCATGTCCCGGTGAGGCCCAGGTGGGGAGAAGAGTCACGAGGTACATGAGAAGCTAGAAACACTGCAGCCACCAGGTGTACATGATGTCCATGTGGGAACGAGAATCACCAGTTACAGGTGAGGACCAGGTGGGGATCCGACTCACCATGTCCAGGTGAGACGCAGGTGGGAACCAGTGTCACCATGTCCAGGTGTGGCCCAGGTGAAGACCAGAGTTAATAAGTCCGGCTGGATCACTGTTAGTGAACAGTGTAACCATATCCTGATGCTACCCAGGTGGGTACCAGAGACACCAGGGCTTGGTGAGGCCAAAGTGGGTCCAGGGACATGAGGTCCAGGTGAGGTCCCGATGGGAACCACAGTCACCATGTCAGGTGAGGCCATGCTTAGGATCAGAGACACCAGTTACAGGTGAGGCCCAGGTGGAGCCCGAGTCACCTGGTACAGAAGAGGCGCAGTTGGGGAGCATATTCACTAGGTCCCGGTGAAGCCCAATTGAAGACCAGAGTCACCAGTTCTAGTTGAGGCTTAGAGGGGTACCAGATTTACCTGGTCTAGGTGACATCCAGATGGGGACCAGAGTCACCATGTCAGGGTGAGGCCCAGAGAGGATCCAGAGTCATCATGTCCAGGTGAGGCTCAGGTGTGGAAGAGAGTATCCAGGTCATAATGGTCACAGGTGAGGACCAGAGTCACCAGATCTGGTTGAGGCCCAGTTAGGGTCAGAGTCATCAGTTCCAGGTGAGGCCAAGAAAGAGTCCACAGCAATCAGATCCAGGTGGGTAAGAAAGTCACCTGGACTGGGAGATACCTGATGGGGACCAGATTCACCAGATCCAGGTGATTCCCAGGTGGTGACCAGAGTTACTTGTTCCGGATGAGGACCAGGTAAGGACCAGATTCACCAGGTCCAAGTGAGACACACGTGGGGACCTGTGTCAACATGCATTGGTGAGGGCATCGCCACACACCAGGTCCATTTGAGGCCAAACTGCAGGCCATGCAGAGAAACCATGTCCTGATGATGCCCAGGTAGGGACCAGAGTTACCAGTACCAGGTGAGGCCAACCTGCAGGCCATGCAGGGGAACTATGTTCCGATGATGCCCAGGAAGGGACCAGAGTCACCAGGTCCAAATGAGGCCCAAATGGAGCATATTCACTAGGTACAGATGAGGCCCAGTTGAGGACCAGAGTACCCGATCAGGTTGAGGCCTAGAGGGGTACTTGAATCACCTGGTCCAGGTGACATCCAGATAGGGACCAGAGTCCCCAGGTCACGGTGAGGCCCAGAGAGGTGCCAGAGTCATCATGTTCTGGTGAGGCTCAGGTGTGGAACAGAGTCACCAGGTACCAATGATGCCCAGGTGAGGACCAGGGTCACCAGGTCTGGGTGACGCGCAGATAGGATCAGAGTAACCTAGACCAGGTGAATCTGGTACCCTCTAGGCCTAAACTAGCCCGGGGGCATCTGGTCCTAAACTGGGCCTCAGCGAGACCTAGTGAATATGCTCCCCACCTGCGACTCATCTGGACGTGGTGACTCGGGTTCTACTTGGGGATCATCGGGACATGGTTACTCTATTCCCCACTGGGACTGACCTGATCCTGGTAACTCTGGTCCTGACTTTGGCCTCTTCTGTACCAGGTGACTCTGGCTCCACCTGGGCCTCACCTGTAACTGGTGACTGTGATCCTAAGCATGGCCTCACCTGACCTGGTGACTGTGGTTCCCATCGAGACATCAACTGGACCTCATGACTCTGATACCACCTGGGCCTGACCAGGACCTGGTGTCTCTGGTACCCACCTGGGTAGCATCAGGATATGGTTACACTGTTCTCTAACAGTGACCCACCCGGACCTATTAACTCTGGACTTCACATGGGCCACACCTGGAAATGGTGACACTGTTGCCCACTTGGGTCTCACCTGGACATGGTGAGTCGGATCCCCGCCTGGTCCTCACCTGTAAGTGGTGATTCTAGTTCCCACATGGACATCATGTGGACCTGGTGGCTGCAGTGTTTCCAGCTTCTCATGTACCTCGAACTCTGGTCCCCACCAGGGCAGCACCAGGACCTGGTGAGTGTGTTTGCCACCTGCACCTCACCTGGACTCGGTGATTCTGGTCTTCACCTGAGACTACTGTGGATGTGGTGACTGTGGTCCCCACCTGGGCTTCACCTGGATTTGGGGACTCCGGTCCCCAACTGGGCCTCGCCTGGCCCTGTTGACCATGGTCCTCAACTGGGCAAAATTGGGACCCGGTCCTTGTGTACCACAACTGGACCTCACCTGGACCAAGTGACTCTGGTCCCCTCTGGATTTCACCGTGCCCTAGTGACTGTGAAACCCACTTTGGCGTGACTTGGACCTGCTGACCCTGGTTGCCACCTGCGCCTGAACTCGAACTGTTGACTCTAATTCTTTCAAGGGCCTCCCCTGGACATGGTGATCCTGGTGCCCTCATGGGCCTCACGGGAACCTGGTGACTCTTGTAACCACAGGGAACTCACATGGACCTGGTTACTGTGTTCCACACATGGGCCTCAATAGACCTCTTGAACATGGTCCCCGCCGGCCTCACATATACCTGTTGCCTCTGATCCCCACCGGGGCCTCACGTGTACCTGGTAACACTGGTCCTCACCTGGGTCTCATCTGGACCTCGTGACTCTGGTCCGCACCTGTGCTTCACCTGGATCTGGTGACTCTGGTCCCCACCTGGGCCTCTCCTGGACCTGGTGACTCTCTTTCCAACATGGACCTCACCTGGATCTGGTGACTCTGGTCCCCACCTGGACCTCTCCTGGACCTGGTGACTCTGGTCCTCAGTTTGGCCTCACCTGGACCTGGTGTCTCTCGTCCCCACATTGACCTAACACAGAACTGCTGAATCTTGCCCCGCCTAGGCCGCACCCAGACCTGGTGACTCTTGTCCCCAGCTATGCCTCAATTAGATCTGATGAATATGGTCCTCACGTGGGCCTCACATGGACCTGGGACTCAGCTGGATTGATGGCTCTGGTTCCCACAAGGGGCTCACCTGATACTGGTGACTGTGGTCTTATACTATGCCTCATCAGGACCTAGTGATTCTGTACCCCATCTGGGCCTGCATGGCCCTAGTGACTCTGGTCCTCACCCAGGCATCATTGGGACCTGGATACTCTATTCCACACCTGGGCCTCACTCTGAACACGGACCTCTGGTCCCATTCTGGGCCTAAAACTAAACTGGTTACTCTGGTTCCCCCTCTGGGCCTCACCCTTACCTGGTGACTCTGGTCACCCCTTGGGCTTCACTTGGGCCTGGTGAATTTGGTCCTTAGCTTGTCCTCACTTGGATCTGGTGACTGTTCGCCACCTGGGCCTCATCTGTACTTGGTGAATCCTGATATCACCTGTGCGTCACCTGGACCTTGTGACTGTGGACCCACCTGGACCACACCTGGATCTGGTGGCTCTGGTTCCCATATGGGGCTCTCCTGTAACTGGTTCCTGTGGTCTCCATCTGGCTTCACCTGGAACACAATGACTCTGATCCATATTTGGGCCTCTCCTGGACCTGTTAACTCTGGTCTTTACATGGGCATCATTGGGACCTGGATACTCTCTTATATACCTGGGCCTCACCTGGACCTGGTGACTGTGGTCCCACCTGGGCCTCACCTGGATGAAGTGACTGGTTCCCACAGGGACCTCACCTGGATCTGGTGACTCAGGTACTCATATGGGCATCATGGGACCTGGTTTCTCAGTTCCACATCGGGGCCTCACCTGCACCTAGTGATTCTCGTCCCCGTCTGGGCCTCACTCTGACGTGGTGACTCTGGTCACCCCCTGGATATCACCAGAACCGGTGACACTCGTCCCCCTCTGGGACTCACCCGGAGCTGCGACACTGGTCCTCAACTGGGCACAACTGGACCTGGTGAATCTACTCCTCACTTAGGTCTCATCTGGACCTTGTGACTCTTTTCCCACCTGGCATCAATGGGACATGGTTACTCTGTTCCCACTGGGCCTCACCTGGACATGATAACTTTGCTCCACACTTTGGCCTCAACTGTTCCTGATGACTCTGATCCCCCCACCTAGGCCTCAAACTGAACCTGGTGACTGTGGTCCCCCGCCTGGGTCACACCTGGACCTGGTGACTGTGGTCCCCACCTGGGTCTCACCTGCACCTGGTGGTCTCCTTCCTACATGAACCACGCCTGGACCTGATGACTCTGGCGTTCTTGTAGACTCACATTTACCTGGTGAATCCGGTCCCCACTAGGGACTCACGTGGATCTGGTGACTCTGGCCTGCAGGTTGGTCTCACAGGGACCTGGTTAGTGGGGTTGCCACCTGGGCCTCACCCATACCTGGTGACTCACGTCCCTACGTGGGCCTCTTGGACCTGGTGAATCTTGTCCTTACCCGGTCCTCTCCTAGACCCAGGGACTCTTGTCACCACCTGGGCCTCACCTGGACCTGGTGAATCTGGTCCCCATCTGGGCCTCACCCAGTCCTGGTGACTTTGTTCCCCACCTGGACCTGATTGCTGTGCCCTTTCTTGGCCTCACCTGGACTGGTGAGTCTGATCCTATCTGTGCATCACCCAGACGGGGTGACTCTTGTCCTCACCTGGGCATCATTGGTATCTGGTCACTCTGTACCACACCTGAGCCTCACCTGGAAATGTTGACTCTGGAACCGCTCTGGGCCTCACCCTGACCTAGTGACTCTGGTCCCCATCTGGATGTTACATGGACAAGGTGATTCTGGTACCCCCTAGGCCTCTAACAGATCTGGTGACCCTGGTCTTCAAAGTGGACTCACCTGTACCTAGTGAATATGCTCCATCTGGGCCTCATTGGACCTGGTGACTCTGGTCCATACCTGGGCATCATCGGGATATGGTTCCATTGCATGGCCTGCAGGTTGGCCTCACCTTGACCTGGAAAGTCTGGTCTCTACCTGGACATCATCTGGATATGTTTCCACTGCATGACATGCAGGTTGGCCTCACCTGGACCTGGTAATCTTCTCCCTACCTGGGCATCATCGGGATATGTTTCCACTGCATGGCATGCAGGTTGGCCTCACCTGGACCTGGTAATCTTCTCCCTACCTGGGCATCATCGGGATATGTTTCCACTGCATGGTCTGCAGGTTGGTCTCACCTGGACCTGGTGAGTATTATTGCCACCTGGGCCTCACCCATACCTGGTGACTCAGGTCCCCACGTGGGACTCTTGGACCTGGGAAATCTGGTCCTTACCTGGTCCTATCCCAGAACGGGGACACTGGTCACCACCTGTGCCTCACCTGGACCTGGTGAATCTGGTACCCCTCTAGGCCTCAACAAGATCTGGTGACTCTGATCCTATCTGCGCATCACCCAGACCTGGTGACTCTGTTCCTCACCTGGGCATCATTGGGACCTGGTGACTCTGTTCCATACCTGAGCCTCACCTGAACATGATGACTCTAGAACCTCTCTGGGCCTCACCCTGACCTGGTGACTCTGGTCCCCATCTGGATGTCACCTCGACCAGGTGATTCTGTACCCTTCTAGGCCTCAACCAGATCTGGTGACTCTGGTCCTCAACTGGGCCTCACTTGGACCTAGTGAATATGCACCATCTGGGCCTCTTTTGGACCTGGTGACTCTGGTCCCTACCTGGGCATCATCGGGACATGGTTCCTCTGCATGGCCTGCAGGTTGGCCTCACCTGGACCTGGTCAGTGGGGTTGCCACCTGGGCCTCACCCAGGCCTGGTGACACAGGTCCCCACGTGGGCCTCACTTGGACCAGGTAAATGTGAGTCTACAAGGACACCACAGTCCACAGGTCCAGGTGGGGTTCATGTGGGAACAAGAGTCACCGGGGCCAGGTGAGACCCAGGTGGGGACCACAGTCACCAGGTCCAGATTGAGGCCTCGGTGGGGGGACCAGAGTCATCAGGACCATTTGAGGCCAAAGGGCGGAGCAAAGTTATCATGTCCAGGTGAGGCCCAGGTCGGGAACAGAGTAACCATGTCCCATTGATGCCAGGTGGGAAAAGAGTCACAGGTCCAGACGAGGCCTGAGTGAGGAGTAGATTCACCAGGTCTTGTTGAGGCCCAGTTGAGGACCAGTGTCCCCAGCTTCGGGTGAGTCCCAGAAGGGGACCAGAGTCACGCGGTTCTGGTGATATCCAGGTGGGGACCAGACTCACCACATCAGGGTGAGGCCCAGAGTGGAACGAGAATCACTAGGTCCAAGTGAGGCCCCGATGTGGAAGTCAGAAACCAGGTCCCATGATGCCCATATGAGGACCTGAGTCACCAGGTCCAGGTGAGCTCCCTGTGGGAACCAGTCTCCTCGTCCAGGTCAGGCTCACTTGGGAACACAGTCACCGGTCCAGGTGAGGCCCAGGTATATAACAGAGTATCCAGCTCCCAGTGATGCCCAAGTAAGGACCAGAGTCAACAGGCACAAGAGAGGCCCAAATATTGTTCACAGTCATTGTGTTCCAAGTGAGGCCAGTTGGAGACCACAGAAACCTGGTCCAGGAGAGCCCCATATGGGAACCAGAGCCACCAGATCCAGGTGAGGTCCAGGTGGGACCACAGTCACAAGGTCTAGGTGAGGCGCAGGTGGCAACAGGAATCACCAAGTCCAGGTGAGGACCAGGTGGCGACCAGTCACCAGATCCAGGTGCGGACCAGCTAAGGACCAGATTCATCAGACCATAGTGAAGCCCAAGGGGTTACCAGAGTCACCAGGTAAGGGTGAGGCCCAGAGTGGAACAAGAGTAACCAGTTTAGTTTGAGGCCCAGAATGGGACCTGAAGTCCCTGGTCAAAGTGAGGCACAGGTGTGGAATAGAGTATCCAGGGTGAGGATCATTGGGTCCATCACCCAATGATGCCTGGGTGAGGACCAGAGGCACTAGGGCCATGCAGGCCCAGATGGGGAACAGAATCACTACGTCCTGGTGAGGCATAGAATAAGACCACAGTCAGCAGTATCAGGTGTGACCCTTGTGGGAACCAGAGCCACTCTATCCAGCTGAGTCCCAGGTACATGTGAGGCACACGTAGGACCAGATTCATCAGGTCGAATTGAGGCATAGCTGGGGACTAGAGTCACCAGGTTGGGTGCGGCCTAGGTGGGGCAAGATTCAGCAGTTCTGAGTTAGGTCAAAGTGGGGACGAGAGACACCAAGTCCAGTTGAGGCCAAACTGAGGACCAGAGTCACCAGATCCACATGAGGTCCATGTTGGAAATGAGTCACCAGGTCCAGGAGAGGTCCTGGGGTGGACCAGAGTCACCAGATCCAGGTGAAGTCCAGGTGGGGACCAGAGTCACTAGGTCCAGATGAGGCCCAGGTGAGGACCAGAGTTACCAGGTACACGTGAGGCCCCGGTGGGGATCAGAGGCAACATGTCCATGTGATTCTGGCTTGGGGACCATGGTCAACAGGTCTACTTGAGGCCCAGGTGTGGAACACAGTAAGCAGGTCCCGGTGAGTCCCCGGTGGTGACAAGGGTCACCACGTCCAGGTGAGGCCCAGGTGGGGACCAGGATCAGCAGGCCCAGGGGAGGCCCTTGAAAGAACCAGAGTCAACAGTTCGAGGTCAGGCGCAGGTGGCAACCAGGGTCAGCAGGTCCAAGTCAGGCCAAAGTGGGGTTCACATTCACTAGGACACGGTGACACCCAGAGGGGGACCAGAGTTACTTGGTCCAGGTGAGGCCACTTGTGGAACACAGTCACCGGTTCCCAATTTTGCCCAGTTGAGGACAACCCCACTCACCAGGTCCAGGTGAGGCCAAACTGAGGAACAGAGTCACCAGGACCAGGTGAGGTCCATGTTGGAAAGAGAGTCACCAGGTCCAGGAGAGGCCCAGGTGGGGACCAGAGTCACCAGATCCTGGTGAAGTCCAGGTGGGGACCAGAGTCACTAGGTCCAGATGACGGCCAGGTGAGGACCAGAGTTACCAGGTACAAGTGAGGCCCCGGTGGGGATCAGAGGCAACAGGTCCATGTGAGGCCAGCTTAGGGACCATGGTCAACAGGTCTACTTGAGGCCCAGGTGTGGAACACAGTAAGCAGGTCCAGGTGATTCCCGGTGGTGACAAGTGTCACCACGTCCTGGTTTGGCCCAGGTGAGGACCAGAATCACCAGGTACAGTAGAGGCCCTTGAAAGAACCAGAGTCAACAGTTCGAGGTCAGGCGCAGGTGGCAACCAGGGTCAGCAGGTCCAAGTCAGGCCAAAGTGTGGTTCACAGTCACTAGGGCACGTGAGACCCAAGGGGGACCAGAGTGACCTGGTCCAGGTGAGGTCCAGTTGTGGAACACAGTCACCGGGTCCCAATATTGCCCAGTTGAGGACCATGGTCAACAGGGCCAGGTGAGGCCCAGTTGGGGACCGGAGCCCCGAAATCCAGGTGAATCCCAGGTGGGGACCACAGTCACCAGATCCAGGGTAGTCTTAAGTGCAGACCAGAATCACCAAGTCCAGGTGAGGTGCAGGTGAAACCAAACTCACCAGGACCCGTTGAGGCCCTGGTGGGGATCAGAGTAACGAGATACATGAGAAGCTATAAACACTGCAGCCACCAGGTTTACATGATGTCCATGTGGGAACAAGAATCAACAGTTACAGGTGAGGACCAGGTGGGGATCCGACTCAACATGTCCAGGTGAGTCCCAGGTGGGAACCAGTGTCACCATGTCCAGGTGTGGCCCAGGTGAAGACCAGAGTTAATAGGTCCGGCTGGGTCACTGTTATTGAAGAGTGTAACCATATCCTGATGCTACGCAGGTGGGTACCAGAGACACCAGGTCTCGGTGAGGCCCAGGTGGAACCAGAGACATGAGGTCCAGGTGAGGTCCTGATGGGAACCACAGTCACCAGGTCAGGTGAGGTCATGCTTAGAATCAGTGTCACCAGATAATAGTGAGGCCCAGGTGGTGCCAGAGTCACCTGGTACAGACGAGGCCAAAGTCAGGACGAGAGTTACCAGGATCAGGTCAGTCCCAGTGGGGAATAGAGTAACCATGTCCCGATGACGCCCAGGTAGAACCAGAGTCACCAGGTCCAGATGAGGCGCAGGTGGGACCACAGTCATCAGGTCCAGGTGAGGCCCAGGTATATAAGAGAGTATCCAGGTCCCAATGATGCCCAGGTAGAACCAGAGTCACCACGTCCAGATGAGGCGCAGGAGGGGAGCATATCCACTAGGTCCCGGTGAGGCCCAGTTGAGGACCACAGTCACCAGGTCTTGTTGAGGCCTAGAGGGGTACCAGATTCACCTGGTCTAGGTGACATCCACATGGGGACCAGAGGCACCATGTCAGGGTGAGGTCCAGAGAGGTATCAGAGTCATCATGTCCTGGTGAGGCTCAGGTGTGGAACAGAGTATCCAGATCATAATGGTCCACAGGTGATGACCAGAGTCACCAGATCTGGGTGAGGCCCAGTTAGGATCAGAGTCACCAGTTCCAGGTGAGGCAAAGAAGTAATCCACAGCAATCAGGTCCAGGTGGGGAACAAAGTCACCAGGACTGGGTGAGGCCCAGATGGGGACCAGATTCACCAGGTCCAGGTGAGGCCCAGGTGGTGACCAGAGTCCCTGGGTCTGGGGAGGACCAGGTAAGGACCAGATTCACCAAGTGCAAGAGGCCCACGTGGGGCCCTGAGTAACCATGTATGAGTGAGGCCCAGGTTTTAACCCCACTCACCACGTCCAGGTGAGGCCAACCTGCAGGCCAGAGTCACCAGATCCAGGTGAGGCCCTAGTGGGGACCGCAGTCACCAGGTAAATGTGAGAGTACAAGAACACCACAGTCCCCAGGTCCAGATGGGGTTAATGTGGCAAGGAGAGTCAACAGGTCCAGGTGAAACCCAGGTGGGGACCATAGACACCAGGTCCAGATTGAGGCCTAGGAGGGGGGACGAGGGTCATCAGGACCAGTTGAGACCAAAGTGTGGAGCAAAGTTATCATGTCCATGTGAGGTCCAGTTGGGGACCATAGTAACCTTGTCCCATTGATGTCAGGTGGGAAATGAGTCACAAGGTCCATATGAGGCCTAAGTGAGGAGTAGATTCACCAGATCCTGTTGAGGCACAGTTGAGGACCAGTGTCTCCAGCTCCGCGTGTGTCCCAGAGGGGGACCAGAGTCACCGGTTCTGGTGATATCCAGGTGGTGACCAGAGTCACCACGTCAGGGTGAGGCCCAGAGGGGGACGAGAATCACTAGGTGCAGGTGAGGCCCCGATGTGGAACTGAGAAACCAGGTCCCATGATGCCCATATGAGGACCTGAGTCACCAGATCCAGGTGAGGTCCCTGTGGGAACCAGTCACTTTGTCCAGGTGAGGCCCAGGTGGGACCACAGTCACCAGGTTCAGGTTAGGCCCAGGTATATTAGAGAGTATCCAGGTCCCAATGATGCCCATATAAAGACCAGAGTTAACAGGTCCAGGAGAGGCCCAAATATGGATCAGAGTCATTGTGTTCCAGGTGAGGCCAGATGGAGACCAATGGAACCAGTTACATGAGAGCCCAATTGGGAACCAGAGCCACCAGATCCAGGTGTGGTCCAGGTGGGACCACAGTCTCAAGGTCCAGGTGACGCGCAGGTGGCAACAGGATTCAGCAAGTACAGGTGAGGCCCAGGTGGCGAACAGTCACCAGATCCAAGTGAGGACAAGCTAAGGACCAGATTCACCAGGCCCAAATGAAGCCCAAGGGGTGACCAGAGTCACCAGGTAAGGGTGAGGCCCAGAGGGGGAACCAGGGTAACCAGTATAGTTTGAGGCCCAGAATGGGACCAGAGGTCCCTGGTCAGAGTGAGGCCCAGGTGTGGAATAGAGTATCCCGGTCCCAATGATGACTGTGTGAGGACCAGAGTCACTAGGGCCATGCAGGCCCAGATGGGGAACAGAATCACTAGGTCCTGGTGAGGCATAGTATAAGACCACAGTCACCAGTATCAGGTGAGCCCCTTGTGGGAACCAGAGCCACTCAATCCAGCTGAGTCCCAGGTCCATGTGAGCCCCACGTGAGGAGCAGATTCATCAAGTCGAATTGAGGCATAGCTGGGGACAAGAGTCACCACGTCTGGATGCGGCCTAGGTGGGGCATTATTCAGCAGTTCTGAGTTAGGTCAAAGTGGGGACGAGAGACGCCAGGTCCAGGTGAGGCCAAACTGAGGACCAGAGTCACCAGATCCAGGTAAGGTCCATGCTGGAAAGAGAGTCAACAGGACCAGGAGAGGTCCAGGTGGGGACCAGAGTCACCAGATCCAGGTGAAGTCCAGGTGGGGACCAGAGTCATCAGATCCAGGTGAAGCCCAGTTAGGGACCAGAGTCACTAGGTCCAGATGAGGCCCAGGTGAGGACCAGAGTTACCAGGTACACGTGAGGCCCCGGTGAGGATCAGAGGCAACTGGTCCATGTGAGACCGTCTTGGGGACCATGGTCAACAGATCTACTTGAGGCCCAGGTGTGGAACACAGTAGCAGGTCCAGGTGAGTCCCCGGTGGTGACAAGAGTCACCACGTCCAGGTGAGGCCCAGGTGGGGACCAGGATCACCAGGTACACGGGAGGCCCTTGAAAGAACCAGAGTAAACAGTTCGAAGTCAGGCGCAGGTGGAAACCAGTGTCAGCAGGTCCAAGTCAGGCCAAAGTGGGGTTCACAGTCACTAGGCCACGGTGACACCCAGATGGGGACTAGAGACACCTGGTCCATTTGAGGTCCAGTTGTGGAACACAGTCACCGGGTCCCAATTTTGCCGAGATGAGGACCATGGTCAACAGGGCCAGGTGAAGCCCGGATGGGGATCGGAGTCCCCAAATCCAGGTGAAGCCCAGGTGGGGACCACAGTCACCAGGTCCAGGGTAGTCTCAGGTGCAGACCACAATCACCATGTCCAGATGTGGCCGAGGTGAAGACCAGAGTTAATATGTCCAGCTGGTTCACTGTTAGTGAACAGTGTAACCATATCCTGATGCTATCCAGGTGGGTACCAGAGACACAAGGACCTGGTGAGGCCCAGTTTGGACCAGAGACATGAGGTCCAGGTGAGGTCCCGATGGGAACCACAGTCACCAGGTCAGGTGAGGCCATGCATAGGATCAGAGTCACCAGTTACAGGTGAGGCCCAGGTGGAGCCAGAGTCACCTGGTAGAGAAGAGGCCAAAGTCAGGACCAGAATTACCACGATGAGGTCAGTCCCAGTGGGGAATAGAGTAACCATGTCACGATGATACCCAGGTAGAACCAGAGTCAACAGGTCCAGATGAGGCGCTTTTTTGGAGCATGTTCACTAGGTCCCGGTGATGCCCAGTTGAGGACCAGGGTCACCAGGTCAAGTTGAGGCCTAGAGTGGTACCAGATTCACCTGGTCTAGGTGACATCCAGATGGGGACCAGAATCACCATGTCAGGCTGAGGCCCAGAGGCGTTCCAAGGTCATCATGTCCAGGTGAGTCTCAGGTGTGGAACAGTGTATCCAGGTCATAATGGTCCACAGGTGAGGACCAGAGTCACCAGATCTGGGTGAGGCCCAGTTAGGTTCAGAGTCACCAGTTCCTGGTGAGGCCAAGAAGGAGTCCACAGCAATCAGATCCAGGTGGGGAACAAAGTCACCAGGACTGGGTGAGGCCCAGATGGGGACCAGTTTCACCGGGCCCATGTGATTCCCTGGTGGTGACCAGAGATACCAGTTCCGGGTGAGGACCAGGTAAGGACCAGATTCACCAGGTCCAAGTGAGGCCCACGTGGGTTTCTCTGTCACCAGGTATGGGTGAGTCCCAGGTGGCAACCCCACTCACCAAGTCCAGGTGAGGCCAACCTGCAGGCCAGAGTCACCAGAACCAGGTGAGGTGCTAGTGGGGACCGGAGTCACCAGGGAAATGTGAGTCTACAAGAACACCACAGTCAACAAGTCCAGGTGTGGTTCATGTAGGAACGAGAGTCACCAGGTCCAGGGGAGACCCAGGTGTGGACCACAGTCACCAGGTCCTGATTGAGGCTTAGGTGGGGGGACGAGAGTCATCAGGACCAGTTGAGGACAAAGAATGGAGCAGTTATCATGTCCAGGTGAGGCCCAGGTGGGGAACAGAGTAACCATGTCCCATTGATGCCAAGTGGGAAAAGAGTCACAAGGTCCAGACGAGGCCTATGTGAAGAGTACATTCATCAGGTCCTGTTGAGGCCCAGTTGAGGACCAGTGTCCACATCTCCGGGTGAGTCTCAGAGGGGGACCATAGTCACCCGGTTCTGGTGATATCCAGGTGGGGACCAGAGTCACCACGTCAGGGTGAGGCCCAGAGTGGGAGGTGAATCACTAGGTCCAGGTGAGGCCCCATGTGGAACTGACAAACCAGGTCCCATGATGCCCAAATGAGGACCTGAGTCACTAGGACCAGGTGAAGTCCCTGTTGGAACCAGTCACCTCATCCAGGTGAGGCCAAGGTGGGACCTCAGTCACCAGGTCCAGGTGAGGCCCAGGTGTATAATATAGTACCCAGGTCGAATGATGCCCAGGTAAGGACCAGAGTTAACAGGTCCAGGAGAGGCCCAGATATGGATCAGAGTCACTGTGTTCCAGGTGACGCCAGATGGAGACCACAGGAACACGGACCAGGAGAGCCCCATATGGGAACCTGAGCCACCAGATCAAGGTGAGGTCCAGGTGGGACCACAGTCACAAGGTCCAGGTAACGCGCAGGTGGCAACAGGATTCACCAAGTACAGGTGAGGCCCAGGGGGCGACCAGTCGCCAGCTCCAGGTGAGTACCAGCCAAGGACCAGATTCACCAGGCCCAAGTGAAGCCCAAGTTGTGACCAGAGTCACCAGGTAAGGGTGAGCCCCAGGGGGGGAACCAGAGTAACCAGTTTAGTTTGAGGCCCAGAATGGGACCAGAGGTCCGAGGTCAGAGTGAGTCCCAGGTGTGGAATAGAGTATCCAGGTCCCAATGATGCCTGGGTGAGGACCAGAGTCACGAGGGCCATGCAGACCCAGATGGGGAACAGAATCACTAGGTCCTGGTGAGGCATAGAATAAGACCACAGTCAGCAGTACCATTTGAGCCCCTTGCGGGAACCAGAGCCACTCTATACAGCTGAGTCCCAGGTCCATGTGAGGCCCAGGTGAGGACCAGATTCATCAGGTCGTATTGAGCCATAGCTGGGGTGAAGAGTCACCAGGTCTAGGTGCGGCCTAGGTGGAGCAAGATTCATCAGTTCTGAGTTAGGTCAAAGTGGGAATGAGAGACACTAGATCCAGGTGAGGCCAGACTGAGGAGCAGAATAACCGGATCCAGGTGAGGTCCATTTTGGAAAGAGAGTCTCCAGGTCCAGGAGAGGTCCAGTTGGGACCAGATTCACCAGATCCAGGTGAAGTCCAGGTGGGGACCAGGGTCACCAGATCCAGGTGAAGCCCAGGTGGGGACCAGAGTCACTAGGTCCAGATGAGTCCCAGGTGAGAACCAGAGTTACCAGGTACACGTTTGGCCCCGGTGGGGATCGGAGGCAACAGGTCCATGTGAGGCCGGCTTGGGGACCATGGTCAACAGGACTACTTGAGGCCCAGGTGTGGAACACAGTAAGCAGGTCCAGGTGAGTCCCCGGTAGTTACAAGAGTCACCACGTCCAGGTGAGGCCCAGGTGGGGACCAGGATCACCAGGTACAGGGGAAGCCCTTGAAACAACCAGAGTCAATATTTGGAGGTCAGGAGCAGGTGACAACCAGTGTCTGCAGGTCCAAGTCAGGCCAAAGTGGGGTTCAGAGTCACTAGGGCACGGTGAGACCCAGAGGGGGACCAGAGTCACCTGGCCCAGGTGAGGTCCAGGTGTGGAACACAGTACCGGGTCCCAATTTTGCCCAGTTGTGTACCATGGTCAACAGGGCCAGGTGAGGCCCAGATGGGGACCAGAGTCCCCAAATCCAGGTGAAGCCCAGGTGGGGACCACAGTCACCAGATCCAGGGTAGTCTGAGGTGTAGACCAGAATCACCAGGTCCAGGTGAGGTGCAGGTGGCAACCACACTCACCAGGTCCCGGTGAAGCCCTGGTGGGGACCACAGTCACGAGGTACATGAGAAGCTAGAAACACTACAGCAACCAGGTTCACATGATGTCCATGAGGTATGGAGAATAACCAGTTACAGGTGAGGACCAGGCGGGGATCCGACTCACCATGTCCAGAAGAGACCAAGGTGGGAACCAGTGTCACCATGTCCAGGTGTGGCCCAGGTGAAGACCAGAGTTAATAGTTCCGGCAGGGTCACTGGTAGTGAACACTGTCACCATATCCTGATGCTACCCAGGTGGGTACCAGAGACACAAGTTCCTGGTGAGGCCCAGGTGGGACCAGAGACATGAGGTCCAGGTGAGGTCCCGATGGGAACCACAGTCACCAGGTCAGGTGAGGCCATGCTTAGGATCAGAGTCACCAGTTACAGGTGAGGCCCATATGGACCAGAGTCACCTGGTACAGAAGAGGCCAAAGTCAGGACCAGAGTTACCAGAATCAGGTCAGTCCCAGTGGGGAATAGAGTAACCATGTCCCGATGATGCCCAGGTAGAACCAGAGTCAGCAGGTCCAGAGGAGGCGCAGGTTGGGAGCATATTCACGAGGTCCCGGTGAGGCCCAGTTGAGGACCACAGTCACCAGGTCTAGTTGAGCCCTAGAGGGGTACCAGATTCACCTGGTCTAGGTGACATCTAGATGGGGACCAGAGTCACCATGTCAGGGTGAGGCCCAGAGAGGTTCCAGAGTCATCATGCCTGGTGAGGCTCAGGTGTGGAACAGAGGCACCGGGTACCAATGATGCCCAGGTAAGGACCAGAGTCACCAGGTCTGTGTGACACACGGATACGATCAGAGTCACCAGTTCCAGGTGAGGCCAAGAAAGAGTCCACAGCAATCAGGTCCAGGTGGGGAACAAAGTAACCAGGACTGGGTGAGGCCCAGATGGGGACCAGAATCACCAGGTCCAGGTGAGGAGCAGGTGGTGACCAGAGTCCCTGGGTCTGGGAGAGGCCAGGTAAGGACCAGATTCACCAGGTCCAAGAGGCCCAAGAGGGGACCTGAATCACCAGGTATGGGTGACGCCCAGGTGTCAACACCACTCACCAAGTCCATGTGAGGCCAACCTGCAGGCCAGATTCACCAGATCCAGGTGAGGCCCTAGTGGGGACCGGAATCACCAGGGAAATGTGAGTCTACAGGAACACCACAGTCACCAAGTCCTCGTGTGGTTCATGTAGGAACGAGATTCACCAGGTCCAGGTGAGACCCAGGTGGGGACCACAGTCACCAGGTCCTGATTGAGGCCTAGGTGGGGGGACGAGAGTCATCAGGACCAGTTGAGGCCAAAGAACGGAGCAAAGTTATCATGTCCAGGTGAGGCCCAGGTGGGGAACAGAGTAACCATTTCCCATTGATGCCAGGTGGGAAAAGAGTCACAAGGTCCAGACGAGACCTAAGTGAAGAGTAGATTCATCAGGTCCTGTTGAGGCCTAGTTGAGGACCAGTGTCCACAGCTCCTGGTGAGTCTCAGAGGGGGACCAGAGTCACCTGGTCCAGTTGAGGAACAGTTTTGGAACACAGTCACCGGCTCCCAATTTTGCCCAGTTGAGGACCATGGTCAACAGGGCCAGGTAAAGCCCAGTTGGGGACCGGAGTCCAAATATCCAGGTGAAGCCCAGGTGGGGACCACAGTCAGCAGATCCAGGGTAGTCTCAGGTGCAGACCATAATCACCAGGTCCAAGTGAGGTGCAGGTGGCAACCACGTTCCCCAGGACCCAGTGAGGCCCTGGCGGGGACCAGAGTCAGAAGGTACATGAGAAGCTAGAAACACTGCAGCCACCAGGTCCACATGATGTCCATGTGGGCCGGAGAATCAGCAGTAACACGTGAGGACCAGGCGGGGATCCGACTCACCATGTCAATTTGAGACACAGGTGAGATCCAGTGGCACCATGTCCCGGTGTGGCCCAGGTGAAGACCAGAGTTAATAGGTCCAGCTGGGTCACTGTTAGTGAACAGTGTAACCATATCCTGATGCTACCCAGGTGGGTACCGGAGACACCAGGTCCTGGTGAGGCCCAGGTAGGACCAGAGACATGAGGTCCAGGTAAGATCCCGATGGGAACCACAGTCACCAGGTCAGGTGAGGCCATGCTTAGGATCAGAGTTACCAGTTACAGGTGAGGCACAGGTAGAGCCAGAGTGACCTGGTACAGAAGAGGCCAAAGTCAGGACCAGAGTTACTAGGATCAGGTCATTCCCATTGGGGAATAGAGTAACCATGTCCCGATGATGCCAAGGTAGAACCCGAGTCACCACCTCCAGATGAGGCGCAGGTGGGGAGCATGTTCACTAGGTCCAGGTGAAGCCCAGTTGAGGACTAGAGTCACCAGGTCTGGTTGAGGCCGACAGGGGTCCCAGATTCACCTGGCCTAGGTGACATCCAGACGGGGACCAGAGTCACCATGTCAGAGTGAGGCCCAGAGAGGATCAAGAGTCATCATATCCAGGTGAGGCTCAGGTGTGGAACAGAGTATCCAGGTCATAGTGGTCCACAGGTGAGGACCAGAGTCACCAGATCTGGGTGAGGCCCAGTTAGGATCAGAGTCACCAGTTCCAGGTGAGGCCCAATAGGATTCCAGAGCAATCAGGTCCAGGTGGGGAACAAGGACTTCAGGACTGGGTGAGGCCCAGATGGCGACCAGATTCTCCAGGTCCAGGGGATTCCCAGGTGGTGACCACAATTACCAGATTCACCAGGTCCAAGAGGCCCAAGTGGGGACCTGAGTCACCAGGTATGGGTGAGGCCCAGGTGGCAACCCCACTCACCATGTCCAGGTGAGGAAAACCTACAGGCCTGAGTCACAAGAACCAGGTGAGGCCCTAGTGGGGACTGGAGTCACCAGGTAAATATGAGTCTACAAGACCACCACAGTCACTAGGTCCAGGTGTGGTTCATGTGGGAACGAGTGTCACCAGGTCCAGGTGAGACCCAGGTGGGGAACACAGTCACCAGGTCCAGATTGAGGCCTAGGTGGGGAGACCAGAGTCATCAGGAGCAGTTGAGGCCAAAGAGTGGAGCAAACTTACCATGTCCAGGTGAGGCCCAGGTGGGGAACAGAGTAACAATGTCCCATTGATGCCAGGTGGGAAAAAGTCACAAGGTCCAGACGATGCCTAATTGAGGAGTAGATTCACCAGGTCCTATTGAGGCCCAGTTGAGGACCAGTGTCCCCAGCTCCAGATGAGTCCCAGAGGGGGACAAGAGTCACCAGTTCTGCTGATATCCAGGTGGGGACCAGAGTCACCACGTCACTGTGAGGCCCAGAGTGGGAAGAGAATCACTAGGTGCAGGTGAGGCCCCGATGAGGAACTGAGAACCAGGTCCCATGATGCCCATATGAGGACCTGAGTCACCAGGTCCAGGTGAGGTCCCTGTGGAAACCAGTCACCTCATCCAGTTGAGGCCCAGGTGGGACCACAGTCACCAGGTCCAGGTGAGGCCGAGGTATATAAGAGAGTATCGAGGTCCCAATGATGCCCATGTAAGGACCAGAGTCAACAGGTCCAAGAGAGGACCAAATATGGATCAGAGTCATTGTGTTCCAGGTGAGGCCAGATGGAGACCACAGGAACCAGGTCCAGGAGAGCCCCATATGGGAACCAGAGTCACCAGATCCAGGTGAGATCCAGGTGGGACCACAGTCACAAGGTCCAGGTGAGGCGCAGGTGGCAACAGGATTCACCAAGTCCAGGTGAGGCCCAGGTGGAGACCATTCACCAGATCCAGGTGAGAACAGCTAAGGACCAGATTCACCAGGCCCAAGTGAAACCAAACGGGTGACCAGAGTTACCAGGAAAGGGTGAGGCCCAAAGGGGAACCAGTAACTAGTTTAGTTTAAGTCCCAGAATGGGACGAGAGTTCCATGGTCAATGTGAGGCACAAGTGTGGAATAGAGTATCCAGGTCCCAATGATTCCTGGTCGAGGACCAGAGTCACTAGGGCCATGCAGGCCCAGATGGGAACTGAATCACTAGGACCAGTTGAGGCATATAATAAGAACACAGTCAGCTGTATCAGGTGAGCCCGTTGTTGGAACCAGAGCCACTCTATCCACCTGAGACCCAGGTCCATGTGAGGCCCACGTGAGGACCAGATTAATCAGGTCAAATTGAGGCATAATTGGGGACAAGAGTCACCAGGTCTGGTTGCGGCCGAGGTGGGCAAGATTCAGCAGTTCTGAGTTAGGTCAAAGTGGGGACGAGAAATGCCAGATCCAGGTGAGGCCAAACTGAGGACCAGAGTCACCAGATGCAGGTCAGGTCCAGGTGTGGACCAGAGAACCCAGATCCAGGTGAGGTCCATGTTGGAAAGAGAGTCACCAGGTACAGGAGAGGTACAGGTGGGGAACAGAGTCACCAGATCCTGGTGAAGTCCAGGTGGGAACCAGAGCCACCAGATCCACGTGAAGTCCAGGTGGGGACCAGAGTCACCAGATTCAGGTGTAGCCCAGGTGGGGACCAGAGTCACTAGGTCCAGATGAGGCCCAGGTTAGGACCAGAGTTACCAGGTACACATGAGACCCGGTGGGGATCAGAGGCAACATGTGCATGTGAGGCCTGTTTGGGGACCAAGGTCAACAGGTCTACATGAGGCCCAGGTGTCGAACACAGTAAGCAGGTCCAGGTGAGTCCCCGGTGGTGACAAGTGTCACCACGTCCAGGTGAGGCCCATGTGGGGATCAGGATCACAAGGTACAGGGGAGGACCTTGAAAGATCCAGAGTCCACAGTTCGAGGTCAGGCGCAGGTGGCAACCAGGGTCAGCAGGTCCAAGTCAGGCCACAGTGGGTTTCACGATCACTAGGGCACGGTGAGACCCAGAGGGGGACCAGAGTCACTTGGTCCAGGTGAGGTCCGGTTGTGGAACACAGTCACCGGGTCCCAATTTTGCCCAGTTGAGGACCATGGTCAACAGGGCTAGGTGAGGCCCAGATGGGGACCGGTGTCCCCAAATCCAGGTTAAGCCCAGGTGGGGAACACAGCCACCAGATCCCGGGTAGTCTCAGGTGCAGACCAGAATCACCAGGTCCAGGTGAGTTGCATTTGGCAACCACACTGACCAGGTCCCGGTGTTGCCCTGGTGGGGACCAGAGTCACGAGGAACATGAGAACCTAGAAACACTGCAGCCACCAGATCCACATCATGTCCATGTGGGAAGGAGAATGACCAGTTACAGGTGAGGACCTGGTGGGGATCAGACTCACCATGTCCAGGTGAGACCCAAGTGGGAACCAGTATCACCATGTCTATATGTGGCCCAGGTGAAGACCAGAGTTTATATGTCCGGCCGGGTCACTGTTATTGAACAGGGTAACCGTATCCTGATGCTACCCAGGTGGGTACCAGAGACACCAGGTCCTGGTGAGGCCCAGATGGGACCAGACACATGAGGTCCAGGTGAGGTCCCGATGGGAACCACAGTCACCCGGTCAGGTGAGGCCATGCTTAGGATCACAGTCACCAGTTACAGGTGAGGCCCAGGTGGAGCCAGAGTCACCTGGTACAGAAGAGGCCAAAGTCAGGACCAGAGTTACCAGGATCAGGTCAGTCCCAGTGGGGAATAGAGTAACCATGTCCCGATGATGCCCAGGTAGAACCCGAGTCACCAAGTCCAGATGAGGCGCATGTGGGGAGCATGTTTACTAGGTCCCGGAAAGGCCCAGTGGAGGACCAGAGTCACCAGTTCTAGTTCAGGCCTACAGGTGTCCCAGATTCACCTGGTCTAGCTGACATCCAGAAGGGGACCAGAGTCACCATATCAGGCTGAGGCCCAGAGGGGATCCAGAGTCATCATGTCCAGGTGAGGCTCAGGTGTGGAACAGAGTATCCAGATCATAATTGTCCTCAGGTGAGGACCAGAGTCAACAGATATGGGTGAGGCCCAGTTAGGTTCAGAGTCACCAGTTCCAGGTGAGGCCAAGAAGGAGTCCACAGCAATCAGATCCAGGTGGGTAAGAAAGTCACCAGGACAGGGAGAGGCCCAGATGGGGACCAGATTCACCAGATCCAGATGATTCCCAGGTGGTGACCAGAGTTACTTGTTCCGGATGAGGACCAGGTAAGGACCAGATTCATCAGGTCCAAGTGAGACACACGTGGGGACCTGTGTCACCATGCATTGGTGAGGGCCAGGTGACATCCCCAAACACCAGGTCCAGGTGAGGCCAAACTGCAGGCCATGCAGGGAAACCATGTACTGATGATGCCCAGGTAGGGACCAGAATTACCAGGTCCTTGTGAGGCCAACCTGCAGGCCATGCAGTAGAACCATGCCCCGATGATGCCCAGGAAGGGACCAGAGTCACCAGGTCCAAATGGGGCCCAACTGGAGCATATTCACTAGGTACAGATGAGGCCCACTTGTGGACCAGAGTACTCGATCTGGTTGAGGTCTAGAGGGGTACTAGTATCACCTGGTCCAGGTGACTTCCAGATGGGGACCAGAGTCACCAGGTCAGCGTGAGGCCCAGAGAGGTGCCAGAGTCATCATGTTCAGGTGAGGCTCAGGTGTGGAACAGAGTCACCAGGTACCAATGATGCCCAGGTGAACAAGGGTCACCAGGTCTGGGTGACGCGCAGATAGTATCAGAGTCACCAGTTCCAGGTGAGGCCAAGAAAGAGTCCACAGCAATCAGGTCCAGGTGGGGAACAAATTCACCAGGACTGGGTGAGGCCCAGATGGAGACCAGATTCACCAGGTACAGGTGAGGCCCAGGTGGTGACCAGAGTCCCCGGGTCTAGGAGAGGACCAGGTAAGGACCAGATTCACCAGGTCCAAGAAGTCCACGTAGGGACTGGAGTCACCAGGTATGGGTGAGGCCCAGGTGGCAACCCCACTCACCAGGTCCCTGTGAGACCAACCTGCAGGCCAGAGTCACCAGATCCACGTGAGTCCCTAGTGGGGACCGGATTCACCAGGTAAAAGTGAGTCTACAAGAACGCCAGAGTCACCAGGTCCAGGCGTGGTTTATGTAGGAACGAGACCACCAGGTCCAGGTGAGACCCAGGTGGGGACCACAGTCACCAGGTCCAGGTGTGACCCAGGTGAGGACCACAGTCACCAGGTTCAGTTTGAGGCCTAGGTAGGGGGATCAGAGTCATCAGGACCAGATGAGGCCAAAGTGTGGAGCAAAGTTATCATGTCCAGGTCACGCCCAGTGGGAACAGAGTAACCATGTCCCATTGATGCCAGGTGGGAAAAGAGTCACAAGTTCCAGTCGAGACCTAAGTGAGGAGTAGATTCACTAGGTCCAGTTGTGCCCAGTTGAGGACCAGTGTCCCAGCTCCGGGTGAGTCCCAGAGGGGGAACAGAGTCACCCGATTCTGGTGATATCCAGATGGGACCAGAGTCACCATGTCAGGCTGAGGACCAGAGGGGATCCAGCGTCATCATGTCCAGGTGAGTCTCAGGTGTGGTACAGTGTATCCAGGTCATAATGGTCCACAGGTGAGGGCCAGAGTCACTAGATCTGGGTGAGGCCCAGTTAGGATCAGAGTCACCCGTTCCAGTTGAGGCCCAAAAGCAGTCCACAGCAATCAGGTCCAGGTGGGGAACAAAGTCACCAGGACTGGGTGAGGCCCGATGGGGACCAGATTCACCAGGTCCAGAATATTCCCATGTTGTGACCAGACCTACTAGTTCCGAGTGAGGACCAGGTAAGGACCAGATTCACCAGGTCAAAGGGAGGCCCACGTGGGGCCCTGTATCACAAGGTTTGGGGGAGGCCCAGGATGCAACCCCACTCACCAGGTCCAGGTGAGGCCAACCTGCAGGCCATGCAGAGGAACCATGTCCCGGTAATGCTCAGGTAGGGACCAGATTTACCAGGTCCAATTGAGGACAATCTGCAGGCCATGCAGTGGAACCATGTCCGGATGATGCCCAGGTAGGGACCAAAGTCACCAGGTCCAAATAAGGCCCAGATGGAGCATATTCACTAGGTCCAGGTGAGGCCCAGTTGAGGACCAGTTTCATCATATCTGCCTGAGGCTTAGAAGGGTACCAGAATCACCTGGTCCAGGTGATATCCAGATGGGGACCAGAGTCACCAGGTCAGGGGGAGGCCCCGAGTGGTACCAGAGTCATCGGGTCCAGGTGAGGCTCAGGTGTGGAAGAGAGTCACCAGGTACCAATGATGCCCAAGTGAGGACCAGAGTCACCAGATCTGGGTGAGGCGCAGATAGGATCAGAGTCACCAGTTGCAGGTGAGGCCAAGAAAGAGTTCACAGCAATCAGGTCCAGGTGGGGAACAAAGTCACCAGAAATGGGTGAGACCCAGAAGGGGACCAGATTCACCAGGTCCAGGTGAGGCCCAGGTGGGTATAGAGTCCCCGGGTCTGGGAAAGGACCAGGTAAAGACCAGATTCACCAGGTCCAAGAGGCTCACGTCGGGACCTGAGTCACCAGGTATGGGTGAGGTCCAGGGGGCAACTCCACTCACCAGGTCCAGGTGAGGCCAACCGGCGGGCCAGAGTCACCAGATCCAGGTGAGGCCCTAGTGGGGACTGGAGTCACCAGGTACATGTGAGTATACAAGAACACCACAGTCACCAGGGACTGGTGTGGTTCATCTGGGAACGAGAGTCACCAGGTCCAGGTGAGACCCAGATGGGGAACACAGTCACTAGGTCCAGATTGAGGCCTAGGTGGGGGAACCAGAGTCATCAGGACCAGTTGAGGCCAAAGAGTGGAGCAAAGTTATCAAGTCCAGGTGAGGCCCAGGTGGGGAACAGAGTAACCATGTCCCATTGATGCCAGGTGGGAAAAGAGTCACAAGGTCCAGACGATGCCTAAGTGAGGAGTAGATTCACCAGGTCCTATTGAGGCCCAGTTGAGGACCAGTGTCCCCATCTCCGGGATAGTCCCAGAGGGGGACAAGAGTCACCAGTTCTGGTGATATCCAGGTGGGGACCAGAGTCACCACGTCAGGATGAGGTCCAGAGGGGGACGAGAATCACTAGGTCCAGGTGAGGCCCCGATGTGGAAGTGAGAAACCAGGTACCATGTTGCCCATATGAGGACCTGAGTCACCAGGTCCAGGTGAGGTCCCTGTGGGTACCAGTCACCTGATCCAGTAGAGGCCCGTGTGGACCAAAGTCACCAGGTCCAGGTGAGGCCCAGTTATATAAGAGAGTATCGAGGTCCCAATGATGCCCATGTAAGGACCATAGTCAACAGGTGCAGGAGAGGCCCAATTATGGATCAGAGTCATTGTGTTCCAGGTGAGGCCAGATGGAGACCACAGGAACCAGGTCCAGGAGAGACCCATATGGGAACCAGAGCCACCAGATCCAGGTGAGATCCAGGTGGGACCACAGTCACAAGGTCCAGTTGAGGCGCATGTGGCAACAGGATTCACCAAGTCCAGGTAAGGCCCAGGTGGAGACCATTCACCAGATCCAGGTGAGACCAGCTAAGGACCAGATTCACCAGGCCCAAGTGAAGCTAAATGGGTGACCAGAGTTACCAGGTAAGGGTGAGGCCCAAAGGGGAACTAGTAACTAGTATAGTTTGAGTCCCAGAATGGGACGAGAGGTCCATGGTCAATGTGAGGCACACGTGTGGAATAGAGTATCCAGGTCCTAATGATTCCTGGGTGAGGACCAGAGTCACTAGGGCCATGCAGGCCCAGATGGGAACAGAATCACTACGTCCTGGTGAGGCATAGAATAAGACCACATTCAGCTGTATCAGGTGTGACCCTTGTGGGAACCAGAGCCACTCTATCCAGCTGAGTAGCAGGTCCATGTGAGGCCCACGTGAGGACCAGATTCATCAGGTCGAATTGAGGCATAGCTGGGGACAAGAGTCACCAGGTCTGGTTGCGGCCGAGGTGGGGCCACATTCAGCAGTTCTGAGTAGGTCAAAGTGGGGACGAGGGATGCCAGATCCAGGTGAGGCCAAACTGAGGACCAGAGTCACCAGATGCAGGTCAGGTCCAGGTGTGGACCAGAGTCCCCAGATCCAGGTGAATTCCAGATGGGGACCAGAGTCACCAGGTCCATATGATTCCCAGGTGGTGACCAGAGTTACCAGTTCCGGGTGAGCACCAGGTATGGACGAGATTCACCAGGTCCAAGTGAGACCGACGTGGGGACCTGTGTCACATTGCATGTGTGAGGCCCAGGTTGCCACCCCACTCACCAGGTCCAGGTGAGGCCAACCTGCAAGCCATGCAGAGGAACCATGTCTCGATGATGCCCAGGTAGACATCAGAGTTACCAGGTCCAGGTGAGGCCAACCTGCAGGCCATGCAGTGGAACCATGTCCGGATGATGCCCGGGTAGGGACCACAGTCACCAGGTCCAAATGAGGCCCAGATGGAGAATATCCACTAGGTCTGGTGAGGTCCAGTTCAGGACCAGAGTCACCAGATCTGCTTGATGCCTAGAGGGGTACCAGAATCACCTGGTCCAGGTGACATCCACATGGGGACCAGAGTCACCAGGTCACGAAGAGGCCCAGAGAGCTTCCAGAGTCATCATGTCCAGATGAGGCTCAGGTGAGGAACAGAGTCACCAGGTACCAATGATGCCCAGGTGAGGACCAGAGTCACCAGGTCTTGGTGACGCGCAGATAGGATCAGAGTCACCAGTTCCATGTGAGGCCAAGAAAGAGTCCACAGCAATCAGGTCCAGGTGGGGAACAAAATCACCAGGACTGGGTGAGGCCCAGATGGGGACAAGATTCAACAGGTCCAGGTGAGGCCCAGATGTTGACCAGAGTCCCTGGATCAGTGAGAGGACCAGGTAAGGACCAGATTCACCAGGTCCAAGAGGCCCACATGGGGACCTGAGTCACCAGGTTTGGGTGAGGCCCAGGTGGCAACCCCACTCTCCGGGTCCAGGTAAGGCCAACCTGCAGGCCAGAGTCACCAGATCCAGGTGAGGCTCTAGTGGGGAAGGGTGTCACCAGGTAAATGTGAGTCTACAAGAAAACCACAGTCACCAGGTCCAGGTGTGGTTCATGTGGGAACGAGAGTCACCAGGTCCAGGTGAGACCCAGGTGGGGATCACAGTCACCAGCTCCAGATTGACGCCTAGGTGGGGGGAACAGTGTCATCAGGAGCAGTTGCGGCCAAAGTGTGGAGCATTGTTATCACGTCCAGGTGAGGCCCAGGTGGGGATCAGAGTAACCATGTCCCATTGATGCCAGGTTGGAAGAGTCACAAGGTCCAGACGAGGCCTAAGTGAGGAGTAGATTCACCAGGTCCTGTTGAGGCCCATTTGAGGGCCAGTGTCCCCAGCTCCGGGGCAGACCCACAGGGGGACCAGAGTCACCCGGTTCTGGTGATATCCAGATGGGGACCAGAGTCAACACGTCAGGATGAGGCCCAGGGGCGACGAGAATCAATAGGTCTAGGTGAGGCCACGATGTGGAACTGAGAAACCAGGTCCCATGATGCCCATATGAGGACCTGAGTCACCAGGTCCAGGTGAGGTCCCTGTGGGAACCAGTCACCTCGTCCAGGTGAGGCCCAGGTGGGACCACAGTCACCAGGTCCAGGTGAGGCCCAGGTATATGAGAGTATCCAGGTCACAACGATGCTCAGGTAAGGACCAGAGTCAACAGGTCCAGGAGAGGCCCAAATATGGATCAGAGTCATTGTGTTTCAGGTGAGGCCAGATGGAGACCACAGGAACTAGGTCCAGGAGAGCCCCATAAGGGAACCAGAGCCACCAGATCCATGTAAGTCCAGGTGGTACCACAGTCACAAGGTCCAGGTGAGGCACAGGTGGCAACAGGTATTACCGAGTCCAGGTGAGGTCAGGTGGCGACCACTCACCAGATCCAGGTGAGGACCAGCTAAGGACCAGATTCACCAGGCCCAAGTGGAGCCCAAGGGGTAACCAGAGTCACCAGGTTAGAGTGAGGCCCAGAGGGGGAACCAGAGTAACCAGTTTAGTTTGAGGCCCAAAATGGGACCATAGGTCCCTGGTCAGAGTGAGTCCCAGATGTGGAATAGAGTATCCAGGTCCCAATGATGCCTGGGTGAGGACCACAGTCACTAGGACCATGCAGGCCCAGATGGGGTACAGAATCACTAGGTCCTGGTGAGGCATAGAATAAAACCACAGTCACCAGTATCAGGTGAACCCCATGTGGGAACCAGAGCCACTCTATCCAGCTGAGTAGCAGGTCCATGTGAGGCCCACGTGAGGACCAGATTCATCAGGTCGAATTGAGGCATAGCTGGGGACAAGAGGCACCAGGTCTGGTGCGGCCTAGGTAGGGCAAGATTCAGCAGTCCTGAGGTAGGTCAAAGTGGGGACGAGAGACGCCAGGTCCAGGTGAGGCCAAACTGAGGACCAGACACACCAGATGTAGGTCAGGTCCAGGTGGGGACCAGACTCACCAGATCCAGGTGAAGTCCAGGTGGGGACCAGAGTCACCAGATCCAGGTGAAGCCCAGGTGGGGACCAGAGTCACTAGGTCCAGATGAGGCCCAGGTGAGGACCAGAGTTCCCAGGTACACGTGAAGCCCAGGTGGGGATCAGAGGCAACAGGTCCATGTGACGCCGGCTTGGGGACCATGGTCAACAGGTCTACTTGAGGCCCAGGTGTGGAACACAGTAAGCAGATCCAGGTGAGTTCCCGGTGGTGACAAGAGTCACGAGGTCCAGGTGAGGCCCATGTGGGCACCAGGATCACCATGTCCAGGGGACGCCCTTGAAAGAACCAGAGTCAACATTTCGAGGTCAGGCGCAGGTGGCAACCAGGGTCAACAGGTCCAAGTCAGGCCAAAGTGGGTTTCACAGTCACTAGGGCACTGTGAGACCTAGAGGGGGACCAGAGTCACCTGGTCCAGCTGAGGTCCAGTTGTGGAACACAGTCACAGGGTCCCAATTTTGCCCAGGTGACGACCATGGTCAACAGGGCCAGGTGAGGTCCAGATGGGGACCGGAGTCTCCAAATCCAGGTGAAGCCCAGGTGGGGACTACAGTCACCAGATCCAGGATAGTCTCAGGTGCAGGCCAGAAACACCAGGTCCAGGTGAGGTGTATGTGGCAACCACACTCAGCAGGTCCCGGTGAGGCCCTGGTGGGGTCCAGAGTCACGAGGTACATGAGAAGCTAGAAACACTGCAGCCACCAGATCCACATGATGTCCATGTGGGAACGAGAATCACCATTTACAGGTGAGGACAAGGCGGGGATCCGGCTCACCATGTTCAGGTCAGACCCAAGTGGGTACCAGTGTCACCATGTCCAGGTGTGGCCCAGGTGAAGACCAGAGTTAATAGGTCCGGCTGGGTCACTGTTAGTGAACAGTGTAACCATATCCTGAAGCTACCCAGGTGGGTACCAGAGACACCAGGTCCTGGTGAGGCCCAAGTGGGACCAGAGACATGAGGTCCAGGTTAGGTCCCGATGGGAACCACAATCACCAGGTCAGGTGTGGCCATGCTTACGATCATAGTCACCAGTTACAGGTGAGGCCCAGGTGGAGCCAGAGTCACCCAGTAGAGAAGCCGCCAAAGTCAGGATCAGAGTTACCAGGATCTGTTCAGTCCCAGTGGGGCATAGAGTAACCATGTCCCGATGATGCCCAGGTAGAATCCGAGTCACCACGTCCAGATGAGTCGCAGGTGGGGAGTATATTCACTAGGTCCCGGTGAGGCCCAGTTGAGGACCAGTGTCGCCAGGTATAGTTGAGGCCTAGAGGGGTACCAGATTCACCTGGTCTAGATGACATCCAGATAGAGACCAGAGTCACCATGTTTGGCTGAGGCCCAGAGGGGATCCAGAGTCATCATGTCCAAGTGAGTCTCAGGTGTGGTAAAGAGTATCCATGTCATTATGGTCCACAGGTGAGGACCAGAGTCACCAGATCTGGGTGAGGCCCAGTTAGGATCAGAGTCACCAGTTCCAGGTGAGGCCAAGAAGGTGTCCACAGCAATCAGGTCCAGGTGGGGAACAAAGTCTCCAGGACTGGGGGAGGCCAAGATGGGGACCAGATACACAAGGTCCAGGTGATATCCAGGTGGTGACCAGACATACCAGTTCCGGGTGAGGACCAGGTAAGGCCAAGATTCACCAGGTCCAAGTGAGGCCCACGTGGGAACCTGTGTCACCAGGTATGGGTGAGGCCCAGATGGCAACCCCACTGACCAGGTCCAGGTGAGGCCAACCTGCAGGCCATGCAGAGGAACCAGGTCCCGATGATGACCATGTAGGGACCAGACTTACCAGTTCCAAGTGAGGTCAACCTGCAGGCCATGCAATGGAAACATATCCAGATGATGCCCAGGTAGAGACCATACTTACCAGGTCCAGGTGAGGCCAACCTGCAGGCCATGCAATGGAACCATGTCCCGATGATGACCAGGTATGGACCAGAGTCACCAGGTCCAAATGAGTCCCAGATGGAGCATATTCACTAGGTACAGTTGAGTCCCCTTTGAAGACCAGAGTCACCAGATCTTTTTGAGGCCTAGGGGGTACCAGAATCACCTTGTCCATGTGACATCCAGATGGGGACCAGAGTCACTAGGTCAGGGTGAGGCCCAGAGCGGTTCCAGAGTCAACATTTCCAGGTGAGGCTCAGGTGTGGTACAGAGTCACCAGGTACCAATGATGCCCAGGTGAGGACAAGAGTCACCCGGTCTGGGTGACGCACAGATAGGATCAGAATCAACAGTCCAGGTGAGGCCAAGAAAGGGCACAGCAATCAGGTCCAGGTGGGGAACAAAAAATCACCAGGACTGGGTGAGGCCCAGATGGAGACCAGATTCACCAGGTCCAGTTGAGGCCCAGGTGGTGACAAGAGTCCCCGGGTCTAGGAAAGGATCGGGTAAGGACAAGATTCACCAGGTACAAGAGGCCCACGTAGGGACTTGAGTCACCAGGTATGGGTGAGGCGCAGGTGGCAACCCCACTAACCATGTCCAGGTGAGGCCAACCTGCAGGCCAGAGTCACCAGATCCACGTGAGTCCCTAGTGGGGACCGGATTCACCAGGTAAAAGTGAGTCTACAAGAACGCCAGAGACACCAGGCCCAGGCGTGGTTCATGTAGGAACGAGACCACCAGGTCCAGGTGAGACCCAGGTGGGGACCACAGTCACCAGGTCCAGGTGTGACCCAGGTGGGGATAGCGTCCCTGGGTCTGGGAAAGAACCAGGTAAGGACCAGGTTCACCAGGTCCAAGAGGTTCACGTGGGGACCTGAGTCACCAGCTATGTGTGAGGCCTAGGTGGCAACCCCACTCACCAGGTCTAGGTGAGGCCAACCAGGGGCCAGAGTCACCAGATCCAGGTGAGGCCCTAGTGGGGACCGCAGTCACCAGGTAAATGTGAGTCTACAAGAACACCACAGTCACCAGGTCCAGGTGTGGTTCATGTGGGAACGAGAATCACCAGGTCCAGGTGAGACGCAGGTGGGGACCACAGTCACCAGGTCCAGATTGAGGACTAGGTGGGGGAACCAGAGTCATCAGGACCAGTTGAGGCCAAAGTGCGGAGCAAAGTTATCATGTCCAGGTGAGGCCCAGGTGGGGAACAGAGTAACCATATCCCATTGATGCCAGGTGGGAAAAGAGTCAAAAGGTCCAGACGATGCCTAAGTGAGGAGTAGATTCACCAGGTCCTGTTGAGGCCCTGTTGAGGACCAGTGTCCGCAGATCCGGGTGAGTCGCAGAGGGGGACCAGAGTCACCCGGTTCTGGTGATATCCAGCTGGAGACCAGAATCACCACGTCAGGATGAGGCCTAGAGGGGGACGAGAATCACTAGGTCCAGGTGAGGCCCCGATGTGGAACTGAGAAACCAGGTCCCATGATGCCCATATGAGGACCTGAGTCACCAGGTCCAGGTGAGGTCCCTGTGGGAACCAGGCACCTCGTCCAAGTGAGGCCCAGGTGGGACCACAGTCACAAGGTCCAGGTGAGGCCCAGGTATATAAGTGAGTATCCAGGTCCCAAAGAGGCCAGGTAAGGACCTGAGACAGCAGATCCAGGATAGGCCCAAATATGGATCAGAGTCATTGTGTTCCAGGTGAGGCCAGATGGAGACCACAGGAGCCAGTTACAGGATAGCCCAATATGAGAACCAGAGCCACCAGATCCAGGTGAGGTCCAGGTGGGAACACAGTCACAAGGTCCAGGTGAGGCGCAATTGGCAACAGGATTCACCAAGTCCAGGGGAGGCCCAGGTCACGACCAGTCACCACATCCAGGTGCGGACCAGCTAAGATCCAGATTCACCAGGCCCAAGAGAATTCAAAGGGGTGACCAGAGTCACCAGGTAAGGGTGAGACCCAGAGGGGGAACCAGAGTAACCAGTTTAGTTTGTGGCCCAGAATGGGACCAGAGGTCCCTAGTCAGAGTGAGGCCCAGGTGTGGAATAGAGTATCCAGGTCCCAATGATGCCTGGGTGAGGAACAGAGTTACTAGGGCCATGCAGGCCTAGATGGGGAACAGAATCACCAGGTCCTGTTGAGGCATAGAATAAGACCACAGTCAGCAGTATCAGGTGAGCCCCTTGTGGGAACCAGAGCCACTCTATCCAGCTGATTCCCAGGTCCATGTGAGGCCCACGTGAGGACCAGATTCATTAGGTCGAATTGAGGCATAGCTGGGGACAAGAGTCACCAGGTCTGGGTGCGGCCTAGGTAGGGTAATATTCAGCAGTTCTGAGTTAGGTCAAACTGGGGACAAGAGTCAGCAGGTCCAGGTGAGGCCAAACTGAGGACCAGAGTCACCAGGAACAGGTGAGGTCCAGGTGGGGACCAGTGTCATCAGATCCAGGTGAAGTCCAGGTGAGGACCAGAGTCACCAGATCCAAGTGAAGTCCAGGTGGGGACCAGAGTCACTAGGTCCAGATGAGGCCCAGGTGAGGACCAGAGTTACCAGGTACAGGTGAGGCCCCGGTGGGGATCAGAGGCAACAGGTCCATGTGAGGCCGGCTTAGGGACCATGGTCAACAGGTCTATTGAGGCCCAGGTATGGAACACAGTAATCAGGTCCAGGTGAGTCCCCGGTGTTGACAAGAGTCACCACGTCCAGGTGAGGCCCAGGTGGGGACCAGGATCACCAGGGACAGGGGAGGGCCTTGAAAGAACCAGAGTCAACAGTTCGAGGTCAGGCGCAGGTGGCAAACAGGATCAGCAGGTCCCAGTCAGGTCAAGTGGGGTTCACAGTCACTAGGGCAGGGTGAGACCCAGAGGGGGACCAGAGTAACCTGGTGGAGGTGAGGTCCAGTTGTGGAACACAGTCAACGAGTCCCAAATTTGCCCAGTTGAGGACCATGGTCAACAGGGCCAGGTGAGGCCCAGATGGGGACCGGAGTCAAAATATCCAGGTGAAGCCCAGGTGGGGACCACAGTCACCAGATCCAGGGTAGTCTCAGGTGCAGACCAGAATCACCATGTCCAGGTGTGGCCCAGGTGAAGAGCAGAGTTAATAGGTCCGGCTGGGTCACTGTTAGTGAAGAGTGTAACCATATCCTGATGCTATCCCGGTGGGTACCGGAGACAAAAGGTCTTGGTGAGGCCCAGGTGGGACGGGAGACATGAGGTCCAGGTGAGGTCCCGATGGGTTCCCCAGTCACCAGGTCAGGTGAGGCCATGCTTAGGATCAGAGTCACCAGGTACAGGTGAAGCCCAGGTGGAGACAGAGTCACCTGGTACAGAAGAGGCCAAATTCAGGACCAGAGTTACCAGGATCAGATCAGTTCCAGTGGGGAATAGAGTAACTATGTCCCGCTGATGCCCAGGTAGAACCAGAGTCACCAGGTCCGGATGAGGCACAGGTGGGGAGCATGTTCAATAGGGCCCGGTGAGGCCCAGATGAGGACCAGAGTCACCAGGTCAAGTTGAGGCCTAGAGTCGTACCAGATTCACCTGGTCTAGGTGACATCCAGATGCGGACCAGATTCACAATGTCAGGGTGAGGCCCAGAGGGGATTAAGAGTCATCATGTCCAGGTGAGGCTCAGGTGTGGAACCGAGTATCCAGATCATAATGGTCCTCAGGTGAGGACCAGAGTCACCAGATCTGGGTGAGGCCCAGTTAGGATCAGAGTCACAAGTTCCAGGTGTGGCCAAGGAGGAGTCCACAGCAATCAGGTCCAGGTGGGCAACAAATTCACCAGGACTGGGTGAGGCCCAGATGGGGACCAGATTCACCAGGTCCAGGTGACTTCCAAGTGGTGACCAGACTTACCAGTTCCGGGTGAGGACCAGGTAAGGACAAGATTCAACAGGTCCACGTGACTCCCACATGGGGACCTGTGTCACCAGTTATGGATGAGGCCCAGGTGGCATCTCCACTCCCCAGGTCCAGGTGAGGCCAACATGCAGGCCATGCAGAGGAACCATGTCACGATGATGCCCTGGTTGGGACCGAGTTACCAGATCCAGGTGAGGCCAACCTTCAGGCCATGCAGTGGAAACATGTCCCGATGATGCCCAGGTAGTGACCAGAGTCACCAGGTGCAAATGAGGCCCAGATGGAGCATATTCACTAGGTCCAGGTGAGGCCCAGTTGAGGACCAAATCACCAGATCTGGTTGAGGACTAGAGGGTTACCAGAATCACCTCGTCCTGGTGGTATCCAGGTGGGGACCAGAGGCATCAGGACAGGGAGAGTTCCAGAGATTTTCCAGAGTCATCATGTCCAGGTGAGGCTCAGGTGTGTAACAGAGTCACCAGGTACCAACGATGCCCAGGTGAGGCCCAGAGTCACCAGATCTGGGTAACGCGCAGATAGGATCAGAGTCACCAGTTCCAGGTGAGGCCAAGAAAGTGTCCACAGCAATCAGGTCCAGGTGGGGAACAAATAACCAGGACTGGGTGAGACCCAGATGTTGACCAGATTCACCAGGTCCAGATGAGGCCCAGGTGGTGTCCAGAGTGCCCGGGTCTGGGACAGGACCAGGTAAGGACCAGATTCACCAGGTCCAAGAGGCCCTTGATGGGACCTGAGTCACCAGGTATGGGTGAGACCCAGGTGGCAACCCCACTCACCAGGTCAAGGTGAGGCCAACCGGCAAGCCAGAGTCTCCAGATACAGGTGAGGCCCTAGTGGGGACCAGAGTCACCAGGTAAATGTGAGTCTACAGGAACACCACAGTCATCAGGTCCAGGTGTGGTTCATGTGGGAAGGAGTGTTACCAGGTCCAGGTGAGACCCAGGTGGGCACCACAGTCACCAGGTCCAGACTGAGGCTTAGGTGGGGGGAACAGAGTCATCAGGACCAGTTGAGGCCAAAGTGTGGAAAAAGTTATCATGACCAGGTGAGGCCCAGGTGGGGAACAGAGTAACTATGTCCCATTGATGCCAGGTGGGAAAAGAGTCAGAAGGTCCAGACGAGGCCTAAGTGAGGAGTAGATTCACCAGGTCCTGTTGAGGCCCAGTTGAGGACCACAGTCCCCAGCTCCGGGTGAGTCCCAGAGGGGGACCACAGTCACCAGGTTCTGGTGATATCCAGGTTGGACCAGAGTCACCACGTCAGGGTGAGGCCCAGAAAGGGACGAGAATCACTAGGTCCAGGTGAGGCCCCGATGTGGAACTGAGAAACCAGGTCCCACGATGCCCATATGAGGACCTGAGTCACCAGGTCCAGGTGAGGTCCCTGTGGGAACCAGTCACCTCGTCCAGGTGAGGCCCAGGTGGGACCACAGTCACCAGGTCCAGGTGAGGCCCAGGTATATAAGAGAGTATCCAGTTCGCAATGATCCTCAGGTAAGGACCAGAGTCAACAGGTCCAGGAGAGGCCCAAATATGGATCAGAGTCATTGTGTTCCAGGTGAGTCTAGATGGAGACCACAGGAACCAGGTCCAGGAGAGCCCCATATGGTAACCAGAGCCACCAGATCCAGGTGAGTACCCGGTGGGTCCACAGTCACAAGGCCGTGGTGACGCACAGGTGGCAACAAGATTCACCATGTCCAGGTGAGGCGCAGGGGGTGAAGAGTCACCAGATCCAAGTGAAGACAATCTAAGGACCAGATCCACCAAGCCCAATGAAGCCCAAGGGGTGACCAGAGTCACCAGGTAAGGGTGAGGCCCAGAGGGGGAACCAGAGTAACCAGTTTAGTTTGAGGCCAAGAATGGGACCAGAGGTCCCTGGTCAAAGTGAGGCCAGGTGTGGAATAGAGTATCCAGGTCCCAATGATGCCTGGGTGAGGACCAGAGTCACTAGGACCATGCAGGCCCAGATGCGGAACAGAATCACTAGGTCCTGGTGAGGCACAGAATAAGGCCACAGGCACCAGTGTCAGGTGAGCACCTTGTGGGAACCAGAACCACTCTATCCAGCTGAGTCCCAGGTCCATATGAGGCCCACGTGAGGACCAGATTCATCAGGTCGAATTGAGGCATAGCTGCGGACAAGAGTCACCAGGTCTGGGTGCGGGCTAGTGGGGCATGATTCAGCAGTTCTGAGTTAGATCAAAGTGGGGACGAGAGACGCCAGGTCCAGGTGAGGCCAAACTGAGGACCAGAGTTACCAGATCCAGGTGAGGTCCATGTTGGAAAGAGAGTCACCAGGTCCGCGAGAGGTCCAGGTGGGGACCAGAGTCACCAGATCCAGGTGAAGTCCAGGTGGGGACCAGAGTCACCAGATACAGGTGAAGCCCAGGTGGGGACCAGAGTCACTAGGTCCAGATGAGGCCCAGGTGAGGACCAGAGTTACCAGGTACAAGTGAGACCCCGGTGGGGATCAGAGGCAACAGGTCCATGTGAGGCCGGCGTAGGGACCATGGTCAACAGGTCTAATTGAGGCCCAAGTGTGGAACACAGTAACCAGGTCCAGGTGAGTCCCAGGTGGTGACAAGAGTCACCACGTCCAGTTGAGGCCCATGTGGGGATCAGGATCACCAGGTCCAGGGGAGGACATTGCAAGAACCAGAGTCAACAGTTCGAGACCAGGCGCAGGTGGCATCCAGGGTCAACAGGTCCAAGGCAGGCCAAAGTGGGTTTCACAGTCACTAGGGCACGCTGAGACCCAGAGGGAGACCAGAGTCACCTGGTCCAGGTGAGGTCCAGTTGTGGAACACAGTCACCGGGTCCCAATTTTGCCCAGTTTAGGACCATGGTCAACAGGGCCAGGTGAGGCCCAGATGGGGACTGGAGTCCCCAAATCCAGGTGAAGCCCTGGTGGCGACCACAGTCACCATGTCCAGGTGAGACCCAGGTGCAGAACAGAATCACCATGTCCAGGTGTGTCCCAGGTGAAGAACAGAGTTAATAGTTCCGGCAGGGTCACTGTTAGTGAACACTGTAACCATATCCTGATGCTACCCAGGTGGGTACCAGAGACACAAGGTCCTGGTGAGGCCCAGGTGGGACCAGAGACATGAGGTCCAGGTGAGGTCCCGATGGGAACCACAGTCACCAGGTCAGGTGAGGCCATGTTTAGGATCAGAGTCACCAGTTACAGGTGAGGCCCAGGTGGAGCCAGAGTCACGTGGTAGAGAAGAGGCCAAAGTCAGGACCAGAGTTACCAGAATCAGGTCAGTCCCAGTGGGGATAGAGTAACCATGTCCCGATGATGCCCAGGTAGAACCAGAGTCACCAGGTCCAGAGGAGGCGCAGGTGGGGAGCATATTCACGAGGTCCCGGTGAGGCCCAGTTGAGGACCAGAGTCACCAGGTCTAGTTGAAGCCTAGAGGGGTTCCAGATTCACCTGGTGTAGGTGACATCCAGATGGGGACCAGAGTCACCATGTCAGGGTGAGGCCCAGAGCGGATCCAGAGCCATCATGTCCAGGTGAGGCTCAGGAGTGGAACAGAGTATTCAGGTCATAATGGTCCACAGGTGTGGACCAGAGTCACCACATCTGGGTGAGGCCCAGTGATGTTCAGAGTCACCAGTTCCAGGTGAGGCCAAGAAGGAGTCCACAGCAATCAGGTCCGGGGGGAACAAAGACACCAGGACTGGATGAGGCCTAGAGGGGTACCTGATTCACCAAGTCCATGTGAGGCCCAGGTGCGGACCTGATTCCCCGTTCTGGGAGAGGACCAGGTAAAGACAAGATTCAACAGGTCCACGTGAGGCCCACGTGGGAACCTGAGTCACCAGGTATGGGTGAGGCCCAGGTGGCCACACCACTCACCAGGTCCAGGAAAGGCCAACCTGCAGGCCATGCAGAGGAACAATGTCACGATGATGCCCTGATTGGGACCAGAGTTACCAGATCCAGGTGAGGCCAACCTTCAGGCCATGCAGTGGAACCATATCCCGATGATGCCCAGGTAGGGACCAGAGTCACCAGGTCCAAATGAGGCCCAGATGGAGCATATTCACTAGGTCCAGGTGAGGCCCAGTTGAGGACCAGAGTCCCCAGATCTGGTTGAGGCCTAGAGGGGTACCAGAATCACCTGGTCCAGGTGACATCCAGATGGGGACAAGGGTCACCAGATCAGGCTGAGGTTCAGAGAGGTTCCAGAGTCATCATGTCCTGGTGAGGCTCAGGTGTGGAACAGAGGCACCAGGTACCAACGATGCCCAGGTGAGGACCCGAGTCACCAGGTCTGGGTGATGCGCAGATAGAATCAGAGTCACCAGTTCCAGGTGAGGCCAAGAAAGCGTCCACAGCAATCAGGTCCAGGTGGGGAACAAAGTCACCAGGACTGGGTGAGGCCCAGATGGGGACCAGAATCACCAGGTCCAGGTGAGTCCCGGGTGGTGACCAGAGTCCCCAGCTCCGGGAGAGGACCAGGTAAGGACCAGATTCACCAGGTCCAAGAGGCCCACGTGGGGACCTGAGTCACCAGGTATGGGTGACGCCCAGGTGTCAACCCCACACACCAAGTCCAGGTGAGGCCAACCTGCAGGCCAGAGTCTCCAGATCCAGGTGAGGCCCTAGTGGGGACCAGAGTCACCAGGTAAATGTGAGTCTACAAGAACACCACAGTCACCAGGTCCTGGTGTGGTTCAGTCCAGATGGGGACCGGAGTCCCCAAATCCAGGTGAAGCCCAAGTGGGGACCACAGTCACCAGATCCAGGGTAGTCTCAGGTGCAGACCACAATCACCATGTCCAGGTGTGGCCAAGGTGAAGAGCAGAGTTAATAGTTACGGCAGGGTCACTGTTAGTGAACACTGTAACGATATCCTGATGCTACCCAGGTGGGTACCTGAGACACCAGGTCCTGGTGAGGCCCAGGTGGGACCAGAGACATGACGTCCAGGTGAGGTCACGATGGGAACCACAGTCACCAGGTCAGGTGAGGCAATGCATAGGATCAGAGTCACCAGTTACAGGTGAGGCCCAGGTGGAGCCAGAGTCACCTGGTAGAGAAGAGGCCAAAGTAAGGACCAGAGTTACCACGATCAGGTCAGTCCCAGTGGGGAATAGAGTAACCATGTCCCGATGATACCCACGTAGAACCAGAGTCACCAGGTCCAGATGAAGCGCAAGTTTGGAGCATGTTCTCTAGGTCCCGGTGAGGCCCAGTTGAGGACCAGGGTCACCAGGTCAAGTTGAGGCCTAGAGTGGTACCAGATTCACCTGGTCTAGGTGACATCCAGATGGGGACCAGAGTCACCATGTCAGGCTGAGACCCAGAGGGGATCCATGGTCATCATGTCCAGGTGAGGCTCAGTTTTTGAACACAGTATCCAGGTCATAATGGTCCACAGGTGATGACCAGAGTCACCAGATCTGGGTGACGCCCTGTTAGGTTCAGAGTCACCAGTTCCAGGTGAGGCCAAAAAGGAGTCCACAGCAATCAGGTCCAGTTGGGGAACAAAGTCACCAGGACTGGGTGAGGCCCAGATGGGGACCAGTTTCACCGGGCCCATGTGATTCCCTGGTGGTGACCAGAGATACCAGTTCCGGGTGAGGACCAGGTAAGGACCAGATTCACCAGGTCCAAGTGAGGCCCAAGAGGGTTTCTCTGTCACCAGGTATGGGTGAATCCCAGGTGGCAACCCCACTCACCAGGTCCAGGGTGGTCAACCTGCAGGCGATGCAGAGGAACCATGTCCCGATGATGCCCAGGGAGGGGCCAGAGTCACCAGGTCCAAATGAGGCCCAGATGGAGCATATTCACTAGGTCCATGTGAGGCCAAGTTGAGGACAATAGTCACCAGACCTGGTTGAGGCTTAGAGGGGTACCAGAATCACCTGTCCAGGTGACATCCAGATGGGGACCAGAGTCACCAGGTCAGGGTGAGGCCAAGAGAGGTTCCAGAGTCATCATGTCCAGGTTAGGCTCAGGTGTGGAACAGACACCAGGTACCAATGATGCCCAGGTGAGTACCAGGGTCACCAGGTTTGGGTGACGCGCAGATAGGATCAGTCACCAGTTCCAGGTGAGGCCAAGAAAGAGTCCACAGCAATCAGGTCCAAGTGGGGAACAAAGTCACCAGGACTTGGTGAGGCCCACTGGGGACGAGATTCACCAGGACCAAGGGAGGCCCAGGTGGTGACCAGAGTCCCCGGGTCTGGGAGAGGACCAGGTAAGGACCAGATTCACCAGGTCCAAGAGGCCCACGTGGGGAACTGAGTCACCAGGTATGGGTGAGGTCTAGGTGGCAACCCCACTCAACAGGTCCAGGTGAGGCCAACCAGCAGGACAGAGTCACAAGGTCCAGGTTAGGCCCTAGTGGGGAACGGAGTCACCATGTAAAATGAGTCTACAAGAACACCACAGTCACCATGTCCAGGGTTTGTTCATGTGGGAACGAGAGTCACCAGGTCCAGGTGAGACCCAGGTGGGGACCACAGTCACCAGGTCCAGATTGAGGTCTCGGTGGTGAGTCCAGAGTCATCAGGACCAGTTGAGGCCAAAGTGTGGAGCAAAGTTATCATGTCCAGGTGAGGCCCAAGTGGGGAACAGAGTAACCATGTCCCATTGATTCTAGGTGGCAAAAGAGTCACAGGTCCAGTCGAGGCCTAAGTGAGGAGTAGATTCACCAGGTCCTGCTGAGGCCCAGTTGAGGACTAGTGTCCCCAGCTCCGGGTGAGTCCCAGAGTGGGACCAGAGTCACCGGGTTCTGGTGATATCCAGGTGGGGACCAGAGTCACCACGTCAGGGTGAGGCCCAGAGGGGGACGAGAATCACTAGGTCCAGGAGAGGCCCCGATGTGGAACTGAAACCAGGTCCCATGATGCCCATATGAGGACCTGAGTCTCCAGGTCCAGGTGAGGTCCCTGTGGGAACCAGTCACTTCGTCCAGGTGAGGCCCAGGTGGGACCACAGTCACTAGGTCCAGGTGAGGCCCAGGTATATAAGAGAGTATCCAGGTCCCAACGATGCCCAGGTAAGGACCAGAGTCAACAGGTCCAGGAGAGGGTCAAATATGGATCAGAGTCATTGTGTTCCAGGTGAGGTCTGATGGAGACCACAGGAACCAGGTCCAGGAGAGCCCCATATGGGAACCAGAGCCACCAGATCCAGGTGAGGTCCAGGTGGGACCACAGTCACAAGGTCCAGGTGAAGCGCAGGTGGCAACAGGATTCAACATGTCCAGGTGAGGCCCAGGTGGTGAACTGTCACCGGATCCAAGTGAAGACAATCTAAGGACCAGATTCACCAGGCCCAATTGAAGCCCATGGGGTGACCAGAGTCACCAGGTAAGGGTGAGGCCTCGAGGGGGAACCAGAGTAACCAGTTTAGTTTGTGGCCCTGAATGGGACCAGAGGTCCCTGGTCAGAGTGAGGCCCAGGTGTGGAATAGAGTATCCAGGTCCCAATGATGCCTGGGTGAGGACCAGAGTCACTAGGGCCATGCAGGCCCAAATGGGGAACAGAATCACTAGGTCCTGTTGAGGCATAGAATAAGACCACAGTCAGCAGTATCATTTGAGCCCCTTACCGAAACCAGAGCCACACTATCCAGCTGAGTCCCAAGTCCATGTGAGGCTCACTTGAGGACCAGATACATCACGTCGAATTGAGGCATAGCTGAGGACAAGAGTCACCAGGTCTGGGTGCAGCCTAGGTGGGGCAAGATTCAGCAGTTCTGAGTTAGGTCAAAGTGGGGACGAGAGACGCCAGGACCAGGTGAGGCCAAACTGAGTACCAGAGTCAGAAGATCCAGTTGAGGTCCATGTTGGAAAGAGAGTCACCAGGTCCAGGAGAGGCCCAGGTGGGGACCAGAGTCACCAGATCCAGGTGAAGTCCAGGTGGGTACCAGAGTCACCAGACCCAGGTGAAGCCAAGGTGGGGACCAGAGTCACTAGATCCAGATGAGACCCAGGTGAGGACCAGTGTTACCAGGTACACGTGAGGCCCCGGTGGGGATCAGAGGCAACAGGTCCATGTGAGGCCGGCGGGGACCATGGCCAACAGGTCTATTGAGGCCCAGGTGTGTAACACAGTAACCAGGTCCACGTGAGTGCCCTGTGGTGACAAGAGTCACCAGGTCCCGGTGAGGCCCATATGTGCAACAGGATCACCATGTCCAGGGGAGGCCCTTGAAAGTACCAGAGTCAACAGTTCGAGGTCAGGCGCAGGTGGCAACCAGGGTGAGCAGGTCCAAGTCAGGCCAAAGTGGGGTTCACAGTCACTAGGGCATGGTGAGATCCAGAGGGGGACCAGAGTCAATTGGTCCAGGTGAGGTCCAGTTGTGGAACAGAGTCACCAGGTCCCAATTTTGCCCAGTTGAGGACCATGGTCAACAGGGCCAGGTGAGGCCCAGATGCGGACCGGAGTCCGAATATCCAGGTGAAGCGCAGGTGGGGACCACAGTCACCAGATCCAGGGTTGTCTCAGGTGCAGGCCCGAATCACCAGTTCCAAGTGAGGTGCAGGTGGCAAACACACTCACCAGATCCCGGTGAGTCCCTGGTGGGGATCAGAGTCACGAGGTACATGAGAAGCTAGAAACACTGCAGCAACCAATCCACATGATGTCCATGTGGGTAGAAGAATCACCAGATACAGATGAGGACCAGGCGGGGATCCGACTCACCATGTCCAGGTGAGACCCAAGTGGGAACCAGTGTCACCATGTCCAGGTGTGGCCCAGGTGAAGACCAGAGTTAATAGGTCCCGGTGGGTCACTGTTAGAGAACAGTGTAACCATATCCTGATGCTACCCAGGTGGGTACCAGAGATACCAGGTCCTGGTGAGGCCCAGGTGGGACCAGAGACATGAGGTCTAGTTGAGGTCCCGATGGGAACCACAGTCACCAGGTCAGGTGAGGCCATGCTTAGGATCAGAGACACCAGTTACTGGTGAGGCCCAGGTGGAGCCAGAGTCACCTGGTACAGAAGAGGCCAAAGTCAGGACCAGAGTTACCAGGATCAGGTCAGTCCCAGTGGGGAATAGAGTAACCATGTCCCGATGATGTCCAGGAAGAACCCGAGTCACCACGTCCAGATGAGGCGCAGGTGGGGAGCATATTCACTAGGTCCCGGTGAGGCCCATATGAGGACCAGAGGCCCCCGGGCTATTTTAGGCCTAGAGGGGTACCAGATTCACCTGGTCTAGGTGACATCCAGATGGGGACCAGAGTCACCATGTCAGGATGAGGCCCAGAGGGGATCAAGAATCATCATGTCCAGGTGAGGCTCAGGTGTGGAACAGAGTATCCAGTTCATAATGGTCCACAGGTGAGGACCAGAGTCACCGGATCTGGGTGAGGCCCAGTTAGGATCAGAGTCACCAGTCCTAGGTGAGGCCAAGAAGGAGTCCACAGCAATCAGGTCCAGGTGGGGAACAAAGTCACCAGGACTGGGTGAGCCCAGATGGGGACCAAATTCACCAGGTCCAGGTGATTCCCAGGTGGTGACCAGAGTTACCAGTTCCGGGTGAGCACCAGGTAAGGACCAGATTCACAAGGTCCAAGTGAGGCCCACGTGGGAACCTGAGTCACCAGGTATGGGTGAGGCCTAGGTGGCAACCGCACTCAACAGGTCCAGGTGAGGCCACCTGCAGGCCATGCAGAGGAACCATGTCCCGATGATGCCCAGGTAAGGACAGGCCTTACCATGTCCAGGTGAGGCCGACCTGCAGGCCATGCTGTGGAACCATGTCCCGATGATGCCCAGGTAGGGACTAGAGTCACCAGGTACAAATGAGGCCCAGATGGAGCATATTCACTAGGTCCAGGTGAGGCCCGGTTGAAGTCCAGAGTCACCAGATCTGGTTGAGGCCTATCGGGGTACAGAATCACCTGGTCCAGGTGACATCCAGATGGGGACCAGCCTCACCAGGTCAGGGAGAGGCCCAGAGAGGTTCCAGAGTCATCATGTCCAGGTGAGACTCAGGTGTGGAACAGAGTCACCAGGTACCAATGATGCCCAGGTTAGAGTCAGAGTCACCAGGTCTGGGTGACGCGCAGATAGGATCAGAGTCACCTGTTCCAGTTGAGGACAAAAAAGAGTCCACAGCAAGCAGGTCCACGTGTGGAACGAAGTCACCAGGACTGGGTGAGGCCCAGATGGGGACCAGATTCACCAGGTCCCGGTGAGTCCCAGGTGGTGACCAGAGTCCCTGGGTCTGGGAGAGGACTAGGTAAGGACCAGATTCACCAGGTCCAAGATAACCCCGTGGGGACCTGAGTCACCAGGTATGGGTGAGGCCCAGGTGGCAACTGCACTCACCAGGTCCAGGTAAGGCCAATCTGCATGCCAGAGTCACCAGATCCAGGTGAGGCCCTAGTGGGGACCGGAGTCACCAGGTAAATGTGAGTCTACAAGAACACCACATTCACCAGGTCCAGGTGTGGTTCATGTGGGAACAAGAGTCACCATGTCCAGGTGAGACCCAGGTGGGGACCACAGTCACCAGGTCCAGATTGAGGCCTAGGTGTCGGGACCAGATTCATCAGGACCAGTTGAGGCCAAAGAGTGGAGCAAAGTTATCATGTCCAGGTGAGGCCCAGGTGGGGAACAGTGAAACCATGCCCCATTGATGCCAGGTGGGAAAAGAGTCACAGGTCCAGACGAGGCCTGAGTGAGGAGTAGATTCACCAGGTCTTGTTGAGGCCCAGTTGAGGACCAGTGTCCCCAGCACCGGGTGAGTCCCAGAGGGGGACCAGAGTCACGAGGTTTTGGTGATATCCAGGTGGGGACCAGGGTCACCACGTCAGGGTGAGGCCCAGAGGGGGATGAGAATCACTAGGTGCAGGTGAGGCCCCGATGTGGAACTGAGAAACCAGGTCCCATGATGCCCCTATGAGTACCTGAGTCACCAGGTCCAGGTGAGGTCCCTGTGGGAACCAGTCACCTCGTCCAGGTGAGGCCCAGGTGGGAACACAGTCACCGGTCCAGGTGAGGCCCAGGTATATAACAGAGTATCCAGCTCCCAATGATGCCCAAGTAAGGACCAGAGTCAACAGGTTCAGGAGAGGCCCAAATATTGTTCAGAGTCATTGTGTTCCAGTTGAGGCCAGTTGTAGCCCACAGGAACCAGGTCCAGGAGAGTCCCATATGGGAACCAGAGCCACCAGATCCAGGTGAGGTCCAGGTGGGAACACAGTCACAAGGTCCAGGTGAGGCGCAGGTGGCAACAGGATTCACCAAGTCCAGGTGAGGCCCAGGTGGCGACCAGTCACCAGATCCAGTTGCGGACCAGCTAAGGACCAGATTCACCAGACCCTAGTGAAGCCCAAGGGGTGACCAGAGTCACCAGGTAAAAGTGAGGCCCAGAGGGGAACCGAGTAACCAGTTTAGATTGAGGCCCAGAATGGGACCAGAAGTCCCTGTTCAAAGTGAGGCACAGCTGTGAAATAGAGTATCCAGGGTGAGGATCTTTGGGTCCCTCACCCAATGATGCCTGGGTGAGGACCAGAGGCAATAGGGCCATGCAGGCGCAGTTGGGGAACAGAAGTACTACGTCCTGGTGTGGCATAGAATAAGACCACAGTCAGCAGTATCAGGTGAGCCCCTTGCGGGAACCAGAGCCACTCTATCCAGCTGAGTCCCAGGTCCATGTGAGGCCCACGTGAGGACCAGATTCATCAGGTCGAATTAAGGCATAGCTGGTGACAAGAGTCACCAGGTCTGGGTGCTTCCTAGGTGGGGCAAAATTCGGCAGTTCTGAGTTGGGTCAAAGTGGGGACGAGAGACACCAGGTCCAGGTGAGACCAAACTGAGGACCAGAGTCACCAGATCCAGGTGGGGTCCATGTTGGAAAGAGAGTCACCAGATCCAGGTGAGATCCATTTTGGAAAGAGAGTCACCAGGTCGAGGAGAGGTCCAGGTGGGGACCAGAGTCACCAGATCCAGGTGAAGTCCAGGTGGGGACCAGAGTCACCAGATCCAGGTGAAGCCCAGGTGGGGACCAGAGTCACTAGGTCCAGATGAGGCCCAGTTAAGGACAAGAGTTACCAGGTACACTTGAGGCCCTGGTGAGAATCAGAGGCAACAGGTCGATGTGAGGCCGGCTTGGGGACCATGGTCAACAGGTCTACTTGAGGCCCAGGTGTGGAACACAGTAACCAGGTCCTGGTGAGTCCCCGGTGGTGACAAGAGTCACCAGGTCCAGGTGAGGCCAGGTGGGGACCAGGATCACCAGGTACAGTTGAGGTCCTTGAAAGAACTAGAGTCTACTGGCAAAAAAACAGACACATAGATCAGGGAAACAGAATAGAGAATCCAGAAGTGGACCCTGAACTTTATGGGCAACTAACATTCGATAAAGGAGGAAAGACTATCCATTGGAAGAAAGACAGTCTCTTCAATAAATGGTGCTGGGAAAATTGGACATCCACATGCAGAAGAATGAAACTAGACCACTCTCTTTCACCATACACAAAGATAAACTCAAAATGGATGAAAGATCTAAATGTGAGACAAGATTCCATCAAAATCCTAGAGAAGAACACAGGCAACACCCTGTTTGAACTCGGCCATAGTAACTTCCTGCAAGATACATCCACGAAGGCAAAAGAAACAAAAGCAAAAATGAACTATTGGGACTTCATCAAGATAAGAAGCTTTTGCACAGCAAAGGATACAGTCAACAAAACTCAAAGACAACCTACAGAATGGTAGAGTATATTTGCAAATGACATATCAGATAAAGGACTAGTTTCCAAGATCTATAAAGAACTTATCAAACTCAACACCAAAGAAACAAACAATCCAATCATGAAATGGGCAAAAGACATGAACAGAAATCTCACAGAGGAAGACATAGACATGGCCAACATGCACATGAGAAAATGCTCTGCATCACTTGCCATCAGGGAAATACAAATCAAAACCACAATGAGATACCACCTCACACCAGTGAGAATGGGGAAAATTAACAAGACAGGAAACAACCAATGTTGGAGAGGATGCGGAGAAAAGGGAATCCTCATACACTGTTGGTGGGAATGTGAACTGGTGCAGCCACTCTGGAAAACTGTGTGGAGGTTCCTCAAACAGTTAAAACTATACCTGCCCTACGACCCAGCAATTGCACTGTTGGGGATTTTCCCCAAGAAGACAAATGCAATGAAACGCCGGGACACCTGCACCCCGATGATTATAGCAGCAAGGGCCACGATAGCCAAACTGTGGAAGGAGCCTCGGTGTCCAACGAAAGATGAATGGATAAAGAAGATGTGGTTTATGTATACAATGGAATATTACTCAGCTATCAGAAATGACAAATACCCACCATTTGCTTCAACATGGATGGAACTGGAGGGTATTATGCTGAGTGAAGTAAGCCAGTCGGAGAAAGACAAACATTATATGTTCTCATTCATTTGGGGAATATAAATAATAGTGAAAGGGAATATAAAAGAAGGGGGAAGAAATGTGTGGGAAATATCAGAAAGGGAGACAGAACGTAAAGACTGCTAACTATGGGAAACGAACTAGGGGTGGTAGAAGGGGAGGAGGGCGGGGGGGTGGGAGTGAATGGGTGACGGGCACTGGGGGTTATTCTGTATGTTAGTAAATAGAACACCAATAATAAAAAATAAATTTAAAAAAAAAAGAAAAAAGAAAGAACCAGAGTCAACAGGTCGAAGTCAAGCGCAGGTGGCAACCAGGGTCAGCAGGTCCAAGTCAGGCCTAGTGGGGTTCACAGTCATTAGGGCACGGTGAGACCTAGAGGAGGACCAGAGTCACCTGGTCCAGGTGAGGTCCATGTTGGAAAGAGAGTCAACAGGTCCAGGAGAGGTGCAGGTGGGGACCAGAGTCATCAGATTTGGTGAAGTCCAGGTGGGGACCAGAGTCACCAGATCCAGGTGAAGCCCAGGTGGAGACCAGTGTCACTAGGTCCAGATGAGGCCCAGGTGAGGACCAGATTTCCCAGGTACACGTGAGGCCCCGGTGGGGATCAGAGGCAACAGGTCCATGTGAGGCCGGCTTGGGGACCATGGTCAACAGATCTACTTGAGACCCAAGTGTGGAACACAGTAACCAGGTCCAGGTTAGTCCCAGGTGGTGACAAGTGTCACCACGTCCAGTTGAGACCCAGGTGGGGACCAGGATCATCAGGTCCAGGGGAGGCCCTTGAAAGAACCAGAGTCAACAGTTCGAGGTCAGGCGCAGGTGGCATCCAGGGTCAGCAGGTCCAAGGCAGGCCAAAGTGAGGTTTACAGTCACTAGGGAACGGTGAGACCCAGAGGGGGACCAAAGTCACCTGGTCCAGGTGAGGTCCAGTTGTGGAACACAGTCACCGGGTCCCAATTTTGCCCAGTTGAGGACCATGGTCAAAAGGGCCAGGTGAGGCCCAGATGGGGACTGGAGTCCCCAAATCCAGGTGAAGCCCAGGTGGGGACCACATTCACCAGATCCAGGGTAGTCTCAGATGCAGACCAGAATCACCTGGTCCAGGTGAGGTGCAGGTGGCAACCACACTCACCAGGTCCCGGTGAAGGCCTGGTGGGAACCAGAGTGACGAGGTACATGAGAAGCTATAAACACTGCATCCACCATGTCCACATGATGTCCAAGTGGGAACGAGAATCACCAGTTACAGGTGAGGACCAGATGGGGATCCGAAACAACATGTCCAGTTGAGGCCCAGGTGTGAACCAGTGTCACCGTGTCCAGGTGTGGCCCAGGTGAAGACCAGACATAATAGGTCCGGCTGGGTCACTGAAGTGAACAGTGTAACCATATCCTGATGCTACCCAGGTGGGTACCAGAGACACCAGGTCCTGGTGAGGCCCAGGTGGGACCAGAGATATGAGGTCTAGGTGAGGTCCCGATGGGAACCACAGTCCTCAGGTCTGGTGAGGCCATGCTTACGATCAGAGTCACCAGTTACTGGTGTGGCCCAGGTGGAGCCAGAGTCACCTGGTAGAGAAGACGCCAAAGTCAGGACCAGAGTTACCAGGATCAGGTCAGTCCCAGTGGGGAATAGAGTAACCATGTCCCGATGATGCGCAGGTAGAACCAGAGTCACCAGGTCCAGATGAGGAGCAGGTGGGGAGTGTATTCTCTAGGTCTTGGTGAAGCGCACTTGAGGACCAGAATGCCCAGGTCTATTTGGGGCCTAGAGGGGTACCAGATTCACCTGGTCTAGGTGACATCCAGATGGGGAGCAGAGTCACCATGTCAGGGTGAGGCCTAGAGGGGATCCAGAGTCATCATGTCCAGGTGAGGCTCAGGTGTGGAATAGAGATCCAGGTCATAAAGGTCCACAGGTGAGGACCAGAGTCACCAGATCTGGGTGAGGCCCAGTTAGGATCAGAGTCACCAGTTCCAGGTGAGGCCAAGGAGTCCACAGCAATCAGGTCCAGATGGGGAACAAAGTCACGAGGACTGGGTGAGGCCCAAGTGGGGACCAGATTCACCAGGTCCAGGTGATTCCCAGGTGGTGACCAGAGTTAACAGTTCCGGGTGAGGATCAGGTAAGGACCAGATTCACCAGTTCTAAGTGAGGCCCACGTGGGTACCTGTGTCACCAAGCATGTGTGAGGCCCAGGTGGCAACCCCACTCCCCAGGTCCAGGTGAGGCCAAACTCTGGCCATGCAGAAGAACCATGTCCCGATGATTCCCAGGTAGGGACTAGAGTTAACAGGTCCAGGTGAGGCCAACCTGCAGGCCATGCAGTGGAACCATGTCCCGATGATGCCCAGGTAGGGACCAGAGTCACCAGGTCCAAATGAGGCCCAGATGGAGCATATTCACTAGGTCCAGTGAGGCCCAGTTGAGGACCACTGTCACCAGATCTGGTTGAGGCTTAGAGGGGTTCCAGAATCACCTGGTCCAGGTGACATCCAGATGTGGACCAGAGGCATCAGGTCAGGGAGAGGCCCAGAGTGGTTCCAGAGTCATCATGTCCAGGTGAGGCTCAGGCATGGAACAGAGACACTAGGTACCAGTGATGTCCAGGTGAGGCCCAGAGTCACCAGATCTGGGTGACGCGCAGATAGGATCAGAGTCACCAGTTCCAGGTGAGGCCAAGAAAGAGTCCACAGCAATCAGGTCCAGGTGGGGAACAAACTCACCAGGACTGGGTGAGGCCCAGATGGGGACCAGATTCACCAGGTCCAGGTGAGGCCCAGGTGGTGACCAGAGTCCCCGGGTCTGGGAGAAGACCAGGTAAGGACCAGATTCACCAAGTCCAAGAGGCCCACGAGGGGAATTGAGTCACCAGCTATGTGTGAGGCCCAGGTGGCAACCCCACTCACCAGGTCAAGGTGAGGCCAACCGGCGGGCCAGAGTCACCAGATCCAGGTGAGGCCCTAGTGGGGACCAGTGTCACCAGGTAAATGTGAGTCTACAAGAACACCACAGTCACCAGGTCCTGGTGTGGTTCATGTGGGAACGAGAATCACCAGGTACAGGTGAGACCCAGGTGGGCACCACAGTAACCAGGTCCAAACTGAGGCCTAGGTGGGGGGAACAGAGTCATCAGGACCAGTTGAGGCCAAAGTGTGGAGCAAAGATATCATGTGGAGGTGAGGCCCAGGTGGGGAACAGAGTAACCATGTCCCATTGATGCCAGGTGGGAAAAGAGTCACAAGGTCCAGACGAGGCCTAAATGAGGAGTAGATTCACCAGGTCCAGTTGAGGCCCAGTTGAGGACCAGTGCCCCATCTCCGGGTGAGTCCCAGAGGGGGACCACAGTCACCAGGTTCTGCTGATATCCAGTTTGGGACCAGAGTCACCACGTCAGGGTCAGGCCCAGAGGGGTACCAGAATCACTAGGTCCACTTGAGGCCCCGATGTGGAACTGAGAAACCAGGTCCCATGATGCCCATATGAGGACCTGAGTCACGAGGTCCAGGTGAGGTCCCTGTGGGAACCAGTCACCACGTCCCGGTGAGGTCCAGGTGGGACCACAGTCACCAGGTCCAGGTGAGGCCCAGGTATATAAGAGAGTATCCAGGCCCCAATGATGCCCAGGTAAGGACCAGAGTCAACAGGTCCAGGAGAGGCACAAATATGCATCAGAGTCATTGTGCTCCAGGTGAGGCCTGATGGAGACCACAGGAACCAGGTCCAGGAGAGCCCCATATGGGAACCAGAGTCACCAGTTACAGGTGAGGCCCAGGTTGAGCAAGAGTCACCTGGAACAGAAGAGGCCAAAGTCAGACCAGAGATACCAGTATCAGTTCAGTTCCAGTGGGGAATAGAATAACCATGTCTCGATGATGCCCAGGTAGAACCAGAGTCACCAGTTCCAGATGAGGCCCAGGTGGGGAGCTAATCACTAGGTCCCAGTGAGGCCCAGTTGAGGACAAGAGTCACAAGGTCTAGTTGAGGCCTAGAGGGATACCAGATTCACCTTGTCTAGGTGACATCTAGATAGAGATCAGTGTCACCATGTCAGGGTGAGGCCCAGAGGGGATCCAGAGTCATCATGTCCAGGTGAGGCTCAGGTGTGGAACAGAGTATCCAGGTCATAATGGTCCACAGGTGAGGACCAGAGTCACCAGATCTGGGTGAGGCCCAGTTAGGATCAGAGTCACCAGTTCCAGCTGAGGCCAAGAAGGAGTCAACAGCAATCAGGTCCAGGTGGGGAACAAAGTCACCAGGACTGGGTGAGGCCCAGATGGGGACCAGATTCACCAGGTCCAGGTGAGGCCGAGGTGGTGACCAGAGTCCCCGGGTGTGGGAGAGGACTAGGTAAGAACCAGATTCACCAGGTGCAAGACGCCCACTTGGGGACCCAAGGCACCAGGTATGGGTGAGGCCCAGGTGGCAACCCCACTCACCAGGTCCCGGTGAGGCCACCCTGCAGGCCATGCAGAGGAACCATGTCCCGATGATGCCCAGGTAGGGAACAGAGTTACCAGGTCCATGTGAGGACAACCTGCAGGCCATGCAGTGGAACCATGTCCCGATGATTCCCAGGTAGGGACCAGAGACACCAGGTCCAAATGAGGCCCAGATGGAGCAAATTCACTAGGTCCAGGTGAGGCCCAGTTGAGGACCAGAGTCACCAGATTTGGTTGATGCCTAGAGGGGTACCAGAATCACCTCGTCCAGGTGACATGTAGATGGGGACCAGAGTCAAGAGGTCAGGGAGAGGCCCATAGAGGTTCCAGAATCATCATGTCCAGGTGAGGCTCAGGTGAGGAACAGTGTCACAAGGTACCATGATGCCCAGGTGAGGACCAGAGTCACCAGATCTGAGTGACGCGCAGATAGGATCAGAGTCACCAGTTCCAGTTGAGGCCAAGAAAGAGTCCAGAGCAATCAGGTCCAGGTGGGGAACAAAGTCACCAGGACTGGGTGAGGCCCAGATGGGGACCAGATTCACCAGGTCCAGGTGAGGCCCAGGTGGTGACCAGAGTCCCTGGGTCTGGGATAGGACCAGGTAAGGACCAGATTCACCTGGTCCAAGAGGCCCACGTGGGGACCTGAGTCACCAGGTATGGGTGAGGCCCAGGTAGCAACCCATCTCACCAGTTCAAGGTGAGGCCAACCTGCAGGCCATGCCGAGGAACTGTGACCCGATGATGCCCAGGTAGGGACCAGAGTTACCAGGTTCATGTGAGGCCAACCTGCAGGCCATGCAGTGGAACCATGTCCCGATGATGCCCAGGTAGGGACCAGAGTCACCAGGTCCAAATTAGGCCCAGATGGAGCATATTCACTAGGTCCAGGTGAGGCCGAGTTGAGGACCAGAGGCACCAGAACTGGTTGAGGCCTAGAGGGGTACCGAATCACCTCGTCCAGGTGACATGCAGATGGGGACCAGAGTCACCAGGTCAGCGTGAGGCCCAGCCAGGTTCCAGAGTCATCATGTCCAGCTGAGGCTCAAGTGTCGAACAGAGTCACCAGGTACCAATGATGCCCGGGTTAGGACCAGAGTCACCAGGTCTGAGTGACGCGCAGATAGGATCAGAGTCACCAGATCCAAGTGAGGCCCTAGTGGGGACCGGAGACACCAGGTAAATGTGAGACTACAAGAACACCACAGTCATCAGGTCCAGGTGTGGTTCATGTGGGAATGAGAGTCACAGGTCCAGGTGAGTTACAGGTGGGACCACAGTCACAAGGTCCAGGTGAGGCACAGGTGGCAACAGGATCCACCATGTCCAGGTGAGGCCCAGGTGGCGACCAGTCACCAGATCCAAGTGAGGACAAGCTAAGGACCAGATTCACCAGGCCCAAGTGAATCCCAAGCGGTGACCAGAGTCACCAGGTAATGGTGAGGACCAGAGCGGGAACCAGAGTAACCAGTTTAGTTTGAGGCCCATAATGGAACCAGAGGTCCCTGGTCAAAGTGAGGCCCAGGTGTGGAATAGAGTATTCAGGTCTCAGTGATGCCTGGGTGAAGACCAGAGTCACTAGGGCCATGCAGGCCCAGATGGGGAACAGAATCACTAGGTGCTGGTGAGGCATAGAATAAGACCACAGTCAGCAGTATCAGGTGAGCCCATTGTGGGAACCAGAGCCACTCTATCCAGCTGAGTCCCAGGTCCATGTGAGGCCTACGTGAGGAACAGATTCATCAGGTCGAATTGAGGCATAGCTGGGGACAAGAGTCACCAGGTCTGGGTGCGGCCTAGGTGGGGAAAGATTCAGCAGTTCTGAGTTAGGTCAAAGTGGGGACGAGAGACACCAGGTCCAGGTGAGTCCAAACTGAGGACCAGAGTCACCAGATGCGGGTCAGGTCCAGGTGGGGACCAGAGTCACCAGATCCAGGTGAAGTCCAGGTGGGGACCATAGTCACAAGATCCAGGTGAAGCCCAGGTGGGGACCAGAGTCACTAGGTCCAGATGAGGCCCAGGTGAGGACCAGAGTTCCCAGGTACACGTGAAGCCCAGGTGGGGATCAGAGGGAACAGGTCCATGTGAGGCCGGCTTGGGGACCATGGTCAACAGGTCTACTTGTGGCCCAGGTGTGGAACACAGTAAGCAGGTCCAGGTGAGTTACCGGTGGTACAAGAGTCACCAGGTCCAGGTGAGGTCCATGAGGACACCAGGATCACCATGTCCAGGGGACGCCCTAGAAAGTACCAGAGTCAAAAGTTCAAGGTCAGGCGCAGGTGGCAACCAGGGTCAACAGGTCCAACTCAGGCCAAAGTGGGGCACACAGTCACTAGGGCACGGTGAGATCCAGAGGAGGACCAGAGTCACCTGGTCCAGGTGAGGTCCAGTTGTGGACACAGTCACCGGGTCCCAATTTTGCCCATTTGTGGACCATGGTCAACAGGGCCAGGTGAGGCCCAGATGGGGACCGGAGTCCCCAAATCCAGGTGAAGCCCAGGTGGGGACCACAGTCAACAGATCCAGGGTAGTCTTAGGTGTAGACCAGAATCACCAAGTCCAGGTGAGGTGCAGGTGACAACCACACTCACCAGGTCCCGGTGAGGCCCTGGTGGGGACCAGAGTCACGAGGTACATGAGAAGCTAGAAACACTGCAGCCACCAGGTTCACATGATGTCCATGTGGGAACGAGAATCACCAGTTATAGGTGAGGACCAGGCGGGGATCCGACTCACCATGTCCAGGTGAGACCCAAGTGGGAACCAGTGTCACCATGTCCAGGTGTGGCCCAGGTGAAGACCAGAGTTAATAGGTCCGGCTGGGTCACTGTTAGTGAACAGTGTAACCATATCCTGATGCTACCCAGGTGGGTACCACAGACACCAGGTCCTGGTGAGGCCCACGTGGGACCATTGACATGAGGTCCAGGTGAGGTCCCGATGGGAACCACAGTCACCAGGTCAGGTGAGGCCATGCTTAGGATCAGAGTCATCAGTTACAGATGACGCCCAGGTGGAGCTAGAGTCACCCGGGTGTGAAGACGCCAAAGTCAGCAACAGAGTTACCAGGATTAGGTCAGTCCCAGTGGGGAATAGAGTAACCATGTCCCGATGATGCCCAGGTAGAACCCGAGTCAACACGTCCAGATGAGGCGCGGGTGGGGAGTATATTCACTAGGTCCCGGTGAGGCCCAGTTGAGGACTAGATTCCCCCGGTCTAGTTGAGGCCTAGAGGGGTACCAGATTCACCTGGTCTAGGTGACATCCAGATTGGGACCAGAGTCACCATGTCAGGCTGAGGCCCAGCGGGGATCCAGAGTCATCATGTCCAGGTGAGGCTCAGGTGTGGAACAGAGTATCCAGGTCATAATGGTCCTCAGGTGAAGACCTGAGTCACCAGATCTGGGTGAGACCCAGTTAGGATCAGAGTCACCAGTTCCAGGTGAGGCCAAGAAGGTGTCCACAGCAATCAGGTCCAGGTGAGTAACAAAGTCACCAGGACTGGGTGAGACCAAGATGGGGACCAGATTCACAGGATCCAGGTTATTCCCAGGTGGTGACCAGAGTTACCAGTTCTGGGTGAGGACCAGGTAAGGACGAGATTAACCAGGTCCAAGTGAGACCCACGTGGGGACCTGTGTCACAATGCATGTGTGAGGCCCAGTTTGCTGCCCCACTCACCAGGTCCAGGTGAGGCCAACCTGCAGGCCATGCAGAGGAACCATGTCCCGATGATGCCCAGGTAAGGAACAGAGTTACCAGGTCCAGGTGAGGACATCTTGCAGACCATGCAGTGGAATTATGTCCCGATGATGCCCAGGTAGGGACCAGAGACACCAGGTCCATATGAGGCCCAGATGGAGCAAATTCACTAGGTCCAGGTAAGGCCCAGTTGAGGACCAGAGTCACCACATTTGGTTGATGCCTAGAGGGGTACCAGAATCACCTCGTCCAGGTGACATGCAGATGGGGACCAGATTCACCATGTCAGGGAGAGGCCCAGAGAGGTTCCAGAGTCATCATGTCCAGGTGAGTCTCAGGTGAGGAACAGAGTCACCAGGTACCAATGACGCCCATGTGAGGACCAGAGTCACCAGATCTTGGAGACGCGCAGATAGGATCAGTGTACCCAGTTCCAGATGAGGCCAAGAAAGGGTCTACAACAAACAGGTCCAGGAGGGGATCAAAGTCAACTGGACTGGGTGAGGCTCAGATGGGGAACAGATTCACCAGGTCCAGGTGAGGCCCAGGTGTTGACCAGAGTCTCCGGGTCTGGGAGAGGACCAGGTAAGTATCAGATTCACCAGGTCCAAGAGGCTCACGTGGGGACCTGAGTCACCATGTATGGGTGAGGCCCAGGTGGCAACCCCACTCAAGAGGTCTAGGTGAGGCCAACCTGCAGGCCAGAGTTACCAGATCCAGATGAGGCCCTAGTGGGGACCGGAGTCACCAGGTAAATGTGAGTCTACAAGAACACCACAGTCACCAGGTCCAGGTGTGTTTCATGTGGGAACGAGAGTCACCAGGTCCAGCTGAGTCCCCGGTGGTTACAAGACTCACCACATCCAGGTAAGGCCCAGGTGGGGACCAGGATCACCATGTACAGTGGAGGCCCTGAAAGAACCAGAGTCAACAGTTCGAGGTCAGGCGCAGGTGGCAACCAGGGTCAGCAGGTCCAAGTCAGGCCAAAGAGAGGTTCACAGTCACTAGGGCACGGTGAGATCCAGAGGAGGACCAGAGTCACCTGGTCCAGGTGAAGTCCAGTTGTGGAACACAGTCACCGGGTCCCAAATTTGCCCAGTTGAGGACCATGGTCAACAGGGCCAGGGGAGGCCAATATGGGGACCGGAGTCCCCAAATCCAGGTGAAGCCCAGGTGAGGACCACAGTCACCAGATCCAGGGTAGTCTCAGGTGTAGACCAGAATCACCAGGTCCAGGTTAGTTGCAGGTGGCAACCACACTCACCAGGTCCCGGTGAGGCCCTGGTGGGGACCAGAGTCACGACTTACATGAGAAGCTAGAAACACTGCAGCCACCAGGTCCACATAATGTCCATGTCGGAACGAGAATCACCAGTTACAGGTGAGGACCACGTGGGGATCCGACTCACCATGTCCAGGTGAGACCCAGGTGGGAACCAGTGTCACCATGTCCAGGTGTGGCCCAGGTGAAGACCAGAGTTAATAGGTTCGGCGGGGTCACTGTTAGTGAACAGTGTAACCATATCCTGATGCTACGCAGGTGGGTACCAGAAACACGAGGTCCTGGTGAGGCCCAGGTGGGACCAGAGACATGAGGTCCAGGTGAGGTCCCGAAAGCAACCACAGTCACCAGGTCAGGTGAGGCCATGCTTAGGATCAGAGTCACCAGTTACAGGTGAGGCCCAGGTGGAGCCAGAGTCACCTGGTAGAGAAGACGCTAAAGTCAGGACCAGAGTTACCAGGATCAGGTCAGTCCCAGTGGGTAATAGAGTAACCATGTCCCGATGATGCCCAGGTAGAACCAGAGTCGCCACGTCCAGATGAGGCGCGGGTGGGGAGCATATTCACTAGATCCCGGTGAGGCCCAGTTGAGGACCAGATTCCCCCGGTCTAGTTGAGGCCTAGGGGGGTACCAGATTCACCTGGTCTAGGTGACATCCAGATGGGGACCAGAGTCACCATGTCAGGGTGAGGCCCAGAGAGGTTCCAGAGTCATCATGTCCAGGTGAGGCTCAGGTGTGGAACAGAGTCACCAGGTACCAATGATGCCCAGGTGAGGACCAGAGTCACCAGGTCTGTGTGACGCGCAGATAGGATCAGAGTTACCAGTTTCCGGTGAGGCCAAGAAAAAGTCCACAGCAAACAGGTCCAGGTGGGGAACATAGTCACCAGGACTGGGTGAGGCCCAGATTGGGACCAGATTCACCAAGTTAGGTGAGGCCCAGGTGGTGACCAGAGTTACCAGTTCCAGGTGAGGATCAGGTAAGGACCAGATTCACCAGGTCCAAGTAAGGCCCACATGGGGACCTGTGTCACGATGTATGGGTGAGGCCCAGGTGGCAAACCCTCTCACCAGTTCAAGGTGAGGCCAACCTGCAGGCCATGCCGAGGAACTGTGACCCGATGATGCCCAGGTAGGGACCAGAGTTACCAGGTGTATGTGAGGCCAACCTCCAGGCCATGCAGTGGAACCATGTCCCGATGATGCCCAAGTAGGGACCAGAGTCACCAGGTCCAAATGAGGCCTAGATGGAGCTTATTCACTAGGTCCAGGTGAGGCCCAGTTGAGGACGAGAGGCACCAGAACTGGTTGAGGCCTAGAGGGGTACCAGAATCACCTGGTCCAGGTGACAACCAGATGGGGACCAGAGTCACCAGGTCAGGGTGAGGCCCAGCCAGGTTCCAGAGTCATCATGTCCAGGTGAGGCTCAGGTGTCGAACAGAGTCACCAGGTACCAATGATGCCCAGGTTAGGAGCAGAGTCACCAGGTCTGGGTGACGCGCAGATAGGATCAGAGTCACCAGATCCAGGTGAGGCCAAGAAAGTGTCCTCAGCAATCAGGTCCAGGTGGGGAACAAAGTCACCAGGTCCAGGTGAGGCCCAGATGGAGACCAGATTCACCAGTTCCAGGTGAGGCCCAGGTGGTGACCAGAGTCACCAGGTACCAATGATGCCCAGGTGAGGACCAGAGTCACCAGATCTGGTGACGCGCAGATATGATCAGAGTCACCAGATCCAGGAGAGGCTTTTGTGGGCACCGAATTCACCAGGTAAATATGAGGCTAGAAGGACATCACAGGCCCCAGGTCCAGGTGTGGCTCTTGTGGGAACGAGAGTCACCATGTCCAGGTTAGTCCCAGTTGGGGACCACAGTCACTAGGTCCCGAATGAGGCCTAGATGGCGAGCCCAGAGTCATCAGGGCCATGTGAGGCCAAAGTGTGGAGCAAACTTATCAGGGCCAGGTGAGGCCCAGGTGGGGAACAGAGTACATGTCCAATTATGCCCAGGTGGGCCCCGTGTCACAAGGTCTAGACGAGACCTAAGTGAGGATTATATTCACCAGGTCCTGTTGAGGCCCAGTTGAGGACCAGAGTCCCCAGGTCCGGGTGAGGCCCAAAGGGGGACTAGAGTCACCCGGTGCAGGTTATATCCAAGTGGGTACCAGAGTCACCACGTCAGGGTGAGGCCCAGAGTGGGATGAGAATTACTAGGTCCAGGTGAGGCCCCGAAGTATAACTGAGTAACCAGGTTTCTTGATGCCCATGTGAGGACCAGATTCACCAGGTCCAGGTGTGGTCCCTGTGGGAAGCAGTGACCTCGTCCAGGTGAGAACCAGGTGGGACCACAGTCACCAAGACAGGGTGAGGTTCCGAAGGTGACCAGAGTCACCAGGTCCAGATGAGGCCCAGGTAGAGAGGAGAGTAACCAGTAACCTGTACCAGAAACCAATGATGCCCAGGTAAGGACCAGAGTCACTAGGTACAGGTGAGGCCCAAATATAGATCATAGTCATTTGGTTCCAGGTGAGGCCAGAAGGAGACCTGAGGAACCAGGTCCAGGAGAGCCCCATATGGGAACCAGAGCACCAGAACCAGGTGAGGTCCAGGTGGGGATCACAGTCAAAGGTCCAGGTGAGGCCCAGGTGGCAACAAGATTCACCAAGTCCAGGTGAGACCCAGGTGTTGACCAGAGTCACCAGGTCCAGGTGAGGAACAGGTATGGAGAAGATTCACCAGGTCCAAGTGAAGCCCAGGGAGGACCAGATTCACCATGTAAGTGTGAGGCCCAGAGGGGGAACCAGAGTATCCAGTTTCAATTGAGGTCCAGAGTGAGACCAGAGGTCCCTGGTCAAAGTTAGGCCCAGGTGTGGAATAAAGTAACCAGGTCACAATGATGCCTAGCTGGAGACCAGAGTCACTAGGGCCATGCAAGGCCCAGATGGGGATCAGAATCACCAGGTCCTGGTGTGGCATAGAAGGAGACCACAGTCACCAGTATCAGGTGAGCCCCATGTGGGAACCAGAGCCACTCTATCCAGCTGAGTCCTAGGTCCATGTGAGGCCCACATGAGGACCAGATTCATCAGGTCGAATTGAGGCATAGGTGAGGACAAGAGTCACCAGGTCTGGGTGAGTCCTAGGTGGGGACAAGTTTCACCAGGTCTGAGTTAGTTCAAAGTCGGGACGAGACTCACCAGGTCCAGTGAGGCCAAACTGAGGACCAGATTCACCAGATCCAGGTGAGGTCCATATTGGAAAGAGAGTCAGCAGGTCCAGGAGAGGTCCGTGTGGGAACCAGAGTCACCAGATCCAGGTGGAGCCCTGGTGCGGACCAGAGTCACCAGGTTCAGATGAGGCCAAGTTGTGGACCAGAGATACCAGGTACACGTGAGGCTCAGGGGAACCAGAGGCAATAGGTCCATGTGAGGCTGGCTTGGGGACCATGGTCAACAGGTCTACGTGAGGGCCAGGTTTGGAACACAGTAACAAGGTTCAGGTGAGTCCCAGGTCGTGACAAGAGTCTCCAGGTCCAGGTGAGACCCAGATGGAAACCAGGATCACCAGGTACAGGGGAGGCCCTTGAAAAAACCAGAGTCAACAGTTCGAGGGGAGGCGCAGGTGGCAACAGAGTCAGCATGACAAATTCAGGCCATAGTGGGTTTCACAGTCACCCGGGCAGGGTGAATCCCAGAGGTGGACCAGTCACCTCGTCCAGGTGAGGTCCAGTTGTGGAACACAGTAACTGGATCCCAATTATGCCCAGTTGAGGACCATGGTCAACTTGGCCAGGTGAGCCCCAGATGGGGATCAGAGTCACCAGGTCCAAATGAGGCCAGGTGGGGACCACAGTCACCAGATCCAGGGTAGTCTCAGGTGCAGACCAGAGTCAGCAGGTCTGGTGAGGTCCAGGTGGCAACCACACTCACCATGTCCTGGTGAGGCCCTGGTGGGGACCAGAGTCACCAGGTCCATGAGAAGGTAGAAACACTGCAGCCACTATGTCCACATGAGGTCCATGTGGGCACGAGAATCACCAGTTAGAAGTGAGGCCCAGGTGGGGATCAGAATCACCATGTCCAGGTGAGACCCAGGTGGGAACCAGTGTCACCATGTCCAGTTGTGGCCCAGGTGTAGACCAGAGTTAACAGGTCCAGATGGGTCCCTGTTAGGGAAGAGTGAAACCATGTCCTGATGCTACCCAGGTGGGTACCAGAGACACCAGGTCCAGGTGAGGACGAGGTGGGGACCAGAGACATGAGGTCCAGGTGAGGTCCCGGTGGGAACCACAGTCACCAGGTCAGGTGAGGCCATGCTGAGAATCAGAGTCACCAGTTCCAGGTGAGGCCCAGGTGGGGCCAGAGTCACCAGGTACAGAAGAGACCAAAGTCAGGACCAGAGTTACCAGATCCAGGTGAGTCCCAGTGGGGAATGGAGTAACCATGTCCCAATGATGCCCAAGTAGGGACCAGAGTCAACAGGTCCATATGAGGCCCAGGTGGGGAGCATATTCACTAGGTGCAGGTGAGGCCCAGTTTAGGACCAGAGTCACCAGGTCTGGTTGAGGCCTAGAGGGGTACCAGAATCACCTGGTCCAGTGTACATCCAGATGGGGACCAGAGTCACCAGATCAGGGAGAGACCCAGAGAGGTTCCAGATTCATCATGTCCAGGTGAGGTTCAGGTGTGGAACAGAGTAACCAGGTCCCAATGATGCCCAGGTGAGGACCAGAGTCACCAGATCTGGGTGACGAACAGAAAGGATCAGAGTCACCAATTCCAGGTGAGGCCAAGAATGAGTCCACAACAATCAGGTCCAGTTGGGGAACAAAGTCAACAGGACTGGGTGACGCCCGGATGGGGACCAGATTCACCAGGTCCAGGTGAGGCCCAGGTGGTGACCAGAGTCCCCGGGTCTGGGAGAGGACCAGGTAGGGACCAGATTCACCAGGTCCACGAGGCCCACGTGGGGACCTGAGTCACCAGGTATGGGTGAGGCCCAGGTGGCAACCCCACTCACAAGGTCCAGGTGAGGCCAACCTGCAGACTAGACTCACCAGATCCAGGTGAGGCCCTAGTGGGGACCGGAGTCACCAGGTAAATGTGAGTCTACAAGTACACCACAGTCACCAGGTCCAGGTATGGTTCATGTGGGAACGAGAGTCACCAGGTCCAGGTGAGACCCAGGTGGGGACCACAGTCACCAGGTCCAGATTGAGGCCTAGGTGGGGGGACCAGAGTCATCAGGACCAGTTGAGGCCAAAGTGTGGAGCCAAGTTATCATGTCCAGGTGAGACCCAGTTGAGGACCAGAGTCACCAGGTCTAGTTGAGTCATAGAGGGGTACCAGATTCACCTGGTCTAGGTGACATCCAGATGGGGACCAGAGTCACCACGTCAGGGTGAGGCCCAAAGTGAGCCGAGAATCACTAGGTCCAGGTGAGGCTCCGATGTGGAACTGAGAAACCAGATCCCATGATGCCCATATGAGGACCTGAGTCACCAGGTCCAGGTGAGGTCCCTGTGGGAACCAGTCACCTCGTCCAGGTGAGGCCCGGTGGGACCACAGTCACCAGGTCCAGATGAGACGCAGGTGGCAACAAGATTCACCAAGACAACAGCTCCTGGTGAGGCCCAGGTGGGACCAGAGACATGAGGTCCAGGTGAGGTCCCGAAAGGAACCACAGTCACCAGAGTCATCAGGACCAGGTGAGGCCAACGTGTGGAGCAAAGTTATCATGTCCAGGTGAGGCCCAGGTGGGGAACAGAGTAACCATGTCCCATTGATGCCAGGTGGGAAAAGAGTCACACTTTCCAGACGAGGCCTATGTGAAGAGTCGATTCATCAGCTCCTGTTGAGGCCCAGTTGAGGACCAGTATCCACAGTTCCGGTGAGTCTCAGAGGGGGACCAGAGTCACCCGGTTCTGGTGATATCCAGGTGGGGACCAGAGTCACCACGTCAGGATGAGGCCCAGAGGGGGACGAGAATCACTAGCTCCAGGTGAGGCCTCAATGTGGAACTGAGAAACCAGGTCCCATGATGCCCATATGAGGACCTGAGTCACCAGGTTCAGGTGAGGTCCCTGTGGGAACCAGTCACCTCGTCCAGGTGAGGCCCAGGTGGGACCACAGTCACCAGGTCCAGGTGAGGCCCAGGTATATAAGAGAGTATCCAGGTCCCAATGATGCCCAGGTAAGGACCAGAGTCAACAGGTCCAGGAGAGGCCCAAATATGGATCAGAGTCATTGTGTTCCAGGTGAGGCCAGATGGAGACCACAGGAACCAGGTCCAGGAGAGTCCCATATGGGAACCAGAGCCACCAGATCCAGGTGAGGTCCAGGTGGGACCACAGTCACAAGGTCCAGGTGAGGCGCAGGTGGCAACAGGATTCACCAAGTCCAGGTGAGGCCTAGTTGGGGACCAGTCACCACATCTAGGCGCGGACCAGCTAAGGACCAAATTCACCAGGCCGAAGTGAAGCCGAAAGGGTGACCAAGGTCACCAGGTAAGGGTGAGCCCCAGAGGGGGAACCAGAGTAACCAATTTAGTTTGAGGCCCAGAATGGGACCAGAGGTCCCTGGTCAAAGTGAGGCCCAGGTGTGGAATAGAATATCCAGGGTGAGGATCATTGGGTCCATCACCCAATGATGCCTGGGTGAGGATCAGAGTCACTGGGGCCATGCAGGCCCAGATGGGGAACAGAATCACTAGGTCCTGGTGAGGCATACAATAAGACCACAGTCAGCAGTATCAGGTGAGCCCCTTGCGGGAACCAGAGCCACTCTATCCAGCTGAGTCCCAGGTCCTGATGAGGCTCCCGTGAGGACCAGATTCATTAGGTCGAATTGAGGCATAGCTGGGGACAAGAGTCACCAGGTCTGGGTGCAGCCTAAGTTGGGCTAGATTCAGCAGTTCTGAGTTAGGTCAAAGTGGGGACGAGAGACGCCAGTTCCAGGTGAGGCCAAACTGAGTACCAGAGTCACCAGATCCATGTGAGGTCCATGTTTGAAAGAAAGTCAGCAGGTCCGGGAGAGGTCCAGGTGGGGACCAGAGTCTCCAGTTCAAAGTGAGGCCAAAAGGAGTCTACAGAAATCATGTCCAGGTGGGGAACAAAGTCACCAGGACTGGGTGAGGCCTAGTTGGGGACCAGATACACAAGGTCCAGGGGATATCCAGGTGGTGACCAGACTTACCAGTTCCGGGTGAGGACCAGGTAAGGACAAGATTCACCAGGTCCAAGTGAGGCCCACGTGGGGACCTGTGTCACCAGGCATAGGTGAGGCCCAGGTGGCAACCCCACTGACCAGGTCCAGGTGAGGCCAACCTGCAGGCCATGCAGAGGAATCATGTCCTGATGATGACCATGTAGGGAACAGACTTACCAGGTCCAAGTGAGGCCAACCTGCAGGCCATGCAGTGGAACCATGTCCCGATGATGCCCAGGTAGGGACCAGAGTCACCAGGTCCAACAGAGGCCCAGATGGTGCATATTTACTAGGTCAAAGTGAGGCCCATTTGAGGACCATAGTCACCAGATCTGGTTGAGGCCTAGAAGGGTACCAGAATCACCTGGTCCAGGTGACATCCACATGGGGACCAGAGTCACCAGGTCAGGGTGAGGCCCAGAGAGGTTCCAGAGTCATCATGTCCAGGTGAGGCTCAGGTGTGGAACAGAGTCACCAGGTCCCAATGATGCCCAGGTGAGGAACAGAGTCACCAGGTCTGGGTGACGCGCAAATAGGATCAGAGTCACCAGATCTTGTTGAGGCCTGGAGGGGTACCAGATTCACCAGATCCAGGTGAGGCACAGGTGGTGACCAGAGTCCCCGTTCTGGGAAAGGACCAGGTAAGGACCAGATTCACCAGGTCCAAAAGGCCCACGTGGGGACCTGAGTCACCAGGTATGGGTGAGGCCCAGGTGGCAATAACACTCACCAGGTCCAGATGAGGCCAACCTGTAGGCTATGCAGTGGAACCATATCCCGATGATGCCCAGGTAGGGAGAAGAGTTACCAGGTCCAGGTGAGGCCAAAGTGCATGCCATGCAGTGGAAATATATCCAGATGATGCCCATGTAGAGACCGGACTTAACAGGTCCAGCTGAGGCCAACCTGCAGGCCATGCAGTGGAACCATATCCCGATAATACCCAGGTAGGGACCAGAGTCCCCAGGTCCAAATGAGGCCCAGATGGAGCATATACACTAGGTTCATGTGAGGCCAATTTGAGGACAAGAGTAACCAGATCTGGTTGAGGACTAGAGGGGCACCAGTATCACCTGGTCCAGATGACATCGAGATGGGGACCAGAGTCTCCAGGTCAGAGTGAGGCCCAGAGAGGTTCCAGAGTCATCATGTCCAGGTGAGGCTCAGGTGTGGAACAGAGTAACCAGGTACCAATGATGCCTAGGTGAGGACCAGAGTCACCAGATCTGGGTGACGCGCAGATAGGATCAGAGTAACCAGTTCCAGTTGAGGCCAAGAAAGAGTCCACAGCAATGAGGTCCAGGTGGGGAACAAAGTCACCAGGACTCGGTGAGGCCCAGATGGGGCCAGATTCACTGGTCCAGGTGATTCCCAAGTGGTGACCAGAGTTACCAGTTCCGGTGAGGACAAGGTAAGGACAAGATTCACCAGGTCCAAGTGAGGCCCACGTCGGGACCTGTGTCACCAGGTATGGGTGAGGCCCAGGTGGCAAACTCACTCACCAGGGCCAGGTGAGGCATACGTGCAGGCCATGCAGAAGAACCGTGTCCCGATGGTGCCCAGGGAGGGTCCAGAGTTACCAGGTCTAGCTGAGTCCAACCTGCAGGCCATACAGTGGAATCATGTCCCGATGTTGCCCAGGTAGTGACCAGAGTCACCAGGTCCAAATGAGGCCCAGATGGAGCATATTCACTAGGTCCAGATGAGGCCCAGTTGAGGACCAGTCACCAGAACTTGTTGAGGCCTAGAGGGGTACAAGAATCACCTGGTCCAGGTGACATCCAGATGGGGACCAGAGTCACCAGGTCAGGGTGAGGCCCAGAGGGGATCCAGAGTCATCATGTCCAGGTGAGGTTCAGGTGTGGAACAGAGTCACCAGATACCAATGATGCCAAGGTGAGGACCAGAGCCACCAGATCTGGGTGACGCGCAGATAGGATCAGAGTCTCCAGTTCCAGGTGAGGCCAAGAAGGAGTCCACAGCAATCAGGTCCAGGTGGGGAACAAAGTCACCAGGACTGGGTGAGGCCCAGACCGGACCAGATTCACCAGGTCCATGTGAGGCCCAGGTGTTGACCAGAGTCCCCGGGTCTGGGAGAGGACCAGGTAAGGACCAGATTCACCTCGCCCAAGTGAAGCCCAAGGGGTGACTAGAGTCACCAGGTAAGGGTGAGGCCCAGAGGGGAACCACAGTAACCAGTTCAGTTTGAGGCCCAGAATGGGACCAGAGGTCCCTGGTCAGAGTGAAGCCCAGGCGTGGAATAGAGTATCCAGGTCCCATGATGCCTGAGTGAGGACCAGAGTCACGAGGGCCATGCAGGCCCAGATGGGGAACAGAATCACTAGGTTCTGGTGAGGCATAGAATAAGACCACAGTCAACAGTATCAGGTTAGCCCCTTGTGGGAACCAGAGCCACTCTATTCAGCTGAGTCCCAGGTCCATGTGAGGCCATCGTGAGGACCAGATTAATCAGGTCGAATTGAGGCATAGCTGGGGACAAGAGTCACCAAGTCTGGATGGGGCCTAGGTTGGTGCAAGATTCAGCAGTTCTGAGTTAGGTCAAATTGGGGACGAGAGACACCAGTTCCAGGTGAGTCCAAACTGAGGACCAGAGTCACCAGATCCAGGTGAGGTCCACGTTGGAAAGAGAGTCACCAAGTACAGGAGAGGTCTAGGTGGGGACTAGAGTCATCATATCCAGGTTAATTCCAGGTGCGGACCAGAGTCAACAGATCCAGATGAAGCCCAGGTGGGCACCAGACTCACTAGGTCCAGATGAGGCCCAGGTGAGGACCAGAGTTACCAGGTACAGGTGAGGCCCCGGTGGGGATCAGAGGCAACAGGTCCATGTGAGGCCGGCTTGGGGACCATGGTCAACCGTTCTACTTGAGGCCCAGGTGTGGAACACAGTAAGCAGGTCCAGGTGAGTCCCCGGTGGTGACAAGAGTCACCAAGTCCAGGTGAGGCCCAGGTGGGGACCAGGATCACCAGGTACAGGGGAGGCCCTTGAAAGAACCTGAGTCAACAGTTTGAGGTCAGGCACAGTGGGCAACCAGGGTCAGTAGGTCCAAGTCAGGCCAATGTGGGGTTCACAGTCACTAGGGCATGGTGAGACCCAGAGGGGGACCAGAGTGACCTGGTCCAGGTGAGGTCCAGTTGTGGAACAAAGTCACCGGGTCCAAATTTTGCCCAGTTGAGGACCCTGGTCAAGATGGCCAGGTGAGGCCCAGAAGGGGACCGGAGTCCCCAAATCCAGGTGAAGCCCAGGTGGGGACCACAGTCACCAGATCCAGGGTAGTCTCAGGTGAAGACCAGAATCACCAGGTCCAGGGGAGGTGCAGGTGGCAACCACACTCAACAGGTCCCGTTGAGGCCCTGGTGGGGACCAGAGTCATGAGGTACATGAGAAGTTAGAAACACAGCAGCCACCAGGTCCACAGGATATCCATGTGGGAACGAGAATCACCAGTTACAGGTGAGGACCAGGTGGGGATCCGACTCACCATGTCCAGGTGAGACCCAGGTGGGAACAAGTGTCACCATGTCCAGGTGTGGCCCAGGTGAAGACCAGAGTTAATAGGTCCGGCTGGGTCACTGTTAGTGAACACTATAACCATATCCTGATGCTACACAGGTGGGTACCAGAGACAACAGGTCCTGGTGAGGCCCAGGAGAGTCCAGAGACATTAGGTCCAGGTGAGGTCCCAATGGGAACCACAGTCACCAGGTCAGGTGAGGCTATGCTTAGCATCAGAGTCACCAGTTACAGGTGAGGCCCACGTGGAGCCAGAGTCACCTGGTACAGAAGAGGCCAAAGTCAGGAAGAGTTACCAGGATCTGGACAGTCCCAGTGGAGAATAGAGTAACCATGTCCCGATGATGCCCAGGTAGAACCAGAGCCACCAGGTCCAGATGAGAAGCAGGTGGGGAAGATATTCACGAGGTCCCGGTGAGGCCCAGTTGAGGACCAGAGTCACCAGGTCTAGTTGAGGCCTAGAGGGGTACCAGATTCACCTGTCTAGGTGACATCCAGATGGGGACCAGAGCCACCATGTCAGGCTGAGGCCCAGAGGGGATCCAGAGTCATCAGGTCCAGGTGAGGCTCAGGTATGGAACAGAGTATCCAGTTCATAATGGTCCACAGGTGAGGACCAGAGTCAGCAGATCTGGGTGAGGCCCAGTTAGGATCAGAGTCATCAGTTCCAATGAGTCCAAGCAGGAGTGCACAGCAATCAGGTCCAGGTGGGGAACAAATTCACCAGGAATGAATGAGGCCCAATGGGGACCAGATTCACCAGCTCCAGGTGATTCCCAGGTGGTGACCAGAGTTACTAGTTGCAGGTGAGGACCAGGTAAGGACCAGATACACCAGGTCCAAGTGAGGCCCACGTGGGGACCTGTGTCACAAGGTATGGGGGATGCCCAGGTGGCAACCCCACTCACCAGGTCCAGGTGAGGCCAAAATGCAGGCCATGCAGAGGAAACATGTCCCGATGATGCCCAGGTAGGGACCAGAGTTACCAGGTCCAGGTGAGACCAACCTACAGGCCATGAAGTGGAACCATGTCCGGATGATGCGCCGGTAGGGACCAGAGTCACCAGGTCCAAATGAAGCCCAGATGGAGAATATTCACTAGGTCCAGGTGAGGTCCAGTTGAGGGCCAGAGTCAACAGATCTGGTGGAGGCCTAGAAGGGTATCAGAATCACATGGTCCAGGTGACATCCAGATGGGGACCAGAGTCACCAGGTCAGGGTGAGGCCCAGAGTGGTTACAGAGTCATCATGTCCAGGTGAGCCTCAGGTGTGGAACAGAGTCACCAGATACCAATGATGCCCAGGTGAGGACCAGAGTCACCAGGTCTTGGTGACGCGCAAATAGGATCAGAGTCACCAGTTCCAGGTGAGGCAAGAAAGATTCCACAGCAATCAGGTCCAGGTGGGGAACAAAATCAACAGGACTCGGTTAGGCCCAGATGGGGACAAGATTCAAGAGGTCCAGGTGAGGCCCAGATGTTGACCAGAGTCCCTGGGTCTGGGAGAGGACCAGGTAAGGACCAGATTCACCAGGTCCAAGAGGCCCACATGGGGACCTGATCACCAGGTTTGGGTGAGGCCCAGGTGGCAACCCTACTCACCGGGTCCAGGTGAGGCCAACCTGCAGGCCAGAGTCAGCAGATACAGGTGAGAACTTAGTGGGGACCGGAGTCACAAGGTAAAAGTGAGTCTACAAGAACACCACAGTCACCAGGTCCATTTGTGGTTCATGTGGGAAGGAGAGTCACCAGGTCCAGGTGAGACCCAGGGGGGGATCACAGTCATCAGGTCCAGATTGAGGCCTAGGTTGGGGGAAGAGTGTCATCAGGAGCAGTTGCGGCCAAAGTGCGGAGCATTGTTATCATGTCCAGGTGAGCCCCAGGTGGGGAACAGAGTAAGCATGTCCCATTGATGCCAGGTGGGAAAAGAGTCACAAGGTCCAGACGAGGCCTAAGTGAGGAGTAGATTCACCAGGTCCTTTTGAGGCCCAGTTGAGGACCAGTGTCCCCAGCTCCGGATGAGTCCCAGAGGGGGACCAGAGTCACCCGGTTCTGGTAATATCCACGTGGGGAACAGAGTCACCACGTCAGGGTGAGGCCCAGAGGGGGACCAGAATCACTAGCTCCAGGTGAGGCCCCAATGTGGAACTGAGAAACCAGGTCCCACGATGTCAATAAGAAGACCTGAGTCACCAGGTCCCGATAAGTTCCCTGTGGGAACCAGAAACTTCATCCAGGTGAGGCCCAGGTGGGACCACAGTCACCAGGTCCAGGTAAGGCCCAGGTATATAAGAGAGTATCCAGGTCCAAATGATGCCCAGGTAAGGACCAGAGTCAACAGGTCCAGGAGAGGCCCAAATATGGAACAGAGTCATTGTGTTCCAGGTGAGGCCAGATGGAGACCACAGGAATCAGGTCCAGGAGAGTCCCATATGGGAACCAGAGCCACCAGATCCAGGTGAGGTCCAGGTGGGACCACAGTCACAAAGTTCAGGTGAGGCACAGGTGGCAACAGGATTCACCAAGTCCAGGTTAGGTCCAGGTGACTACCAGATCCAGGTGCGGACCTGGTAAGGACCAGAATCACCAGACCCAAGTGAACCCCAAGGGGTGACCAGAGTCACCAGGTAAGGGTGAGGCCAGAGGGGAACCAGAGTAACCAGTTTAGTTTGAGGTCCAGAATGGGACCAGAGGTCCCTGGTCAAAGTGAGGCCCAGGTGTGGAATAGAGTATCCAGTTCCCAATGATGCCTGGGTGAGGACCAGAGTCACTAGGGCCATGCAGGCCCAGATGGGGACCAGATTCACCAGGTCCAGGTGATTCCCAGGTGGTGACCAGAGTTACCAGTTCCGCCTGAGGACCAGGTAAGGACTAGATTCACCAGGTCCAAGTGAGGCCCACGTGGGTACCTGTGTCACCAAGCATGGGTGAGGCCCAGTTGGCAACACCACTCCCCAGGTCCAGGTGAGGCCAAACTGCAGGCCATGCAGAGGAACCATGTCCCGATGATGCCCAGGTAGGGACTAGAGTTACCAGGTCCAGGTGAGGCCAATATGCAGGCCATGCAGTGGAATCATGTCCCGATGATGCCCAGGTAGGGACCAGAGTAACCAGATTCAAATGAGGCCCAGATGGAGCATATTCACTAGGTCCAGTAAGGCCCAATTGAGGACCACTGTCACGAGATCTGGTTGAGGCTTAGAGAGGTACCAGAATCACCTCGTCCAGGTGACATCCAGATGGGGACCAGAGGCATCAGGTCAGGGAGAGGTCCAGAGTGGTTCCAGAGTCATTATGTCCTGGTTAGGCTCAGGCGTGGAACAGAGTCACCAGGTACCAATGATGCCCAGGTGAGGCCCAGAGTCACCAGATCTGGGTGACGCGCAGATAGGATCAGAGTCACTAGTTCCAGGTGAGGCCAAGAAAGAGTCCACAGCAATCAGGTCCAGGTGGGGAACAAAGTCACCAGGACGGGGTGAGGCCAGATGGGGACCAGATTCACCAGGTCCAGAAGAGGCCCAGGTGGTGACCAGAGTCCCAGGGTCTGGGACAGGACCAGTAAGGACCATATTCACCAGGTCCAAGAGGCCCACGAGGGGAATTGAGTCACCAGCTATGTGTGAGGCCCAGGTGGTAACCCCACTCAACAGGTCAAGATGAGGCCAACCGGCAGGCCAGAGTCACCAGATCCAGGTGAGGCCCTAGTGGGGACCAGTGTCACCAGGTAAATGTGAGTCTACAAGAACACCACAGTCACCAGGTCCTGGTGTGGTTCATGTGGGAACGAGAATCACCAGGTACAGGTGAGACCCAGGTGGGCCACAGTCACCAGGTCCAGTCTAGGCCTAGGTGGGGGGAACAGAGTCATCAGGACCAGTTGAGGCCAAAGTGTGGAGCAAAGTTAACATGTGGAGGTGAGGCCCAGGTGGGGAACAGAGTAACCATGTCCCATTCATGCCAGGTGGGAAAAGAGTCACAAGGTCCAGACGAGGCCTAAGTGAGGAGTAGATTCACCAGGTCCTGTTGAGGCCCAGTTGAGGACCAGTGCCCCATCTCTGGGTGAGTCCCAGAGGGGGACCACAGTCTCCAGGTTCTGGTGATATCCAGGTTGGGACCAGAGCCACCACGTCAGGGTTAGGCCCAGAGGGGGACCAGAATCACTAGGTCCACTTGAGGCCCCGATGTGGAACTGAGAAACCAGGTCCCATGATGACCATATGAGGACCTGAGTCACGAGGTCCAGGTGAGGTCCCTGTGGGAACCAGTCACCTCGTCCCGGTGAGTTCCAGGTGGGACCACAGTCACCAGGTCCAGGTGAGGACGAGGTATATAAGAAAGTATCCAGGCTCCAATGATGCCCAGGTAAGGACCAGAGTCAACAGATCCAGGAGAGGCACAAATATGCAACAGAGTCATTTTGTCCAGGTGAGGCCTGATGGAGACCACAGGAACCAGGTCCAGGAGAACCCCATATGGGAACCAGAGCAACCAGATCCAGGTGAAGTCCAGGTTGGACCACTGTCACAAGGTCCAGGTGAGGCACAGGTGGCAACAGGATTCACCAACTCCAGGTGAGGCCCAGGTGGCGACCAGTCACCATATCCAAGTGAGGACAAGCTAAGGACCAGATTCACCAGGCCCAAATGAAGCCCAAGGGGTGTCCAGAGTCACCAGGTAAGGGTGAGTCCCAAAGGGGGACCAGAGTAACCAGTTTAATTTGAGGCCCAGAATGCGACCAGAGGTCCCTGATGAGAGTGAGGCCCAGGTGTGGAATAGAGTATCCAGGTCCCAGTGATGCCTGGGTGAGGACCAGAGTCACTAGGACCATGCAGGCCCAGATGGGGAACAGAATCACTGGGTCCTGGTGAGGCATAGAATAAGACCACTGTCACCAGTATCAGGTGAGCCCCTTGTGGGAACCAGAGCCACTCTATCCAGCTGAGTCCCAGGTCCATGTGAGGCCCACGTGAGGACCAGATTCATCAGGTCGAATTGAGGCATAGCTGGGGACAAGAGTCACCAGGTATGGGTGCGGCCTAGGTGGGGCAAGATTCAGCAGTTCTGAGTTAGGTCAAAGTGAGGACGAAAGACACCAGGTCCAGGTGAGGCCAAACTGAGGACCAGAGTTACCAGATCCAGGTGAGGTCCATGTTGGAAAGAGAGTCACCAGGTCCAGGAGAGGTCCAGGTGGGGACCAGAGGCACCAGAACCAGGTGAAGTCCAGGTGGGGACAAGAGTCACCAGATCCAGGTGAAACCCAGGTGGGGATCAGAGTCACTACGTCCAGATGAGTCCCCGGTGAGGACCAGAGTTATCAGGTACACGTGAGGCCCTGGTGGGGGTCAGAGGCCACAGGTTCATGTGAGGCCGGCTTGGGGACCATGGTCAACAGAACTACTTGAGGCCCAGGTGTGGAACAAAGTAAGCAGGTCCAGGTGAGTCCCCAGTGGTGACAAGTGTGACCACGTCCAGGTGAGGCCAGATGGGGACCAGGATCATCAGGTCCCGGGGAGGCCCTTGAAAGAACCAGAGTCAACAGTTCGAGGTCAGGCGCAGGTGGCAACCAGGGTCAGCAGGTCCAAGTGAGGCCGAAGTGGGGTTCACAGTCACTAGGGCACGGTGAGACCCAGAGGGGGACAAGAGTCACCTGGTCCATGTGAGGCCCAGTTGAGGACCAGTTTCACCATATCTGGTTCGGCTTAGAAGGGTACCGGAATCACCTGATCGAGGTGATATCCAGATGGGGAACAGAGTCACCAGGTCAGGGTGATGCCCAGAGTGGTTCCAGAGTCATCGGGTCCAGGTGAGGCTCAGATGTGGAACAGAATCACCAGGTACCAGTGATGCCCAGGTGAGGACCAGAGTCACCAGTTCTGGGTGACTCGCAGATAGGATCAGAGTCACCAGTTCCAGGTGACGCCAAGAAGGCGTCCACAGCAATCAGGTCCAGGTGGTGAAGAAAGTCACCAGGACTTGGTGAGGCCCAGATCTGGACCAGATTCACCAGGTCCAGGTTATTCCCAGGTGGTGACCAGAGTCCTCGGGTCTGGAAGAGGACCAGCTAAGGACCAGATTCAACAGGTCTAAATGAGGCCCACGTGGGGACCTCAGTCACCAGCTATGTGTGAGGCCCAGGTGGCAACGCCACTCCCCTGGTCCAGGTGAGGCCAACCTGCAGGCCAGAGTCACCAGATGCAGGTGAGGTCCAGGTGGGGACCAGAGTCACCATATCCAGGTGAGGTCCATGTTCAAAGAGAGTCACCAGGTCCAGGAGAGGTCCAGGTGGGGACCAGAGTCACCAGATCCAGGTGAAGTCCAGGTGGGGACCAGAGTCACCAGATCCAGGTGAAGCACAGGTGGGGACCAAAGTCAATAGGTCCAGATGAGGCCCAGGTGAGGACCAGAGTTACCAGGTACACGTGAGGCCCCGGTGGGGATCAGAAGAAACAGGTCCATGTGAGGACGGTTTGGGGACCATGGTCAACAGGTCTACTTGAGGCCCAGGTGTGGGACACAGTAAACAGGTCCAGGAAGTCCCCGGGGGTGACAAGAGTCACTACGTCCAGGTGAGGCCCAAGTGGTGACCAGAGTTCCCGGGTCTGGGAGAGGACGAGGTAAGGACCAGATTCACCAGGTCCAAGAGGCCCACGGGGGGACCTGAGTCACCAGGTATGGTGAGGCCCAGGTGGCCACCCCACTCACAAGGTCCAGGTGAGGCCAACCTGCATGCGAGAGTCACCAGATCCAGGTGAGTTCCTGGTGGGGACCGGAGTCACCAGGTAAATGTGAGTCTACAAGAACACCACAGTCACCAGGTCCTGGTGTGGTTCATGTGTGAACGAGAGTCACCAGATCCAGGTGAGACCCAGGTGGGGACCACAGTCACCAGGTCCAGATTGAGGCCTAGGTGGGGGACCAGAGTCATGAGGAACATTTGAGGCCAAAGAGTGGAGCAAAGTTATCATGTCCAGGTGAGGCCCAGGTGGGGAAGAGAGTAACCATGTCCCATTGATACCAGGTGGGAAAAGAGTCACAAGGTCCAGACGAGGCCTAAGTGTGGAGTAGATTCACCAGGGCCTGCTGAGGCCCGGTTGAGTACCAGTGTCCCCAGCTCCGGGTGAGTCCCAGAGGGGGACCAGAGTTACCCGGTTCTGGGCATATCCAGCTGGGGACCAGAGTCACCACGTCAGGGTGAGGCCCAGAAGGGGATGAGAATCACTAGGTCCAGGTGAGGCCCCGATGTGGAACTGAGAAACCAGGTCCCATGATGCCCATATGAGGACCTGAGTCACCAGGTCCTGGTGAGGTCCCTGTTGGAACCAGTCAACTCGTCCAGGTGAGGCCCAGGTGGGACCACAGTCACCAGGTCCAGGTGAGGCCCACGTATATAAGAGAATATCCAGTTGCCAATGATCCCCAGGTCAGGACCAGAGTCAAAAAGTCCAGGAGAGGCCCAAATGTGGATCAGAGTCATTTTGTTCCAGGTGAGTCCAGATGGATACCACGGGAACCAGGTCTAGGAGAGCCCCATATGTGAACCAGAGCCACCAGATCCAGGTGAGTTCAGGTGGGACCACAGTCACAAGGCCCAGGTGAGGCACAGGTGGCAACAGGATTCACCATGTCCAGCTGAGGCTCAGGTGGCGACCAGTCACCAGATCCAGGTGCGGACCAGCTAAGCACCAGATTCACCAGGCCCAAGTGAAGCCCAAGGGGTAACCAGAGTCACCAGGTAACGGTGAGGCCCAGAGGGGGAACCAGAGTAAACAGTTTAGTTTGAGGCCCAGAATGGGACCAGAGGTCCCTGGTCAAAGTGAGGCCCAGGTTTGGAATAGAGTATCCAGGTCCCAATGATGCCTTGGTGAGGACCAGAGTCACTAGGGCCATGCAGGCCCAGATGGGGAACAGAATCACTAGGTCCTGGTGAGGCATAGAATAAGACCAGAGTCAGCAGTATCAGGTGAGCCCCTTGTGGGCACCAGAGCAACTCTATCCAGCTGAGTCCCAGTTCCATGTGAGGCCCACGTGAGGACCAGATTCATCAGGTCGTATTGAGGCATAGCTGGGGACAAGAGTCACCAGGTCTGGGTGCGGCCTAGGTGGGGCAAGATTCAGCAGTTCTGAGTTAGGTCAAACTGGGGAAGAGAGACACCAGGTCCAGGTGAGGCCAATCTGAGGACCAGAGTCACCAGAGGCAGGTCAGGTCCAGGTGTGGACCAGAGTCCCCAGATTCAGGTGAAGTCCAGGTGGGGACCAGAGTCACCAGATCCAGGTGAAGCCCAGGTGGGGACCAGAGTCACTAGGTCCAGATGACTCCCAGATGAGGACCAGAGTTACCAGGTACACGTGTAGCCACGGGGGGGATCAGAGGCAACAGGTCCATGTGAGGCCCGCTTGGGGACCATAGTCAACAGGTCTAATTGAGGCCCAGTTATGGAACACAGTAAGCAGGTCCAGGTGAGTCCCCGGTGGTGACAAGTGTCACCACGTCCTGCTTTGTCCCAGGTGGGGACCAGAATTACCAGGTACAGTGGAGGCCCTTGAAAGAACCAAGTCAACAGTTCGAGGTCTAGCGCAGGTGGCAACCAAGGTCAGCAGGTCCAAGTCAGGCTAAAGTGGGGTTCACAGTCACTAGGGCACGTGAGTCCCAGAGGGGGACCAGAGTGACCTGGTCCAGGTGAGGTCCAGTTGTGGAACACAGTAACTGGGTCCCAATTTTGCCCAGTTGAGGACCATGGTCAACAGGGCCAGGTGAGGCCCAGATGGGGACCGGCGTCCCCAAATACAGGTGAAGCCCAGGTGGGGACCACAGTCACCAGGTCCAGGGTAGTCTCAGGTGCAGACCAGAATCACCAGGTCCAGGTGAGGTGCAGGTGAAACCACACTCACCAGTTAACGGTGAGGCCCTGGTGGGAATCAGAGTCACGAGGTACCTGAGAAGCTAGAAACACTGCACTCACCAGGTCCACATGATGTCCATGTGGGAACGAGAATCACCACTTACAGGTGGGGACCAGGTGGGGATCCGACTCACAATGTCCAGGTGAGACCCAGGTGGGAACCAGTGTCACCATGTCCAGGTGTGGCCCAGGTGAAGACCAGAGTTAATAGGTCCGGCTGGGTCACTGATAGTGCACAGGGTAACCATATCCTGATGCTATCCAGGTGGGTACCAGATACACCAGGTCCTGGTGAGGCCCAGGTGGGACCAGAGACATGAGGTCCCGGGGAGGTCCCATGGGAATCATAGTCACCAGGTCTGGTGAGGCCATGCTGAGGATCAGAGTCACCAGTTACAGGTGAGGCCCAGGAGGAGCCAGAGTCACCTGGTACAGAAGAGGCCAAAGTCAGGACCTGAGTTACCAGGAACAGTTCAGTCCCGGATCAGTAGGGAATAGAGTAACCATGTCCTGATGATGCCCTGGTAAAACCAGAGTCACCAGGTCCAGATGATGCGCAGTGGGGAGTATGCTCACTATGTCCCAGTGAGGCCCAGATGAGGACTAGAGTCACAAGTTCAAGGTGAGGCCGAGAGGGGTACCAGATTCACCTGGTCTAGGTGACATCCAGATGGGGACCAGAGTCACCATGTCAGGGTGAGGCCCAGAGGGGATCCAGAGTCATCAAGTTCAGGTGAGGCTCAGGTGTGGAACTAGTATCCAGGTCATAATGGTCCACAGGTGACGACCAGAGTCACCAGATCTGGGTGAGGCCCAGATGGGGACCAGTTTCACCAGGTCCAGGTGATTCCCAGGTGGTGACCAGAGTTACCAGTGCTGGGTGAGGAACAGGTAAGGATCAGATTCACCAGGTCCAAGTGAGTTCTATGTGGGGACCTGTGTCACCAGATATGGGTGAGGCCCAGGTGGCAACCCCACTCACCAGGTCCAGGTGAGGCCAAAATGCAGGCCATGGAGAGGAACCATCTCACGATGATGCCCAGGTAGGAACCAGAGTTACCAGGTCCAGGTGAGGCCAACCTGTAGGCCATGCAGTTGAACCATGTCCGGATGATGCCCATGTAGGGACCAGAGGCACCAGGTCCAAAAGAGGCCCAGATGGAGCATATTCACTTGGCACAGGTGAGGTCCAGTTGAGGGCCAGAGTTACCAGATCTGGTGGAGGCCTAGAGGGGTATCAGAATCACATGGTCCAGGTGACATCCAGATGGGAACCAGAGTCACCAGGTAAGGGTGAGGCCCAGTGAGGTTCCAGAGTCATCATGTCCAGGTGAGGCTCAGGTGTGGAACAGAGTCACCAGGTACCAATGATGCCCATGTGAGGACCAGAGTCACCAGGTCTTGGTGACGCGCAGATAGGATCAGAGTCACCAGTTTCAGGTGAGGGCAAGAAAGTGTCCACAGCAATCAGGTCCAGGTGAGGAACAAAATCACCAGGTCTGGGTGAGGCCCAGATGGGGACAAGATTCAACAGGTCCAGATGCCTCCCAGATGTTGACCAGAGTCCCCGGGTCTGGGAGAGGACCAGGTAAGGACCAGATTCACCAGGTCCAAGAGGCCCACATGGGGACCTGAGTCGCCAGGTTTGGGTGAGGCCCAGGTGGCAACTACTCACCAGGTCCAGGTGAGGCCAACCTGCAGGCCAGAGTCACCACATCCAGGTGAGTCTCTAGTGGGGACTGGAGTCACCAGGTAAATGTGAGTCTACAAGAACACCACAGTCACCAGGTCCAGGTGTGGTTCATGTGGGAACGAGAGTCACCAGGTGCAGGTGAGACCCAGGTGGGGATCACAGTCACCAGGTCCAGATTGAGGCCTAGGTCGGTGGAACAGTGTCATCAGGAGCAGTTGAGGCCAAAGTGTGGAGCATTGTTATCATGTCCAGTTGAGGCCCAGGTGGGGAACAGAGTAACCATGTCCCATTGATGCCGGGTTGGAAGAGTCAAAGGTCCAGATGAGGCCTAAGTGAGGAGTAGATTACCAGGTCCTGTTGAGGCCCAGTTGAGGGCCAGTGTCCCCAGCTCTAGGGGATTCCCAGAGGGGTACCAGAGTCACCCGGTTCTGGTGATATCCAGGTGGGGACCAGAATCAGCACGGCAGGGTGAGGCCCAGAGGGGGACGAGAATCTCTAGGTCCAGGTGAGGCCCCTATATGGAACTGAGAAACCAGGTCCCATGATGCCCATATGAGGACATGAGTCACCAGGTCCTGGTGAGGTCCCTGAAGGAACCAGTCACCTAGTCCAAGTGAGGCCCAGGTGGGAACACAGTCACCAGGTCCAGGTGAGGCCCAGGTATATAAGAGAGTATGCAGGTCCCAATGATGCCCAGGTAAGGACCAGAGTAAACAGGTCCAGGAGAGTCCCAAATATGTTTCAGTGTCATTGTGTTCCAGGTGAGGCCAGATGGAGACCACAGGAACCAGGTCCAAGAGAGTCCCATATGGGAACCAGAGCCACCAGTTCCAGGTGAGGTCCAGGTGGGACCACAGTCACAAGGATCAGGTGAGGCGCAGGTGGCAACAGGATTCACCAAGTCCAGGTGAGGCCCAGCTGGCGACCAGATCCAGGTGCGGACCAGCTAAGGACCAGATTCACCAGGCCCAAGTGAAGCCCAAGGGGTGACCAGAGTCACCAGGTAAGGGTGAGGCCCAGAGGGGAACCAGAATAAACAGTTTAGTTTGAGGCTCCGAATTGGACCATAGGTCCCTGGTCAAAGTGAGGCCCAGGTGTTGAATAGAGTATCCAGGTCCCAATGATGGCTGAGTGAGGACCAGAGTTACTAGGGCCATGCAGGCCCAGATCAGGAACAGAACCTCTAGGTCCTGGTGAGGCATAGAATAAGACCACAGTCACCAGTATCAGGTGAGACCCTTGTGGGAACCAGAGCCAGTCTATCCAGATGAGTCCCAGGTGATGTGAGGCCCACGTGAGGAACAGATTCATCAAGTCGAAATGAGGCATAGCTGTGGACAAGAGTCACCTGGTCTGGGTGCGGCCTAGGTGGGGCAAGATTCAGCAGTTCTGAGTTAGGTCAAAGTGGGGAAGAGAGACACCAGGAACAGGTGAGTCCAAACTGAGGACCAGAGTCACCAGATCCAGGTGAGGTCCATGTTGGAAAGAGAGTCACCTGGTAAAGGAGAGGTCCAGGTGGGGACCAGAGTCACCAGATCCAGGTGAAGTCCAGGTGGGGACCAGAGTCACCAGATCCAGGTGAAGCCCAGGTGGGGACCAGAGTAAATAAGTCCAGATGAGGTAAAGGTGGGGACCAGAGATACCAGGTACAATTGAGGCCCCGGTGGGTAGAAGTGGCAACCGGTCCATGTGAGGCCGTCCTGGGGACCATGGTCAACAGGTCTACTTGAGACCCAGGTGTGGAACACAGTAAGCAGGTCCAGGAGAATCCCCGGTGGTGACAAGTGTCACCACGTCCAAGTGAGACCCAGGTGGGGACCAGGAACACCAGATCGAGGGGAGGCCTTTGAAAAACCAGAGTCTGCAGTTTGAGGTCAGGCGCAGGTGGCAACAAGTATCAGCAGGTCCAAGTCAGGCCAAAGAGGGGTTCACAGTCACTAAGGCACGGTGAGACCCAGAGGGGGACCAGAGTCACCTGGTCCAGGTGAGGTCCAGTTGTGGAACACAGTCACCGGGTCCCAATTTTACCCAGTTGAGGACCATGGTCAACAGGGCCAAGTGAGGCCCAGATGGAGACCGGAGTCCCCAAATCAAGGTGAAGCCCAGGTGGGGACCACAGTCACCAGATCCAGGGTAGTCTCAGGCGTAGACCAGAATCAACAGGTCCAGGTGAGGTGCAGGTGGTAACCACACTCACCAGGTCCTGGTGAGGCCCTGGTGGGGACCAGAGTCACGAGGTATATGAGAAGCTAGAAACACTGCAGCCACAAGGTCCACATTATGTCCATGTGGGAATGAAAATCACCAGTTACAGGTGAAGACCAGGTGGGGATCCGACTCACCATGTCAAGCTGAGACCCAGGTGGGATCCAGTGTCACCGTGTCCAGGTGTGGCCCAGGTGAAGACCAGAGTTAATAGGTCCGGCTGGGTCACTGTTAGTGAAGAGTGTAACCATATCCTGATGCTACCCAGGTGGGTACCGGAGACACCAGGTCCTGGTGAGGCCCAGGTGGGACCAGAGACATGAGGTCCAGGTACAATCCCGATGTGAACCACAGTCACCAGGTCAGGTGAGGCCATGCTTAGGATCAGAGTTACCAGTTACAGGTGAGGCCCAGGTGGAGCCAGAGTGACCTGGTACAGAAGAGGCCAAAGTCAGGACCAGAGTTACTAGGATCAGGTCAGTCCCATTGGGGAATAGAGTAACCATGTCCCGATGATTCCCAGGTAGAACCAGAGTCACCAGGTCCAATTGAGGCGCAGGTGGGGAGCATGTTCACTAGCTCCCGGTGAGGCCCAGTTGAGGACCAGAGTCGCCAGGTCTAGTTGAGGCCTAGAGGGGCACCAGATTCACCTGGTCTAGGTGATATCCAGATGGGGACCAGAGTCACCATGTCAGGGTGAGGCCCAGAGGGGATTAAGAGTCATCATGTCCAGGTGAGGCTCAGGTGTGGAACCGAGTATCCAGATCATAATGGTCCACAGGTGAGGACCAGAGTCCCCAGATCTGGGTGAGACCCACTTAGGATCAGAGTCACAAGTTCCAGGTGAGGCCAAGAAGGAGTCCACAGCAATCAGGGCCAGGTGGGCAACAAATTCACCAGGACTGGGTCAGGCCCAGATGGGGACCAGATTCAGCAGGTCCAGGTGACTTCCAGGTGGTGACCAGTCTTACCAGTTCCGGGTGAGGACCAGGTAAGGACAAAATTCAACAGGTCCACGTGAGGCCCACAAGGGGACCTGTGTCACCAGTTAGGGGTGAGGGCCAGGTGGCAACACCACTCCCCAGGTCCAGGTGAGGCCAACATGCAGGCCATGCAGAGGAAACATGTCACGATGATGCTCAGGTAGGGACCAGAGTCACCAGGTCCAAATGATGCCCAGATGGAGCATATTCACTAGGTCCAGGTGAGGCCAGGTTGAGGACCAGAGTCTCCAGATCTGGTTGAGCCCTAGAGGGTACCAGAATCACCTGCTCCAGGTGACATCCAGATGGGGACCAGAGTCACCTGGTCAGGGTGAGACCCAGAGATTTTCCAGAGTCATCATGTCCAGGTGAGGCTCAGGTGAGGAACAGAGTCACCAGGTACCAACGATGCCCAGGTGAGGACCAGAGTCACCAGGTCTGCGTGATGCGCAGATAGAATCAGAGTCACTAGTTCCAGGTGAGGCCAAGAAAGAGTCCACATCAATCAGGTCCAGGTGGGGAACAAATCACCAGGAATGGGTGAGACCCAGATGGGGACCAGATTCACCAGGTCCATGTGAGTCCCAGGTGGTGACCAGAGTCCCCGGGTCCGGGAAGGCCAGGTAAGGACCAGATTCACCAGGTACAAGAGGCCCACGTGGGGACCTTAGTCACCAGGTATGGGTGAGGCCCAGGTGGCAACCCCACTCACCAGGTCCAGGTGAGGCCAACCTGCAGGACAGAGTCTCCAGATCCAGGTGAGGCCCTAGTGGGGACCGGAGTCACCAGGTAAATGTGAGTCTACAAGAACACCATAGTCAGCAGGTCCTGGTGTGGTTCATGTGGGAACGAGAGTCACCAGGTCCAGGTGAGACCCAGGTGGGGACCACAGTCACCAGGTCCAGATTGAGGCCTAGGTGGGGAGACCAGAGTCATCAGGACCAGTTGAGAACAAAGTGCGGAGCAAAGTTATCATGTCCAGGTGAGGCCCAGGTGGGGAACAGAGTAACAATGTCAAATTGATGCCAAGTGGGAAAAGAGACACAAGGTCCATACGTGGCCTAACGGAGGAGTAGATTCACCAGGTCCTGTTGAGGACCAGATTAGGACCACTGTCCCCAGCTCCGGGTGAGTCCCAGAGGGGGACCAGAGTCACTGGTTCTGGTGATATCCATGTGGTGACCAGAGTCACCACGTCACGGTGAGGCCCAGAGCGGGACGAGAATCACTAGGTCCAGGTGAGGCCCCGATGTGAAACTGAGAAACCAGGTCCCATGATGCCCATATGAGGACCTGAGTCACCAGGACCAGGTGAGGTCCCTGTGGGAACCAGTCACCTCGTCCAGGTGAGGCCCAGGTGGGAACACAGTCACCAGGTCCAGGTGAGGCCCAGGTATATAAGAGAGTATCCAGGTCCCAATGATGCCCAGGTAAGGACCAGAGTCAACAGGTCCAGGAGAGGCCCAAATATGGATGAGAGTCATTGTTTCCAGGTGAGGCCAGATGGAGACCACAGGAACTAGTTACAGGAGAGCCCCATATGTGAACCAGAGCCACCAGATCCAGGTGAGAACCAGGTGGGACCACAGTCTCAATGTCCAGGTGAAGCGCAGGTGGAAACAGGATTCACCGAGTCCAGGTGAGGCCCAGGTGGAGACCAGTCACCAGATCCAAGTGAGGACAATCTAAGGACCAGATTCACCAAGCCCAATGAAGCCCAAGGGGTGACCAGTGTCACCAGCTAAGGGTGATTCCCAGAGGGGGAACCAGAGTAACCAGTTTAGTTTGAGGCCAAGAATGGGACCAGAGGTCCCTGGTCAGAGTGAGTCCCAGATGTTGAATAGAGTATCCAGGTCCCAATGATGCCTGGGTCAGGACCAGAGTCACTAGGGCCATGGAGGCCCAGATGGGGAACAGAATCACTGGGTCCTGGTGAGGCATAGAATAAGACCAGAGTCAGCAGTATCAGGTGAGCCCCTTGTGGGAACCAGAGCCACTCTATCCAGCTGAGTCCCAGGTCCATGTGAGGCCCACGTGAGGACCAGATTCATCAGGTCGAATTGAGGCATAGCTGGGGACAAGAGTCTCCAGGTCTGGGTGCGGTCTAGATATGGCATGTTTCAGCAGTTCTGAGTTAGGTCAAAGTGGGGACTAGAGACACCAGGTCCAGGTGAGGCCAAACTGAGGACCAGAGTCACCAGATCCAGGTGAGGTCCATGTTGGAAAGAGAGTCACCAGGTCCGGGAGAGGTCCAGGTGGGGACCAGAGTCACCAGATACAGGTGAAGCCCACGTGGGGACCAGAGTCACTAGGTCCAGATGAGGCCCAGGTGAGGACCAGAGTTACCAGGTACACGTGAGATACGGGTGATGATCAGAGGCAACAGGTCCATGTGAGGCCGGCTTGGGGACCATGGTCAACAGATCTACTTAAGGCCCAGGTGTGGAACACAGTAAGCAGGTCCAGGTGAGTCCCTGGTGGTGACAAGAGTGACCACGTCCAGGTGAGGCCCAGGTGGGGACCAGGATCACCAGGTCCAGAGAAGGACCTTGCAAGAACCAGAGTCAACAGTTCGAGGCCAGGCGCAGGTGGCAACCAGGGTCAGCAGGTCCTAGTCAGGCCAAAGTGGGGTTCATAGTCACGAGGGCACGGTGACACCCAGAGGGGGACCAGAGTCACCTGGTCCAGGAGAGGTCCAGTTGTGGAATACAGTCACCGGGTACCAATTTTGCCCAGTTGAGGACCATGGTCAACAGGGCCAGGTGAGGCCCAGAAGGGGACCGGAGTCCCCAAGTCAAGGTGAAGCCCAGGTGGGGACCACAGTCACCAGATACAGGGAAGTCTCAGGTACAGACCAGAATCACCATGTCCAGGTGTGGCCCAGGTGAAGAGCAGAGTTAATACGTCCGGCTGGGTCACTGTTAGTGAAGAGTGTAACCATATCCTGATGCTACCCAGGAAGGTACCAGAGACACCAGGTCCTGGTGAGGCCCAGGTCGGACCAGAGACATGAGGTCCAGGTGAGATCCCAATGGGAACCACAGTCACCAGGTCAGGTGAGGCCATGCTTAGGATCAGAGTCACCAGTTACAGGTGCGGCCCAGGTCGAGCCAGAGTCACCTGGTACAGAATAGGCCAAAGTCAGGACCAGAGTTACCAGGATCAGGTCAGTCCCAGTGGGGAATAGAGTAACCATGTCCCGATGATGCCCAGGTAGAACCAGAGTCACCAGGACCAGATGAGGCTCAGGTGGGGAGCATGTTTACTAGGTCCCGCTGAGGCCCAGTTGAGGACCAGTGTCGCCAGGTCTAGTTGAGGCCTAGAGGGATACCAAATTCACCTGGTCTAGGTGACATCCAGATGCGGACCAGATCACCATGTCAGGATGAGGCCCAGAGGGGATCCAGAGTCATCATGTCCAGGTAGGGCTCAGGTGTGGAACAGAGTATCCAGGTCACAATGGACACAGGTGAGGACCAGAGTCAGCAGATCTGGGTGAGGCCTAGTTAGGATCAGAGTCACCAGTTCGAGGTGAGCCCAAGAAGGAGTCCACAGCAATCAGGTCCAGGTGGGCAACAAATTCACCAGGACTGGGTGAGGCCCAGATGGGGACCAGATTCACCAGGTCCAGGTGACTTCCAGATGGTGACCAGCCTTACCAGTTCCGGATGAGGACCAGGTAAGGACAAGATTCAACAGGTCCACGTGAGGCCCACTTGGGGACCTGTGTCACCAGGTATGGCTGAGGCCCAGGTGGCAACACCACTCCCCAGGTCCAGGTGAGGCCAAAATGCAGGCCATGCAGAGGAAACATGTCACGATGATGCCCTGGTTGGGACCTGAGTTACCAGATCCAGGTGAGGCCAACCTGCAGGCCATGCAGCGGAACCGTGTCCAATGATGCCCAGGTAGGGTCCAGAGTTACCAGGTCCAGGTGAGGCCCAGATGGAGCATATTCACTAGGTACAGGTGGTGCCCAAAAGAGGACCATAGTTACCAGAACTTGTTGAGGCGTAGAAGGATACCAGAATCACCTGGTCCAGGTGACATCCAGATGGGGACCAGAGTCACCAGGTCAGGGTGAGGCCCAGGGAGGTTCAAGGGTAATCATGTTCAGGTGAGGCTCAGGTGTGGAACAGAGTCACCAGGTACCAAGGATGCCCAGGTGAGGACCAGAGTCACCAGGTCTGGGTTACGCCCAGATAGGATCAGAGTCACCAGTTCCAGGTGAGGCCAAGAAAGAGCCCACAGCAATCAGGTCCAGGTGGGGAACAAATCACCAGGACTGGGTGAGGCCCAGTTGGGGACCAGATTCACCAGGTCCAGGTGAGGCCCAGGTGGTGACCAGAGTCCCCGGTCTGGGGGAGGACCAGGTAAGGAGAAGATTCACCAGGTCCAAGAGGCCCCTGTGGGGACTTCAGTCACCAGGTATGGGTGAGGCCCAGGTGGCAACCCCACTCACCAGGTCCAGGTGAGGCCAACCTGCAGGCCAGAGTCCCCAGATACAGGTGAGACCTTAGTGGGGACCAGAGACACAAGGTAAAAGTGAGTCTACAAGAACACCACAGTCACCAGGTCCAGGTGTGATTCATGTGGGAACGAGAGTCACCAGGTCCACGTGAGACCCATGTGGGGACCACAGTCACCAGGTCCAGATTGAGGCCTAGGTGGGGAGCCAGAGACATCAGGACCAATTGAAGCCAAAGTGTGGAGCAAAATTATCATGTCCAGGTGAGGCCCAGGTGGGGAACAGAGTAACCATGTCCCACTGATGCCAGGTGGGAAAAGAGTCACAAGGTCCAGACGAGGCCTAAGTGAGGAGTAGATTCACCAGGTCCTCTTGAGTCCCAGTAGAGGACCAATGTCCCCAGGTCTGGGTGAGTCCCAGAGGGGGAACATAGTCACCGGTTCTGGTGATATCCAGGTGGGGACCAGAGTCACCACGTCAGGGTGAGGCCCAGAGGGGGAAGAGAATCACTAGGTCCAGGTGAGGCCGCAATGTGGAACAGTGGAACCAGGTTCCATGATGCCCATATGAGGACCTGAGTCACCAGGTCCAGGTGAGGTCCCTGTGGGAACGAGTCACCTCGTCCATGTGAGGCCCAGGTGGGACCACAGTCACCAGGTTCAGGTGAGGCCCAGTTACATAAGAGAGTATCCAGCTCCCAAAGATGCCCAGGTAAGGACCAGAGTAAACAGGTCCAGTAGAGGTTCAAATATGGATCAGAGTCATTGTGTTTCAGGTGAGGCCAGATGGAGACCACAGGAACCAGGTCCAGGAGACCCCCATATGGGAACCAGAGCCACCAGATGCAGGTGAGGTCCAGGTGGGACCAGAGTCACAAGGTCCTGGTGAGGCGCAGGTGGCAACAGGATTCACCAAGTCCAGGTGAGGCCCATGTGGCGACCACTCATCACATCCAGGTGCGGACCAGCTAAGGACCAGATTCACCAGGCCCAAGTGAAGCCCAATGGGTGACCAGAGTCAACAGGTAAGGGTGAGACCCAGAGGGGGAACCAGACTAACCAGTTTAGTTTGAGGCCCAGAATGGGACCAGAGGTCCCTGGTCAAATTGATGCATAGGTGTGGAATAGAGTATCCAGGTCGCAATGATGCCTGGGAGAGGACCAGAGTCACTAGGGCCATGCAGGCCCAGATGGGGAACAGAATCACTAGGTCCTGGTGAGGCATAGAATAAGACCACAGTCAGCAGTATCAGGTGAGCCACTTGTGGTAACCAGAGCCACTCTATGGATCTGAGTCCCAGGTCCATGTGAGGCCCAAGTGAGGACCAGATTCAGCAGGTCGAATTGAGGCATAGCTGGGGACAAGAGTCACCAGGTCTGGGTGCGGCCTAGGTGGGGCAATATTCAGCAGTTCTGAGTTAGGTCAAAGTGGGGACGAGAGACAGCAGGTCGAGGTGAGGCCAAACTGAGGACCAGAGTCACCAGATCCAGGTGAGGTACATGTTGGAAAGAGAGTCACCAGGTCCAGGAGAGGTCCAGGTGGGGAACAGAGTCAATAGATCCAGGTGAAGTCCAGGTGGGAATCAGAGCCACCAGATCCAGGTGAGTCCAGGTGGGGACCAGAGTCACCAGATTCAGGTGAAGCCCAGGTGGGGACCAGAGTCACTAGGTCCAGATGAGGCCCAGGTGAGTACCAGAGTTACCAGGTACACGTGAGGCCCCGGTGGGGATCAGAGGCAACAGGTCCATGTGAGGCCGGCTTGGGGACCATGTTCAACAGGTCTACATGAGGCCCAGGTGTGGAACACAGTAATCAGGTCCAGGTGAGTCCCCGGTGGTGACAAGAGTCACCACGTACAGGTGAGTCCCAGGTGAGGACCAGGATAACCAGGTACAGTTGAGGCCCTTGAAAGAACTAGAGTCTTCTGGCACAAAAACAGACACATAGATCAGTGAAACAGAATAGAGAAACCAGAAGTGGACCCTGAACTTTATGGGCAACTAATATTCGATAAAGGAGGAAAGACTATCCATTAGAAGAAAGAGAGTCTCTTCAATAAATGGTGCTGGGAAAATTGGACATCCACATGCAGAAGAATGAAACTAGACCACTCTCTTTCACCATACACAAAGATAAACTCAAAATGGATGAAAGATCTAAATGTGAGACAAGATTCCATCAAAATCCTAGAGAAGAACACAGGCAACACCCTGTTTGAACTCGGCCATAGTAACTTCTTGCAAGATACATCCACGAAGGCAAAAGAAACAAAAGCAAAAATGAACTATTGGGACTTCATCAAGATAAGAAGCTTTTGCACAGCAAAGGATATAGTCAACAAAACTCAAAGACAACCTACAGAATGGGAGAAGATATTTGCAAATGACATATCAGATAAAGGACTAGTTTCCAAGATCTATAAAGAACTTATCAAACTCAACACCAAAGAAACAAACAATCCAATCATGAAATGGGCAAAAGACATGAACAGAAATCTCACAGAGGAAGACATAGACATGGCCAACATGCACATGAGAAAATGCTCTGCATCACTTGCCATCAGGGAAATACAAATCAAAACTACAATGAGATACCACCTCACACCAGTGAGAATGGGGAAAATTAACAAGGCAGGAAACAACCAATGTTGGAGAGGATGCGGAGAAAAGGGAATCCTCATACACTGTTGGTGGGAATGTGAACTGGTGCAGCCACTCTGGAAAACTGTGTGGAAGTTCCTCAAACAGTTAAAAATATACCTGTTCTACGACCCAGCAATTGCACTGTTGGGGATTTTCCCCAAAGAGACAAATGCAATGAAACGCCGGGACATCTGCACCCCGATGTTTATAGCAGCAATGGCCACGATAGCCAAATTGTGGAAGGAGCCTCGGTGTCCAACGAAAGATGAATGGATAAAGTAGATGTGGTTTATGTATACAATGGAATATTACTCAGCTATCAGAAATGACCAATACCCACCATTTGCTTCAACGTGGATGGAACTGGAGGGTATTATGCTGAGTGAAGTAAGCCAGTCGGAGAAAGACAAACATTATATGTTCTCATTCATTTGGGGAATATAAATAATAGTGAAAGGGAATATAAGGGAAGGGGGAAGAAATGTGTGGGAAATATCAGAAAGGGAGACAGAACGTAAAGACTTCTAACTCTGGGAAACGAACTAGGGGTGGTAGAAGGGGAGGAAGGCGGGTGGTGGGAGTGAATGGGTGACGGGCACTGAGGGTTATTCTGTATGTTAGTAAATAGAACACCAATAATAAAAAATGAATTAAAAAAAAAAGAAAGAAAGAACCAGAGTCAACAGGTCGAAGTAAAGCGCAGGTGGCAACCAGGGTCAGCAGGTCCAAGTGAGACCCACGTGGGGACCTGTGTCACAATGCATGTGTGAGGCCCAGTTTTCCGCCCCACTCACCAGGTCCAGGTGAGGCCAACCTGCAGGTCATGCAGAGGAACCATGTCCCGATGATGCCCAGGTAAGGAACAGAGTTACCAGGTTCAGGTGAGGACAACCTGCAGACCATGCAGTGGAACCACGTCCCTATGATGCCCAGGTAGGGACCAGAGACACCAGGTCCAAATGAGGCCCAGATGGAGCAAATTCACCAGGTCCAGGTGAGGCCCAGTTGAGGACCAGAGTCACCAGATTTAGTTGATGCCTAGAGGGGTACCAGAATCACCTCGTCCAGGTGACATGCAGATGGGGACCAGAGTCACCAGGTCAGGGAGAGACCCAGAGAGGTTCCAGAGTCATCATGTCCAGGTGAGGCTCAGGTGAGGAACAGAGTCACCAGGTACCAATGAACCCAGGTGAGGACCAGAGTCACCAGATCTGGGAGAAGCGCAGATAGGATCAGAGTCACCAGTTCCAGATGAGGCCAAGAAAGGGTCCATAACAAACAGGTCCATGAGGGGATCAAAGTTACCTGGACTGGGTTAGGCCCAGATGGGGAACAGATTCACCAGGTCCAGGGGAGGCCCTTGAAAGAACCAGAGACAACAGTTCGAGGTCAGGCGCAGGTGGCGTCCAGGGTCAGCAGGTCCATGGCAGGCCAAAGTGGGGTTCACAGTCACTAGGGAACGGTGAGACCCAGAGGGGGAGCAGAGTCACCTGGTCCAGGTGAGGCCCAGTTGTGGAACACAGTCACCGGGTCCCAATTTTGCCCAGTTGAGGACCATGGTCAACAGGGCCATGTGAGGCCGAGATGGGGACCGGCGTCCCCAAATACAGGTGAAGCCCAGGTGGGGACCACAGTCACCAGATCCAGGGTAGTCTCAGGTGCAGACCAGAATCACCAGGTCCAGGTGAGCTGCCGGTGGCAACCACACTCACCAGGTCCTGGTGAGGCCCTGGTGGGGACCAGAGTGACAAGGTACATGAGAAGCTATAAACACTGCATCCACCAGGTCCATATGATGTCCATGTGGGAACGAGAATCACCACTTACAGGTGAGGACCAGATGGGGATCCGACTCACCTGTCCAGGTGAGGCCCAGGTGGGAACCAGTGTCACCATGTCCAGGTGTGGCCCAGGTGAAGACCAGAGTTAATAGGGCCGGCTGGGTCACTGTTAGTGAACAGTGTAACCATATCCTGATGCTACCCAGGTGGGTACCACAGACACCAGGTCCTGGTGAGGCCCAGGTGGGACCAGAGGCATGAGGTCCAGGTGAGGTCCTGATGGGAACCACAGTCACCAGGTCAGGTGAGGCCATGCTTAGCATCAGAGTCACTAGGTACAGGTGAGGCCCAGGTGGAGCCAGAGTCACCTGGAACAGAATAGGCCAAAGTCACACCAGAGATACCAGTATCAGGTCAGTCCCAGTGGGGAATAGAGTAACCATGTCTCGATGATGCCCAGGTAGAACCAGAGTCACCAGTTCCAGATGATGCCCAGGTGGGGAGCTAATCACTGGGTCCCGGTGAGGCGCAGTTGAGGACAAGAGTCAAAAGGTCTAGTTGAGGCCTAGAGGGGTACCAGATTCACCTGGTCTAGGTGACATCCAGATAGAGACAAGTGTCACCATGTCAGGGTGAGGCCCAGAGGGGATCCAGAGTCATCATGTCCAGGTGAGGCTGAGGTGTGGAACAGAGTATCCAGGTCATAATGGTCCACAGGTGAGGACCAGAGTCACCAGATCTGGGTGAGGCCCAGTTAGGATCAGAGTCACCAGTTCCAGGTGAGGCCAAGAAAGAGTCCACAGCAATCAGGTCCAGGTGGGAAACAAAGTCACCAGGACTGGGGGAGGCCCAGATGGGGACCAGAATCACCAGGTCGAGGTGAGGCCCAGGTGGTGACCAGAGTCCCTGGGTCTGTGAGAGGCCAGGTAAGGACCAGATTCACCAGGTCCAAGAGGCCCACGTGGGGACCTGAGTCACCAGGTATGGATGACGCCCAGGTGTCAACCCCACTCACCAAGTCCAGGTGAGGCCACCTGCAGGCCAGGGTCACCAGATCCAGGTGAGGCCCTAGTTGGGACCGGAGTCACCAGGGAAATGTGAGTCTACAAGAACACCACAGTCACCAAGTCCAGGTGTGGTTCATGTGGGAACGAAAGTCACCAGGTCCAGGGGAGACCCAGGTGGGGACAACAGTCACCAGGTCCTGATTGAGGCCTAGGTGGGGGACGAGAGTCATCAGGACCAGTTGAGGCCAAAGAATGGAGCAAAGTTATCATGTCCAGGTGAGGCCCAGGTGGGGAACAGAGTAACAATGTCCCATTGATGCCAGGTGGGAAAGAATCACAAGGTCCAGACGAGGCATAAGTGAAGAGTAGATTCATCAGGTCCTGTTGAGGCCTAGTTGAGAACCAGTGTCCACAGCTCCGGGTGAGTCTCAGTGGGGGACCAGAGTCACCCGGTTCTGGTGATATCCAGGTGGGGACCAGAGTCAACACGTCAGGGTGAGGCCCAGAGTGGAAGGTGAATCAATAGGTCCAGGTGAGGCCCCTATGTGGAACTGAGAAACCAGGTGCCATGATGCCCATATGAGGACCTGAGTCACCAGGACCAGGTGAGGTCCCTGTGGGAACCAGTCACCTCATCCAGGTGAGGCCAAGGTGGGACCACAGTCACCAGGTCCACGTGAGGCCCAGGTATATAAGAGAGTATCCAGGTCCAATCATGCCCAGGTAAGGACCAGAGTCAACAGGTGCAGGAGAGGCACAAATATGGATCAGAGTCATTGTGTTCCAGGTGAGGCCAGATGGCGACAACAGGAACCAGGTCCAGGAGAGCCCCATATGGGAACCAGAGCCACCAGATCCAGGTGAGGTCCAGGTGGGACCACAGTCACAAGGTCCAGGTGAGGCGCAGGTGGCAACAGGATTCACCAAGTCCAGGAGAGGCCCAGGTTGCGACCAGTCACCAGATCCAGGTGCGGACCACCTAAGGACCAGATTCACTAGGCCCAAATCAAGCCCAAGGGGTGACCAGAGTCACCGGGTAAGGGTGAGGCCCAGAGGGGAACCAGAGTAACCAGTTTAGTTTGAGGCCCAGAATGGGACCAGTGGTCCCTGATCAAAGTGAGGCCCAAGTGTGGAATAGAGTATCCAGGTCGCAATGGTGCCTGGGTGAGGACCAGAGTCACTAGGGCCATGCAGGCCCAGATGGGGAACAGAATCACTAGGTCCTGATGAGGCATAGAATAAAACCACAGTCACCAGTATCAGGTGACCCCTTGTGGGAACCAGAGCCACTCTATCCAGCTAAGTCCCAGGTCCAGCTGAGTGCCAGGTCCATGTGAGGCCCACGTGAGGAACAGATTCATCAGGTGGAATTGAGGCAAAGGTGGGGACAAGAGTCACCAGGTCTGGATGGGGCCTCGGTTGGTGCAAGATTCAGCAGTTCTGAGTTAGGTTCAGGTGGGGACGAGAGACACCAGGTCGAGGTGAGGCCAAACTGAGGACCAGAGTCACCAGATCCACATGAGGTCCATGTTGGAAAGGAGGCACCAGGTCCAGGAGAGGTCCTGGGGTGTACCAGAGTCACCAGATCCAGGTGAAGTCCAGGTGGGGACCAGAGTCACTAGGTCCAGATGAGGCCCAGGTGAGGACTAGAGTTACCAGGTACACGTGAGGCCCCGGTGGGGATCAGAGGCAACATGTCCATGTGAGTCTGGCTTGGGGACCTTGGTCAACAGGTCTACTTGAGGCCCAGGTGTGGAACACAGTAAGCAGGTCCCGGTGAGTCCCCGGTGGTGAAAACAGTCACCACGTCCAGGTGAGGCCCAGGTGGGGACCAGGATCACCAGGTCCAGGGGAGGCCCTTGAAAGAACCAGAGTCAACAGTTCGAGGTCAGGTGCAGGTTGCAACCAGGGTCAGCATGTCCAAGTCAGGCCAAAGTGGGGTTCACAATAACTAGGGCACGGTGACACACAGAGGGGGACCAGAGTCACTTGGTCCAGGTGAGGCCACTTGTGGAACACAGTCACCGGGTCCCAATTTTGCCCAGTTGAGGACAACCCGACTCACCAGGTCCAAGTGAGGCCAACCTGCAGGCCATGCCGTGATACCATATCCCGATGATGCCCAGGTAGGGACCAGAGCCACCAGGTCCAAATGAGGCCCAGATGGGGTATATTCACTAGGTCCAGGTGAGGCCCGGTTGAGGACCAGAGTCACCAGATCACCTTGAGCCCTAGAGGGGTACCAGAATCACCTGGTCCAGGTGACATTCAGGTGGGGACCAGAGTCATCAGGTCAGAGTGAGTCCCAAAGAGGTTCCAGAGTCATCATGTCCAGGTGAGGCTCAGGTGTGGAACAGAGTAACCAGGTATCAATGATGCCCAGGTGAGGACCAGAGTCACCAGATCTGGGAGACGCACAATAGGATCAGAGTCACCAGTTCCAGGTGAGGCCAAGAAAGCGTCCACAGCAATCAGGTCCATGTGGGAACAAAGTCACCAGGACTGGGTGAGGCCCAGATGGGGACCAGATTCACCAGGTCCAGGTGAGGCCCAGGTGGTGACCAGAGTCCCCGGTCTGGGAGAGGACCAGGTAAGGCCCAGATTCACCAGGTCCAAGAGACCAATGTGAGGACCTGAATCACCATGTGTGGGTGAGGCCCAAGTGGAAAGCCCACTCACCAGGTCCAGGTGAGGCCAACCTGCAGGCCAGAGTCACCAGATGCAGGTGAGGCCCTTGTGGGTACCGGACTCACCGGGTAAATATGAGTCTACAAGAACACCACAGTCACGAGGTCCAGCTGTGGTTCATGTGGGAACGAGAGTCACCAGGTCCAGGTGAGACCCAGGTGGGGACCACAGTCACCAGGTCCTGATTGAGGCCTAGGTGGGGGGACCAGAGGCATCAGGACAGTTGAGCCCAAAGTGCGGAGCAAAGTTATCATGTCCAGGTGAGGCCCAGGTGGGGAACAGAGTAACCATGTCCAATTGATGCCTGGTGGGAAAAGAGTCAGAAGGTCCAGACGAGGCATATGTGAGGAGTAGATTCATCAGGTCCTGTTGAGGCCCAGTTGAGGACCAGTGTCCACAGCTCTGGGTGAGTCCCAGAGGGGGACCAGAGTCACCCGGTTCTGGTGATATCCAGGTGGGTACCAGAGTTACCACGTCAGGGTGAGGTCCAGAGGGGAATGAGAATCACTAGGTCCAGGTGAGGCCGCGATGTGGAACTGAGAAACCAGGTCCCATGATGCACATATAAGGACCTGAGTCACCAGTTCCAGGTGAGGTCCCTGTGGAAACCAGTCACCTCGTCCAGGTGAGGCCCAGGTGGGACCACAGTCACCAGGTCAAGGTGAGGCCCAGGTATATAAGAGAGTATCCAAGTCTCAATGATATCCAGGTAAGCACCAGAGTCAACAGGTGCAGGAGAGGCCCAAATATGGATCAGAGTCATTGAGTTCCAGGTGAGGCCAGATGGAGACCACAGGAACCAGGTCCAGGAGAGCCCCATATGGGAAACAGAGCCACCAGATCCAGGTTAGGTTCAGGTGGGACCACAGTCACAAGGTCCAGGTGAGGCGCAGGTGGCAACAAGACTCACCAAGTCCAGGAGAGTCCCAGGTGGCGACCAGTCACCAGATCCAGGTGCGGACAATTAAGGACCAGATTCACCAGGCCCAAGAAAGCCCAAGGGTTGACCAGAGTCACCAGGTAAGGGTGAGGCCCAGAGCGGGATCCAGAGTAACCAGTTTAGTTTGGGGCCCCGAATGGGACCAGAAGTCCCTGGTCAAAGTGAGGCCCAGGGGAGGAATAGAGTATCCGGGTCCCAATGATTCCTGGGTGTGGACCAGATTCACTAGGGCCATGCAGGCCCAGATGGGAAACAGAATCATTAGGTCCTGGTGAGGCATAGAATAAGAGCACAGTCACCAGTATCAGGTGAGCCCCTTGTGGAAAACAGAGCCACTCTATCCAGCTGAGTCCCAGGTCCATGTGAGGCCCACGTGAGGACCAGATTCATCAGGTTGAATTAAGGCATAGCTGGGGACAAGAGTCTCCAGGTCTGGGTGCGGCCTAGGTGGGGTAAGATTCAGCAGTTCTGAGTTAGGTCAAAGTGGGGAAGAGAGACATCAGGTCCAGGTGAGGCCAAACTGAGGACCAGAGTCAACAGATCCAGGTGAGGTCCATGTTGGAAAGAGAGTCACCAGGTCCAGGAGAGGTCCAGGTGGGGACCAGAGTCACCAGATTCAGATGAAGTCCAGTTGGGGACCAGAGTCACCAGATCCACCTGAAGCACAGATTTGGACCAGACTCACTAGGTCCAGATGAGTCCCAGGTGAGGACCAGAGTAACCAGGTACACGTGAGCTCCGGTTTTGATCAGAGGCAATAGGTTCATGTGAGGCCGGCTTGGGGAAAATGGTCAACAGGTCTACCTGAGGCCCAGGTTTGGAACACAGTAAGCAGGTCCAGGTGACTCCCCGGTGGTGACAAGAGTCACCACGTCCAGGTGAGGCCCAGGTGGGGACCAGGATCACCAGGTACAGGGGAGGGCCATGAAAGTACCAGAGTCAACAGTTCGAGGTCAGGCACAGGTTGCAAACAGGATCAGCAGGTCCAAGTCAGGCCAAAGAGGGGTTCACAGTCACTAGGGCACGGTGAGACCCCGAGGGGGACCAGAGTAACCTGGTCCAGGTGAGGTCCAGGTGTGGAACACAGTCACCGAGTCCCAATTTGGCCCAGTTGAGGACCATGGTCAACAGGGCCATGTGAGGCCCAGATGGGGACCGGAGCCCCAAATTCAGGTGAAGCCAAGGTGGGGACCACAGTCACCAGATCCAGGATAGTCTCAGGTGCAGACCAGAATCACCATGTCCAGGTGAGGTGCAGGTGGCAACCACACTCACCAGGTCCCGGTTAGGCCCTGGTGGGGACCAGAGTCACGAGGTACAGGAGTAGCTAGAAACATTGCAGCCACAAGGTCCACATGATGTCCATGTGGGAACGAAAATCACCAGTTTCAGGTGAGGACCAGGTGGGGATCCGACTCACCATGTCCAGGTGAGACCCACGTGGGAACCAGTGTCACCATGTCCAGGTGTGGCCCAGGTGAAGACGAGAGTTAATAGGTCCGTCTGGGTCACTGTTAGTGAACGGTGTAACCATATCCTAATGCTACCCAGGTGGGTACCGGAGACCAGGTCCTGGTGAGGCCCAGGTGGGACCAGAGACATGAGGTCCAGGTGAGGTCCCGATGGGAACCACAGTCACCAGGTCAGGTGAGGCCATGCTTAGGATCAGAGTCACCAGTTACAGGTGAGGCACAGGTGGAGCCAGAGTCACCTGGTACAGAAGAGGCCAAAGTCAGGACCAGAATTACCACGATGAGGTTAGTCCCAGAGGGGAATAGAGGAACCATTTCCCGATGATGCCCAGGTAGAAACAGAGTCACCAGTTATAGATGAGGCGCAGTTGGGGAGCATGTTCACTAGGTCCCGATGAGGCCCATTTGAGGACCAGAGTCACAAGGTCTAGTTGAGGCCTAGAGGGGTACCAGATTCACCTGGTCTAGGTGACATCCAGATGGGGACCAGAGTCACCATGTCAGGGTGAGGCCCAGAGGGGATCCAGAGTCATCAAGTTCAGGTGAGGCTCAGGTGTGGAACAGTGTATCCAGGTTATAATGGTCCACAGGTGAGGACCAGAGTCACCATATCTGGGTGAGGCCCAGTTAGGATCAGAGTCACCAGTTCCAGGTGAGGCCAAGAAGGGGTCCACAGCAATCAGGTCCGGGTGGGAACAAAATCAACAGGACTGGGTGAGGCCCAGATGGGGACCAGATTCACCAGGTCCAGGAGAGTCCCAGGTGGTGACCAGAGTCCCCGGGTATGGGAGAGGACCAGGTAAGGACCAGATTCACCAGGTCCAAGAGGCCCACGTGGGGACCTGAGTCACCAGGTATGGGTGAGGCCCAGGTGGCAACCCCACTCACCAGGTCCAGGTGAGTCCAACCTGCAGGCCAGAGTCACCAGATCCAGGTGAGGCCCTAGTGGGGACTGCAGTCACCAGGTAAATGTGAGTCTACAAGAACACCACAGTCACCAGGTCCAGGTGTGGTTCATGTTGGAACGAGATTCCCCAGGTACAGGTGAGACCCATGTGGGGACCACAGTCACCAGGTCCAGATTGAGGCCAGGTCGGGGGACCAGAGTCATCTGGACCCTTTGAGGCCGAAGTGCGGAGCACAGTTATGATGTCCAGGTGAGGCCCAGGTGGGGAACAGAGTAACCATGTCCCATTGATGCCAGGTGGGAAAAGAGTCACAAGGTCCAGACGAGGCCTAAGTGAGGAGTGGGATTCACCAGGACCTGTTGAGGCCAAGTTGAGGACCAGTGTCCCCAGCTCTGGATGAGTCCCAGACGGGGACCAGAGTCACCCGTTTCTCGTGATATCCAGGTGGGGACCAGAGTCACCATGTCAGGGTTAGGCCAGAGGGGGCCGAGAGTCACTAGGCCCAGGGGAGGCCCCGATGTGGAACTGAGAAACCAGGTCCCATGATGCCCATATGAGGACCTGAGTCACCAGGTCCAGGTGATGTCCCTGTGGGAACCAGTCACCTCGTCCAGGTGAGGCCCAGGTGGGAACACAGTCACCAGGTCCAGGTGAGGCCCAGGTATATAAGAGACTCTCCATGAACCAATGATGCCCAGGTAAGGACCAGAGTCAACATGTCCAGGAGAGGCCCAAATATGGATCAGAGTCATTGTGTTCCAGGTGAGGCCTGATGGATACCACAGGAACCAGGTCCAGGAGAGCCCCATATGGTAAACAGAGCCACCAGATACCGGTGAGGTCCAGGTGGGACACAGTCACAAGTCCAGGTGAGGCGCAGGTGGCAACAGAATTCACCAAGTCCAGGTGAGGCCCAGATGGTGAGCAGTCACGAGATACAGGTGCGGACCACCTAAGGTCCAGATTAACCAGGCCCAAGTGAAGCCCAAGGGGTGACCAGAGTCACCAGGGAAGGGTGAGGCCCAGAGTGGAAACAGAGTAACCAGTTTAGTTTGAGGCCCAGAATGGGACCAGAGGTCCCTGGTTAAAGTGAGGCCCAGGTGTGGAATAGAGTATCCAGGTCCCAACGATGTCTGGGTGAGGACCATAGTCACTAGGGCCATGCAGGCCCAGATGGGAACAGAATCACTAGGTCCTGGTGAGGCATAGAAATAAGACCAGAGTCAGCAGTATCAGGTGAGCCCCTTGTGGGAACCAGAGAAACTCTATCCAGCTGAGTCCCAGGTCCATGTGAGGCCCACGTGAGGACCAGACCAGGTAAGGACCAGATTCACCAGGTCCAAGAGGCCCACGTGGGGACCTGAGTCACCAGGTATGGGTGAGGTCCAGGTGGCAACCCCACTCACCAGGTCCAGGTGAGTCCAAAATGCAGGCCATGGAGAGGAACCCATGTCCTGATGATGCCCAGGTAGGGACCAGAGTTACCAGGTCCAGGTGAGGCCCACCTGTAGACCATGCAGTTGAACCATGTCCTGATGGTGCCCAGGTAGGGACCAGAGTCACCAGGTCCAAATGAGGCGCAGATGGAGCATATTCACTAGGTCCAGGTGAGGTCCAGTTGAGGGCCAGAGACACCAGATCTGGTGGAGGCCTAGAGGGGTATCAGAATCACATGGTCCAGGTGACATCCAGATGTGGACCAGAGTCACCAGGTAAGGGTGAGGCAAAGAGAGGTTCCAGAGTCATCATGTCCAGGTGAGGCTCAGGTGTGGAACAGAGTTACCAGGTACCAATGGTGCCCAGGTGAGGACCAGAGTCACCAGGTCTTGGTGACGCGCAGATAGAATCAGAGTCACCAGTTTCAGGTGAGGCCAAGAAAGTTTCCACAACAAATCAGGTCCAGGTGAGGAACAAAATCACCAGGACTGGATGAGGCCCAGATGGGGACAAGATTCAACAGGTCCAGATACGGCCCAGATGTTGACCAGAGTCCCCGGGTCTGGGAGAGGACCAGGTAAGGACCAGATTCACCAGATCCAAGAGGCCCAAAGTGGGGACTAGGCCCAAAGTGAGGCTCTAGTGGGGACCGGAGTCACCAGGTAAATGTGAGTCTACAAGAACACCACAGTCACCAGGTCCAGGTGTGGTTCATGTGGGAACGAGAGTCACCAGGTCCAGGTGAGACCCAGGTGGGGATCACAGTCACCAGGTCCAGATTGAGGCCTAGGTGGGGGTAACAGTGTCATCAGGAGCAGTTGAGGCCAAAGTGTGGAGCATTGTTATCATGTCCAGGTGAGGCCCAGGTGGGGAACAGAGTAACCATGTCCCATTGATGCCAGGTTGGAAGAGTCAAAGGTCCAGATGAGGCCTAAGTGAGGAGAGATTCACCAGGTCCTCTTGAGGCCCAGTTGAGGGCCAGTGTCCCCAGCTCTAGGGGATTCCCAGAGGGGTACAAGAGTCACCCGGTTCTGCTGATATCCAGGTGGGGACCAGAGTCAGCACGTCAGGGTGAGGCCCAGAGGGGGACGAGAATCTCTAGGTCCAGGTGAGGCCCCTATATGGAACTGAGAAACCAGGTCCCATGATGCCCATATGAGGACCTGAGTCACCAGGCCCTGGTGAGGTCCCTGAAGGAACCAGTCACCTCGTCCAGGTGAGGCCCAGGTGGGACCACAGTCACCAGATCCAGGTGAGGCCCAGGTATATAAGAGAGTATCCAGGTCCCAATGATATCCAGGTAAGGACCAGAGTCAACAGGTGCAGGAGAGGCCCAAATATGGATCAGAGTCATTGTGTTCCTGGTGAGGCCAGATGGAGAACACAGGAACCAGTTACAGGAGAGCCCCATATGGGAACCAGAGCCCCCAGATCCAGGTGAGAACCAGGTGGGACCACAGTCACAAGGTCCAGGTGAGGCGCAGGTGGAAACAGGATTCCCCGAGTCCAGGTGAGGCCCAGGTGGCGACCAGTCACCAGATCCAAGTGAGGACAAGCAAAGGACCTTATTCACCAGGCCCAATGAAGCCAAAGGGTGACCAGTGTCACCAGGTAAGGGTGAGGCCCAGAGGAGGAACCAGAGTAACCAGTTTAGTTTGAGGCCCAGAATGGGAACAGAGGTCCCTGTTCAGTGTGAGTCCCAGATGTGGAATAAAGTATCCAGGACCCAATGATGCCTGGGTGAGGACCAGAGTGCCGAAGGCCATGCAGGCCCAGATGGGGAACAGAATCACTAGGTGCTGGTGAGGCATAGAATAAGACCACAGTCACCAGTATCAGGTGAGCCCCTTGTGGGAACCAGACCCACTCTATCCAGCTGAATCCCAGGTCCATGTGAGGCCCAAGTGAGGACCAGATTCATCAGGTCGAATTGAGGCATAGCTGGGGACAAGAGTCACCAGGTCTGGGTGCCGTCTAGGTGGGGCATGATTCAGCAGTTCTGAGTTAGGTCAAAGTGGGGACAAGAGACACCAGGTAGAGGTGAGGCCAAACTGAGGACCAGAGTTACCAGATCCAGGTGAGGTCCATGTTGGAAAGACAGTCACCAGGTCCGAGAGAGGTCCAGGTGGAGACCAGAGTCACCAGATCCAGGTGAAGCCCAGGTGGGGACCAGAGTCACTAGGTCCAGATGAGGTCTAGGTGAGGACCAGAGTTACCAGGTACACGTGAGTCCCCGGTGATGATCAGAGGCAACAGGTCCATGAGAGGCCGGCTTTTGGATCATGGAAAACAGATCTACTTGAGGCCCAGGTGTGGAACACAGTAAGCAGGTCCAGGTGAGTCACCGGTGGTGACAAGTGTCACCACGTCCAGGTGAGGCCCAGGTGGGGACGAGGATCACCAGTTCCAGGGCAGGACCTTGCAAGAACCAGAGTCAACAGTTCGAGGTCAGGCGAGGGTGGCAACCAGGTTCAGCAGGTCCAAGTCAGGCCAAAGTGGGTTTCACAGTCATTAGGGTACATTGACACCCAGAGGGGGACCAGAGTCACCTGGTCCAGGTGAGGTCCAGTTGTGGAACACAGTCACCGGGTATTAATTTTTCTCAGTTGTGGACCATGGTCAACAGGCCCAGGTGAGGCCCAGATGGGGACCGGAGTTCCCAAATCCAGGTGAAGCCTAGGTGGGGACCACAGTCACAAGATCAAGGGCAGTCTCAGGTGCAGACCAGAATCACCATGTCCAGGTATGGCCCAGGTGAAGAGCAGAGTTAATAGGTCCGGCTGGGTCACTGTTAGTGAACAGTGTAACCATATCCTGATGCTACCCAGGTGGGTACCAGAGACACCAGGTCCTGGTGAGGACCAGGTCGGACCAGGGACATGAGGGCCAGGTGAGATCCCGATGGGAACCACAGTCACCAGGTCAGGTGAGGCCATGCTTAGGATCAGAGTCACCAGTTACAGGTGCGGCCCAGGTCGAGCCAGAGTCACCTGGTACAGAATAGGCCAAAGTCAGGACCAGAGTTACCAGGATCAGGTCAGTCCCAGTGGGGAATAGAGTAACCATGTCCCGATGATGCCCAGGTAGAACCAGAGTCACCAGAGCCAGATGAGGCGCAGGTGGGGAGCATGTTCACTAGGTCCCAGTGAGGCCCAGTTGAGGACCAGAGTCACCAGGTCTAGTTGAGGCCTAGAGGGGTACCAGATTCACCTGGTCTAGGTGAAATCCAGATTGGCACCAGAGTCACCATGTCAGGGTGAGGCCCAGAGGGGATTAAGAGTCATCATGTCCAGGTGAGGCTCAGGTGTGGAACCGAGTATCCAGATCATAATGGTCCTCAGGTGAGGACCAGAGTCACCAGATCTGGGTGAGGCCCAGTTAGGATCAGAGTCACAAGTTCCAGGTGAGGCCAAGAAGGAGTCCACAGCAATCAGGTCCAGGTTGGCAACAAATTCACCAGGACTGGGTGAGGCCCAGATGGGGACCAGATTTACCAGGTCCAGGTGACTTACAGGTCTTGACCAGACTTACCAGTTCCGGGTGAGGACCAGGTAAGGACAAGATTCAACAGGTCCACGTGAGGCCCACGTGGGGACCTGTGTCACCAGGTATGGGGGAGGCCCAGGTGGCAACCCCACTCCCCAGGTCCATGTGAGGCCAACATGCAGGCCATGCAGAGGAACCATGTCACGATGATGCCCTGGTTGGGACCAGAGTTACCAGATCCAGGTGAGGCAAACCTTCAGGCCATGCAGTGGAACCATGTCCCGATGATGCCCAGGTAGGGACCAGAGTCATCAGGTCCAAATGAGGCCCAGATGGAGCATATTCACTAGGTCCAGGTGAGGCCCAGTTGAGGACCAGAGTTACCAGATCTGGTTGAGGCCTAGAGGGGTACCAGAATCACCTGGTCCCGGTGACATCCAGATGGGGACCAAGTCACAAGGTCAGGGTGAGGCCCAGAGATTTTCCACATACATCATGTCCAGGTGAGGCTCAGGTGCGGAACAGAGTAACCATGTCCCATTGATGGCAGGTGGGAAAAGAGCCACCGGGTCCAGAAGAGGCCTAAGTGAGGAGTAGATTCACCAGGTCCTATTGAGGCCCAGTTGAGGAGCAGTGTCCCCAGATCCGGGTGAGTCCCAGAGGGGGACCAGAGTCACCCAGTTCTGGTGATATCCAGGTGGGTACCAGAGTCACCACGTCAGGGTGAGGCCCAGAGCGGGACGAGAATCTCTAGGTCCAGGACAGGCCCCGATGTGGAACTGAGAAACCAGGTCCCATGATGCCCATATGAGGTCCTGAGTCACCAGGTCCAGGTGAGGTCCCTGTGGGAACCAGTCTCCTCGTCCAGGTGAGGCCCAGGTGGGACCACAGTCACCAGATCCAGGGCAGTCTCAGGTGCAGACCAGAATCACCAGGTCAAGGTGAGGTGCAAGTGGCAACCACACTCACCAGGTCCCGGTGAGGCCCTGGTAGGGACCAGAGTCACGAGGTATTTGAGAAGCTAGAAACACTGCAGCCACCAAGTCCACATGATGTCCATGTGGGAACGAGAATCACCAGTTACAGGTGAGGACCAGGTGGGGATCCAACTCACCATGTCCAGGTGAGAACCAGGTGGGAGCCAGTGTCACCACGTCCAGGTGTGGCCCAGGTGAAGACCAGAGTTAATAGGTCCGGCTGGGTCACTGTTAGTGAACAGTGTAACCACATCCTGATGCTACCCAGGTGGTTACCAGAGACACTAGGTCCTGATGAGGCCCAGGTGGGACCGGAGACATGAGGTCCAGGTGAGATCCCATTGGGAACCACAGTCACCAGGTCAGGTTAGGCCATGCTTAGGATCAGAGTCACCAGTTACAGGTGAGGCCCAGGTGGAGCCAGAGTCACCTGGTACAGAAGAGGCCAAAGTCAGGACCAGAGTTACCAAGATCAGGTCAGTCCCAGTGGGGAATAGAGTAACCATGTCCCGAAGATGCCTAGGTAGAAACAGAGTCAACATGTCCAATTGAGGCGCAGGTGGGGAGCATTTTCACTCGGTCCCGATGAGGCCCAGTTGAGCACCAGAGTCACCAGGTCTAGTTGAGGCCTGGAGGGGGACAAGATTCACCTGGTCTAGGTGACATCCAGATGGGGACCAGAGTCACCATGTCAGGCTGAGGCCCAGAGAGGATTAAGAGTCATCAGGTCCAGGTGAGGCTCAGGTGTGGAACAGAGTATCCAGGTCGTAATGGTCCAGAGGTGAGGACCAGAGTCAGCAGATCTGGGTGAGGCCCAGAAAGGATCCAGAGTCCTCATGTTCAGATGAGGCTCAGGTGTGGAACAGAACATCCAGATCATAATGGTCCAGAGGTGAGGACCAGAGTCAGCAGATCTGGGTGAGGCCCAGAAAGGATCCAGAGTCCTCATGTTCAGATGAGGCTCAGGTGTGGAACAGAACATCCAGATCATAATGGTCCACAGGTGAGGACCAGAGTCACCAGATCTGGGTGGGGCCCAGTTAGGATCAGCGTCACCAGTTCCAGGTGATTCCAAGAAGTAGTCCACAGCAATCAGGTCCAGGTGGGGAACAAAGTCACCAGGACTGAGTCAGGACCAGATGGGGACCAGATTCACCAGGTCCAGGTGATTCCCAGGTGGTGACCAGAGTTACCAGTTCCGGGTGAGGACCAAGCAAGGACTAGATCCACCAGGTCCAAGTGAGGCCCACGTGGGGACCTGTGTCACTAGGCATGGGTGAGGCCCAGGTGGCAAGCCCACTGACCAGGTCCAGGTGAGGCCAACCTGCAGGCCATTCAGTGAAACCATGTCCCGATGATGACCAGGTAGGGACCTGACTTACCAAGTCCAAGTGAGGCCAACCTGCAGGCCATGCAGTGGAACCATGTCCAGATGATGCCCAGGTAGGGACCAGAGTCACCAGGTCCAATGAGGCCCAGATGGTGCATATACACTAGGTCCAGGTGAGGCCCAGTTGAGGACCAGAGTCACCAGATTTGGTTGAAGCCTAGAGGGGTACCATAATCACCTGGTCCAGGTGACATCCAGATGGGGACCAGAGTCACCAGGTCAGGGTGAGGCCCAGAGAGTTCCAGAGTCATCATGTCCAGGTGAGGCTCAGGTGTGCAACAGAGTCAGCATGTACCAATGATGCCCAGGTGAGGACCAGAGTCACCAGGTCTGGGTGACGCGCAGATAGGATCAGAGTCACCAGTTCTAGGTGAGGCCAAGAAGGAGTCCACAGCAATCAGGTCTAGGTGGGGAACAAAGTCACGAGGACTGGGTGAGTCTCAGATAGGGACCAGATTCACCAGGTCCAGGGGAGGCCCAGGTAGTGACCAGAGTCCTCTGGTCTAGGAGAGGACCAGGAAAGGATCAGATTCACGAGGTCCAAGAGCCCCACGCGGGGACCTGAGTCACAACGTATGGGTGAGGCCCAGGTGGCAACCCCACTTACCAGGTCCAGGTGAGGCCAACCTGCAGGCCATGCAGAGGAACCATGTCCGGATGATGCCCAGGTAGGGTCCAGAGTTACCAGGTCCAGGTGAGTGCAACCTGCAAGCCATGCAGTGGAACCATGACCCGATGATGCCGAGGTAGTGACCAGAGTCAACAGGTCCAAATGAGGCCCAGATGGAGCATATTCACTAGGTCCATGTGAGGCCCAGTTGAGGACCATAGTCACCAGACCTGGTTGAGGCCTAGAGGGGTACCAGAATCACCGGTCCTGGTGACATCCAGATGGGGACCAGAGTCACCAGGTCAGGGTGAGGCCAAGAGAGGTTCCAGAGTCATCATGTCTAGGTTAGGCTCAGGTGTGGAACAGAGTCACCAGGTACCAATGATGCCCAGGTGAGGACCAGGGTCACCAGGTTTGGGTGACGCGCAGATAGGATCAGTCACCAGTTCCAGGTGAGGCCATGAAAGAGTCCACAGCAATCAGGTCCAGGTGGGGAACAAATTCACCAGGACTTGGTGAGGACCAGTGGGGACGAGATTCACCAGGAACAAGTGAGGCCCAGGTGGTGACCAGAGTCCCCGGTTCTGGGAAAGGACCAGGTAAGGACAAGATTCACCAGGTCCAAGAGGCCCACTTGGGGAACTGAGTCACCAGGTATGGGTGAGGTCCAGGTGGCAACCCCACTCAACAGGGCCAGGTGAGGCCAACCTGCAGGACAGAGTCACCAGGTACAGGTTAGGCCCTAGTGGGGACCCGAGTCACCAGGTAAAAAGAGTCTACAAGAACACCACAGTTACCATGTACAGGTGTTGTTCTTGTGGGAACGAGAGTCACCAGGTCCAGGTGAGACCTAGGTGGGGACCACAGTCACCAGGTCCAGATTGAGGCCTAGGTGGGGGGACGAGAGTCATCAGGACCAGTTGAGGCCAAAGAATGGAGCAAAGTTATCATGTCCAGGTGAGGCCCATTTGGGGAACAGAGTAACCATGTCCCATTGAATCCAGGTGGGTAAAGAGTCACAAGGTCCAGACGAGGCCTAAGTGAGGAGAAGATTCAGCAGGTCCTGTTGAGGCCCAGTTGAGGAATAGTGCCCCAGCTCCGGGTTAGTCCCAGTGAGGGACCAGAGTCACCCGGTTCTGGTGATATCCAGGTGGGGACCAGAGTCACCACGTCAGGGTGAGGCCCAGAGGGGGACGAGAATCACTAGGTCCAGGGGAGGCCCCGATGTGGAACTGAGAAACCAGGTCCCATGATGCCCATATGAGGACCTGAGTCACCAGGTACAGGTGAGGTCCCTGTGGGAACCAGTCACCTCGTCCAGGTGAGGCCCAGGTGGGACCACAGTCACCAGGTCCAGGTGAGGCCCAGGTATATAATAGAGTACCCAGGTCCCAATGATGCCCATGTAAGGACCAGAGTTAACAGGTCCAGGAGAGGCCCAGATATGGATCAGAATCATTGTGTTCCAGGCGAGGCCAGATGGAGACCACAGGAACACGGACCAGGAGAGCCCCATATGGGAACCAGAGCCACCAGATCCAGGTGAGGTCCAGGTGGGACAACAGTCACAAGGTCAAGGTGACGCGCAGGTGGCAACAGGATTCACCAAGTCCAGGTGAGGCCCAGGGGTCGACCAGTCGCCAGATCCATGTGAGGACCAGCCAAGGACCAGATTCACCAAGCCCAAGTGAAGCCCAAGGGGTGACCAGAGTCACCAGGTAAGGGTGAGGCCCAGAGGGGGAACCAGAGTAACCAGTTTAGTTTGAGGCCCAGAATGGGACCAGAGGTCCCTGGTCAGAGTGAGGCACAGGTGTGGAATAGAGTATCCAGGTCCCAATGATGCCTGGGTGAGGACTAGAGTCACGAGGGCCATGCAGACCCAGATGGGGAACAGAATCACTAGGTCCTGGTGAGGCATAGAATAAGACCACAGTCAGCAGTATCATTTGAGCCCCTTGCGTGAACCAGAGCCACTCTATCCAGCTGAGTCCCAGGTCCATGTGAGGCCCAGGTGAGAACCAGATTCATCAGGTCGAAGTGAGGCATAGCTGGGGAGTAGAGTCACCAGGTCTAGGTTCGGCCTAGGTGGGGCAAGATTCATCAGTTCTGAGTTAGGTCAAAGTGGGGACGAGAGACACTAGATCCAGGTGAGGCCAGAATGAGGACCAGAATAACCGGATCCAGGTGAGGTCCATTTTGGAAAGAGAGTCACCAGGTCCAGGTGAGGCCCAGGTGGTGACCAGAGTCCCCGGGTCTGGGAGAGGACCAGGTAAGGTCCAGATTCACCAGGTCCAAGAGGCCCACATGGGGACCTGAATCACCAGGTATGGGTGCGGCCCTGGTGGCAAACCCTACTCACCAGATCCAGGTGAGGCCAGCCTGCAGACCAGAGTCACCAGATCCAGGTGAGGCCCTAGTGGGGACCGGAGTCACCAGGTAAATGTGAGTCTACAAGAACACCACAGTCACCAGGTCCAGGTGTGGTTCAAGTGGGAACGAGAGTCACCAGGTCCAGGTGAGACCCAGGTGGGGACCACAGTCACCAAGTCCAGATTGAGGCCTAGGTGGGGGGACCAGAGTCATCAGCACCAGTTGAGGCCAAAGTGCGGAGCAAAGTTATCATGTCCAGGTGAGGCCCAGGTGGGGAACAGAGTAACCATGTCCCATTGATGCCAGGTGGGAAAAGAGTCACAAGGTCCAGACGAGGCCTAAGTGAGGAGTAGATTCAGCAGGTCCTGTTGAGGCCCAGTTGAGGACCACTGTCCCCAGCTCCGGGTGAGTCCCGGAGGGGGACCAGAGTCACCCGGTTCTGGTGATATCCACGTGGGGACCAGAGTCACCACGTCAGGGTGAGGCCCAGAGGGGGATGAGAATCACTAGCTCCAGGTGAGGCCCCAATCTGGAACTGAGAAACCAGGTCCCATGATGTCCATATGAAGACCTGAGTCACCAGGTCCCGGTGAGGTCCCTGTGGGAACCAGTCACCTGATCCAAGTGAGGCCCAGGTGGGACCACAGTCACCAGGTCCAGGTGAGGCCCAGGTATATGAGAGTATCTAGGTCCCAATGATGCCCAGGTAAGGACCAGAGTCAACAGGTCCAGGAGTGTCCCAAATATGGATCCGAGTCATTGTGTTCCAGGTGAGGCCAGATGGAGACCACAGGAACCAGGTGAGGAGAGTCCCATATGGGAACCAGAGCCACCAGATCCAGGTGAGGTCCAGGTGGGACCACAGTCACAAGGTTCGGGTGAGGCGCAGGTGGCAACAGGATTCACCAAGTCCAGGTGAGGCCCAGCTGGCGACCAAATCCAGCTGAGGACCAGCTAAGGACCAGATTCACCAGGCCCAAGTGAAGCCCAAGGGGTGACCAGAGTCACCAGGGAAGGGTGAGGCCCAGAGTGGAACCAGAGTAACCAGTTTAGTTTGAGGTCCAGAATGGGACCAGAGGTCCCTGGTCAAAGTGAGGCCCAGGTGTGGAATAGAGTATCCAGTTCCCAATGATGCCTGGGTGAGGACCAGAGTCACTAGGGCCATGCAGGCCCAGATCAGGAACAGAACCTCTAGGTCCTGGTGAGGCATAGAATAAGACCACAGTCACCAGTATCAGGTGAGCCCCTTGTGGGAACCAGAGCCAGTCTATCCAGATGAGTCCCAGGTGATGTGAGGCCCACGTGAGGACCAGATTCATCAAGTCGAATTGAGGCATAGCTGTGGACAAGTGTCACCTGGTCTGGGTGCGGCCTATGTGGGGCAAGATTCAACAGTTCTGATGTAGGTCAAAGTGGGGAAGAGAGACACCAGGAACAGGTGAGTCCAAACTGAGGACCAGATTCACCAGATCCAGGTGAGGTCCATGTTGGAAAGAGAGTCACCAGGTCCAGGAGAGGTCCAGGTGGGGACCCGAGTCACCAGATCCAGGTGAAGTCCAGGTGGGGACCAGAGTCACCAGATCCAGGTGAAGCCCAGGTGGGGACCAGAGTCAGTATGTCCAGACGAGGTCAAGGTGGGGACCAGAGATACCAGGTACAAGTGAGGCCCCGGTGGGGAGCAGTGGGAACAGGTCCATGTGAGGCCGTCCTGGGGAACATGGTCAACAGGTCTACTTGAGGCCCAGGTGTGGAACACAGTAAGCAGGTCCAGGAGAGTCCCCGATGGTGACAAGTGTCACCACGTCCAAGTGAGATCCAGGTGGGACCAGGATGACCAGGTCGAGGGGAGGTCTTTGAAAAACCAGAGTCTACAGTTTGAGGTCAGGCGCAGGTGGCAACCAGTATCAGCAGGAACAAGTCAGGCCATAGAGGGGGTTCACAGTCACTAGGGCACGGTGAGACCCAGAGGGGGACCAGAGTCACCTGGTCCAGGTGAGGTCCAGTTGTGGAACACAGTCACCGGGTCCCAATTTTGCCCAGTTGAGGACCATGGTCAACAGGGCCAGGTGAAGCCCAGATGGAGACCGGAGTCCACAAATCCAGGTGAAGCCCAGGTGGGGACCACAGTCACCAGATCCAGGGTAGTCTCAGATGTAGACCAGAATCACCAGGTCCAGGTGAGGTGCAGGTGGCAACCACACTCACCAGGTCCCGGGGAGGCCCTGGTGGGGACCAGAGTCACGAGGTATATGAGAAGCTAGAAACACTGCAGCCACAAGGTCCACATTATGTCCATGTGGGAATGAAAATCATCAGTTACAGGTGAGGACCAGGTGGAGATCCGACTCACCATGTCCAGGTGAGTCCCAGGTGCGAACCAGTGTCACCATGTCCAGGTGTGGCCCAGGTGAAGACCAGAGTTAATATGTCCGGCTGGGTCACTGTTAGAGAACAGTGTAAACATATCCTGATGCTACCCAGGTGGGCACCACAGAAACCAGGTCCTGGTGAGGCCCAGGTGGGCCCAGAGACATGAGGTCCAGAAGAGGTCCCGATGGGAACCACAGTCACCAGGTCTGGTGAGGCCATGCTTAGGATCAGAATCACCAGTTACAGGTGAGGCCCCTGTTGAGCCAGAGTCACCTGGTACAGAAGAGGCCAAAGTCAGGACCAGAGTTACAAGGATCAGGTCAGTCCCAGTGGGGAATAGAGTAACCATGCCCCGATGATGCCCAGGTAGAACCAGAGTCACCAGGTCCAGATGAGGCGCAGTTGGGGAGCATATTCACTCGGTCCCAGTGAGGCCCAGTTGCGGACCAGTGTCACCAGGTCTAGTTGAGGACTAGAGGGGTACCAGTTTCACCTGGTCTAGGTGACATCCAGATGAGGAGCAGAGTCACCATGTCAGGGTGAGGCCCAGAGGGGATCCAGAGTCATCATGTCCAAGTGAGGCTCAGGTGTGGAACGTAGTATCCAGATCATAATGGTCCACAGGTGAGGACCAGAGTCACCAGATCTGGGTGAGACCAAGTTAGGATCACACTCACTACTTCCAGGTGAGGCCAAGAAGGTGTCCACAGCAATCAGGTGCAGGTGGGAACAAAGTCACCAGGATAGGGTGAGGCCCAGATGGGGACCAGATTCACCAGGTCCAAGTGAGGCCCACGTGGGTGCATGGGTCACCAGGTACAGGGGAGGCATAGCTGGGACAAGAGTCACCAGATCTGGGTGCGGCCAGGGGCCTCAGGTGGAAACCCCAATCATCAGGTCCAGGTGAGGCCAACCCTTGGGCCATGCAGAGGAACCGTGTCCCGATGATGCCCATGCAGGGACCAGAGTTACCAGGTTCTGGTGAGTCCAATCTGTAGGCCATGCAGTTTAACCATGTCCCGATGATGCCCAGGGAGGGATCAAAGTCACCAGGTCCAAATGAGGCCCAGATGAAGCATATTCACTAGGTCCCGTTGAGGCCCATTGAGGACCAGAGTCACCAGATCTGGTTGAGGCCCAGAGGGGTACCAGAATCACCTGGTACAGGTAACATCCAGATGGAGACCAGAGTCACCAGGTCAGGGTGAGGCCCAGAGAGGTTCCAGAGTCATCATGTCCAGGTGAGGCTCAGGTGTGGAACAGAGTAACCAGGTACCAATGATGCCCAGGTGAGGACCAGAATCACCATATCTGGGTGACGCGCAGATAGGATCAGAGTCACCAGTTTCAGGTGAGGCCAAGAAAGAGTCCACAGCAATGAGGTCCAGGTGGGGAACAAAGTCACCAGGTCTGGGTGAAGCCCAGATGGGGACCAGATTCACTGGTCCAGGTGATTCCCAAGTGGTGACCAGAGTTACCAAATCCGGTGAGGACCAGGTAAGGACAAGATTCACCAGGTCTAAGTGAGGCCCACGTCGGGACCTGTGTCACCAGGTATGGGTGAGGCCCAGGTGGCAAACTCACTCACCAGGGCCAGGTGAGGCATACGTGCAGGCCATGCAGAAGAACCGTGTCCCGATGATGCCCAGGGAGGGTCCAGAGTTACCAGGTCTAGGTGAGTCCAACCTGCCTGCCATGCAGTGGAATCATGTCCCGATGTTGCCCAGATAGTGACCAGAGTTTCCAGGTCCAAATGAGGCCGAGATGGAGCATATTCACTAGGTCCAGGTGAGGCCCAGTTGAGAACCAGAGTCCCCAGAACTTGTTGAGGCCTAGAGGGGTACCAGAATCACCTGGTCCAGGTGACATCCAGATGGGGACCAGAGTCACCAGGTCAGGGTGAGGCCCAGAGGGGATCCAGAGTCATCATGTCCAGGTGAGGCCCAGGTGTTGACCAGAGTCCCCGGGTCTGGGAGAGGACCAGGTAAGGACCAGATTCACCAAGCCCAAGTGAAGCCCAAGGGGTGACTAGAGTCACCAGGTAAGGGTGAGGCCCAAAGGGGGAACTAGAGTAACCAGTTAAGTTTGAGGCCCAGAATGGGACCAGAGGTCCCTAGTCAGAGTGAGGCCCAGTCGTGGAATAGAGTATCCAGGTCCCATGATGCCTGGGTGAAGACCAGAGTCACTCGGGCCATGCAGGCCCAGATGGGGAACAGAATCACTAGGTCCTGGTGAGGCATAGAATAAGACCACAGTCACCAGTATCAGGTGAGCCCCTTGTGGGAACCAGAGCCACTCTATCCAGCTTAGTCCCAGGTCCATGTGAGGCCCACGTGAGAACCAGGTTCATCAGGTCGAATTGAGGCATAGCTGGGGTCAAGAGTCACAGGTCTGTGTGCGGCCTAGGTGGGGCAAGATTCAGCAGTTCTGCGTTAGGTCAAAGTGTGGACGAGAGACACTAGGTTCAGATGTGGCCAAACTGAGGACCAGAGTCACCAGATCCAGGTGAGGTCCAGGTGGGGACCAGAGTCAACAGATCCAGGTGAAGCCCAGGTGGGGACCAGACTCACTAGTTCCAGATGAGGCCCAGGTGAGGAGCAGAGTTACCACGTACACATTACGCCCCGGTTGGGATCAGAGGCAACATGTCTATGTGAGGCCGTCTTGGGGACGATGGTAAACAGGTCTACTTGAGGCCCAGGTGTGGAACACAGTAAGCAGGTCCAGGTGATTCCCCGGTGGTGCAAGTGTCACCACGTCCTGGTTTGGCCCAGTTGGGGACCAGAATCACCAGGTACAGTGGAGGCCCTTGAAAGTACCACAGTCAACAGTTCGAGGTCAGTCGCAGGTGGCAACCAGGGTCAGCAGGTCCAAGTCAGGCCAAAGTGGGGTTCACAGTCACTAGGGCACGTGAGACCCAGAGGGGGACCAGAGTGACCTGGTCCAGGTGAGGTCCAGTTGTGGAACACAGTCACCGGGTCGCAATATTGCCCAGTTGAGGACCATGGTCAACAGGGCCAGGTGAGGCCCAGATGGGGACCGGAGTCCCGAAATCCAGGTGAATCCCAGGTGGGGACCACAGTCACCAGATCCAGGGTAGTCTCAGGTGCAGACCAGAATCACCAGGTCCAGGTGAGGTGCAGGTGGCAACCAAACTCACCAGGACCCGGTGAGGCCCTGGTGGGGATCAGAGTCACAAGGTACATGAAAAGCTAGAAACACTGCAGCCAACAGGTCCACATGATTTCCATGTGGGAACGAGAATCACCAGTTACAGGTGAGGACCATGTGGGGATCCGACTCACCATGCCCAGGTGAGTCCCAGGTGGGAACCAGTGTCACCATGTCCAGGTGTGGCCCATGTGAAGACCAGAGTTAATAGGTCCGGCTTGGTCACTGATAGTGAACAGGGTAACCATATCCTGATGCTACCCAGGTGGGTACCAGAGACACCAGGTCTCGGTGAGGCCCAGGTGGGACCAGAGACATGAGGTCCAGGTGAGGTCCTGATGGCAACCACAGTCACCAGGTCAGGTGTGGTCATGCTTAGAATCAGTGTCACCAGATAAAAGTGAGGCCCAGGTGGTGCTAGAGTCACCTGGTACAGACGCGGCCAAAGTCAGGACGAGAATTACCAGGATCAGGTAAGTCCCAGTGGGGAATAGAGTAACCATGTCCCGAATGCCCAGGTAGAACCAGAGTCACCAGGTCCAGATGAGGCGCAGGTGTGGAGCATGTTCACTAGGTCACGGTGAGGCCCAGTTCAGGACCAGAGTCGCCAGGTCTAGTTGAGGACTAGAGGGGTACCAGATTCACCTGGTCTAGGTGATATGAGATGGGGACCAGAGTCACCATGTCAGGGTGAGGCCCAGAGGGGATTAAGAGTCATCATGTCCAGGTGAGGCTCAGGTGTGGAACCGAGTATCCAGATCATAATGGTCCTCAGGTGAGGACCAGACTCACCAGATCTGGGTGAGACCCAGTTAGGATCAGAGTCACAAGTTCCAGGTGAGGCCAAGAATGAGTCCACAGCAATCAGGGCCAGGTGGGTAACAAATTCACCAGGACTGGGTGAGGCCCAGATGGGGACCAGATTCAGCAGGTCCAGGTGACTTCCAGGTGGTGACCAGTCTTACCAGTTCTGGGTGAGGACCAGGTAAGGATAAGATTCAACAGGTCCACGTGAGGCCCACGTGGGGACCTGTGTCACCAGGTATGGGTGAGGCCGAGGTGGCAACCCCACTCCCCAGGTCCAGGTGAGGCCAACATGCAGGCCATGCAGAGGAAACATATCAAGATGATGCCCTGGTTGGGACCAGAGTTACCAGATCCAGGTGAGGCAAACCTGCAGGCCATGCAGTGGAACCATGTCCCGCTGATGCCCAGGTAGGGACCAGAGTCACCAGGTCTTAATGAGGCCCAGATGGAGCATATTCACTAGGTCCAGGTGAGGCCCAGTTGAGGACCAGAGTCTCCAGATCTGGTTGAGGCCTATAGGGGTACCAGAATCACCTGGTCCAGGTGACATCCAGATGGGGACTAGAGTCACCAGGTCAGGGTGAGACCCAGAGATTTTCCAGAGTCATCATGTCCAGGTGAGGCTCAGGTCTGGAACTGAGGCACCAAGTACCAACGATGCCCAGGTGAGGACCAGAGTCACCAGGTCTGCGTGATGCGCAGATAGAATCAGAGTCACTAGTTCCAGGTGAGGCCAAGAAAGGGTCCACATCAATCAGGTCCAGGTGGGGAACAAATCACCAGGACTGGGTGAGACCCAGATGGGGACCAGATTCACCAGGTCCATGGGAGTCCCAGGTGGTGACCACAGTCCCCGGGTCCGGGAAGAACCAGGTAAGGACCAGATTCACCAGGTCCAAGAGGCCCAGGTGGGGACCTGAGTCACCAGGTATGGGTGAGGCCCAGGTGGCAACCCCACTCACCAGGTCCAGGTGAGGCCAACCTGCAGGCCAGAGTCTCCAGATCCAGGTGAGTCCCTAGTGGGGACCGGAGTCACCAGGTAAATGTGAGTCTACAAGAACACCACAATCACCAGGTCCTGGTGTGGTTCATGTGGGAACGAGAGTAGCCAGGTCCAGGAGAGACCCAGGTGGGGACCACAGTCACCAGGTCCAGATTGAGGCCTGGTCGGGGGACCAGAGTCATCTGGACCCTTTGAGGCCGAAGTGCGGAGCACAGTTATGATGCCAGTTGAGGCCCAGGTGGGGAACAGAGTAACCATGTCCCATTGATGCCAGGTGGGAAAAGAGTCACAAGGTCCAGACGAGGCCTAAGTGAGGAGTAGATTCACCAGGTCCTGTTGATGCCCAGTTGAGTGCCAGTGTCCCCAGCTCCGGGTGAGTCCCAGACGGGGACCAGAGTTACCCGGTTCTGGTGATATCCAGGTGGGGACCAGAGTCACCACGTCAGAGTGAGGCCCAGAGTGGAACGAGAATCACTAGGTCCAGGGGAGGCCCCGATGGGGAACCTAGAAACCAGGTCCCATAATGTCCATATGAGGACCTGAGTCACCAGGTCCAGGTGAGGTCCCTGTGGGAACCAGTCACCTCATCCAGGTGAGGCCCAGGTGGGACCACAGTCACCAGGTCCAGGTGAGGTCCAGGTATATAAGAGTGTACCCACGTCCCAATGATGCCCAGGTAAGTACCAGAGTCAACAGGTCCAGGAAAGGGCAAAATGGAACAGAGTCATTGTGTTCCAGGTGAGGCCAGATGGAGACCACAGGAACTAGGACCAGGAGAGCCCCATATGGGAACCAGAGCCACCAGATCCAGGTGAGGTCCAGGTGGGACCACAGTCACAAGGTCCCGGTGACGCACAGGTGGCAACAGGATTCACCAAGTCCAGGAGAGGCCCAGGTGGCGACCAGTCACCAGATCCAGGTTCGGACCATCTAAGGACCAGATTCACCAGGCCCAAGTGAAGCCCAAGGGTTGACCAGAGTCACCAGGTAAGGGTGAGACCCAGAGGGGAACAAGAGTAACCAGTTTAAATGAGGCCCCAAATTGGACCAGAGGACCCTGGTCAAAGTGAGACCCAGGTGTGGAATAGAGTATCCAGGTCCCAATGATGGCTGAGTGAGGACCAGAGTCACTAGGGCCATGCAGGCCCAGATGGGGAACAGAATCACTAGGTCCTGATGAGTCATAGAATAAGACCACAGTCAGCAGTATCAGGTGAGCCCCTTGTGGAAAGCAGAGCCACTCTATCCAGCTGAGTCCCAGGTCCATGGGAGGCCCACGTGAGTAACATATTCATCAGGTCGAAATGAGGCATAGCTGGGGACAAGAGTCACCAGGACTGGGTGCGGCCTAGGTGGGGCAAGATTCAGCAGTTCTGAGTTAGGTCAATGTGGGGACGAGAGACGCCAGGTCCAGGTGAGGCAAAACTGAGGACCAGAGTCACCATATCCAGTTGAGGTCCATGTTGGAAAGAGAGTCACCAGGTCCAGGAGAGGTCCAGGTGGGGACTAGAGTCACCAGATCCAGGTGAAGCCCAGGTGGGGATCAGAGTCACTAGGTCCAGATGAGGCCCAGGTGAGGACCAGAGTTATCAGGTACACATGAGGCCCCGGTGGGGATCAGAGGCCACAGGTCCATGTGAGGCCGGCTTGGGGACCATGGTCAACAGATCTACTTGAGGCCCAGGTGTGGAACACAGTAAGCAGGTCCAGGTGAGTCCCCAGTGGTGACAAGAGTGACCACGTCCAGGTGAGACCCAGGTGGGGACCAGGATCATCAGGTCCCGTGAAGTCCCTTGAAAGAACCAGAGTCAACAGTTCGAGGTCAGGCGCAGGTAGCAACCAGGGTCAGGAGGTCCAATTCAGGCCAAAGTGGGGTTCACCGTCACTAGGGCATGGTGAGACCCAGAGGGGGACCAGAATCACCTGGTCCAGGTGAGGCCCAAATGAGGACCAGTTTCACCATATCTGGTTCGGCTTAGAAGGGTACCAGAATCACCTGATCGAGGTGATATCCAGATGGGGACCAGAGTCACCAGGTCAGGGTGAGGCCCAGAGTGGTTCCAGAGTCATCGGGTCCAGGTGAGGCTCAGGTGTGGAACAGAATCACCAGGTACCAATGATGCCCAGGTGAGGACCAGAGTCACCAGATCTGGGTGACACGCAGATAGGATCAGAGTCACGAGTTCCAGGTGACGCCAAGAAGGCGTCCACAGCAATCAGGTCCAGGTGGTGAAGAAAGTCACCAGGACTTGGTGAGGCCCAGATTTGGACCAGATTCACCAGGTCCAGGTTATTCCAGGTGGTGACCAGGGTCCTCGGGTCTGGGTGAAGACCAGCTAAGGACCAGATTCAACAGGTCCAAATGAGGCCAACGTGGGGACCTGAGTCACCAGCTATGTGTGAGGCCTAGGTGGCAACCCCACTCCCCAGGTCCAGGTGAGGCCAACCTGCAGGCCAGAGTCACCAGATGCAGGTGAGGTCCAGATGGGGACTAGAGTCAACAGATCCAGGTGAGGTACATCTTCAAAGAGAGTCACCAGGTCCAGGAGAGGTCCAGGTGGGGACCAGAGGTACCAGATCCAGGTGAAGTCCAGGTGGGGACCAGAGTCACCAGATCCAGGTGAAGCACAGGTGGGGACCAAAGTCAATAGGTCAAGATGAGGCCCAGTTTAGGACCAGAGTTACTAGGTACACGTGAGGCCCCGGTGGGGATCAGAAGCAACAGGTCCATGGGAGGCCGGCTTGGGGACCATGGTAAACAGGTCTACTTGAAGCCCAGGTGTGGAACACAGTAAGCAGGTCCAGGAAGTCCCCGGGGGAGACAAGAGTCACCACGTCCAGGTGAGACCCACGTGGGGACCAGGATCACCAGGTACACGGGAGGCCATTGAAAGAACCAGAGTCAACACTTCGAGGTCAGGCGTAGGTGGCAACCAGGGTCAGCAGGTCCAAGTCAGGCCAAAGTGGGGTTCACAGTCACTAGGGCACAGTGAGACCCAGAGGGGGACCAGAGTAACCTGGTTCAGGTGAGGTTCAGTTGTGGAACACAGTCACCGGGTCCCAATTTTGCCCAGTTGAGGACCATGGTCAACAGGGCAGGTGAGGCCCAGATGGGGACCGGAGTCCACAAATCCAGGTGAAGCCCAGGTGGGAAACACAGTCACCATATCCGGGGTAGTCTCAGGTGCAGATCAGAATCACCAGGTCCAGGTGAGGTGCAGGTGGCAACCACACTCACCAGGTCCCGGTGAGGCCCTGGTGGGGACCAGAGACACGAGGTACATGAGAAGCTAGAAACACTGCAGCCACCAGGTCCACATGATGTCCACGTGGGAACGAGAATCACCAGTTAGAGGTGAGGACCAGGTGGCGATCCGACTCCCCATGTCCAGGTGAGACCCAGGTGGAAACAAGTGTCACCATGTCCAGGTGTGGCCCAGTTGAAGACCAGAGTTAATAGTTCCCGCTGGGTCACTGTTAGTTAACAGAGTACCATATCCTCATGCTACCCAGGTGGGTACAAGAGACACCAGGTACTGGTGAGGCCCAGTTGAGGACCAGAGTCACCAGATCTGGTTGAGGACTAGAGGGGTACCAGAATCACCTGGTCAAGGTGACATCCAGATGGGGACCAGAGTCTCCAGGTCAGGGTGAGGCCCAGAGAGGTTCCAGAGTCATCATGTCCAGGTGAGGCTCAGGTGTGGAACAGAGTCACCAGGTACCAATGATGCCCAGGTGAGGACAGAGTCACCAGGTCTGGGTGACGCGCAGATAGAATCAGAGTCACCAGTTCCAGGTGAGGCCAAGAAAGAGTCCACAGCAATCAGGTCCAGGTGAGGTACAAATTCACCAGGACTGGGTGAGGCCCAGATAGGGACCAGATTCACCAGGTCCAGGTGAGGCCCAGGTGGTGACCAGAGTCCCCGGGTCTGGGAGAGGATCAGGTAAGGTCCAGATTCACCAGGTCCAAGGGGCCCACGAGGGGACCTGAGTTACCAGGTATGGGTGAGGCCCTGGTGGCAAACCCTACTCACCAGGTCCAGGTGAGGTCAACCTGCAGGTCAGAGTCACCAGATCCAGTTGAGGCCCTAGTGGGGACCGGAGTCATCAGGTAAATGTGAGTCTACAAGAACACCACAGTCACCAGGTCCAGGTGTGGTTCATGTGGGAACGAGATTCACCTGGTCCAGTTGAGACCCAGGTGGGGACCACAGTCACCAAGTCCAGATTGAGGCCTAGGTGGGGGGACCAGAGTCATCAGCACCAGTTGAGGCCAAAGTGCAGAGCAAAGTTATCATGTCCATGTGAGGCCAAGTTGGGGAACAGAGTAACCATGTCCCATGATGCCAGGTGGGAAGGAGTAACAAGGTCCAGACGAGGCCTAAGTGAGGAGTAGATTCACCACGTCCTGTTGAGGCCCAGTTGAGGACCAGTGTCCCCAGCTACGGGTGAGTCCCGGAGGGGGACCAGAGTCACCCGGTTCTGGTGATATCCAGGTGGGGACCAGAGTCACCACATCAGGGTGAGGCCCAGAGGGGGACGAGAGTCACTAGCTCCAGGTGAGGCCCCAATGTGGAACTGAGAAACCAGGTCCCATGATGTCTGTATGAAGACCTGAGTACCAGGTCCCGGTGAGGTCCCTGTGGGAACCAGTCACCTCATCCAGGTGAGGCCCAGGTGGGACCACAGTCACCAGGTCCAGGTGAGGCCCAGGTATATGAGAGTATCCAGGTCCCAATGATGCCCAGGTAAGGACCAGAGTCAACAGGTCCAGGAGTGTCCCAAATATGGATCCGAGTCATTGTGTTCCAGGTGAGGCCAGATGGAGACCACAGGAACCAGGTCCAGGAGAGTCCCATATGCGAACCAGAGCCACCAGATCCAGGTTAGGTCCAGGTGGGACCACAGTCATATGGTTCAGGGGAGGCGCAGGTGGCAACAGGATTCACCAAGTCCAGGTGAGGCCCAGCTGGCGACCAGATCCAGGTGCGGACCAGCTATGGACCGGATTCACCAGGCCCAAGTGAAGCCCAAGGGGTGACCAGAGTCACCAGGTAAGGGTGAGGCCCAGAGGGGAACCAGGGTAACCAGTTTAGTTTGAGGCCCCGAATTGGGCCAGAGGTCCCTGGTCAAAGTGAGGCCCAGGTGTGGAATAGAGTATCCAGGTCCCAATGATGCCTGGGTGAGGACCATAGTCACTAGGGCCATGCAGGCCCAGATCAGGAATAGAACCTCTAGGTCATGGTGAGGCATAGAATAAGACCACAGTCACCAGTATCAGGTGACCCCTTGTGGGAACCAGAGTCAGTCTATCCAGATGAGTCCCAGGTGATGTGAGGCCCACGTGAGGACCAGATTCATCAAGTCGAATTGAGGCATAGCTGGTGACAAGAATCACCTGGTCTGGTTGCGGCCTAGGTGGGGCAAGATTCAGCAGTTCTGAGTTAGGTCAAAGTGGGGAAGAGAGACACCAGGAACAGGTGAGTCCAAACTGAGGACCAGACAGAGGCCGGGAGGGCCCAGGACAGCAAGGACGCTCCTGCCCCGAGCTGAGCAGATCAGCGGCCCCGCCCCGGAGCCTCCAGGCCCTGCAGACGGAGTTCCTGCCGGAGCTGAATCCAGGTTTCCAGAGCTGCCCCGCCACTGGGGCTGTTCCTCCTGCGGCCTCACAGGGTAAACAACCCCCACTGAGTCCTGCACCAGGCAGGGGCACAGCAGCTCCCCCAACTGCTAACACCTGAAAATCAGCACAACAGGCCCCTCCCCCAGAACACCAGCTAGACGGACAACTTCCAGGAGAAGCCAAGGGACTTAAAGAACACAGAATCAGAAGATACTCCCGGTGGTTCTTTTTTTGTTTGTTTGTTTTTGTTTTTGTTTTTGTTTTTGTTTTGTTTTGCTTTTTGATTTGTTTCCTTCCCCCACCCCCTTTTTTTCTCCTTTCTTTTTCTTTCTCTTTTTCTTCTTTTTTTTTGTTTTTTTTCTTTTTCTTCCCTTTTTTTTTCTCTTTCTCTTTTCTTTCCTTCTTTCTCTCCTCTCTTTTTCTCTTTTTCCCAATACAACTTGCTTTTGGCCACTCTGCACTGAGCAAAATGACTAGAAGGAAAACCTCACCTCAAAAGAAAGAATCAGAAACAGTCCTCTCTCCCACAGAGTTACAAAATCTGGATTACAATTCAATGTCAGAAAGCCAATTCAGAAGCACTATTATACAGCTACTGGTGGCTCAAGAAAAAAGTATAAAGGACTCAAGAGACTTCATGACTGCAGAATTTAGAGCTAATCAGGCAGAAATTAAAAATCAATTGAATGAGATGCAATCCAAACTAGAAGTCCTAACGACGAGGGTTAACGAGGTGGAAGAACGAGTGAGTGACCTAGAAGACAAGTTGATAGCAAAGAGAGAAACTGAGGAAAAAAGAGACAAACAATTAAAAGACCATGAAGATAGATTAAGGGAAATAAACGACAGCCTGAGGAAGAAAAACCTACGTTTAATTGGTGTTCCCGAGGGCGCCGAAAGGGACAGAGGGCCAGAATATGTATTTGAACAAATTCTAGCTGAAAACTTTCCTAATCTGGGAAGGGAAACAGGCATTCAGATCCAGGAAATAGAGAGATCCCCCCCTAAAATCAATAAAAACCGTTCAACACCTCGACATTTAATTGTGAAGCTTGCAAATTCCAAAGATAAGGAGAAGATCCTTAAAGCAGCAAGAGACAAGAAATCCCTGACTTTTATGGGGAGGAGTATTAGGGTAACAGCAGACCTCTCCACAGAGACCTGGCAGGCCAGAAAGGGCTGGCAGGATATATTCAGGGTCCTAAATGAGAAGAACATGCAACCAAGAATACTTTATCCAGCAAGGCTCTCATTCAAAATGGAAGGAGAGATAAAGAGCTTCCAAGACAGGCAGCAACTAAAAGAATATGTGACCTCCAAACCAGCTCTGCAAGAAATTTTAAGGGGGCCTCTTAAAATTCCCCTTTAAGAAGAAGTTCAGTGGAACAGTCCACAAAAACAAAGACTGAATAGATATCATGATGACACTAAACTCATATCTCTCAATAGTAACTCTGAATGTGAACGGGCTTAATGACCCCATCAAAAGGCGCAGGGTTTCAGACTGGATAAAAAAGCAGGACCCATCTATTTGCTGTCTACAAGAGACTCATTTTAGACAGAAGGACACCTACAGCCTGAAAATAAAAGGTTGGAGAACCATTTACCATTCGAATGGTCCTCAAAAGAAAGCAGGGGTAGCCATCCTTATATCAGATAAACTAAAATTTACCCCAAAGACTGTAGTGAGAGATGAAGAGGGACACTATATCACACTTAAAGGATCTATTCAACAAGAGGACTTAACAATCCTCAATATATATGCTCCGAATGTGGGAGCTGCCAAATATATAAATCAATTATTAACCAAAGTGAAGAAATACTTAGATAATAATACACTTATACTTGGTGACTTCAATCTAGCTCTTTCTATACTCGATAGGTCTTCTAAGCAAAACATCTCCAAAGAAACGAGAGCTTTAAATGATACACTGGACCAGATGGATTTCACAGATATCTACAGAACTTTACATCCAAACTCAACTGAATACACATTCTTCTCAAGCGCACATGGAACTTTCTCCAGAATAGACCACATATTGGGTCACAAATCGGGTCTGAACCGATACCAAAAGATTGGGATTGTCCCCTGCATATTCTCGGACCATAATGCCTTGAAATTAGAACTAAATCACAACAAGAAGTTTGGAAGGACCTCAAACACATGGAGGTTAAGGACCATCCTGCTAAAAGATAAAAGGGTCAACCAGGAAATTAAGGAAGAATTAAAAAGATTCATGGAAACTAATGAGAATGAAGATACAACCGTTCAAAATCTTTGGGATGCAGCAAAAGCAGTCCTAAGGGGGAAATACATCGCAATACAAGCATCCATTCAAAAACTGGAAAGAACTCAAATACAAAAGCTAACCTTACACATAAAGGAGTTAGACAAAAAACAGCAAATAGATCCTACACCCAAGAGAAGAAGGGAGTTAATAAAGATTCGAGCAGAACTCAACGAAATCGAGACCAGAAGAACTGTGGAACAGATCAACAGAACCAGGAGTTGGTTCTTTGAAAGAATTAATAAGATAGATAAACCATTAGCCAGCCTTATTAAAAAGAAGAGAGAGAAGACTCAAATTAATAAAATCATGAATGAGAAAGGAGAGATCACTACCAACACCAAGGAAATACAAACGATTTTAAAAACATATTATGAACAGCTATACGCCAATAAATTAGGCAATCTAGAAGAAATGGACGCATTCCTGGAAAGCCACAAACTACCAAAACTGGAACAGGAAGAAATGAGGCCCAGATGGAGCATATTCACTAGGTCCAGGTGAGGCCCAGTTGAGGACCAGAGTCACCAGATCTTTTTGAGGCCTAGAGGGGTACCAGAATCACCTGGTCCAGGTGACATCTAGATGGGGACCAGAGTCACCAGTTCAGGGTGAGCCCCAGAGTGGATCCATAGTCATCATGTCCAGGTGAGGCCCAGGTGTTGACCAGAGTCCCCGGGTCTGGGAGAGGACGAGGTAAGGACCAGATTCACCATGCCCAAGTGAAGCCCAAGGGTTTACCAGAGTCACTAAGTAAGGGTGAGACCCAGAGGGGGAACAAGAGTGACCAGTTCAGTTTCAGGCGCAGAATGGGACCAGAGGTCCCTGGTCCGAGTGAGGCCCAGGCGTGGAATAGAGTATCCAGGTCCCAATGATGCCTGGGTGAGGACCAGAGTCACTAGGGCCATGCAGGCCCAGATGGGGAACAGAATCACTAGGTCCTGGTGAGGCATAGAATAAGACCACAGTCAGCAGTATCAGGTGAGCCCCTTGTGGGAACCAGAGCCACTCTATCCAGCTGAGTCCCAGGTCCATGTGAGGCCCACGTAAGAACCATATTCATGAGTTCGAATTGAGGCATAGCTGGGGTCAAGAGTCACCAGGTCTGGGTGCGGCCTAGGTGGGGCAAGATTCAGCAGTTCTGCGTTAGGTCAAAGTGGGGACGAGAGACACCAGGTTCAGGTGTGGCCAAACTGTGGACCAGAGTCACCAGATCCAGGTGATGTCCATGTTGGAAAGAGAGTCACCAGATCCAGGTGAGATCCATGTTGGAAAGAGAGTCACCAGGTCGAGGAGAGGTCCAGGTGGGGACCAGAGTCACCAGATCCAGGTGAAGTCCAGGTAGGGACCAGAGTCACCATGTCAGGGTGAGGCCCAGAGGGGATCCGGAATCATCATGTCCAGGTGAGTCTCAGGTGTGGAACAGAGTATCCAGGTCATAATGGTCCACAGGTGAGGACCAGAGTCACCAGATCTGGGTGAGGCCCAGTTAGGATCAGAGTCACCAGTTCCAGGTGAGGCCAAGAAGGAGTCCACAGCAATCAGGTCCAGGTGGGGAACAAAGTCACCAGGACTGAGTGAGGACCAGATGGGGACTAGATTCACCAGGTCCAGGTCATTCCCAGGTGGTGACCAGAGTTACCAGTTCCGGGTGAGGACCAGGCAAGGACTAGATTCACCAGGTCCAAGTGAGGCCCACGTGGGGACCTGTGTCACCAGGCATGGGTGAGGCCCAGGTGGCAAGCCCACTGACCAGGTCCAGCTTAAGCCAACCTGCAGGCCATTCAGAGGAACCATGTCCCGATGATGACCCGGTAGGGACCAGACTTACCAGGTCCAAGTGAGGCCAACCTGCAGGCCATGCAGTGGAACCATGTCCCGATGATGCCCAGGTAGGGACCAGAGTCACCAGGTCCATGTGTCCCAGATGGTGCATATTCACTAGGTCCAGGTGAGGCCCAGTTGAGGACCAGAGTCACCAGATTTGGTTGAGGCCTAGAGGGGTACCAGAATCACCTGGTCCAGGTGACATCCAGATGGGGAACAGAGTCACCAGGTCAGGGTGAGGCCCAGCGAGTTCCAGAGTCATCATGTCCAGGTGAGGCTCAGGTGTGCTACAGAGTCAGCAGGTACCAATGATGCCCAGGTGAGGACCAGAGTCACCAGGTCTGGGTGACGCGCAGATAGGATCAGAGTAACCAGTTCTAGGTGAGGCCAAGAAGGAGTCCACAGCAATCAGGTCCAGGTGGGGAACAAAGTCACCAGGACTGGGTGAGGCCCAGATGGGGACCAGATTCACCAGGTCCAGGGGAGGCCCAAGGAGTGACCAGTGTCCCCTGGTCTAGGAGAGGACCAGGAAAGGATCAGATTCACCAGGTCCAAGAGCCCCACGTTGGGACCTGAGTCAAAAGGTATGGGTGAGGCCCAGGTGGCATCCACACTCACCAGGTCCAGGTGAGGCCAACCTGCAGGCCATGCAGAGGAACCATGACCCGATGATGCCGAGGTAGTGACCAGAGTTACCAGGTCCAGGTGAGTGCAACCTGCAGGCCATGCAGTGGAACCATGACCCGATGATGCCGAGGTAGTGACCAGAGTTACCAGGTCCAAATGAGGCCCAGATGGAGCATATTCACTATGTCCAGGTGAGGCCCAGTTGAGGACCAGAGTCACCCGATCTAGTTGAGTCCTAGAGGAGTACCAGAATCACCTGGTCCAGGTGACATCCAGATGGGGAACAGAGTCACCAGGTCAGGGTGAGACCGAGAGAGGTTCCAGAGTCATCATGTCCAGGTGAGGCTCAGGTGTGGAACAGAGTCACCAGGTACCAATAACTCCCAGGTGAGGACCAGAGTCACCAGATCTGGGAGACGCGCATATAGGATCAGAGACACCAGTTCCAGGTGAGGCCAAGAAAGGGTCCACAGCAATCAGGTTCAGGTGGGGAACAAAGTCACCAGGACTGGGTGAGGCCCAGATGGGGACCAGATTCACCAGGTCCAGGTGAGGCCCAGGTGGGACCACAGTCATCAGGTCCAGGTGAGGCCCAGGTATATAAGAGAGTATCCAGGTCCCAATGATGCCCAGGTGGAACCAGAGTCACCAGGTCCAGATGAGGCGCAGGAGGGGAGCATATCCACTAGGTCCCGGTGAGGCCCAGTTGAGGACCAGAGTCACCAGGTCTAGTTGAGGCCTAGAGGGGTACCAGATTCACCTGGTCTAGGTGACATCCACATGGGGACCAGAGTCACCATGTCAGGGTGAGGTCCAGAGGGGATCCAGAGTAATCATGTCCAGGTTAGGCTCAGGTGTGGAACAGAGTATCCAGATCATAATGGTCCACAGGTGAGGACCAGAGTCACCAGATCTGGGTGAGGCCCAATTAGGATCAGAGTCACCAGTTCCAGGTGAGGCCAAGAAGGAGTCCACAGCAATCAGGTCCAGGTGGGGAACAAAGTCACCAGGACTGGGTGAGGCCCAGATGGGGACCAGATTCACCAGGTCCAGGTTATTCCCAGGTGGTGAACAGACTTACCAGTTCCGGGTGACGACCAGGTAAGGACCAGATTCAACAGGACAAAATGAGGCCCACGTGGGGACCTGAGTCACCAGGTATTGGTGAGGCCAGGTGGCAAAGCACTCCCCAGGTCCAGGTGAGGCCAACCTGCAGGCCATGCAGTGGAACCATGTCCCGATGATACCCAGGTAAGGACGAGAGTTACCACATCCAGGTGAGGCCAACCTGCAGGACATGCAGTGGAACCATGTGCCGATGATGCCCAGGTAGGGACTAGAGTCACCAGGTCAGGGAGAGGCCCAGAGAGGTTCCAGAGTCATCATGTCCAGGAGAGGCTCAGGTGAGGAACAGAGTCACCAGGTACCAATGATGCCCAGGTGAGGACCAGAGTCACCAGATCTGGGTGACGCGCAGATAGGTTCAGAGTCACCAGTTCCAAGGGGAGGCCAAGAAAGAGTCCACAGCAAGCAGGTCCAGGTGGGGAACAATGTCACCAGGACTGGGTGAGGCCCAGATGGGGACCAGATTCACCAGGTCCAGGTGAGGCAGTTGAGGACCAGTGTCCCCAGCTCCGGGTGGGTCCCAGAGGGGGACCAGAGTCACCAAGTCAGGGTGAGGCCCAGAGGGGGACGAGAATCACTAGCTCCAGGTGAGGCCCCGATGTGGAACTGAAACCAGGTCCCATGATGCCCATATGAGGACCTGAGTCAGCAGGTCCAGGTGAGGTCCCTGTGCGAACCAGTCACCTCGTCCAGGTGAGGCCCAGGTGGGACCACAGTCACCAGGCCCAGGTGAGACCCAGGTATATAAGAGTGTATCCAGGTCGCAATGATGCCCAGGTAAGGACCAGAGTCAACAGTCCAGGAGAGGCCCAAATATGGACCAGAGTCATTTTGTTCCAGGTGATGCCTGATGGAGACCACAGGAACACGGACCAGGAGAGCCCCATATGGGAACCAGAGCCACCAGATCCAGGTGAGGTCCTGGTGGGCCCACAGTCACAAGGTCAAGGGGAGGAGCAGCTGGCAACAGGATTCACCAAGTCCAGGTGAGGCCCAGCTGTCGACCAGTCACCAGATCCAAGTGAGGACAAGCTAAGGACCAGATTCACCAGGCCCAAATGAAGCCCATGGGGAGACCAGAGTCACCAGGTAAGGGTGAGTCCCAGAGGGGAAACCAGAGTAACCAGTTTAGATTGAGGCCCAGAATGGGTCCAGAGGTCCCTAGTCAGAGTGAGGCCCAGGTGTGGAATAGTGTATCCAGGTCCCAATGATGCCTGGGGAGGACCAGAGTCACTACGGCCATGCAGGCCCAGATGGGGAACAGAATCACTAGGTCCTGGTGAGGCATAGAATAAGACCACAGTCAGCAGTATCAGTTGAGCCCCTTGTGGGAACCAGAGTCACTCTATCCAGCTGAGTCCCAGGTCCACGTGAGGCCCACGTGAGGACCAGATTCATCAGATCGAATTGAGGCATAGCTGGGGACAAGAGTCACCAGGTGGTTGCGGCCTAGGTGGGGCAAGATTCAGCAGTTCTGAGTTAGGTCAAAGTGGGCACAAGAGACACCAGGTCCATGTGAGGCCAAACTGAGACCAGAGTCACCAGATCCAGGTGATGTCCATGTTGGAAAGAGAGTCACCAGGTTCAGGACAGGTCCAGTTGGGGACCAGAGTCACCAGATCCAGGTGAACTCCAGGTGGGGACCAGAGTCACCAGATCCAGTGAAGCCCAGGTGGGGACCAGAGTCACTAGGTCCAGATGAGGCCCAGGTGAGGACCAGAGATACCAGGTACACGTCAGGCCCCGTTGGGGATCAGAGGCAACAGGTCGATGTGAGGCCGGCTTGGGGACCATGGTCAACAGGTGTCCTTGAGGCCCAGGTGTGGAACACAGTAAGCAGGTCTAGGTGAGTCCCCGGTGGTGAAAAGAGTCTACACGTCCAGGTGAGGCCCAGTTGGGGACCAGGATCACCAGGTCCAGGGGAGGCCTTTGAAAGAACCAGAGTCAACAGTTCGAGGTCAGGAGCACGTGGCAACCAGGGTCAGCAGGTCCAAGTCAGGTCAAAGTGGGGTTCATAGTCACTAGGGCACGGTGAGACCCAGAGGGGGACCAGAGTCACTTGGTCCAGGTGACGTCCAGTTTTGGAACACAGTCACCGGGTCCCAAATTCACCCAGTTGAGGATCATGGTCTACAGGGCCAGGTGAGGCCCAGATGGGGACCGGAGTCCCCAAATCGAGGTGAAGCCCAGGTGGGGACCACAGTCACCAGATCCGGGGTAGTCTCAGGTGCAGACCAGAATCACCATGTCCAGGTGAGGTGCAGGTGGCAACCACACTCACCAGGTCCCGGTGAGGCCCTGGTGGGGACCAGAGTCACGAGGTACATGAGTAGCTAGAAACATTGCAGCCACCAGGTCCACATGATGTCCATGTGGGAAAGAAAATCATCAGTTACAGGTGAGGACCAGGTGGGGATCCGACTCACCATGTCCAGGTGAGTCCCAGGTGGGAACCAGTGTCACCATGTCCAGAGGTGGCCCAGGTGAAGACAAGAGTTAATAGGTCCGGCTGGGTAAATGTTAGTGAACAGTGTAACCATATCTTAATGATACCCAGGTTGGGACCAGAGACACCAGGTCCTGGTGAGGCCCAGGTGGGACCCGAGACATGAGGTCCAGGTGAGGTCCCGATGGGAACCACAGTCACCAGGTCAGGTGAGGCCATGCTTAGGATCAGAGTCACCAGTTACAGGTGAGGCCCAGGTGGAGCCAGAGTCACCTGGTACAGAAGAGGCCAAAGTCAGGACCAGAGTTACCACGATGTGGTCAGTCCAGGAGGGGAATAGAGGACCCATTTCCCGATGATGCCCAGGTAGAAACAGAGTCACCAGTTATAGATGAGGCGCAGTTGGGGAGCATGTTCACTAGGTCCCGGTGAGGCCCATTTGAGGACCAGAGTCACCAGGTCTAGTTGAGGCCTAGAGCGGTATCAGATTCACCCGGTCTAGGTGACATCCAGATGGGGACCAGAGTCACCAGGTCAGGGTGAGGCCCAGAGGGGATCCGGAATCATCATGTCCAGGTGAGGCTCAGGTGTGGAACAGAGTATCCAGGTCATAATGGTCCACAGGTGAGGACCAGAGTCACCAGATCTGGGTGAGGCCCAGTTAGGATCAGAGTCACCAGTTCCAGGTGAGGCCAAGAAGGAGTCCACAGCAATCAGGTCCAGGTGGGGAACAAAGTCACCGGGACTGAGTGAGGACCAGATGGGGACTAGATTCACCAGGTCCAGGTCATTCCCAGGTGGTGACCAGAGTTACCAGTTCCGGGTGAGGACCAGGCAAGGACTAGATTCACAGGTCCAAGTGAGGCCCACGTGGGGACCTGTGTCACCAGTCATGGTGAGGCCCAGGTGGCAAACCCACTGACCAGTTCCAGCTGAAGCCAACCTGCAGGCCATTCAGAGGAACCATGTCCCGATGATGATCAGGTAGGGACCAGAGTTACCAGGTCCAAGTGAGGCCAACCTGCAGACCATGCAGTGGAACCATGTCCCGATGATGCCCAGGTAGGACCAGAGTCACCAGGTCCATGTGGCCCTGATGGTGCATATTCACTAGGTCCAGGTGAGGCCCAGTTGAGGACCAGAGTCACCAGATTTGGTTGAGGCCTAGAGGGGTACCAGAATCACCTGGTCCAGGTGACATCCAGATGGGGACCAGAGTCACCAGGTCAGGGTGAGGCCCAGAGTGTTCCAGAGTCATCATGTCCACGTGAGGCTCAGGTGTGCAACAGAGTCAGCAGGTACCAATGATGCCCAGGTGAGGACCAGAGTCACCAGCTGGGTGACGCGCAGATAGCATCAGAGTAACCAGTTCTAGGTGAGGCCAAGAAGGAGTCCACAGCAATCAGGTCCAGGTGGGGAACAAAGTTACCAGGCCTGGGTGAGTCTCAGATAGGGACCAGATTCACCAGGTCCAGGGGAGGCCCAGGGAGTGACCAGAGTCCCCTGGTCTAGGAGAGGACCAGGAAAGGATCAGATTCACCAGGTCCAAGAGCGTCACGTGGGTACCTGAGTCAAAAGGTATGGGTGAGGCCCAGGTGGCATCCACACTCACCAGGTCCAGGTGAGGCCAACCTGCAGGCCATGCAGAGGAACCATGTCCGGATGATGCCCAGGTAGGGACCAGAGTTACCAGGTCCAGGTGAGTGCAACCTGCAGGCCATGCAGTGGAACCATGACCCGATGATGCCGAGGTAGTGACCAGAGTTACCAGGTCCAAATGAGGCCCAGATGGAGCATATTCACTAGGTCCAGGTGAGGCCCAGTTGAGGATCAGAGTGACCAGATCTGGTTGAGTCCTAGAGGAGTACCAGAATCACCTGGTCCAGGTGACATCCAGATGGGGACCAGAGTCACCAGGTCAGGGTGAGACCCAGAGAGGTTCCAGAGTCATCATGTCCAGGTGAGGCTCAGGTGTGGAACAGAGTCACCAGGTACCAATAACTCCCAGGTGAGGACCAGAGTCACCAGATCTGGGAGATGCGCAGATAGGATCAGAGACACCAGTTCCAGGTGAGGCCAAGAAAGGGTCCACAGCAATAAGGTTCAGGTGGGGAACAAAGTCACCAGGACTGGGTGATGTCCAGATGGGGACCAGATTCACCAGGTCCAGGTGAGGCCCAGGGGGGACCACAGTCATCAGGTACAGGTGAGGCCCAGGTATATAAGAGAGTATCCAGGTCCCAATGATGCCCATGTGGAACCAGAGTCACCAGGTCCAGATGAGGCGCAGGAGGGGAGCATATCCACTAGGTCCCGGTGAGGCCCAGTTGAGGACCAGAGTCACCAGGTCTAGTTGAGGCCTAGAGGGGTACCAGATTCACCTGGTCTAGGTGAAATCCACATGGGGACCAGAGTCACCATGTCAGGGTGAGGTCCAGAGGGGATCCAGAGTAATCATGTCCAGGTTAGGCTCAGGTGTGGAACAGAGTATCCAGATCATAATGGTCCACAGGTGAGGACCAGAGTCACCAGATCTGGGTGAGGCGCAGTTAGGATCAGAGTCACCAGTTCCAGGTGAGGCCAAGAAGGAGTCCACAGCAATCCGGTCCAGGTGGGGAACAAAGTCACCAGGACTGGGTGAGGCCCAGATGGGGACCAGATTCACCAGGTCCAGGTTATTCCCAGGTGGTGAACAGACTTACCAGTTCCGGGTGACGACCAGGTAAGGACCAGATTCAACAGGACAAAATGAGTCCCACGTGGGGACCTGAGTCACCAGGTATTGGTGAGGCCAGGTGGCAAAGCACTCCCCAGGTCCAGGTGAGGCCAACCTGCAGGCCATGCAGAGGAACCATGTCCCGATGATACGCAGGTAAGGACGAGAGTTACCACATCCAGGTGGCCAACCTGCAGGACATGCAGTGGAACCATGTCGCGATGATGCCCAGGTAGGGACTAGAGTCACCAGGTCAGGGAGAGGCCCAGAGAGGTTCCAGAGTTATCATGTCCAGGTGAGGCTCAGGTGAGGAACAGCGTCACCAGGTACCAATGTTGCCCAGGTGAGGACCAGAGTCACCAGATCTGGGTGACGCGCAGATAGGTTCAGAGTCACCAGTTCCAAGGGGAGGCCAAGAAAGAGTCCACAATAATCAGGTCCAGGTGGGGAACAAAGTCACCAGGACTGGGTGAGGCCCAGATGGGGACCAGATTCACCAGGTCCAGGTGAGGCCCAGTTGAGGACCAGTGTCCCCAGCTCCGGGTGGGTCCCAGAGGGGGACCAGAGTCACCCGGTTCCGGTGATATCCAGGTGGGGACCAGAGTCCCCACGTCAGGTGAGGCCCAGAGGGGGACGAGAATCACTAGCTCCAGGTGAGGCCCCGATGTGGAACTGAAACCAGGTCCCATGATGCCCATATGAGGACCTGAGTCAGCAGGTCCAGGTGAGGTCCCTGTGGGAACCAGTCACCTCGTCCAGGTGAGGCCCAGGTGGGACCACAGTCACCAGGTCCAGGAGAGGCCCAGGTATATAAGAGTGTATCCAGGTCGCAATGATGCCCAGGTAAGGACCAGAGTCAACAGTCCAGGAGAGGCCCAAATATGGACCAGAGTCATTTTGTTCCAGGTGATGCCTGATGGAGACCACACGAATCAGGTCCAGGAGAGCCCCATATGGGAACCAGAGCCACCAGATCCCGGTGAGGTCCTGGTGGGACCACAGTCACAAGGTCCAGGTGAAGCGCAGCTGGCAACAGGATTCACCAAGTCCAGGTGAGGCACAGCTGTCGACCAGTCACCAGATCCAATTGAGGACAAGCTAAGGACCAGATTCACCAGGCCCAAATGAAGCCCATGGGGTGACCAGAGTCACCAGGTAAGGGTGAGTCCCAGAAGGGGAACCAGAGTAACCAGTTTAGTTTGAGGCCCAGAATTGGTCCACAGGTCCCTAGTCAGAGTGAGGCCTAGGTGTGAAATAGTGTATCCAGGTCCCAATGATGCCTGGGTGAGGACCAGAGTCACTAGGGCCATGCAGGCCCAGATGGGGACAAATCACTAGGTCCTGGTGAGGCATAGAATAAGACCACAGTCAACAGTATCATTTGATCCCCTTGCGTGAACCAGAGCCACTCTATCCAGCTGAGTCCCAGGTCCATGTGAGGCTCACGTGAGGACAAGATTCATTAGGTCGAATTGAGGCATAGCTGGGGACAGGAGTCACCAGGTCTGGGTGCGTGCTAGGTGGGGCAAGATTCAGCAGTTCTGAGTTAGGTCAAAGTGGGGACGAGAGACGCCAGGTCCAGGTGAGGCCAAACTGAGGACCAGAGTCACCAGATCCATGTGAGGTCCATGTTGGAAAGAGAGTCACCAGGTCCAAGAGAGGTCCAGGTGGGGACCAGAGTCACCAGATCCAAGTGAAGTCCAGGTGGGGACCAGAGTCACCAGATCTACGTGAAGCCCAGGTGGGGACCAGAGTCACTAGGTCCCGATGAAGCCCAGGTGAGGACCAGAGTTACCAGGTACACGTGAGGCCCCGGTGGGTATCAGAGGCAAGAGGTCCATGTGAGGCCGGTTTGGGGACCATGGTCAACAGGTCTACTTGAGGCCCTGGTGTGTAACACAGTAAGCAGGTCCAGGTGAGTCCCCGGTGGTGAAAAGAGTCACCACGTCCAGGTGAGTCCCAGGTGGGGACCAGGATCACCAGGTACAGTTGAGGCCCTTGAAAGAACTAGAGTCTACTGGCACAAAAACAGACACATAGATCAGTGAAACAGAATAGAGAATCCAGAAGTGGACCCTGAACTTTATGGGCAACTAATATTCGATAAAGGAGGAAAGACTATCCATTGGAAAAAAGACAGTCTCTTCAATAAATGGTGCTGGGAACATTGGACATCCACATGCAGAAGAATGAAACTAGACCACTCTCTTTCACCATACACAAAGATAAACTCAAAATGGATGAAAGATCTAAATGTGAGACAAGATTCCATCAAAATCCTAGAGAAGAACACAGGCAACACCCTTTTTGAACTCGGCCATAGTAACTTCTTGCAAGATACATCCACGAAGGCAAAAGAAACAAAAGCAAAAATGAACTATTGGGACTTCATCAAGATAAGAAGCTTTTGCACAGCAAAGGATACAGTCAACAAAACTCAAAGACAACCTACAGAATGGGAGAAGATATTTGCAAATGACATATCAGATAAAGGACTAGTTTCCAAGATCTATAAAGAACTTATCAAACTCAACACCAAAGAAACAAAGAATCCAATCATGAAATGGGCAAAAGACATGAACAGAAATCTCACAGAGGAAGACATAGACATGGCCAACATGCACATGAGAAAATGCTCTGCATCACTTGCCATCAGGGAAATACAAATCAAAACCACAATGAGATACCACCTCACACCAGTGAGAATGGGGAAAATTAACAAGACAGGAAACAACCAATGTTGGAGAGGATGCGGAGAAAAGGGAATCCTCATACACTGTTGGTGGGAATGTGAACTGGTGCAGCCACTCTGGAAAACTGTGTGGAGGTTCCTCAAACAGTTAAAACTATACCTGCCCTACGACCCAGCAATTGCACTGTTGGGGATTTTCCCCAAAGAGACAAATGCAATGAAACGCCGGGACACCTGCACCCCGATGTTTATAGCAGCAATGGCCACGATAGCCAAACTGTGGAAGGAACCTCGGTGTCCAACGAAAGATGAATGGATAAAGAAGATGTGGTTTATGTATACAATGGAATATTACTCAGGTTTTAGAAATGACAAATACCCAACATTTGCTTCAACGTGGATAGAACTGGAGGGTATTATGCTGAGTGAAGTAAGCCAGTCGGAGAAAGACAAACATTATATGTTCTCATTCATTTGGGGAATATAAATAATAGTGAAAGGGAATATAAGGGAAGGGGGAAGAAATGTGTGGGAAATATCAGAAAGGGAGACAGAACGTAAAGACTGCTAACTCTGGGAAACGAACTAGGGGTGTTAGAAGGGAGGAGGGCGGGGGGATGGGAGTGAATGGATGACGGGCACTGGGGGTTATTCTGTATGATAGTAATTAGAACACCAATAATAAAAAATAAATTTAAAAAAAAAAAAGAAAAAAGAAAGAACCAGAGTCAACAGGTCGAAGTCAAGCGCAGGTGGCAACCAGGGTCAGCAGGTCCAAGTCAAGCCAAAGTGGGTTTCACAGTCATTAGGGCACGGTGAGACCCAGAGGGGGACCAGAGTCACCTGGTCCAGGTGAGGTCCAGTTGTGGAACAGAGTCACTGGGCCCCAATTGTGCCCAGTTGAGGACCATGGTCAACAGGGACAGGTGAGGCCCAGATGGGGACCGGAGTCCCTAAATCCAGGTGAAGACCAGGTGGGGACCACAGTCACCAGATCCAGGTTAGTCTCAGGTGCAGAAAACAATCACCAAGTCCAGGTGAGGTGCAGGTGGAAACCACACTCACCACGTCCCGGTGAGGCCCTGGTGGGGAGCAGAGTCACGAAGTACATGAGAAGCTAGAAACACTGCAGACACCAGTCCACAGGATGTCCATGTGGGAACGAGAATCACCAGTTACAGTTGAGGACCAGGTGGGGATCCGACTCACCATATTCAGGTCAGACCCAAGTGCGTACCAGTGTCACCATGTCCAGGTGTGGCCCAGGTGAAGACCAGAGTTAATAGGTCCGGCTGGGTCACTGTTAGTGAACAGTGTAACCATATCCTGATGCTACCCAGGTGGGTACCAGAGACACCAGGTCCTGATGAGGCCCAGGTGGGACCAGAGACATGAGGTCCAGATTAGGTCCCGATGGGAACCACAGTCACCAGGTCTGGTAGGCCATTCTTCGGATCAGAGTCACCAGTTTCTGGTGTGGCCCAGGTGGAGCCAGAGTCACCTGGTAGAGAAGACGCCAAAGTCAGGACCAGAGTTACCAGGATCAGGTCAGTCCCAGTGGGGAATAGAGTAACCATGTCCCGATGATGCGCAGGTTGAACCAGAGTCACCAGGTCCAGATGAGGAGCAGGTGGGGAGCATATTCTCTAGGTCTCGGTGAGGCGCACCTGAGGACCAGAATCCCCAAGCCTAGTTGAGGCCTAGAGGGGTACCAGATTCACCTTGTCTAGGTGACATCCAGATGGGGAGGAGAGTCACCATGTCATGGTGAGGCCCAGAGGGGATCCAGAGTCATCATGTCCAGGTGAGGCTCAGGTGTGGAACAGAGATCCAGGTCATAATGGTCCACAGGTGAGGACCAGAGTCACCAGATCTGAGTGAGGCCCAGTTAGGATCAGAGTCACCAGTTCCAGGTGAGGCCCAGAAGGAGTCCACAGCAATCAGATCCAGGTGGGTAAGAAAGTCACCAGGACTGGGTGAGGCCCAGATGGGGACCAGATTCACCAGGTCCAGGTGATTCCCATGTGGTGACCAGAGTTACCAGTTCCGGGTGAGGACCAGGTAAGGACCTGATTCACCAGGTCCCAGTGATGCCCACGTGGGTACCTGTGTCACCAAGCATGGGTGAGGCCCAGGTGGCAACCCCATTCCCCAGGTACTGGTGAGGCCAAACTGCAGGCCATGCAGAGGAACCATGTCCCGATGATGCCCAGGTAGGGACCAGAGTCACAAGGTCCAAATGAGGCCCAGATGGAGCATATTCACTAGGTCCAGTGAGGCCCAGTTGAGGACCACTGTCACCAGATCTGGTTGAGGCTGAGAGTGGTACCAGAATCACCTCGTCCAGGTGATATTCAGATGGGGACCAGAGGCATCAGGTCAGGGAGAGGCCCAGAGTGGTTCCAGAGTCATCATGTCCAGGTTAGGCACAGGCGTGGAACAGAGGCACTAGGTACCAATGATGCCCAGGTAAGGCCCAGAGTCACCAGATCTGGGTGACGCGCAGATAGGATCAGAGTCACCAGTTCCAGGTGAGGCCAAGAAAGAGTCCACAGCAATCAGGTCCAAGTGGGGAACAAAGTCACCAGGACTGGGTGAGGCCCAGATGGGGACCAGGTTCACCAGGTCCAGGTGAGGCCCAGGTGGTGACCAGAGTCCCCGTGTCTGGGACAGGACCAGGTAAGACCAGATTCACCAGGTCCAAGAGGCCCACGAGGGGAATTGAGTCACCAGCTATGTGTGAGGCCCAGGTGGCAACCCCACTCACCAGGTCAAGATGAGGTCAACCGGCAGGCCAGAGTCACCAGATCCAGGTGAGGACCTAGTGGGGACCAGTGTCACCAGGTAAATGTGAGTCTACAAGAACACCACAGTCACCAGGTCCAGGTGTGGTTCATGTGGGAACGAGAATCACCAGGTACAGGTGAGACCCAGGTGGGCACCATAGTCACCAGGTCCAGACTGAGGCCTAGGTAGGGGGAACAGAGTCATCAGGACCAGTTGAGGCCAAAGAGTGGAGCAAAGTTTTCATGTGGAGGTGAGGCCCAGATGGGGGACAGAGTAACCATGTCCCATTGATGTCAGGTGGGAAAAGAGTCACAAGGTCCAGACGAGGCCTAAGTGGGGAGTAGATTCACCAGGTCCTGTTGAGGCCCAGTTGAGGACCAGTGCCCCATCTCCGGGTGAGTCCCAGAGGGGGACCAGAGTCACCAGGTCTGGTGATATCCAAGTTGGGTCCAGAATCAACACGTCATGGTCAGGCACAGAGTGGGACCAGAATCACTAGGTCCAGTTGAGGCCCCGATGTGGAACTGAGAAACCAGGTCCCATGATGCCCATATGAGGACCTGAGTCACCAGGTCCAGGTGAGGTCCCTGTGGGAACCAGTCACCTCGTCCCGGTGAGGTCCAGGTGGGACCACAGTCACCAGGTCCAGATGAGGACCAGGTATCTAAGAGAGTATCCAGGCCCCATGATGCCCAGGTAAGGACAAGAGTCAACAGGTCCAGGAGAGGCACAAATATGCATCAGAGTCATTGTGTTCCAGGTGAGGCCTGATGGAGACCACAGGAACCAGGTCCAGGAGAGCCCCATATGGGAACCAGAGCAACCAGATCCATGTGAAGTCCAGGTTGGACCACTGTCACAAGATCCAGGTGAGGCGCAGTTGGCAACAGGATTGTCCAAGTCCAGGTGAGGCCCAGGTGGTGTCCAGTCACCATATCCAAGTGAGGACCACCTAAGGATGAGATTCACCAGGCCCAAGTGAAGCCCAAGGGGTGACCAGAGTCACCAGGTAAGGGTGAGGCCCAGAGGGGGAACCAGAGTAACCAGTTTAGTTTGAGGCCCCGAATTGGACCAGAGGTCCCTGGTCAAAGTGAGGCCCAGGTGTGGAATAGAGTATCCAGGTCCCAATGATGGCTGAGTGAGGACCAGAGTCACTAGGGTCATTCAGGCCCAGATGGGGAACAGAATTACTAGGTCCTGATGATTCATAGAATAAGACCACAGTCAGCAGTATCAGGTGACCCCTTGTGGAAAGCAGAGCCACTCTATCCAGCTGAGTCCCAGGTCCATGGGAGGCCCACGTGAGTAACATATTCATCAGGTCGAAATGAGGCATAGCTGGGGACAAGAGTCACCAGGACTGGGTGCGGCCTAGGTGGGGCAAGATTCAGCAGTTCTGAGTTAGGTCAAAGTGTGGACGAGAGACGCCAGGTCCAGGTGAGGCCAAACTGAGGACCAGAGTCACCATATCCAGTTGAGGTCCATGTTGGAAAGAGAGTCACCAGGTCCAGGAGAGGTCCAGGTGGGGACTAGAGTCACCAGATCCAGGTGAAGTCCAGGTGGAGACCACAGTCACTAGGTCCAGATGAGGCCCAGGTGAGGACCAGACTTACCAGGTACACGTGAGGCCCTGGTGGGGATCAGAGGCCACAGGTCCATGTAGGCCGGCTTGGAGACCATGGTCAACAGATCTACTTGAGGCCCAGGTGTGGAACACAGTAAGCAGGTCCAGGTGAATCCCCAGTGGTGACCACGTCCAGGTGAGACCCAGGTGGGGACCAGGGTCATCATGTCCCGGGGAGGCCCTTGAAAGAACCAGAGTCAACAGTTCGAGGTCAGGCGCAGGTGGCAACCAGGGTCAGCAGGTCCAAGCCAGGCCAAAGTGGGGTTCACAAATACTAGGGCACGGTGAGACCCAGAGGGGGACCAGAGTCACCTGGTCCAGGTGAGGCCCAGTTGAGGACCAGTTTCACCATATCTGGTTCGGCATAGAAGTGTACCAGAATCACCTGACTGAGGTGATATCCAGATGGGGACCAGAGTCACCAGGTCAGGGTGAGGCCCAGAGTGGTTCCAGAGTCATCGGGTCCGGGTGAGGCTCAGGTGTGGAACAGAATCACCAGGTACCAATGATGCCCAGGTGAGGACCGGAGTCACCAGATCTGGGAGACGCGCGTATAGGATCGGAGTCACCAGTTCCAGGTGAGGCCAAGAAAGGGTCCACAGTAATCAGATCCAGGTGGGGAACAAAGTCACCAGGACTGGGTGAGGGCCAGATGGGGACCAGATTCACCAGGTCCAGGTGAGGCCCAGGTTTTGACCAGAGTCCTCGGGTCTGGGAGAGGACCAGGTAAGGACCAGATTCACCACACCCAAGTGAAGCCCAAGGGGTGACCAGAGTCACCAGGTAAGGGTGAGGCCCAGATGGGGAACCAGAGTAACCAGTTCAGTTTGAGGCCCAGAATGGGTCCAGAGGTCCCTGGTCAGAGTGAGGCCCAGGCGTGGAATAGAGTATCCAGGTCCCATGATGCCTGGGTGAGGACCAGAGTCACTAGGGCCATGCAGGCACAGATGGGGAACAGAATCACTAGGTCCTGGTGAGGCATAGAAAAGACCACAGTCAGCAGTATCAGGTGAGCCCCTTGTGGGAACCAGAGCCACTCTATCCAGCTGAGTCCCAGGTCCAATTGAGGCCCACGTGAGAAACAGATTCATCAGGACGAATTGAGGCATAGCTGGGGTCAAGAGTCACCAGGTCTGGGTGCGGCCTAGGTGGGGCAAGATTCAGCAGTTCTGCGTTAGGTCAAAGTGGGGACGAGAGACACCAGGTTCAGGTGTGGCCAAAATGAGGACCAGAGTCACCAGATCCAGGTGAAGTCCAGGTGGGGACCAAAGTCACCAGATCCAGGTGATGCCCAGGTGGGTACCAGAGTCACTAGGTCCAAATGAGCCCCAGGTGAGGACCAGAGTTACCAGGTACACGTGAGGCCCCGGTGGGGTTCAGAGGCAACAGGTCCATATGATGCCGGCTTGGGGACCATTGTCAACAGGTCTACTTGAGGCCCAGTTGTGGAACACAGTAAGCAGGTCCAGGTGAGTCCCCGGCGGTGACAAGAGGAACCACGTCCAGGTGAGGCCCAGGTGGGACCAGGATTACCAGGTCCGGGGGAGGCCATTGAAAGAACCAGAGTCAACAGTTCGAGGTCAGGTGCAGGTGGCAACCAGGGTCAGCAGGTCCAAGTCAGGCCAAAGTGGGTTTCACAGTCACTAGGGCACATTGACACCCAGAGGGGGACCAGAGTCATCTGGTCCATGTGAGGTCCAGTTGTGGAACACAGTCACCGGGTACCAATTTTGCCCAGTTGAGGATGATGGTCAACAGGGCCAGGTGAGGCCCAGATGGGGACCGGAGTCCCCAAATCCAGGTGAAGACCAGGTGGGGACCACAGTCACCAGATCCAGGGTAGTCTCAGGTGCAGACCAGAATCACCAAGTCCAGGTGAGGTGCAGGTGGCAACCACACTCACCAGATCCCGGTGAGGCCCTGGTGGGGACCAGAGTCACGAGGTACATGAGAAGCTAGAAACACTGCAGCCACTAGGTCCACAGGATGTCCATGTGGGAACGAGAATCACCAGTTACAGGTGAGGACCAGGTGGGGTTCCGACTCACCATTTCCAGGTGAGACCCAGGTGGGAACGAGTGTCACCATGTCCAGGTGTGGCCCAGGTGAAGACCAGAGTTAATAGGTCCGGCTGGGTCACTGTTAGTGAACAGTGTAACCATATCCTGATGCTACCGTGGTGGGTACCAGAGACACCAGGTCCTGGTGAGGCCCAGGTGGGACCAGAGATATGAGGTCCAGGTGAGGTCCCGATGGGAACCACAGTCACCAGGTCTGGTGAGGCCATGCCTAGGATCAGAGTCAACAGTTACTGGTGAGGCCAAGGTGGAGCCAGAGTCACGTGGTAGAGAAGAGGCCAAAGTCAGGACCAGAGTTACCAGGATCAGGTCAGTCCAAGTGGGGAATAGAGTAACCATGTACCGATGATGCGCAGGTAGAACCAGAGTCACCAGGTCCAGATGAGGAGCAGGTGGGGAGCATATTCTCTAGGTCTCGGTGAGGCGCACTTGAGGACCAGTATCCCCAGGTCTAGTTGAGCCCTAGAGGGATACCAGATTCACCTGGTCTAGGTGACATCCAGATGGGGAGCAGAGTCACCATGTCAGGGTGAGGCCCGGAGGGGATCCAGAGTCATCATGTCCAGGTGAGACTCATGTGTGGAACAGAGATCTAGGTCATAATGGTCCACAGGTGATGACCAGAGTCACCGGATCTGGGTGAGGCCCAGTTAGGATCAGAGTCACCAGTTCCAGGTGAGGCCAAGAAGGAGTCCACAGCAATCAGGTCCAGGTGGGGAACAAAGTCACCAGAACTGGGTGAGGCCCAGATGGAGAACAGTTTCACCGGTCCTATGTGATTCCCTGGTGGTAACCAGAGATACCAGTTCCGGGTGAGGACCAGGTAAGGACCAGATCCACCAGGTCCAAGTGAGGCCCACGTGGGAATCTATGTCACCAGGTATGGGTGAGGCCCAGTTGGCAACCCCACTCACCAGGTCCAGGTGAGGCCAACCTGCAGGCCATGCTGTGGAACCATATCCCGATGATGCCCAGGGAGGAGCCAGAGTCACCAGGTCCAAATGAGGCCCAGATGGAGCATATTCACTAGGTCCAGGTGAGGCCCAGTTGAGGACCAGAGTCTCCAGATCTGGTTGAGGCCTAGAGGGGTACCAGAATCACCTGGTCCAGGTGACATCCAGATGGGGACCAGAGTCACCAGGGCAGGGTGAGACCCAGAGATTTTCCAGAGTCATCATGTCCAGGTGAGGCTCAGGTGTGGAACAGAGTCGCCAGGTACCAACGATGCCCAGGGGAGGACCAGAGTCACCAGGTCTGCGTGATGCGCAGATAGAATCAGAGTCACTAGCTCCAGGTGAGGCCAAGAAAGAGTCTACAGCAATCAGGTCCAGGTGGGGAACAAATCACCAGGACTGGGTGAGACCCAGATGGGGACCAGATTCACCAGGTCCAGGTGAGTCCCAGGTGGTGATCAGAGTCCCCGGGTCCGAGAAGGACCAGGTAAGGACCAGATTCACCAGATCCAAGAGGCCCACGTGTGGACCTGAGTCACAAGTTATGGGTGAGGCCCAGGTGGCAACCCCACTCACCAGGTCTAGGTGAGGCCAACCTGCAGGCCAGAGTCTCCAGATCCAGGTGAGGCCCTAGTGGGGACAGGAGTCACCAGGTAAATGTGAGTCTACAAGAACACCACAGTCACCAGGTCCTGGTGTGGTTCATGTGGGAACGAGAGTCACCAGGTCCAGGTGAGAACCAGGTGTGGTCCACAGTTACCAGGTCCAGATTGAGGCCTAGGTGGGGGGACTAGAGTCATCAGGACCAGTTAGGACCAAAGTGCGGAGCAAAGTTATCATGTCCAGGTGAGGCCCAGTTGGGGAACAGAGTAACCATGTCTCATTGATGCCAGGTGGGAAAAGAGTCACAGGTCCAGATGAGGCCTAAGTGAGGAGTAGATTCACCAGGTCCTGTTGAGGCCCAGTTGAGGAGGAGTGTCCACAACTCCGGGTGAGTCCCAGAGCGGGACCAGAGTCACCCATTTCTGGTGATATCCATGTGGGGACCAGAGTCACCACGTCAGGGTGCGGCCCAGAGCGGGACGAGAATCACTAGGTCCAGGTGAGTCCCCGATGTCGAACTGAGAAACCAGGTCCCATGATGCCCATATGAGGACCTGAGTCACCAGGTCCAGGTGAGGTCCTGTGGGAACCAGTCACCTCGTCCAGGTGAGGCCCAGGTGGGACCACAGTCACCAGGTCCAGGTGAGGCCCAGGTGGCGACCAGTCACCAGATCCAGGTGAGGACCAGCTAAGCACCAGATTCACCAGGCCCAAGTGAAAACGAAGGGGTGACCAGAGTCACCAGGTAAGGGTGAGGCCCAGAGTGGGACCAGAGGTCTCTGGTCAAAGTGAGGCCCAGGTGTGTAATAGAGTATCCAGGTCGCAATGATGCCTGGGTGAGGACCAGAGTTGCAGGTGGCAACCACACTCACCAGGTCCCGGTGAGGCCCTGGTGGGGACCAGAGTGACGAAGTACATGAGAAGCTAGAAACACTGCGGCAACCAGGTCCACATCATGTCCATGTGGGAGCGAGAATCACCAGTTACAGGTGAGGACCGGGTGGGGATCCGACTCACAATGTCCAGGTGAGACCCTGGTGGGAACCACTGACACCATGTCCAGGTGTGGCCCAGGTGAAGACCAGATTTAATAGTTCTGGCTGGGTCACTGTTAGTGAACAGTGTAACCATATCCTGATGCTACCCTGGTGGGTACCAGAGAACCAGGTCCTGGTGAGGGTCAGGAGGGACCACAGACATGAGGTCCAGGTGAGGTTCCATTGGGAACCACAGTCACCAGGTCTGGTGAGGCCATGCTTTGGATCAGAGTCACCAGTTAGAAGTGAGGCCCAGGTGGAGCCAGAGTCACCTGGGACAGAAAAGGCCAAAGTCAGGACCAGAGTTACAAGGATCAGGTCAGTCCCCGTGAGGAATAGAGTAACCATGTCCCGATGATTCCCAGGTAGAACCAGAGTCACCAGGTCCAGATGAGGTGCAGGTGGGAAGCATATTCACTAGGTCCCGGTGAGGCCCAGTTGAGGACCAGAATGCCCAGGTCTAGTTGAGGCCTAGAGGGGAACCAGATTCACCTGGTCTTGGTGACATCCAGATGGGGACCAGAGTCACCATGACAGGGTGAGGCCCAGAGGGGATCCAGAGTCATCATGTCCAGGTGAGGCTCAGGTGTGGAACAGAGTATCGAGGTCATAATGGTCCACAGGTGAAGACCAGAGACACCAGATCTGGGGGAGGCCCACATAGCATCAGACGCACCAGTACCAGGTGAGGTAAGAAGGAGTCCACAGCAATGAGGTCCCGGTAGGGAAAAAAGTCACCAGGACTGGGTGAGGCCCAGACGGGGACCAGATTCACCAGGTCCAGGTGATTCCCAGCTGGTGACCAGAGTTACCAGTTCCGGGTGAGGAACAGGTAAGGTCCAGATTCACCAGGTCCAAGTGAGGCCCACGTGGGGACCTGTGTCACCGGTATGGGTGAGGCCCAGATGGCAACCTCACTCACCAGGTCCAGGGGAGACCAACCTCGGGCCATGCAGAGGAACCGTGTCCCGATAATGCCCAGGTAGGGACCAGAGTTTCGAGTTGCAGGTGAGACCCTAATGGGGACCGGAGTCACCAGGTAAATTGAGTCTACAAGAACACCACAGTCACCATGTCCAGTTGTGGTTTATGTGGGAACAAGAGTCACCAGGTCCAGGTGAGACCCAGGTGGGGACCACAGTCACCAGGGCCAGATTGAGGACTAGGTGGGAGACAAGAGTGATCAGGACCAATTGAGGCCAAAGTGCGGAGCAAAGTTATCATGTCCAGGTGAGGCCCAGGTGGGGAACAGAGTAACCATGTCCCATTGATGCCAGGTGGGAAAAGAGTCAGAAGGTCCAGAAGAGGCCTAAGTGAGGAGTAGATTCACCAGGTCCTGTTGAGGCCCAGTTGAGGACCAGTGTCCCCAGCTTTGGGTGAGTCCCAGAGGGGGATCAGAGTCACCCGGTTCTGGTGATATCCAGGTGGGGACCAGAGTCACCACGTCACGGTGAAGCCCAGAGTGGGATGAGAATCATTAGGTCCAGGTGAGGCCCCGATGTGGAATTGAAACCAGGTCCCATGATGCCCATATGAAGACCTGAGTCACCAGGTCCAGGTGAGGTCCCTGTTGGAACCAGTCAACTCGTCCAGGTGAGGCCCAGGTGGGACCACAGTCACCAGGTCCATGTGAGGCCCAGGTATATAAGAGCGTATCCAGTTCCCAATGATCCCCAGGTTAGGACCAGAGTCAACAGGTCCAGGAGAGGCCCAAATATGGATCAGAGTCATTATGTTCCAGGTGTGTCCAGATGGAAACCACAAGAACCAGGTCCAGGAGAGCCCCATATGGGAACCAGAGCCACCAGATCCAGGTGAGTTACAGGTGGGACCACAGTCACAAGGTCCAGGTGAGGCACAGGTGGCAACAGGATCCACCATGTCCAGGTGAGGCCCAGGTGGCGACCAGTCACCAGATCCAGGTGCGGACCAGCTAAGGACCAGATTCACCAGGCCCAAGTGAAGCCCAACGGGTGACCAGAGTCACCAGGTAATGGTGAGGCCCAGAGGGGGAACCAGTGTAACGAGTTTAGTTTGAGGCCCATAATGGGACCAGAGGTCCCTGGTCAAAGTTAGGCCCAGGTGTGGAATAGAGTATCCAGGTCCCAATGATGCCTGGGTGAAGACCAGAGTCACTAGGGCCATGCAGGCCCAGATGGGGAACAGAATCACTAGGTGCTGGTGAGGCATAGAATAAGACCACAGTCAGCAGTATCAGGTGAGCCCATTGTGGGAACCAGAGCCACTCTATCCAGCTGAGTCCCAGGTCCATGTGAGGCCAACGTGAGGACCAGATTCATCAGGTCGAATTGAGGCATAGGTGGGGACAAGAGTCACCAGGTATGGATGCGGCCTAGGTTGGGGCAAGATTCAGCAGTTCTGAGTTAGGTTCAAGTGGGTACGAGAGACACCAGGTCTAGGTGAGGCCAAATTGAGGACGAGAGTCACCAGATCCAGGTGAGGTCCATGTTGGAAAGAGAGTCACCAGGTCCAGGAGAGGTCCAGGTGGGGACCAGAGTCAACGGATCCAGGTAAGTCCAGGTGGGAACCTGAGTCACCAGATCCAGGTGAAGCCCAGGTGGAGACCAGAGTCTCTAGGACCAGATGAGGCCCAGGTGAGGACAGGAGTTACCAGGTACACGTGAGGCCCCTGTGGGGATCAGAGGCAACAGGTCCATGTGGGCCGGCTTGGGGACCATGGTCAACAGGTCTACTTGAGGCCCAGGTGTGGAACACAGTAAGCAGGTCCAGGTGAGTCCCCGGTGGTGACAAGAGTCACCAGGTCCAGGTGAGGCCCAGGTGGGGACCAGGATCAGCAGGTCCATGGGAGGCCCTTGAAAGAACCAGAGTCAACACTTCGAGGTTAGACGCAGGTAGCAACCAGGGTCAGCAGGTCGAAGTCAGGCCAAAGTGGGTTTCACAGTCACTAGGCACGGTGAGACCCAGAGGGGGACCAGAGTCACCTGGTCCAGGTGACGTCCAGTTTTGAACACAGTCACCGGGTCCCAATTTTGCCCAGTTGAGGACCATGGTCAACAGGGCCAGGTGAGGCCCAGATGGGGACCGGAGTCCAAATATCCAGATGAAGCCCAGGTGGGGACCACAGTCACCAGATCCGGGGTAGTCTCAGGTGCAGACCATAATCACCAGGTCCAAGTGAGGTGCAGGTGGCAACCACATTCCCCAGGACCCAGTGAGTCCCTGGCGGGGACTAGAGTCACAAGGTACATGAGAAGCTAGAAACACTGCAGCCACCAGGTCCACATGATGTCCATGTGGGCCGGAGAATCAGCAGTTACACGTGAGGACCAGGTGGGGATCCGACTCACCATGTCAAGTTGAGACCCAGGTGGGATCCAGTGTCACCATGTCCAGGTGTGGCCCAGGTGAAGACCAGAGTTAATAGGTCTGACTGGGTCACTGTTAGTGAACAGTGTAACCATATCCTGATGCTACCCAGGTGGGTACCGGAGACACCAGGTCCTGGTGAGGCCCAGGTGGGACCAGAGACATGAGGTCCAGGTAAGATCCCGATGGGAACTACAGTCACCAGGTCAGGTGATGCCATGCTTAAGATCAGAGTTACCAGTTACAGGTGAGGCCCAGGTAGAGCCAGAGTGACCTGGTACAGAAGAGGCCAAAGACAGGACCAGAGTTACTAGGAACAGGTCAGTCCCATTGGGGAATAGAGTAACCATGTCCCGATGATGCCCAGGTAGAACCCGAGTCACCACGTCCAGATGAGGCGCAGGTGGGGAGCATGTTCACTAGGTCCCGGTGAGGCCATTTTGAGGACCAGAGTCACCAGGTCTAGTTGAGGCCTAGAGCGGTATCAGATTCACCTGGTCTAGGTGACATCCAGATGGGGACCAGAGTCACCATGTCAGGCTGAGGCCAGAGGGGATCCAGCGTCATAATCTCCAGGTGAGTCTCAGGTGTGGAACAGTGTATCCAGGTCATAATGGTTGTGACCACACTTACTAGTT